>NC_045779.1:22423348-23155022 GCF_008692025.1 Phocoena sinus
AAATGGATTAAAGACCTAAATGTAAGGACAGAAACTATCAAACTCTTAGAGGAAAACATAGGCAGAACACTCTATGACATAAATCACAGCAAGATCCTTGTTGACCCACCTCCTAGAGAAATCAAAATACAAACAAAAATAAACAAATGGGACCTAATGAAACTTCAAAGCTTTTGCACAGCAAAGGAAACCATAAACAAGACTAAAAGACAATCCTCAGAATGGGAGAAAATATTTGCAAATGAAGCAACTGACAAAGGATTAATCTCCAAAATTTACAAACATCTCGTGCAGCTCAATAACAAAAAAACAAACAACCCAATACAAAAATGGGCAGAAGACCTAAATAGACATTTCTCTAAAGAAGATATACAGTCTGCGAACAAACACATGAAAGAATGCTCAATATCACTAATCATTAGAGAAATGCAAATCAAAACTACAATGAGATATCATCTCACACCGGTCAGAATGGCCATCGTCAAAAAATCTAGAAACAATAAATGCTGAAGAGGGTGTGGAAAAAAGGGAACACTCTTGCACTGCTGGTGGCAATGTGAATTGGTTCGGCCACTATGCAGAACAGTATGGAGGTTACTTAAAAAACTACAAATAGAACTACCATATGACCCAGCAACCCCACTACTGGGCATATACCCTGAGAAAACCAAAATTCAAAAAGAGTCATGTACCAAAATGTTCATTACAGCTCTATTTACAATAGCCCAGAGATGGAAACAACCTAAGTGCCCATCATCAGATGAATGGATAAAGAAGATGTGGCACATATATACAATGGAATATTACCCAGCCATAAAAAGAAACGAAATTGAGCTATTTGTAATGAGGTGGATAGACCTAGAGTCTGTCATACAGAGTGAGGTAAGTCAGAAAGAGAAAGACAAATACCATATGCTAACACATATATATGGAATTTAAGAAAAAAAATGTCATGAAGAACCTAGGGGTAAGACAGGAATAAAGACACAGACCTACTGGAGAACGGACTTGATATGGGGAGGGGGAAGGGTGAGCTGTGACAGGGCGGGAGAGAGTCATGGACATATACACACTAACAAACATAGTAAGGTAGATAGCTAGTGGGAAGCAGCCGCATGGCACAGGGATATTGGCTCGGTGCTTTGTGACTGCCTGGAGAGGTGGGATAGGGAGGGTGGGGGCGAGGGAGACGCAAAAAGGAAGAGATGGGAACATATGTATATGTGTAACTGATTCACTTTGTTATAAAGCAGAAACTAAGACACCATTGTAAAGCAATTATACCCCATTAAAGATGTTAAAAAAAAAAAAAAGTAACACTATCCTTAAGCTTCTAGTGAACTCTACTGGAAAAAAATCATTATCAAAATCACTCATAATTATTATTATTAGGAGTTTAGAATTCTAATATTTTGGTTGCTGATAACTTATGATGCACGATTAGCATAGATATACTTCAGGAAAAAGAGGTTCCTTGTTAGTAATGGGCACCTTAGCTTCCTTTTCTTGTTTTACCTCTCCACTCCAGATCAGAGGTGATGGAAGGATTAGATCTGGGAGTGGTCCAGAAAAAAGCAATTGCAGGAGACCCATGGGCATTGTAAGGAAAACAGGAATATACCTAATTTCTAATTCTATATTAAAGTTCTGGAGGACGCCCATTACAAATCTTCTATACGCTAAACCCGCTCCCCACCCCCCTTTACTTTGCTACTGATCAGGTACTTCTTGACTATGTCAATTTTTGATGCTTTAATACCTGTGAGTAGGGATAGGTCTCTTGATCTAACGATGCCGCCAGGAAAGGGCACAGACCAGGCATCAAACACAAGAACAATCTGCTCCCCATTCTGGCACCCTCCCGCACCCGTCTCCTTTTGCTTAAGGAAGTATTTACTATAAAAGAGTAGAATTTCCCTCAGCAAATCCTCTCCACTCACATCTCTTTTCCCCCTTTTTTCTTCCCGTCAGCTTTTGGACCCGTTACCTTGGCCATATGGCTGCCAACGGGAATCTAGCTCGCCTCAACTCTGCTCTTGTCCATTTTAAGTCGTATTTCGCACAGATAAAATAGACTAAATCTCGGCAAGGGTCTAGAATTTAGAATTATGCCTGTTAATCCTGCCTCCGTCCATGAGTATCCATATAGGAAAGAAACCAAAACCCGAAAGTGGCCTTGTGCCAGCCTGAGCACTTGGGTTCCCAGCAAAAGACACAAGGTACAGCCCCAGTTGGAAACTCCCAGCCTCAATGAGGAAAAACGGGGTTTTCCAGAGACCTGTCCCCTTGAGGTTTAAAAGCGTGTCCCGTGGGAGCTTCGCTTTCGCTTCTCTAAGGGGTTGGAGCTGCAAGATCCCAGATCCTCGCCGATCCCGGGGCACCTGTGAGTACCGTGGCGCGACCAGGAGCCCGGGGAGGGTGGGTTGGGCGCCGGGTTGACAGCGGGCAGCGCTGGCGAGGGGAGACTGACGGAGAGCATTGGGATCTGGGCGCGGGCTGCCACCGCTGAGCGGCTCGGAGGCTGCAGCGCCCGGTCTCGGGACAGACCCACGCAGCCCGCCAGGCTCAGCAGCCCCAGGTGCAAGTGGTGATGGGCCAGAGTACTCGGGTGAGGCTGCCGGCTGCCCAAGGGCAGAGCAGCCAGGGCTCTCCACAGATCCAAAGTGCAAGGCCGGGCTCTTCCCGGACGCGCCTGGGCGCGGGGCCCCGCAGCATGTCCCAGAGTACCCTGGCGTGCCGCGCGAGCGAATTTATGCGCCCGGGAGAGGAGCGCTTACCATGGAACATGGTCTGCGGGAGGCGGGCGTGGTCATTATGACCGCAACTGCAGCAGGAGCAAGCTCTCACCGCCCATAGTCACTCCCAGGACCCTGGTCTTCCGCGGAGTTGCCGGGAGTCCGTGCCGGCTAGGGCAGTCTCTGCAGCTGGTTCCTCCTACCCACGCCGCGCCTGCTGTTTCATCCATCCCAAGGGGGGCGTCACACACCACGGCCCGGCTCTGCGCTTTGCCTTTCCCATAACTTCCGTAGGATCAGCCGACAGTGTACTTTCAGTTTCTACTTTGCGCTTGGTCTGCAGGTTCGATCTCTGAGTTAATCACTGGGGCACCTTCATCTCCCCGCACACCTCCTTCTCCTGGTCATCTGCGTCCTCCCCTAGCGCTTCCTGTGCACCTGGACCAGGACCAGAGGAGGGCGCGGAGTCCCAAAGCACCACAGAAGGAATGAGTTAGCCTTCTCAATCGGGGTGATTCGAGGCAAAGACTTTCCAGATGACCTCTAAACCGCTTTGGCAAAGGCGGGAGACTAGGATCTAAAAGCATCGGTTGCTAATGTGTCCACAGAAGCCACAGATGTGTAGGGCGAAAACTGGGCTATTGCAAGCGGACGCCAGGGAGGAGCCGTCGCAGCTCTTGCCGCGGATGTGGTGGTGGACGACGCCAAGTCAGTCGTCTTGTTTACAAAAAAAAAAAAAAAAGGAAGTAAAGAATGATTAAGAGGGCCACGGGCCACGCCCTCAGCCTCTCTAACCTCTCTAGTCTCCTTCCTCTCTGTCTTTTGTACATGCACCTGCCCAGGTGAGACCTCAAAGAAAAATAACCCGGTGTGTCCACCTAATCTGGTAAGTGCTATCTTTGGACTTGATAATCAAAGCCCAAATTAGGTGGAGAAAGTGGAGACTGACAATAGATGGTAACAATGACTGCCTCGTGTGCATTTATCTGAATTGGCTAATAAATCAACTTATCCATCTTGACTGTCTGTTACAGAAAGGTTAATTTTTTTTTCTAGGTCTGAATTATTTAGGTATTTTCTGTTTTCATTTGATTTCTGATATTCTGCAGAAATCCTGCTTAAATGAAGGTGGGTAACACAAAGTAATCGCAGTGATAATAGTGTTATGGCTATCATTTATCTAGCATTTGCTCTGTACTAGTATTGTGCTAAGTCTTTTACGTATGTCATCTCAAGCAAAATTTTCTGTGTGGTAGAGAGTTTTGTTATCTGCGCTTCACAGACGTAGGAACTGAGACTTCCTTAAGTATCTGCCAGATTCACTCTGCTGGTTAGTAACAGGGTTGGGATACAAACCTACTGTAAACCAGCTCTAGAGTCCACACTTGGACCCCTGTGTTAGATGTCCTGTGAACAATGTAGACATTGATGCCAGGAGAGAGACAGGGTCACATATCAAGTGAATGTGCCTTTGCCCCAGTATGGGGACCTCGGAAAATTTCTGGAGTTTGTGAATTCTGAATTGAGACCCGAGCAGGTCAATTAACTTGGCCATGTGAACATTCCAGATTCTGCCATAGTGTGAATGAAGAAAAGAGGAAAAGAAAGGAGAAAAATAATGAAATAGAGAGTGAGGTGGTGTTGCTTAAGGCTGAAACTTGGATTTCTATTTCTCTTTTAGTCTCACTTCTCACATCCAACCCATAGGCAAGTCTTGTCAACTGTACCTCTAAAATAAATCCCGAATCTATTCTGTGAATTGCCTAAGGGTAAACCATGAAAACCCTGCTGTCTAGGGGATCTTCCAGCTTTCACTCTTGCCCACAACCCTTTCATTCTCTTCATAGCAGCAGCATATTTATTTACATTTGCCACCCTCTGTGACCACTCTCTGGCCACTTCCCACTGCACACTGGGCTTTCAAGGCCCTGTGTGATCTGGGCCCTGCTGTCCTCTGTGACTCCCTCTGGGACCCATGGCCTTTGTCCTCCCTGCGTTCAGCCAAGCTGACTTCCACTTAGAACATTTTCTAGTACACAGCCATGCAGAAAGTAACGGAATGAGAGGGGACAACTAAGTGACATGTATGAGTGAGAACATGTGTGGAAGGGAAAGTATGTGAAGGCAGGAGGGGAATAGGAGGAAAGGGGAAGAGAACAAGGGAAACAAATGAGAACAGGAGACAGAATGCGGTGGGGAAAGCCAAGTATTTCCATCTGACTGGAACCTAGCCTGGAGGTGGGGAGTAGAGAAACAGAAGGCCAGAATAACTGGTAAAAATGAATGCTGTAACTAAACACAACTAGCTTGGCTATTGATTTATTTAAAATCCCTGACAGCAGCATTGAGGTATGTAATTGCACACAGCCTGCAGGTTTTTAAAATTTTTTTTAACACTTCAGGGACAGATAAAAGAGCATCCAACAATAACTTGCTCAACAGGAAATCCATCTTCCTTTTTCATGCAATCATCATAAAACCTGGTTGAACAAGGGCTTGTGCATAACTGAACTTTTGGGGAGCATGATCGGAAATTATTCAGAGCTCCAGGAGAGGAGATGTAAACTCCACACTGGACTCTGACCCCAAACGTGAAGAATCACTCTGAAGACAAAATTCGTAAAGCATTTGGCATTTTTATTGTTATATGAAAATTGGCACATTCCAACTACATCAAGTTATTTTCGTCTATGACAGAATTAATACCATTTGAAAAAAAAATCCAAATGTAGTCTTAAATGCGTGTTTGATATTTTGATAAACTGAACATTATTTTTCATAAGACAGATAGATAAGGAAAAAATAAATGTTTTATGAATTTTTATATGCCAATGTTTTGTAATAGAGAAATGGAGTGGTTACCTTTATGTTCACTCATAGACACAAGAATTGTGCAGAAAAGCCAATATGTAAACAAAGTAGTATATAGTTTATGAATTATAATCAATAAACATTAAGAAGGAAGACATTTTCAGAATGATTAGTACAGTGTACTGAAAAAAATGGAAACAAAGCAATATGAATATCAACTCAAAGAGAGAATTGTTAAAGATTAACTAATGTCTTTTTAAATGTTCTACAATCTTCAATCTAAATAGTTCATTATGGGTAACCTGAAAATCTTTTCTTGATAATTATCTGTAGTATTTTTACCCAACTTAATACGACCATTCTTTGTAGTCTGAGATCTGAATGCTAGATATCATTCTGTCTATAGATATTTTCTGAAGTTCCTGTAACTTAATTTTCCAGGCATAATATTCAACATATTTCAAACACATACACACGAAGGACTTCTTCATGGTCATGCCGTGTTCTGTGTAGAACACATGGGGCCTGTGCTTAGAAAGGGCTCTGGGTTTGATTTAATGCTCTGCAGTCGCTGTCTTGAAATTCTTAATTATTTTTGGACAAGGAGACTCTCATTTTCACTTTGCATTGGACCCCACAAATTCTATAATTGGTCATGCATACTCACACATATTAAGCTACACATGGTGAATAGCAAGGCATGTCTTCAGGTGGTTTCAGTCTGGTGGAGAAAACATGTTAAACATGTAATTTCAAGGATAAAGAATATTATGTAAAGGAAAGTTTGAGATGTATTTCAAACCAGAGGATTAAGGCAGTCTAGACTAATTTTAAAAATTAGTGGAACTAGCCTCCAGAATAGGTTAATTTACATCCAATGGAAAGATAGCTATAAGTGAATAACCTATAATTCTAAATCAGATATGTTTGATTTTCAAGCATGAGCTTGAGGATGAATTTTAAGTTTTGTCAAATGACTACCTAGCATCTATTTACATGGTAATGTTTTTTTGCTGTTGCATTCCTGAATAAACCACAAATTTACCATAATGCTAAATTCAAGTTGTTAATATTTTACTTAGAAGTTTGCAATTATATTCATAATTGGAGTGTTTGTTCTTCATATTATATTCGACTGAGCCAGGGCCATTTTTGTCCAATTTTCTTAGCTTCATAAAAGGATTTGGGCATTCTATTGTTTTCTAGAAACTGTAATGTTTAAGCATTCATTATATGACTGATTTGAGTTCAACAATGAAACATATTTAATTTCATGGGATGAAGCCCAGGGATAGGATGTGACTACCAGTTTCAAACATTTCAAGAGTGAAAATAAAAAGGTTTCTTCTGAAGGCTGAATCAAAATGGCCCCATCAAAATATCAGGAACTGCTGGAAATGTGTATGTCAGCATTATCAATGATTGCTTGAGCCATGGAAATGAATGAAATCATTCAACCTGCAATTTCAAAGAGAGAAGAGAGAGACAGTCAGTGCAAGGAGGAAGCTTGAGACATGGGCATTAAGGGTAGATGGAGAATTAGTTGCCAACAAACTGACAAATAATAGGTGGTGAAGTAGGAGAGACATTAGCATCCCAGAAAGCAGAGGGAGATAGAATTTCAAAACAGATTAAGTAGTCAGTATTTCCAAATGTCACAAAGAGATTGAACAAAATGAAGTTTGAAAAGTGTGCCCACTGAGTTTGGCATAGTAGAGATTGTCTATGGTCCTCATGACAACAGTTTGAGAAGAGCAGTGTAGTTAAGCGCAATATTCCAGTTTCTGAGATGTTAAGGGAAGATGCAAAGAAAGTGAGAGGAGACAACTCTTTAAGATGTCTGGTGAAGATAAAAGGAATCAGATAATGGTTTGAAAGGCATGTAAAGCGTAATGGAAGTTTCTGTTTTCATGTATGAGAGGTACTAGAACATATTTATATATTAATGGCTAAAATTGGGTTTTTCTGAAGAAGTAGGAAAGGTTGGAACCGAGAAACCCAAGACAGCAGATTTATGTTTTCTCCCTTGTGTCTCCTTCGCTTTCATTTCACTCCTTAAATTCTGTAATTCTAAATAATCAGAATCCACTATAAATCCACTATGCCTAATTTTATGTTCCTTATTGAAACGTTCTCTAGGGCACTCACTTGTCTACTTCTGGATTGAGTATTGGCTAGTCTAAGAGAAAAATACTGCCCAAATTGCCTTTCAGAAGGAGCAGCTGTATCTTATGTAGTTTGCATTATCCACTCTGTTTGTACACTAATGGATGTGTTGTTGGCAATCGGAGGTCCAGTTAATTCCATTCACTGAAATAGTATATTGAATTAGCTGCACCTACACAATAGGAAAAGTACCGAAAGAGAACTGCCAAGGAGATTTACTTGCAAAAACAGGTTTGCCTTTAGGTTAATTTCCTTTTACAGTTTAATATTTGATAAAGATTTATCAGGAGAAAGAAAAGAAGGAATTGTATTAAGTCAAATTTACGTCACCAAAACAAATATTTCTCAAGGGCCTCAAAAGACCTAGATAAAACTAAAGTCATAAAGATCATAGTCTCAATCAGGATTAACACAAACCAACTATAACAATAACAACACCAACAAAGTATGAATTTGATCAAGTCCATCACTTTTCTAGATTCAACTCCCCAAAATTTCTTTGGGCCTCTAATCTTTTTTTTTTTTCTTTCTGATAGTGATCTTTGTGGCTATTGAAAATCCTCAATTTTGTTTTGTTTTGTTTTGATTGTTTTTAGATTTTACTTTAAAGTCACTGATTTAAATCTGGCGGTTATTGGAGAATGCCTGCAAAAACTGCTAGTTTCAGAGGATCATTCTTAAATGACCAATGTACCAGTACACACAACAGCCATTTTTTTTGTCCTATTTTTTTTATTAGATCTCATTGCAGGCCACTTAGAGCATGTATTACAAAATGAAAATATATATACTGAAAACTTAAAAAATAAATTGAAATAGCTTAATACATTAAGGACATATTTGTATTTGGTAAACAGCAAATTTTAAAATTTGCTAATTTAAATTAAAATAAGCTAATTTCAAAAGCTTACTTTAGGATAAAGAAAAGTTATAGTATGGGTTAGTTTGGAGTTAGAATCAAAGGAGCCTTCCTTTTCTAATCTGAATAGAAGTTTAGAAATCTCAGAGAATGAAAATGACACAGAATATCATTTTGAAAGGAGGGAAAAAACAAGAATTAGAAAATATTACATTTCACTGGCAAAAACAATGTCTTAGTTAAGACAGATCAGCCAAAAAAAAAAAAGAATCTAATGAGGAAGACATTGTTAGAAAACCTGTTAAACATTAGGGAGGATTGCTAACATAGTAAAACAAACAAGCAAATCAAAACATAGAGCCGCCATTTCATAGGACATGTTACTCAAGAAATATATAATACTCTCCTGCATTGTTTGAAGAAATCATTGTATCTTCCTAGAAATAGTCAAGGTCAGCACATCAATGTGCTCAAGTCTCTCCCAACCCTAAATAATACTTTAAAAAAAATTCAGCACATAGTTATCAAGTAATACTATGTGCCAATCACTGTTCTAGTTGTGTGGGATATTTCAGTGCACAAAACAGACAAAAATAATTCCTGTTAAGTTGAGATTACATTCTAGTGGAGGAGGTAAACAATAGACAATAAAAAAGTAAAAATTATATTTAATGTTAGAAATTTATTAAGGTCTATGGAAACCAAGGTTAGGATCAAGATAGAGAATGTGTGTTGTGGAGGGGAGTGTGCGTGGGGAAGAGTGTTGTGATTCTAAATGGGCTTCAGTGGGAAAGTGACATTTAAACAAAGACTGAAAGGTGATTGAGTGAGTCACATGGATGTCTGTAAGAAGGATCAGTTCTTTTGAACATTTGATTTGCAGTCTCAGCATACTCTATGTAATCTCGTCTTAAAGTTTCCATGAATTCAACTTTCTTCATGCCAACTGTTTTCCTCTCTAATTAATCAGTAGTATTATGGCAAAGAGTGAGAGTAGAGAAGAAATATATGATGGTCTTTTATCCGTGAGGTCTTCCCCCTTATAAAATAGCAATTCCCCTTACCATATTCCCATATATTTTTCTCCATGTCATTTATCAACATTTGACAGATTTCATGTTTACTTGTTTGTTTGTCTTTTTCTCCTCACTATAACATAAGCTACATGAAGACATTTTTTTGGTTCACTGATGTATACTTAGTTCCTAGAACCTTTCCCAGCAAATAGTAAGTTCTTAATAAATATCCAGTGAATGAATGAATATTCTACAGATAATTGACTACATCAGGGAAATAACTAAAGAATTAGGCATATTTAACCTTGACAAGAAAAGACATAATCAGGAGTACAATCAGGAGTACAATCAAGAATGTGCCAGTACTGGCTCCTACTGGCCTGGGAGAGCTGATGACAAGCATCTCTTCTCAGCTCTGCATTCAGTGACGTCCCATTGGTTGCTTGAAGCAAGCCATGGTGAGAGTACTTCTGCCACAGAAACCAGCAAATACTAAAAACGTATCATTTACCAGTACACCATTGGGCACAAGTTGTCAGATACTGGCTTAGCGAAAGAAAGCACTTTTTAACATTTAGAGCTATCCAACAATGGAATGGCCTCACAGGTGGTATTTAGGTCTATTTTAGAGATCTGCTTATTGAGGATATACATTGGAAAACTTATTCACGCGTGTAGAGTTGCTGGTCATAGGATACGTTGCTATTCTGAAAATAATCTGTCCCTTTCCCTATGACTCTAAAAATTTTGCCTACTGGTGTTAATTTTTATAAAGTTTTACTACAGTGTCTCCAGATATGGATTTCTTTTTATTTACCCTGTTTTAGATATTTGAAGCTTCTTGATTGTGGGCTGCTATCTTTTATCAGTTCTAGAAAATCTTAGATCTTATTTCTTCAAATATTTTCTCTGCCATGTTCTCTATATTCTACTTCTGAGATGTTATACTTTATCATTTTGCTCTCAAAATCTCTTACCATTTCCTCCATATTTTTCATCCCTTTGTCTTTCAGTGCTTCACACTGTTTAATTTCTTCAAATATTTCTTCTAGTTTACTATTTTTTTCTTTAATATTGTCTAATCAAATGATAAATCCCATAGAAAATTTTTTTCCAAATTTATTATGTTCTTCTGTTCTTGATTTTATATTTGGGTCTTTTTTAATGTGCTGTGCCACTTTTCATAGCTTATAGTGCCTGCTGAAATATTTAAGCTTGGTCCTTTATTTATTTATTTTTTTTTTTGCGGTACGTGGGCCTCTCACTGCTGTGGCCTCTCCCGTTGTGGAGCACAGGCTCCGGACGCACAGGCTCAGTGGCCATGGCTCACGGGCCTAGCCGCTCCGCGGCATGTGGGATCCTCCCGGACCGGGGCACAAACCAACGTCTTCTGCATCGGCAGGCGGACTCTCAACCACTGCGCCACCAGGGAAGCCCGGTCCTTTATTTTTTTATTGAATAAAGTAAGCACGTATGCTTTGTAGTCTTCTTATACCTCTACTACTTGTTTATGATAAGGGTAGAGTATCAAGTATTTGTGGGTATGTTTCTATCTCCTGTTTTTCTGCTTATTTTCACTCATGGGGTCTTATTTCTTTGTGTGTCTGGCTATGGCACATCACATTGTGTGCTAGACATTGTTTAGAAACCTCATTTGTAAGAATACTTTGAAGTCCAGAATGATGAGTATCATCCCCTAGAAGGGACTTTTGTTTTCTTTTGTCAGGTAACTGAAGGCACTTCCAGTCTGGGATCTTCTTAATCTGAGTTCCAGGTATGAGATTTCTTGGACCATCCAGATGACGAAAAGCTTGGCTATATAAGTCTATCAAAGGTTGTGTTACTTACAGTGCCTGTTTACAATAAGGGTACACTTTTTTGGTGTCTTAGTTTAAAGTAGTGAGTGGCTAATTAGAGCCTCCATTTTGAGCTCTTATTCTCTGATTCTCCTTTTTTTTTTTTTTTTTTTTTTTGTATAGTAGCCTAGTCTTGATTTGTGGTTGCAATATTTTCTTTTATGTTATGAGACAGAGAGAGAGATTTAAATGTCCGTTTTTTACCTGCATTATTTACACTTGAGGGGTTTTTCCCCTCTTTTTTTGTTTTGTTTTGTTTTGTTCATGGTGTCTCTTGCTAAAAGCTGAGAAAAGTCTTCTTATCTCTTAGAAGAGGGTAGTTAGTATAAAGCTATCTACAAATGCTAAGGTGGAAAGGAGGGCTCTGGAGATCTACTCTTTTAAGCATGCAGATTTCTTCTTAACCTTCTTTATCTCTTCTCTTTACCATAGTACCTCCTTCTACTTTGCTTATTGTTCAAAGTTCAGTCCCTTAGGTTCTGTTCCTCAAGAAAATTATCTTCAAACTCCTATGAGGGGCTGGGGAGATGAGTGGAAATAGTAATAGTCTTCCTTTTCTTGGTAAGGTTGTGGGACTGGAATCAAACTAAGTTGCCTAGACACTTGTCTCCAATGCTTCTTTGTTAGCAACACTTACTGCTGCCTTCCATGCATAGAATCTGATGAAAGAATTTTTGCTAAGGAGAACCTGTTCTCTTCTAATTGATATAACTTTTTTCATCTGCTAACCTCTTGTTCTCATTGTCTTTATGGAATTTTACAAGTTTTTATTCCTTTAATTTGGGGAATGTTTCTAGACTTGGCAAAAATAAATGCACGTTTCAATCTACCAAGTTTTAAAAAGCAAATGAAATTAGGTTTTTAAATGCTTTCTATGAGCCCCATCTATTGTCATGTTTTCTGTAGCCACCTTTATTCTTGTTCTTAGATCTGTCTTTCCAATCCAAGTCCCATTTCTCTACTACTACTACAAATAATAATAAAATCAACATTTATATAAGACTTACTAAATGTCAACCATTGTTTTAAATATTTGACATGTATCAACTCATTTAAACCTCAACACTATGAGATAGCGTATCAGTTATCTAGTGCAACAATAACATTGTATGACAAACCACTCAAAAACTTAAAAATGTAAAACAATTTACAACAATAGCAACACACTGTTTTTTTACAAGTCACTGTTTCTGCTGATCTGGGCTGAGCTCAAAAGACCTTGACTTTGTTTGCTCATTTGTCTGCAGTCAGCTGTCAAGTTGTTATGGGATGGGTCTAGGATGGCCTTAGATAGGACAATCTGGCTCTTTTGTATGTGGTCTCTGATTTTTCAAAAGGCTAACCTAGGAGTATTACCATGGCCACACCAAGATTCCAAGAGAAAGAGTGGATGCATGCAATGCTTCTTGTAACCTAAGTTAACACTGCACACAATCACTTTCTAATATTCTATTAGACAAAGTAAATCAAAACACTAGTCCAAGTTCAAAAGGTGGGGAATAAACTCTGCTTCTTACTGAGAAAAACTACAAGGCAAAGTGCTAAGTGAAAAAACAAAAGTGTTAAGTGTATGGATCCACAAATAGGCATTATTATTATCCTCATTTTAGAAGGAACTGAGGCTATATGGAGAGGCTAAGTAGCCAGCTCAAGGTCATGGAGGAATTAGATGGTGGCCCTAGTATTTGAATTCAGACCGTCTGACTTTAGTCTGTGTCCTTAATTCCTACGATTTACTCTCTCGCAAGTGGCATATTGAATCAGTTGAAGAGATGAAAGAGAAAGAAAGGCAAAAGATAGCAAAGGGCCTTTGGAGTAATTCTATAGAGAGAAAAAATGAGCATGCCCCATAGAAGAAAGAAGGTTACTGCAAGAAGATGACACTAAGAACCCCTTTGTTAAATTAGAGAAAGGCATGTAGCCTCTGGATTTTGGAAGGAGAGAAGGCATACTGTTAAAGGTAGCTGGCTTTCTGGAGTCTGGAGCTTATTAGAACCCATTTCATTACAGTAAC
The DNA here is from genome assembly GCF_008692025.1 of Phocoena sinus. Classification (NCBI taxonomy): domain Eukaryota; kingdom Metazoa; phylum Chordata; class Mammalia; order Artiodactyla; family Phocoenidae; genus Phocoena; species Phocoena sinus. The sequence continues at coordinate 22,436,806 of NC_045779.1, forward strand.
CAGAAGGAGGGCACAGTATCCAAAATAATTCACAATGATAAGATCTTGGTGGTATGAATAGTTGGGGAAAGGATTTTGCAACTTCTTGTACCAGCTGCAATATTAACTGTAAATCTTGTAGCTTGGTTAATTAAGTTGGTTTATAATGCATAGGTATCCTCAAATGTGTTATATAGTGGATATTCTTAATCTTTAATTTATACTTATTAGTCCCTGCCACAGTGTCTTCCTTGATCTCAGTCTCTAGTTTTTTTTTTTTAATTTAAAAAAAAATTTTTTTTAAACATCTTTATTGAGGTATAATTGCTTTACAATGGTGTGTTAGTTTCTGCTTTATAACAAAGTGAATCAGCTATACATATACATATGTTCCCATATGTCTTCCCTCTTGCGTCTCCCTCCCTCCCACTCTCCCCATCCCACCCCTCCAGGCTGTCACAAAGCACCGAGCTAATATCCCTGTGCCTTGCGGCTGCTTCCCCCTAGCTATCTACCTTACTACGTTTGTTAGTGTGTATATGTCCATGACTCTCTCTCGCCCTGTCAAAACTCACCCTTCCCCCTCCCCATATCCTCAAGTCCGTTCTCCAGTAGGTCTGCGTCTTCATTCCTGTCTTACCCCTAGGTTCTTCATGACATTTTTTCCCCTTAAATTCCATATATATGTGTTAGCATACGGTATTTGTCTTTTTCTTTCTGACTTACTTCACTCTGTATGACAGACTCTAGGTCTATCCATCTCATTACAAATAGTTCAATTTCATTTCTTTTTAAGGCTGAGTAATAGTCCATTGTATATATGTGCCACATCTTCTTTATCCATTCATCTGATGATGGGCGCTTAGGTTGTTTCCATCTCCGGGCTATTGTAAATAGAGCTGCAATGAACATTTTGGTACATGACTCTTTTTGAATTTTGGTTTTCTCAGGGCATATGCCCAGTAGTGGGATTGCTGGGTCATATGGTAATTCTATTTGTAGTTTTTTAAGGAACCTCCATACTGTTCTCCATAGTGGCTGAACCAATTCACATTCCCACCAGCAGTGCAAGAGTGTCCCCTTTTCTCCACACCCTCTCCAGCATTTATTGTTTCTAGATTTTTTGATGATGGCCATTCTGACTGGTGTGAGATGATATCTCATTGTAGTTTTGATTTGCATTTCTCTAATGATTAATGATGTTGAGCATTCTTTCATGTATTTGTTGGCATTCTGTATATCTTCTTTGGAGAAATGTCTATCTAGGTCTTCTGCCCATTTTTGGATGGGGTTGTTTGTTTTTTTGTTATTGAGCTGCATGATCTGCTTGTAAATTTTGGAGATTAATCCTTTGTCAGTTGCTTCATTTGCAAATGTTTTCTCCCATTCTGAGGGTTGTCTTTTGGTCTTGATTATGGTTTCTTTTGCTGTGCAAAAGCTTTGAAGTTTCATTAGGTCCCATTTGTTTATTTTTGTTTTTATTTCCATTACTCTAGGAGGTGGGTCAGAAAGGATCTTGCTGTGATTTATGTCATAGAGTGTTCTTCCTACGTTTTCCTCTAAGAGTTTGATAGTTTCTGGCCTTACATTTAGGTCTTTAATCCATTTTGAGCTTATTTTTGTATATGGTGTTAGGGAGTGATCTAATCTCATACTTTTACATGTACCTGTCCAGTTTTCCCAGCACCATTTATTGAAGAGGCTGTCCTTTCTCCACTGTACATTCCTGCCTCCTTTATCAAAGATAAGGTGTCCATATGTGCGTGGGTTTATCTCTGGGCTTTCTATCCTGTTCCACTGATCTATCTTTCTGTTTTTGTGCCAGTACCATACTGTCTTGATTACTGTTGCTTTGTAGTATAGTCTGAAGTCAGGGAGCCTGATTCCTCCAGCTCCTTTTTTCGTTCTCAAGATTGCCTTTGCTATTCGGGGTCTTTTGTGTTTCCATACAAATTGCGAAATTTTTTGTTCTAGTTATGTGAAAAATGCCAGTGGTAGTTTGATAGGGATTGCATTGAATCTATAGATTGCTTTGGGTAGTTGAGTCATTTTCACAATGTGATCTCAGTCTCTAGTTTTTCCACCTCCATTTTTTTTTACAGCAACCAGAGCAATTTTTCAAAATGCATATTTGATCATAGCACTTTCTGCTTAAAAATCATCAATAATCCCTTCAGAGTGAAGCCTAAATTTTGTAAGGTGCTTTATCAGGTGGCCTTTCTTTACCGCCCAACCTATTTCTTGCTGTCCTTTCTCTCCCAGCTAAAGACCTTGCAGAATTCCAAATATGTCATACACTTTCATGTCTCGTTCCCTTTGCTCACACTGCTCTTTTGGCAAGAAATACCTTGATCAACACAAATTCCTTCTTTCTTTTTTCCTGTCTTTCTTTTTCTTGCCTTCCTTCCTTCCTTTCTTCCCTCTTCTTTTTTCTTAATCTTTGTCAATTTGAGAGGTTGGCAGAGAGAACAATGCTGGAATTGGAAAGGCACATTATTAGTACTAGCTAAGGAAGTTGGGAGCAAAAGTGACCTGTGTTATTTCTGGACCAAGGCAGAGAAAAGATTACAGGTGATTCTCTTCCCTCTTCTCATACTTCTTTGTTGGCTAAGAAGGGCACAGGTTTCAAATGGAACAGCTGTAAATTGGTGGGACCTTCTTTAGGCTAGATCCCTAAGTGACTATGTGAAACAGAACCCCCCCACAATCTGTGATAAACTTGTCACACGAATGAGAAATCAATTTTCTTGTGCTAAATTCCTGAGATTTGGAGATTAATAAAGTGCCACATTATAACCTAGTATTTATTTAGTTCTTTGGTAAAGTTCCTCTTCATGTCCTTTGCCTATTTTTCTACTAGGCTATTCACTTTGATTTATAAGACATCTTTATATGTTATACATTAACATAGACATCAACCTTTTTATGTCATTTATACTGAAATAATTTTGCCAGTTTATTAATTGCCTTTTGACTTTATGATGTATTTTCATCTTCAAAAGTGTTAAAATATTTATAGAGTAATCTATAAATCTGAAAATTTCTTTTCCTCATTTTAAGATGAGAAAGGCTATCTGAAATTTGATAGATTGATTTTTCTTCAGTTTTATTTATTTTTAATTGAGATATAATTGACATATAACAGTATATTAGTTTTAGGTATACTGATCTGATACATGTACATATTGAAAAATAATTACCACAATAAATTTAGCCCATTACTGCACATTGTTACAAATATTTTTCTTGTGATGAGAACTTTCTTTTAATTGAAGTATGGCTGATTTACAATATTTGTTAGTTTTAGGTGTACAGCAAAGTGATTGAGTTTTATATATATAAAATATCTATATTCTTTTTCAGATTCCTTTCCGTCATAGGTTATTACAAGATATCAAATATAGTTCCCCATACTATACAGTAGTTCCTTATTCTTTATCTAGTTTATATGCAATAGTGTGTAACTGTTAATCCCAAACTCCTAATTAATCCCTCCCCCCACCTCTCCCCTTTGGCAACCACAAGTCTCTTCTCTATGTCCGTGAGTCTGTTTCTGTTTCGTACATAAGTTCATTTGTGTCATATTTTAGATTCCACATATAAGTGATATCATGTGATATTTGTCTTTCTCTTTCTGACTTACTACATTTAGTATGACAATCTCTACGTCCATCCACGTTGCTGCAAATGGCATTATTTCATTCTCTTTTATGGATGAGTACTATTCCATTGTGTATATATATATATATAAACTATATGTTCTTTATCCATTCATCTGTTGATGCACACTTAGGTTGCTTCCATGTCTTGGCTATTGTAAATAGTGCTGCTATAAACATTGGGGTGCATGTATATTTTTGAATTAGAGTTTTCATCTTTTGATGAGAACTTTTAAATCTACTCTCTTAGTAACTTGCAAACATACAAAACAGTATTGTTAGCTAGAGTCACCAAGCTGTACATTACATCCCCAGGAATTATTTATTTTATAACTGGAAGTTTGTACCTTCTAACCACCTTCACCCATTTCTCTAGTTTAATTAATTCCTATATTTAAAACATGAAATGTAATTTACTGTACTTTTTTTTTTTTGTGGTACGCGGGCCTCTCACTGTTGTGGCCTCTCCCGTTGCGGAGCACAGGCTCCGGACGCACAGGCTCAGCGGCCATGGCTCACGGGCCCAGCCGCTCTGCGGCATGTGGGATCTTCCCGGACTGTGGCACGAACCCGTGTCCCCTGCATCGGCAGGCAGACTCTCAACCACTGCACCACCAGGGAAGCCCCTACTGTAATTTTTGTTTATGCATGGTATTGGGTAGGGATATAGCTTTGTAATAAATACATGCATCTTAAAACACTTTGCTCTCCTTTCTAAATTAAAAAGACAGTTTGAGGGTGTGCTTTTGAATTATTTCTTAACATCCTCATGACATTAAATATCCGTTCAGTACATTCAGGGCGACTTGGTCATTTAGTACTTCGCTGAAGGTCTGTCTACTCCAGGGATGCAGAGCACATCAAAGGAGGACAGGCAGGAAACAGAGATGTTTCCCGTCATGAGGGGAAATGCCTGATTCAGTGATGCAAGCAGTCTGGAACTAGACAGGAAGCAACTCTCTTCCTCGGTACCTTTGTAGTTTGCACTTTACTTTTTCACTTGGTAATTCAGTCTTCTATGCGATAGTAAAATATAGATTGAGGGCTGAGAAGCATTTTGCCAGGCTAATGGGAAACACCCTTGTTTTTTTTTCTCAGTTGTGTAGGTGAAACAGTCTAGTAATTTACAATTGTGGGGACTTTCACTATACCTGGAGATAATCACAGTATAAAGAGTGAAAAATTATCTCACTGTTTTTTTTGCAGTTGCATGTCATGTGTTCTAAGATTTATACTAGGCTGGAGTAATACTCAGTTCTCTAACCAAGAACCTGTAGATGCTCCTCCCTTAACACAAAGTTCTGATCAGAACCATGAGATCTATAAGAGCCTACAAGACCGAGATTTTACAAATTGCAATCAGAAATGTGTCTGAGTGATGGTGGTGGGATAAAGGTGTGTGTGTGTGTGTGTGTGTGTGTGTGTGTGTGTGTGTGTGTGTGTGAAAGAGAGAGAGAAAGTACCTAACCAGATGCAGCCAGGCCAGAGTCAGGTTATTTACAAGGTTCGTCTACAGTCTTTTGCTTTAGTAGTGGGTCTTACCTTTCATAAGATGGATCCCCTACCCTGTCTTAATCTGACACCTTGCAAAGAATTTTTGGTGGCTCTGGTTTACAGTGGTTCTAAGAGAAAAAGAAGACAAATCTTTTTAGTACCACCAACACAGAGAGCTGATAATAGCAGTCATGTTACCAGTTTTCTGCATTTGTAGAAACATCAGGTCCTACAGTGCCAGGTTAAAATACTCCTGTCCATTATAATTCCCCAGGAAATTGCAATTCGAACTCTCCATAGAACTGGTCTTTTGGTTTAATATTAGAAAGAACTGAAAAATATTGGCATTAGTTTTATAGTTATTGTTCTTTTGAAATCCCTTGTATTTTAACATCTGGAAGAGGGGAAAACAAACCAAAACTAAACACATGCATCAGTGATGTTTTTGTGCATTAAAAACAGGTCTTCCAAATATTGACAGGGTCAAACTTCTAAGCTTCTCAAGACACAGATCAGTTCTTTTAATAATCTGGTCTCATTTCTCCAATTTGAAATCTTTGAAGGCAGGTTTGTATATTCCACAAATCAGAAATGATTATCATCTTTTAGCACAAATTGATACTTGTTTTAACATAAAAATTTAGTTGCAATATGTCTACCCAAAGTCAGCAGATGGTCTAAATACTTCCAGTGTTCTGTGGGAAATTACCTTGGGGCAATTTATACTTGTAGCCTCCAAGTACATCTCCAGGCGAGTTATCTGTACCAGAGGTCACAGAGCAGGTGGGCTAACATTAAATTACGATACCTTGAGCTACATGTTTTATTAAATAAATTTAAAATATACTGTTACAATCAAAAGGAAAGAATGGGATCAGTTGACAATCTGAGGATCTGAGGAAAGTCGGGTGGAAATATCATAGCTCCCGAATCCTGGGGTATCACAAACCAAGCTCGGGTTTCAACAATGATTCAGCTATTTGGAAATATCTTGATGATTGTGTCAGCCTTAAATTCAGTACTGATTTCTCTAGAAAACCATTTTGCTAACTGTAAGAGTATAAAGACCTATGGTACAAAAACTTTATACAAACAATAAATAAAATACTAAACAAATGTAAGATATTATTTTTGATATTAGTAACAGGGTATTCTGACAGCACAAATCCTTCTTGTAATTCCCATCATGGTAATGAGCTACTCAATTAGATTCATTCATTCACTCATTTAATTGTCTATTTGCTTACTATGTACCAGGTATATAGTATAGTATGAATAGAGCGGGAAAATGCATAACTGAATCACTTTGCTGTATGCCTGAAACTATCACAACATTGTTAACCAGTTATACTTCAATATAAAATAAAAAGTTAAAAAATAAATAAATAGAGCAGTGAACAAAACAACAAATATCCTGCCCTTACAGAGCTTTCATTCTGGTAAGTGGGGAGAGAAAATAAAATATAATAAGTTGCATTCTATGTAAGATGATTCTACGTACAATGAAAAATATAAAGAAAATAAGAGGGTTTGGGAAAATCCGAAGGGTTAGGGGTTGCAATGAGGGTAGGCCTAATTTTGAGCAGAGTGAGCCCTATAGATATCTGGGGGGAATATGTGAGAACACTTTTGTGTTAAGAAGAGATCAGCTTCTAGAGTTAATTTGAATGTAGAGTTATAAGGATTTGTTAACAGATTGTATATGTAGGCTGTGAGAACAGCAGGTGCAAAGGCCCTGAGGTAAAAGGGCTCCTCAATTCTTCCAGGAACACCAGGGAATCTATTGTAGATGAAGCAGAAGGACCAAGGGGAAGCAATGAGGAGGACAGAGAGGCAATGGTGGGACCAGATGTGTGGGGCATTGTAGGCAATATTAAGAATTTAGCTTTTGCTCTTAAGTGGGGAGATATTTATTTTATATGCAGGGTTTTAAGAAGAAGAATGATATGATAAGACTTACATTTTAAAATGATACTCTGGCTGCCTTATTGAGAAACAGACTGGACTGGGTTAAGCATGAAAGCAGGAAAACCGGTTTGGAAGATGTTGTAACAGTCAGGTGCAAGAAGTTAGTGACAGTCCAGGCTGACAATAGTGAGAGTTTTAGGGAGAGGTTAGGTCCTATATATAATTTGAAGGTTGAGTCATCAGAATTTGTTAACGGATTGGATGTAGGGTGTGAAGCAAAGAGATGAATCAAGATAAGCCTAAAGATTTTGATCTGAGCACCTGAATAAGTGGCAATTCCATTAACTGGGTTGGAAAGTGGGAGCATCATTTGGGAGAGAAGAAAGGCTCTGTGTGGATATGCTAATCTCAATTCTGAATGTCACTTTAGAACCTTAGATATATGAATATGTAGTTCGGGGGAAAATTGTGAGCTGCAGATACAGATTTGAGTGTTGCCCATGACAGGGTGTTACTGAAAGCCATGAATGAGGATAAAATCACCAAGGCAGTGACGTTAAAGGACTGAGTGTGAGGCTCTTAAGAATTAAAATGTCTGAGAGAAGAGGAAGGGCTGTAAAAGAAACAGAGTAGGAATAACCATTGAGGGTGGAAGAAAATCAGGAGCATGTCTTCTTTTTTTTTTGAAGTATAGGTGATTTACTATGTTATGTTAGTTTCTGGTGTACAGCAAAGTGATTCTGTTATATATATATATATATATATATATATATATATATATAATTTTTCATATTCTTTTCCATTAAGGTTTATTACAGGATATTGAATATAGTTCCCTGTGCTGTACAGTAGGACCTTGTTTATCCATTCTATATATAATAGTTTGCATCTCCTTGTCCCAAACTCCCAATCTAACTCTCCACCAATCCCCTCTCCCCCTTGGCAACCACAAGTCTGTTCTCTATGTCTGTGAGTCTGTTTCTGTTTCTTAGATAAGTTCATTGGAGTCATATTTTAGACTCTACATATAAGTGATATCGTATGGTATTTGTCTTTCTCTTTCTGACTTTGCTTAGTACGATAATCTCTAGGTCCATCCATGTAGCTGCAAATGGCATTATTTCATTCTTTTTTATGGCTGAGTAATATATCAAATCTTCTTTAACTGTTCATCTGTTGATAGACATTTTGGTCACTTCCATGTCTTGGCTATTGTAAATAGTGCTGCTGTAAACATAGAGGTGCATACATCTTTTCAAATTATAGTTTTGTCCGGATACATGCCCAGGAGTGGGAGTTGTCTGGATCATATGGCAACTCTATTTTTAGTTTTTTGAGGAATCTCCACACTGTTCTATGTAGTGGTGGAACAAATTTACATTCCCACCAACAGTGTAGGAGGGTACCCTTTTCTCAAGAGCATGTCTTGAAAGCCAAGTAAAGAACCACTTTAAATGCTTCTAATTGATCAAATAAGATGAAAATTGAGAGTTGATCAGGGGATTTAGTAACATGGGGGTCAGTGGAAACCCTGATCTGAATGTCGTTCCATGGAGTGGAAAAGACCAGAGAAGGAAAGGAACAGGGGCTGGATAGCATACACAAGGAGCAGAGTGGTGGGGTAGAATCTGAATGGAGAGATGTGGTCAAGTTTAGTATGGAAGAAATAACAAAGTGCTTGAACGCTGATGGAAATGATTTGGTATAGAGCGGGAAATTGATGATGCAAGTAGAAGAGAGATTTGAGGTGCTGTATCCTTGAATAGCTGCGCTGGATGTGACCTAGTGGCTAACTAGGAGGTTGTCTTAGATAAGGATGCAGGCAGTTCATCTATAAAAATAGGAAAACAGAGTATAGGAGGGTAGTTACTATGGCAAATATGATGGTGGGAGCCTGTGAGGGTGCCTTCTGATTGTTTCAGTCTTTTCAGCAAAGGAGGAAGCACAGCCATCAGTTGAGAGTGATGACAGGAGAAGTGTTTTGGGTACATATGTAGGGAGATATTTATGAATAAAGTCAAACAGAAGAGTGTATTAGGTAATCATAATGCAGAAGTACAGGTAGGTGGGAGGTGTCTTTCTCATCATATAAGCACAGAGCAATTTGGTACATACTGTAAAGTTAGTCAGAAAATGCTGGATCCCTCGCCTCTCTCCTCATCTGCCTCTGCTTCCTGATTATTAGACCTGTAATTACTCATCCTTTCCTAGTCTAACCCATACTGCCTGCACTCTTGTGGTTAACTTATGGTCCTAGGTACTAATGATTTGCAACTTGTAACTTATTACCCGATTTTATTAATAATTAATGTTGACCATGGTGGCTATGTTTAGCTATGCTAGGATTTAAGACTAGATTTACAAGAAGGATATGTTTCTGAATCAAGTCTGTGGATTGGAATCATGAAAACATGATTATAAATTAGTACAACCACTTTGTTAATAAAGCAATATCTAGCATCTGGCCACAAAACCTTTAATTCTGTTTAAAGTGTTTTCACAAATGGGCAAGGAGGACATGTATTTTTGTGAATAGATATGTCACCTTTATCTGTTTCTGTTCTTAGATGGGTAGAAAGGAGAGCAGGGAGCAGAGAAGCCACTGGAAAGGTGAACATTTTCCCATTTTTAGTTTTTATGGAAAGCAGAAAATAAATATCTCATGGCTGTGGCAGAATGGTCAGTGTCAAATGAGAAAATACACCTGCAAGAATTTTTGATAACAGGCTAGACTGAATCTCTAAATTTCCACTGATAAATTTTGGCTCCAAGCTCAAAGTATCAGTGTGAGTTGAAAGAAGTGTTTTATTAATACTCTAAAATCTAAATCAAATTCAACAAAGACCATTAATAACCAAGGCATTATTCTTAATATAATGTGAGTGAAATGGATAAGAGAAATTAGGTAAAAGTAAAAGAAATATGGACTCGAAACCAGAAGTCTTGGGTTTTAATCCTGCCTTTGTCATTGACTAGAAACCTGAAACAAACCTCGTAAACTGTGAGTACCTAAATTTCCAGTTTGAAAATGAGAGCTTGAGTTAGACACCTTCTAAAAACTCTTCTAGTTCTAAAAAATAATTCTACAAAGTGAATCTTCATTAAAGACTCCTTTTAAAAGTATCATCTATTAAAATACAAAGGTAAAATTTGTTGATGTGTTTTTTCAATTTTTAAAGAAAATAGATCTTTAGTTTTTTGATGATAAAATTAATACATGTCTTTTTTAAAAGCAGCATAGAAAACTAACAAAAGAGTGGAAAAAAAGCACGTTATCAATCCCATCTCTCACTATTAACATTTGATGTCTATAAGGCTATTGAATAACAATAGCTATTTTGATTGGAATATATTTATTTTCTTTAAAGTATTTATTTACTGATATAGGAAAGCTGCATTTAAAAATATTAATTTTGTAACTGGATGCCTTTGTGAAACTCTCTTAAGTCATTTTAGTCAATATTTTGTTTTCTTCATGTAGAAACTTTTTTTTTTTTAAATTGGGGTATAGTTGATTTACAACGTTGTGTTAGTTTCTGCTGTACAACGAAGTGAATCAGCTATATGTATACATATATTCCCTCTCTCTTGGACAGCTCTCCCCCGCAATCCCATCCTTCTAGGTCATCACAGAACACCGAGCTGAGTGATCTCCCTGCGTTATCTAGCAGTTTCCCACTAGGTATCTGTTTTACACATGGCAGTGCACATATGTCAAGTTTTTATCTGCAAATAAAACTATTTAACAAATTTTGAGCCTCTACTATGTAAGGAGTCCTTTCAATTATTATGACATTATATTTCATATTCTTAGAAAACATTTTTAACAATTCCTTTGCTATTTCTAGAACACTATGTCATTTCTAGAACAGTATTAATAGCAGTGTTGAGAGTAAAAAGTTCTTAGTGAGTTTTTTTTTAATCATGTTAAAGATCTTTATTAAGAATTTAAAAAAATGTAAAATAAGAGTTTGATGACTTTTTGGCACCTATTATGATTACAGAGTGTTTTTCCCTTCATCATTTGTTATTTTTAGAGAGAAATTATATTAACAAGACTTCTAGTATTAAATCATTCTTATATTCTGAGAATGAGAAGAGTAGAATTCTCATTCTGGTCATATAATAGTAGAATTTCAATCAGCAATGGATTACAAATATCAACACTTTATTAACAATTTTTGCTGTTGAATTTTTATTGACATGCGACTGTGATTTTATTATCGCTGTTTTGGCCAGGTTTTGTTTCAGGGTTAAATTAACTTTACATAAAGTAGAGCTTTCCTTCTTTCTTGGTGCTCATAGAAGTAAACTTTTCCGTGAAATCTGAAAGAATTCTCTTGTTGTACGTTTTTTGTTGTTGTATAATAGCTTCATCGGTGCTTTATTTTGTTCTTGATTTGTTTTGAGACAATTTACTTCACTTTTTCTGTGAAGAATTTCTTTCAAATAGATTTTCAAACTTATAATCATAGGGTTGAATACCTATGCCTATATAAATTTAATAACTTCTCTGGGAACTTGAAAAGGTGGGGAATTACCTGTAGACAATAGTTTATGTTATTTCGTATATTTATAATTCTCTTAAGACTATAGTTCCTCTTTAAAAACTCATCTCGTTTCTGGAGTGAATCTGTTTGCAAAGAATATGTTAGTCTAGTCTATGTTTTGCATGCTGTGTTTTCTTCACATTTTAATTAATTAATTAATTAATTAATTTTTGCGGTATGCGGGCCTCTCACTGTTGTGGCCTCTCCCGTTGCGGAGCACAGGCTCCGGACGTGCAGACTCAGCGGCCATGGCTCACGGGCCCAGCCGCTGCGCAGCATGTGGGATCTTCCCGGACCGGGGCACGAACCCGTGTCCTCTGCATCGGCAGGCGGACTCTCAACCACTGCGCCACCAGGGAAGCCCTCTGTCACATTTTTAAACTATTTTATTGTAAAATAAACCACAAAGAAAGCAAAAAAGGAATGCAGAGATTAATGAATTATTGTAAACAGAATAATTTTTAAAGCCACTTTATTAAAGTATTGTTGACATATAAAAAATCTGTACATAATTAATGCATACAATTTAATGAGTTTGGGGATAGGTAGACACTCGTGAAACTATCACCACCTTCAAGGCCATAAACATATCCATTACCTATCAAAGTTTCCTCCTACCTCTTTTATTATTATAAGTTTATTTATTTATTTATCTGTGATAAGAGCACTTAACATAAGATCTACCCTCTTAGCAAGGTTTATGTATACAAAACTAATATGAATATGAAATTAGCTATAGGCACTATGCAGTAAAGATCTCAAGAACTTACCTATCTTACATAACTGAAATAAAATGAATTATAACAATTACTTAGGTCAAGAAATAGAATTTTAGTAGCCATCCCAGAAGCCCCTTCATTTTCCTATTTTCTTTTTGTTGATTTTGAATCTTATTTTTTATTAAGATATAACTGACATATACATTGTATTAGTTTTAGGTGTACAACAAGTTGATTTGATATATGTATATATTGTAAAATAATTACGATGATAAGTTTAGGTAACATCCATCACCTCGTATAGTTACAATTTTTTTTTTTATTCTTGTGATGAGAACTTTTAAGATCTACCCTCTTAGCAACTTTCAAATATACAATACAGTATTATTACTTGTAGTCACCATCCTGTACATTACATCCCAGGACTTATTTATCTTATTGTCGCATCTTAATCATGGCTCTTCTCCTTGCAAAAGTACCCACTATCCTGACTTTTAAAAGAAGTACTTCCTTGCTTTTCTTTATGATTTTATCATCCAAGAGTGTAGACCCACTTTTTAAAACTTTATGTTACTTTTAAAGTGTTTTTTTAATCTACACATTCTCTCTCTTTCCCTTTTGTTCCATCATAATAAATATCTTGAAGAACCTGAGGAATTGGATGTATAAAGTTTTTCACAGATCACCATATTTCTTTATCTTCTGAATTTCCTATAAGTTGACAACTGGATTCACATGCTTGATAACACTGTTTTGATTTCCATGACAAGACCATTGTTGTGATGTGTTCTTTTGTTAGAAATCTTTATTTCTGAATGTTTTGCTCTTTATATGTGATGGGGAAAAATGCAACAAACTTCACTTCTAGTGCGTTGTGTGAGTTCCAGTGTGTATGGATTGGTGGTGGGGGGTTGGGGGTGGATTTTGTGTGTGTTTTACATTAAGGGTATGAAGGAGTACTTCTTTGACTTTGGATTGTTCCCCTATGGTAGCTGGGCAAGTGTTACGGACTGAATGCTTGTATTACCTCAAAATTCATATGTTGAACTCCTAATGTGGGTCGTATTTGGAGGTGGGTTTTGGGGAGGTGATTAGGTTTCGATGTGGTCATGAGGGTGGGACCCTCATGATGAAATTAGTGCCCCTATGAGAAGAGGAGGATAAGGCATACACACCAAGGAAAGGCCATGTGAACACACAGTGAGAAGGTGACCATCAGTGAGGCAGGAAGAGAACATTTGTGATACCCACTATGCCAGCACCCTGATCTTAGATTTCCAGGTTCCAGACTCTGAGAAAATAAATGTCTGTTGTTTAAGTCACTCAGTCTGTAGTATTTTGTTCCAGGAGCCCAAGAAAATGTAAGAAGTCAGGATGGAGAAAAGTTACAGGGCCTAAGGACTTTTAGTTTGGTGAGGCCGTTTTTTTTTTTTTTTCCTCTTTCTTGCATAACCACATTTGCATCTGTAAAAATTACTCACCCTTGCTTCTAGAGTCTGTAGATGATGAGAATCCCTTCCCCATTGCCATGTTGGAGAAATATGTTACTTTTAAAAAGAGTGTTATCATTAAATAAACCATAACAATATGCTAAGGAGTGGCTGTTCATTTTTCTGCATTTGCTTAGTCTTGGGGCAGGGACATTCTAGGGCAGAAATATGTTTTTTGCAAGGTCTCCTTTGTTTCCAGTCCTGTTCTCCATTTACTCTCTATTAGTGAGAACTGGCAGAATTTGCTTTAGTTACTTCTCTGAAAACTGCACATTTTCAGGAAGAGAAGTTGCTCATCAACCTTTGATGCTTTTCTTCACACTGATTAAAATTTACTGTACTTGGTAGTAATTCCTGCCAAAGATTTGTGAAACTATATCATTGGCAGTATTTACTGTTTTCAGAGCTGATAAACATTTTCTTTCTCATTTTTATTTCTTTTTGGTTATATCTGTCGGTTCCCAAGAGGAGGCCTTTATAAGAGGTTCTAAGGAATTGTCCATTTTTTCTTTCAAATAAAAATGAGTGAGTAAAACATGTATAAGGCACTTGGTTATTTGAACCATGAGACAATTAACTCCTTATGCAGCAGTTCTCAAAGTGTGTTCTTTGGAACCCCGTTCTACGTCATGTTAATAGGAGTTACAGGAGAAAAGTTTTTCATGATCGAATAAATGTTAATAACACAAGTGAAACAAAATTAAACAATTAAAAATTTTTTACTGAAGGACTTTTAACACCTTTAACATGCAAAAGGGCATTGTGAGTGTATAAGACAGACATAATACACAGTGTTTCCCAGAACTTATTTGAATTCAGTACCTTTTTTTCTATAAATCATCACAGAGGAAAAATAAATTTGAAGAACAGATTATGTAAAACACTGGTATAACAGCATCTTTTCCTAATTACACGTGAAGAAGTTAAGAATAAAGGAAAAGTCTTTCATATGCAAGCCTTGCCAACTTCATCATAAAACACCCTTCATTCCCCCTCCTTCTCTGCTCCCTCCCTCCCTCTGTTAATGCAGCAAATGCTTAAATGCCCCTGATACGCACCACAGAACTGCATACTTGACTCATGCTCTCTAGTATATATATAAAAGGAACTTTTAATATGAAGGAAATAATACGTTCATCTCCCATTTTACAGTAATATTGTGAAAACTGAATGAAGCAATGCATGTAAAGTGCTATAAAAATCCAATTGCTCGACAATGAAATCTACAGACCAGCACTTTTCAAACATGCTGTTGTAATACACAGACGTGTTGAGCTTCATTGTGAAATATGTTGCAAGTTCTTAATATATCCAAGTGTGTGATATTATACGGGTTTTTTTTTTTTTTTTTTTTTTTTTGCGGTATGCGGGCCTCTCACTGTTGTGGCCTCTCCCGTCGCGGAGCACAGGCTCCGGACGCGCAGGCTCAGCGGCCATGGCTCACAGGCCCAGGCGCTCTGCGGCATGTGGGATCTTCCCGGACCGGGGCACCAACCCGTGTCCCCTGCATCGGCAGGCGGACTCTCAACCACTGCGCCACCAGGGAAGCCTACAGTTTTCTTTTTAAAGACAAAATATACTGTTCTCCAGGTTATACTTAAAATAACATCATTGTCATTCATTTGATTTCTGACATGACTTATCAAGTGGGAGAAAAAGGGAAAGTGTTCTAGCCAATCTTTTGGGAATTGCCCTGGAGATGGATTGTCTCTGCCGTTGTTATGTAGCATGTGGAGATAGCACATAAAGATTGTGAACTGAAACAGAAGACCCTGGGCCTTGGCATAGTGGACATTCATCATTTTGGTAAATTAAGAACAGTTTCCAAAGTGCATGATGTGGTGACATGAAATGTTGAGACCTGGATTTAATCACATGAAGCTGGATAGTAGAGAATGAATCACTTGGTACTGACTGAGTTTAAGAGCTCTTGAAAGAAACATGATTTGAGAGAAAGTCCAAAATTTATTCAAATATTTCTGTGAGCAGCATGGGATGAAGGAACCTGCTTGGCTACCACAATTTTGCTGTGAGTGAAGTATGAATATTTTAAGGAGAATTTTTATGTGCATAAGGTGATGGTAACAGAAACCATGACAGCACTTTGCCATCCTAGATTTTTCTTTTTGGGTTAAAGAATTTTATATAGGAGAAGAGTTACAAACTGACTGGAACTAATGGTCAGAGCAGATGAAATCAAAATTTATTGGAAAATAGATGCTGAGCACACATATCCAGTGAGGAGAAGCCATCCTCAGCACTTAGAGGGAAAGGGCACAGTGACTTTTCTACTTGGTTGCAATGCAGCAGGTTTTATGATTAAGGGCAGACTGATTCTGCCCGTCTACTAACCTAAGGGAATCTAACATCAAGAATAAGTGCGTTGTGCCTGCATATTGGTGCTGCAGTATATAAAATTGTGACACAGCACAACGCCTTTTGGGCAGATTTCATTAGGGCACACCGTCCTGCAGACAGTTCCAGAAATACAAAGCCAGATAGACTTTTATGTGCCAGTTCTCCACACTGAATTACCCTTTATTATCTTGACTGGTACGTATTCTTTTAGATACAGTAAAAATATGTGTCTTATTATTCAAGATTCCTTTTGGAAACTGCCAACAAAGCACATTTTACCTATGTCTACCAAGGGCTCCTGATTTTGGGGAGACACATATGCCAATGGATGCTTTTGAATTCAATGCATGTTGTTCATAGAAACAACCCTCATCATGGCATTCAGCATCTCGAAAGACTCCCAGATCCTGTTTAATACAAAGTGTCTCTGACATTACTACTCTATTAACGGAAATGCAAAGCTAATTGGTGTTAATACATAATGTGCATGGGGTTTTGCAGTTTACAGAATGTTTTTCTTACACTTGCTCTCAATGTTTTTGCAGTAGAGAGGTTAAACTCATACGTCTGGATGCAGGTATATCCTAAAAGGTGTTAGGCCTGTTGAGGTTTTGTTGAGAGCTGCAAAGTGAGCCAGAGCTGGGTTCAGGGACACCCACCTTGCTATTAGGATTGGCTCAGTGGAGGGCAGTGAGATGGTGATGAATCTATCTCAGTTCTAACCCTGGAGGTATGTATACCAAGCTCTACAGTCCTATGGAAAGGTGGAGACCTCATGGTATGTGCCTTTCCTAGAGAACGAAGCCTTGGTTTGGGCACACAAAGGAAGGGTCTGAGAAGAATTACAGAGGTCGCAGGACTCAGCAACATGACCAGGAGTCCAGAAGTCTTCAAGTCCCAGAGGGAAAGCAAGAAAATTAGGTAGAAGAACAGGCCAGACTAGGGAATAAGCATTTCAGGAGACAATTGGGTCCTATGCTTGGGGAGATCAAAGACCAAGGCTACAAATGCTTCCAGGCATCACTGTTTGGAACCCACAATCCCTAAGTCCAGAAGTCATGGTGGAGCCCCTATAGAAATGTGTCTTGAAGACAAGACCTGGTCAAATTGAAGGACAGAGGCTGTTAGGTTTTCTAATGTACCTATGTACATTAGGCTCTTCCCAGGGGATTTCAGGGTTAAGAAACACATCACTGGGGAACCTTATTCTGCTTACTCTAAGGACTGAACAAGAAACTGAAGTTGCATATAAGAATTATGGGAGGACTCACCTGAGGGCTTAGAACCATGGCAATGTGGGAAGGAGGTTAGTCCAGAAGAGCAGGTGGGTCCCTCCTGCCTCTCTTTGTTTTTACTTCTTTTGTCACCACTACTCTTGCCCCTTTGAACCAGCTCTTAGTAAGGGAGGGAAATGGTGATGTTTCCTCGAAAACAGCATTGGTCAAGAAGAGGAAGGAGGATGGGAAGAAAATCAAGGAGCTGTAACCAAAAGGAAAGGAGGTGTATTTTGACTGTTTATGTTGGGTTTGCAACTTGACTATCTGGGTACTTCTAAATATATTAGTCATCCTGGAACATTATTACCAGAGTCACTAGGTAATTTCTGTTTTTAATTACCTAGTGGTTTTTTAAAAGCTCCCCAGGTGATCATGATATGCAGCCAGGGTTAAGATCTAGTGACCTCTATGAATAGGCAATTTGAAAGACATAAGAATTATAAATTGGGTACAAGAACCTGGATAGTAAAACTTTAGGGAAATCTATCTATCTATCTATCTAATATATATAATATATACATAATCCTCTTATTAGTTTTTCACTTATCTATGACATTTTTATGATTCTGTTATGAAGTTTTCCCCAAAGTATGCTCTGTAGAATACTAGTTCCATGCAATGTTTATAGGCTGGTGTTGACAGTAGGGAATGCCATGCTTTCATACTGTGGTCATGGTACTTCCTGTGTCTACCCATTTCATCCACATACATTTGTAGGAAAGTGGAATGTAAAGGAATCCTCCTAGCCCCAAGCCTCTTTTTCTCCCTTTCATTCTCTCTCTCTCTTTTTTAGATTCAGTAAAAAAAATTTTTTATATATTATATGTATTTTACTTCCTGAACACTTCTTTCCCCCCTTTCCTTCCTCTGCTTAATCTTCTTCTTATTATTATTCATTCCAATCATATGATATGAAACATTCCCCAACTCAATTGATTTTGAGTGTATTTTTTTCTCCCTCAGAACATTGCTCTACAAGTGTCCTGGGGCATCATACTTGGGAATGTAACACTACAGTTAGAGGCTGAGAGAAGGGATGAAAATATCCATTTGGAGGGTGGTCTTTGCTGCCTGTGGCTGCCTCCTTAAATGTTTGCCAGTTTTCCATCTCAGGAGTAGTTCAGCCTCAGTTTAGCTCTTAAATTCATGAATAGCTCTTAAGATTCTTCTCATATTGCTCGTTTAGAGCTCAGTAGATTTCTCCAGGGCAGGAGGGATCCGGGGTAATGTGAACTGGTCAGACAGATATTCCTTCTTCCCTGTTTGTTGTGTTTGCCCTAGAAGTGATCTAGGCTACATAAAGATGGATGTACAGATATACTTATGTAAATATATACGAACTCAGAAATGAGGGGCAAATATGTTTTGCTCCCATGGGAGTGTTTGATGATTTCTGAGAATGCTCAAAAATTTTAAGCTGATCTTTTCTTTTTTTTTTTAAGAAGATGTTGGGGGTAGGAGTTTAATTATTTATTTATTTATTTTTGCCATGTTGGGTCTTCATTTCTGTGCGAGGGCTTTCTCTAGTTGCGGCAAGTGGGGACCACTCTTCATCGCGGTGCACGGGCCTCTCACTATCGCGGCCTCTCTTATGGCGGAGCACAGGCTCCAGACGCGCAGGCTCAGTAATTGTGGCTCACGGGCCTAGTTGCTCCGCGGCATGTGGGATCCTCCCAGACCAGGGCTCGAACCCGTTTCCCCTGCATTGGCAGACGGATTCTCAACCACTGCTCCACCAGGGAAGCCCTAAAACTGATCTTATAAACCTGAAAAAATGAATTTCTTTTTCTATATTTGAGACCACTTCTCTCTGAAAAAATTGCTTTTAGTTCTTAAAGTACAATAATAAAAATTCATTTCAATCAGGTACAAAGGAGGAGGAGATTAATGGAACTTGTTCTTTTTATGGTGTCCCTTAGCAGGCCATTTGAAAAAATAAGCATGAAGAATTTGGTGAAGATTGTGATAATTGGGAAGAGGAGGTGTTCTTTACATTCTTGGAAAATTTTCCAGAAATAAGACCCACTGTCTCATTTCCATCTCTACTTCCAGAACACCCACATGCCACCATATTAAGTGCTATTTATGCCATCAGCCAAGAAAATGTATTTGATAAAGAACCTTGACAATGGTAGGAAATTGATGCTCCCTATAACTTCAGCAGAAGGGAATTTTTAACTTTACCGCCCCATGATCCTGCAAGCAGTTAGGGAGCTCACTCCACTTTCTAAAGGACACTGACAAAAGTCATAATATTCCATCCTTGATCAGAGGAAATGAGAGAGGAGCTAAGGAAAAGCTGAAAACCAAATCCTGTTCTTTTAATCTCTCTCTTTTTTTTTTTTTAGATGTTGGGGGTAAGAGTTTATTAATTAATTAATGTATTTTTGCTGTGTTGGGTCTTCATTTCTGTGCGAGGGCTTTCTCTAGTTGTGGCAAGTGGGGGCCACTCTTCATCGCGGTGCACGGGCCTCTCACTGTCGCGGCCTCTCTTGTTGCGGAGCACAGGCTCCAGACGCGCAGGCTCCGTAGTTGTGGCTCATGGGCCTAGCTGCTCCGCGGCATGTGGGATCCTCCCAGACCAGGGCTCGAACCCGTGTCCCCTGCATTAGCAGGCAGATTCTCAACCACTGCGCCACCAGGGAAGCCCCTGAATCCTGTTCTTTTATGAGGACTAGTAAAGAATGAGAGAGAAATAAATCCATCTGTCAAACAGACTTTCAAATGGTGACTTCATTAGTAAAGCAATTATTTGTTTTACTCTGGGACAAAACAAAATTGGGGACAGAAAAAATGGGACAAAATAATAAAGTTGTAGAGACAACCTTTTGGCTATAACAATGAAAATGTTATTAGTATTTTTATTGTTGTTGATGCTGCATTTGTTGACATTTAAGCACTTTGGAATTTTTGGTACTGTTTGTGAACCCCAGAATGTTTTAATGTTTTTTTCAATTTCCATATTGCTTTCTAGAATTTTGTTCATTTCTGAATTTTACGCATCTTTAAAAATTTATAATTTGCTTTGCCTTTTCTGCTGGTTTTTGCCCGGTTTTTTTTGTTTTATTGTGGTACGCAGGCCTCTCACTGCTGTGGCCTCTCCCGTTGCGGAGCACAGGCTCCGGATGCACAGGCTCAGCGGCCATGGCTCACGGGCCCAGCCGCTCTGCGGCATGTGGGATCTTCCCGGACCGGGGCACGAACCCGTGTCCCCTGCATCGGCAGGCGGACTCTCAACTACTGCACCACCAGGGAAGCCCTGCCACGTTGTTTTTATCTGTGATTGTGGCAATCAACCCAAATCAGAGTTGAATAAATTTCTCCTCTTTATGATCATCACCATACCTTAATGGGTGTCATATCTTAAAAATCAAAGAACTTTCATATTCTACAGGAAGGTATTTTATGTAGATGCTACCTTTTTTTTTTTTAAAATTTGTTTAGCTTTACTAGCATAAAAATAATATTTTATTTAACCACCAGAGGGAGTCCCCAAATCTACTTAAAATAAATAAGCAGTAAATTTTATATCTTTTATGGTTGAAAATAAACAATTCAAACAGCTGTGTGTTATGGCATGTGGGCTCACTTATTGGATCTTTGGTACATCAAGAGCCTAAAACCTTGTTCTACTAGAGATACCACATCGTTTTAATTAACAGTTATTAAATAATAGGCTATGGATTTTTTTCCCTAGGAGAATCAAATGTTTCCACAGATATTATGCAGGTGTGGATTGGAAGAGGAAATTATGCAAATGTTTCCTGCAGGCAGAGCAGGGCTACCACACTGGTTCTCTCCAGGAATGAAGGGTCTTGGATCTCCCAGAAAACCTCTCTTTGAAATGTCAATCATCTTCTAAGCAAGACTCTGAGTCACATTTCCTGCCGCTTGCCAGGTATCTTGTAGTAGGACAGCTCTTGGGAGGGGCACTTCCTGGGAGCACCGTGGCATTTCTCTACTGCCTCTGTACCTGGCTTTAAAGCATCTCAGAGTTTTCTCACATATTAACTCCATCAGCCCTACTTCATGGCCACAGCAATTGTTGTGCACAGAGGTTAAGCAAATTACCTGAGGCCATGGAGCAGATGAGTGAGAGACTTGGGGTTGCATCCAGTACTCTTAGCTGCGTTGGTTGGTATATTGCCTTCCATTGCTTCACAAAGCTGCAGGCTGGCCTGCTTTGTCCCATCGTGCTCAATTAGAATCAGGTATTTTAATTCCCATTTCTGAGTTGAAGTCAAAGATATTTCATCACCATAACTAGAATGTTGTCTCAGTAAAAAAAATAAGTTACAAACACTGAATAGCAGTGAAATATATTCATTCAGAGTCAGCATTGATATATTCTTCCTTCCTCATGTCCTTTAACCTCTTATTCTCTCCAGGCTGCTTACAAATACATTCAATGTATCAACAAGTGTTAACAAAGACACTGTCTCAATATTAACATTTCGGACAAAAAAGATATTCTACTTGATGTTAGCATAACTCTGCCTTTGAACTAGGTAATTAAAACACTATTTGTGAATAAAGTATTTGTGAATAAAGTATTAAATGCATAAGGACTGGACTCCCGAGTCCAGGACTCTCCTGGACTCCCGAGAAAGTAATAAGCTCTTTCACCCACAATGATTATTCCCTGGGCCAGTGTTTTCACAGCTGTAGTCACAGGTGCCCAGGAAATATGCCCCAGTCAGGCCCTGCAATATTCTAGCTCCCTCAGAAGCATGAGGCATCTTGAGCTGAGTGCTGTGTTCGCCTCCCCTTGCCCTCCACTGGCTCTGCCACAGCTTAACAAGCCACAGGGCTGATTTTGTGCTGAAGTACTGGGGTCCTCAATGACACACATTCTGTAACCTAAACTGAAATAAACTTAAGGCTGCTGTCTCCTCGACTTACCGCAGGGGGCAGACGCCGACAGATCAAGTGTTTAAAGAAACAAATTCCCAAGGACAAGCAGGGAGCTACAAAAATGTAGAAAAATGAAAAGAATAAATTTTCAAATGTGTTTTCTGGTGCCACTTTTAATAGTACATTACATGAGATGGCATTTATTTTACTTATTTAAAAATAAACAACTCTTCATTAATGCTAAAGATGTATGAACTTAAGGTTTGAAGCTAGGGTGATAAAATTTTTCTGCAGAAAAATACTTCTAGATAGTGTTCCCTTTTTTACACTTTGCATTTGAAATTTAATAATTCTATGAATATGTTTACTCAGATGTTCTAATCCCCCAAATAATACATTCTTAGAAAATATTCTTCCCAAGGGAGAAAGGCCATGAACATTTTAACTTCCCTTGCCAGTCATTGATTTTTATCCTTTACTATACTTTCTAAAAACCTGAGCAAAGGGCATAAAGCATTATTATTTGCAATGAAATAAACTATATGCAAAAGTAAAAATAAATCTCAAATCTGCGGAAAGCATTATGAAAAAGTATAGCATTACTGGTTATTGCTCTATACAGACTTGCCTATGCTGTCTTAACTTTACTTTTTAGCATGACGGTGATGAGCATGGACACTGAAGCCTGACTGCTAGGATCTGAAATTTTGCATCACCACTTACTGAGTTATCTTAAACATGTAATAATTTTTCTGTGCCTCAGTTTTCTCATCTGTAAAATGGAGATAATAACAGTACTTATCATTCTGTTCTGAGGATTAAATGAGTTGATATTTGTCCATTATGGATATTTATTTTAAAATAGAACAGCGCCTGGCAGTGGAATTTGTTTAAATAAAACACATATGTGTTTTTTCATAGCATCACTATGTGCTAGGTCAACATTTTCATATAAACGATTGGGTCTCTTTTTCCCTGTCCACCCAGAATGCTTGTATTAGAAGTTCACTGGACATGAAATACATTCTGAAGCTGTCTGGTCTCAGTTTTCTTATCTATGAAATGGTGATGATGATCTTGTCTTGGAGGTTTGATATGAGATGTAGTGAGACAGCACATGTGAAATGCTTGAGAAAAGTTAGGCTATAATAGGCACGTAATAAATTCTCACTGATAAATAGAAATAACTATGTGCAAAGTCATCAGAAAAGCTCAGACAACCCACATAAAGATTCAAGGAGATAAAATGAGTATCACAGAAACGAAACACTTGTCTGTTAAAAGGTTCAGTTAGTTTTGTTGTTTGACTTATCAGATTCAAATTAGAACTTTTCAATCCATACTTTCCAAAGAGATTATTGAGACAATTTCTGAAAAATTTCTTCCTCTAGATTTCTTTTCTTCTTATTATTAGTCTTAATATTTTAGTATCAAAACCTTTTCCAGGAAAAAAGTTGAATGCACATATTATAAAACCTCTTCCTCTGGCTTTTGTAGCCATTTCTTGACTTAAACAATAAAAATTACCAATATATTGATAATGAATTTCTACTTATTGGAAAGCCTTTTAGAAATACTTTTAAGCTTTACTTAGATGCATGCAAAACAAAAGGAGATACTTGTGTGTTTCTCTCTTCTTTGTGCTACTCAGTGGTGGAGGAATAACTACTCATGGTTTCCTTTGTGAGGATGATTAGAGAAAAAATGAAAACCATGCCAAGGACACATGAATTATTTACATGCAAAAAAGGGGTAAAACTATGTGGTGTGAAGGAGACTCCATCTTACTCTGAAAGAACTGAATTTCAGTATCAGATGACTAGGAATGTGTCCTACAAACCTCCACTCATACATTATGGCATGTTCAGTAAGTCACAGTGCAAATATTTATTGCCTTCACAGAAGACTTTGACATCTATAGGCAATTCCAGATAAAGCCTTGAGAACTGACTTAGTTCTGGTGAAAAAGAATTATTATGCTAAAACTGGGGGCTTGGTGGATGGTAGGACAGATTGAATTTAGGAATGTAGGTTCTTAGGACCACATAGGCCCACTGAGGTGTGGCAGAGTTTTTTGGAAAGCCTCTAAAGTAGGCAATTGGAAGGCAATGAGAAGGCTCTGAGGAAATGTGTGATCAATGGCCAAGAGTTGCATGGAGAATAGTCGGCTGAGAACTATGTGTTGGAAGAGTTTATGTCAGGGCAGTCCATCTAGCACCAGATAGACTTCATCCTATCACAGGGAGTGGAGTTTCAGGGCAGCGCTCTAATCTTAGGCAGACTGATAAGGAGAAGGCAGCACAAAGACCTGGTAGAAAAAATACAGCCTTACTAGGGCAGAATAAAGTTACTGAAACTGAGCTACAAGACAAAAGCTTAAGTTTAGAGGTGAAGATATACCATGAGAGCAAGATTAGAAATGTCTCTGCTTAAGGAAAGGGTATGTTTTAAAACCTAGGTTAAGGCTGAATTTACAGATGACAGCCTTACCGTGCAATGTGATGAACACTATTTCACCAATATCTTACAGTGAGTACACTTACAAGTTTCACAAGTTGATTTCCTTTAATATCCTTTACAAAGGCAGATGGCATACGAAATTAAGTGCAGTTCCGTGAAAGTCAAAGCAGGGCCATTCAGCATGTATTCCATGGATATATATGATCTACTTTTATGCCAAGGAGTTTTTGTTTTGTGTTGGTGATATCAAGAATTAAGAGGTTGGCCCATACATCTCTTCTTATGAAAAGCAATTGTTGAACAGAAATACATGAATATGGAAAGATGGGGATAGGAAGTAAAATAATTTTTATTATCTAAATCAGGAGGTGAATGATGGAGGCAAAGTAGACTTGTAGCGTTACACTTGAATTACTTTTCTCTTTTTCAAACATATGGTTTTGGTTTCCACCAGTAGAATTAGAGAGCTGCAGAATTTGCTCCTGGAATGGACAGCTCAAACCAAGCAAAGAGTTGACAGCATGGAGGTTGGCTCCTGACATAGATAGACCCCAGTGTGGCCAGGCCTCTCTTATGTGAGCAGCTAGGCAAATGGTAAGCCGTATCCTGTCAGGGCTTGTTTCTTTTGCAGGCAAAGACAGCAGGGAAGAATGGTAGAGAGGCAAAGGCCCTGCTTGAATTATGCAGGGAGCTGATTATCTTGCTTTTTCTCTAAGGACAACTGGATCTGTGACCTAATATATAATTTTAAAAGATCAAAATAAAAACCCATCAGGACATAAGAATTAACCTTCCATTGCTAAATGCCTGCGGAAAAAAAAGGAGGAATAGTTTTTTTGAGGGACAATGTTGCCACTGAAAAATCCTGTACTCAGCCAGATTATTGGTCATGTGCTTTGGCAACAGAAAGTTCTTTTCTCGTATGCAAACTCTCAGAAAATAGGCTGCCAACATTCACTTCTGAAAAAAAAGAAATTCACCAGTCAAACAAGAGATTAATTAAAATAGAGATCACAAAAATGAGGAAGTTGTGGTATAAACTGTCAGCCAGTAAGCTTTGAAACTATTCAAACATTGCTTTTTTTTTTAAATCAACAGCTGTAAAAATTCATGTAAATATAAAAAAAATTAAGGGAAGATACATTAATACCAAATTGAACCTCAGAATCCAGATTATCTTTTACTAAAGCTAGGCAGTGGGGTGGGGTTGATGGCAGGAGGAAGGGAAGTAAAGCCTGCTAGGTTTCTCATCTTTCTTAGGAGGAAGTCAGTGGATGGCACTTCTACAATAATATAGAAAAATTAAAATATATATATATATATTACAGTACATTTTTTTAAATGCTAATTTTTCAGTAATTAGTAGAAACATAAAAATAGGGTGGTTTCTAAATCACTACAGAAACTAAGCAAATAAAATATCTGTATAGAGAAAGACAAGTGAAAAGGAAACAACAAGAAAGCACAAAATAAACAGAGCATGAAACACAGTGATGCGCATATGACAATATTTCCTATACAACCATAAATGAAAAAAAGGTTAAACTCACTATTAAAACACAAAGATTAAAATTTGGCCACTCCAAAATATATAAATATGCAGAAAAGAGAACCCAAAACAAAATAGTAGAAAAAGTAAACAATAAAAGGATGGGCAAAGGTATATTCAGCAAACAAAATCTGTTATTTATTATGAGTGAGACTATGAATAGCCACTGAGACATAATTCCAAAACCAAAACAGTAAATGGAAGAAAGATAAAAGCTACTATTCACAGTGAAGATAGGTTAGAATCAAAATCTAAGCAGCAAATAACATGGTATTAACATATACAAAGCAAAAACTGCTAGAGGAAATGGGAAGAAAATAAGACAGTGCAATGGCTTTGGGACACGTTATGGCCACTTTCAATTTTTGACAAGTGATAAGACATAAAATAAAGACATAGAACTGTCTAATTAGTAGATTTAATTATTAGACTGATAACCGACATTTCTTCCTTTAAAGATATTTCATCCTTTTCATTTTCCTTACAGCATTTATCAAAATGATGATACACTAAACCACACAAAAAAATCCCAATAAATTCCCCAGTTGGGTAATATTTTAGATCAGTGGCCCCCAACATTTTTGGCACCAGGGATCAGTTTCGTGGAAGACAATTTTTCCATGGACCGGGGGCAGGGGGAGGGGGATGGTCCAGGCGGTAATGCGAGCGATGGGGAGCAATGGGGAGCGACAGATGAAGCTTTGCCTGCTCGCCCTCTGCTCACCTCCTGCTCTGCGGCCGGGTTCCTAACAGGCCGCAGACCAGTACCAGTCCACAACCTGGGGGTTGGGGACCACTGTTTAAGAATAATCCTTCAATAAATCTCAAAATTAAACAACAATATTCACTACTATGTAGAAATTAAAAATTATCCTTTAAGGAGCTCTTTATTAAAGAGGAAGTTAAAAAGAAAATTTCAGGACTTGTATTTTTGTCAATAATGCAAAATACATACCCTGAAAAGCTTCACTACAGTGTACATTTTATATGGATGAAATGTAACAAATCATTTTTAATGTGTTCACTATAATGGAAGGAAATCCCTAGAGGTAAAAAATAAAGAGTGATTAGGAAATAAAACTGAAATCCATAACTTTCCTGCAGAAGAGTTCCAGAAAACCAAGAAGCTGTCTCAGGAGACAAAGCCTTGAACCTAAACTTAGAAAAGAGTTTGGGATTGACATGTACACACTGCTATATTTAAAGCAGATATCCAGCAAGGACCTAATGTATAGCACAAGGAACTCTGCTCAATATTCTGTAATAACCTAAATGGGAAAAGAATTTGAAAAAGAGTAGATACATGTATATGTAAAACAGAATCACTTTGATGTACAACTGAAACTAACACTACATTGTTAATCAACTATACTCCAATATAAAATAAAAAATTAAATAAATAAAAATGCAAAGAAAGGGTTAAAGTATTATTGGTAAAAGATTAGATGGAAAAAAATAAAACAAAACAAACTAAAAACAACAAAAAAGAAATGTTTCTTGCGAACAAAGGCAGAAGACAAGATTATTTGTTTTGGCGATTACTTTCAGTGGGCAAAAAATGAGCAAAAATGTCTCCACTGAGAATGCGTGACCACATTGGTTTGGAGTTCAAATTTACACAACTCCTGTGTTTTAGGGAACCACAAGCTGAGAACTGAATTTAAGTTGATTCAAAAGCAAACAAAACATAACATACATAGCAAAAGACAAGTAAAATAAAACAGAAAAATGGACAAAATAAACAGCATGAAATAAGATGTTGCACATATGTTGTAAGAAAAAACGTTTGTCCTCTGAAGAAGGATGGTTTATCCCAGGCCAGGTGAAAATTCCACAGGAAAAGTCCACCGAATATAAATTTACAATTAAAATTAAAACACAAGGAAATTAGCCATGGTGAATGAGAAAAACTGCAACATAGAAAGTGTGAGAAAGAAGCACAAATAATAAAAAGAACAAACATATTTTAGAAGGAAACAAAAAAATATAAAACTTGTAATGAAAAAGCTAATCAAACATATTTGTCATGAAACATTTACTCAAACCAATAGGAATTTTCGAAGAGAATTGAACCAATGAAGGAAAGGATCTATTTAAAGAGATAAAGCTTAAGATTTTCTATAATTGATTAAAGACATGAATCTTTGTATTCAAGAAGCATAAATGAACCTTAAGCAGGTAAAAGGAAGATGGTATCAATACCTATATGCATCAGAGTTTCCTCAGAGATCACCAAAGGTAAAGGGATCTTTACAAATGAAAGGGCAACCCACTGAATGGAAGAAAATAGTTGCAAATTATATGACCGATAAGGGGTTAATAGTCGCATATTTAAACAGGTTATAGAACTCAACATCAAAAAAAAAAAGATTTAAAAAAAGATGGTCATGAAGAACCTAGGGGCAGGACGGGAATAGAGAGCAGACCGACTAGAGAACGAACTTGAGGACACGGGGAGGGGGAAGGGTAAGCTGGGACAAAGTGAGAGAGTGGCAAGGACATATATATGCTACCAAACTTAAAATAGTTAGCTAGTGAGAAGCAGCCACGTGGCACAGGGAGATCATCTCACTGCTTTGTGACCACCTAGAGGTGAGTGGTCACAAAGAGAGGGTGGGAGGGAGAGAGACGCAAGAGGGAGGAGATATGGGGATAAATGTATATGTATAACTGATTCACTTTGTTATAAAGCAGAAACTAACACACCATTGTAAAACAATTATACTCCAATAAAGATGTTTTTTTTTAAAAAAAAGAAGAACCAAATAGACATTTTTCCAAAGAGGAAATACAGTGGCCAACAGGCACGTGAAAAGATGCTCAACATTGCCAATCATCAGGCAAATGCAAATCAAAACTGCAATAAGCTAGCACCTCACGCCTGTCAGAATGGCTATCATCAAAAAGAACACAAATAAGAAATTCTGGAGAGGATGTGGAGAAAAGGGAACCATTTTACACTGTTGGTGGGAATGTAAATTTGTGCAGCCACTGGGGAAAATAGTAAGGAGGTTTCTCAAAAAACTAAAAATACAACTACCATATGACCCAGTAATTCGATTTCTGGGTATAGATCCAAAAAAACCAAAAACACTAATTTGAAAAAAAATACATGCATCCCAGTGTTCATAATTTACAATTGCCAAGATATGGAAGCAAACTAACTGTCCATCAACAGATGAATGGATAAAAAGGATGTGCTATACACACACACACACATAATGGAATACTACTCAGCATAAAAAAGAATGAAATTTTGCCATTTGCAACAACATGGATGGATTTGGAGAGTATTATTATGCTAAGTCAAATAAGTCAGACAAAGAAAGACAAATACTGTATGACAGTGGTCCCCAACCTTTTTGGAACTAGGGACTGGTTTCGTGGAAGATGATTCTTCCACAGACTGGGGCAGGGAGGATGGTTTCGGGATGATTCAAGCACACTACATTTGCTGTGCACTTTATTTCTATTATTATTACACTGTAATACATAATGAAATAATTATACAACTCACCATCATGCAGAATCAGTGAGAGCCCTGAGCTTGTTTTCCTGCAACTAGATGGTTCCATCTAGGGGTGATGGGAGACAGTGACACCCGAAGTGTGTTGCTTATGTCGAGTCTCCTCCCTGATCTCGTTTTGGTTGCTGTCACTGCAGAAAACCCTGCTTCACAAAGATAGGATGTTGGAAATGGAAACAGGCTTTTCAGTACTTTTGTGGCAATCTCAGGATATTCCACCTTGGCTTTAATCCAGAAGGTATGGAGATCTGAAGGTGTCTCAGACATACTTTTAAGGCCACCGTCATTTGCGATCTCAAGCAGTTGATCCTCTTCTAGCATGGACAAAGTCGATTCACCTGGCTTATTCACAAATGGGTCGTGGATCCATTCCTTCCCAGTTCAGGGGTCTTTTGTGGACGGGAAGTAACGCTCAATCTCTTTTGAAAGCTGAGATAGGTGATCACGCACCAATGTGCTGCCAGTGGTGACTGTTTTTCTAAAAGAAATCTCTGGCGCCACTCTCGTAACTCAAAAACTCTGGCCAGTGATCTACCTTTAGAAAGCCATCTCATTTCTGTGTATCAGAGAAGAGGTGTGTGCTCTGCGTCCATCTCCTCACAGAGCTGCGTGAGCAGATGTGAGTTAAGAGCACGTACTTTAATGCGGTTGATAGTTTTTCTTTTTTTTTTTTTTTTTTTTTTTTGCGGTACGCGGGCCTCTCACTGTTGTGGCCTCTCCTGTTGCAGAGCACAGGCTCCGGACGCACAGGCTCAGCAGCCATGGCTCACGGGCCCAGCCACTCTGCGGCATGTGGGATCTTCCCAGACTGGGGCACGAACCCGTGTCCCCTGCATCGGCAGGCGGACTCTCAACCACTGCGCCACCAGGGAAGCCCCGGTTGATAGTTTTGATCACATCCTGCAAAACGTTGTTAAGTTCAGGTGACATTTTTCGATTAGCCAGCATTTCTCTATGGATGACACAGTGCGTAGAATCATATTCAGAAGCGACCTCTCTGACCTGAGTAGTGAAACCAGAAAGCTGTCCAGTCATGGCAGCCACTCCATCCATGCATATGCCGATGCAAAATGACCAATTCAGATTTCCTGATATGTAACCATTCAAAGACTTGAATAGTTCTGCAGCTGTGGTGTTGGTTGACAACAAAAGTGCACATAACATATCCTCATGCACATCCTCCTGAAAAATATATCACACAAAAACAAGCATTGTTGCTTTGTTGTCCACATTGGTAGACTCGTCAACCTGGATTGCATACCATGGTGACTCATTAATCCTCTCTAAGAATTGTGCCTCAATATCCTCTGCTGTTTCATCAATTCATCTAGTTATGGTGCTAGCTGAAAGAGAAACATGTGCCCCCTTTTGAACTGCAGCCTCTCCTAAAAGTTCATGACAAATGTCCTTAGAAGCAGGCAGTATCAACTCTTCCCCAATAGGAAAGAGCTTCTTAGCTTTAGCAATGCAGGTAGCCACTAAGAATGATGCTCTCAGTGCAGACACATTTGATGATGTGGTGGCCTTCAATAATTGCTTCTGTTCTTCATGTTCACATTTTTTTCTTTTGAAAAATTCCAAAGGCTGTCTTTTAATGTAGGGTGTTTGGTCTCCATGTGGTGAAGCAGTTTTGAAGGTTTCATGGCTTCACTGGATAGCAGATCGCCACATATTATACAAAGCAGGATTGGGGAATGTGAATCACCTGTTGCAATGAACCCATAATTTAAGTAGGACTCTTGGTATTTTCTTTTAAATGCAGCTTTCTTTTTGTTGGCAGTCTGAGTCTTCTGCTGTCTCATCACTTGGTCTTTCCCCATTTTCAAAGAAGCTCTCCAGCGATGATTGCTTTTTTACTCATTTTGGCTAGGGTTAGCTTGTGGGCTTACCAAAACTGGGACTGAGACAAGTATGTGGGAAAGAGGCGTGGATGGAAATGGTAAATAAAATAATGGGTGGGCCACGCACGGACTAAAATAAGTGTCGGATTCTGACTTAAAGCCTGCCACCAGATGCAGCTGTACAATTGAAGTACATCAACTCACTTGCCACTATAACGCCTGCCACCAGATGCAACGTAATTGTCACTTGCCACTCACTGATAGGGTCTTGATATGAGTCTGCAAGCAATTGATTTATTATGGTCTCTGTGCAGTCAAACCTCTCTGCTAATGATAATCTATATTTGCAGCCACTCCCCAGTGCTAGCATCACTGCCTCAGCTCCAACTCAGATCATCAGGCATTAGATTCTCATGCGGAGTACGCAACCTAGATCCCTTGCATGCGCAGTTCACAGTAGGGTTCGTGCTCCTATGAGAATCTAATGCCACTGCTGATCTGACAGGAGGCAGAGCTCAGACGGTAATGTAAGCGATGGGGAGAGGCTGTAAATACAGATGAAACTTCACTTACTTGCCCTCTGCTCACCTCCTGCTATGCAGGCTGGTTCCTAACAGGAACGGTAGCGGTCCATGGCTCAGGTGTTAGGGACCCCTGCTTTAGGGCTTGGTTCAGTTTTCTCTTTGAACTAACTTTGAATTTAGTGCTGAGATCCTTGCCAAAAGGAAATGGGATCCAAATCATTCATGGCATCTAGAGACATCATGACTAACAAACTTATCATTTACAGTTGATTTGTGATAAAGTATCCAGGGAAGCACATGTTTGGAGAACTGAAGTGGCTGCTGTTTCTACCTGTTATGGCTCCTGTGATAACCAAAAATGCTTGGAGTGAGATGGCTGCTCCTCGGTGCAATGAGGCGCTTTCAGAAAAAAAATGATGTCTCTCAGATCTTTAAAATCTCAAGACATGTGACTTTCAGCCAAGTCACATTTGGAGAGCCAAAGAATTTCTATAGTGAACCTAATCATTATATCTTCCTTCCTAAAATTCTATGATAATCCCTTTGCAAAATCAGAAAGAAAATTTAATTGTATGGGTTACAGAAGGTAAATTCACAGCCTCATCAAGTCTCTCATATGAAAGTCAGGGCATCAATCGGGAAGGAATAGACCCTAAAACTTGGAATAGAACATTTGGGAAGACTTGGTTAATGTTAAGAATGTTGAACATCTGAACACTCTGAACTTTCTTTGCTAGTGGAAGCAGCCTTCCCTTCTGTGTTTGAGGAAATTAGCCTTCTCTTATTAAAGATTCTTTAATAAATTTTCCTGGTACAGTTATCTTATGCGGAACACCTCTTTTTTTCTCAAGATTTACCTCAACCATCTTGTAACTAGGGTCAATTCTCATTATGGTCCAAGGGGTTATGCTCAAAGTGACATGGGAGGAAATATTTTGTACTCCAAAATGAATTGCAAAATGTTTATGAATGGATAAAGTCAAATTATGGTGCACCTACAAGTGAGTTTTAATGTAATGTGTTGGTTGTGGCAGGTGGAAGGGGCTCTAACATTTTACGCTGGTTGGTTGAGTAAAACTTTGACTCAGAGGTTACTCAGTGAGGTTGAAATATATGCACTACCTTGGTGTAATATAGAGAAAAAATCCAAGGGCTTAGGGAAATAGGCAAGTTGGAATGGATTTATCATGTGCAACCAGTCCTTCCCACATTGCTTTTTCTGAAAGGGCCCAAAAGGCACTCCCTTCACTAAGTCACTGAGAAATTACATAGGTGAGTGGAACATCCATATCCTTAAAATATGGGAATGTCTTTGATAGATGAGGTATAATGTTGGAAGATGGCATCATTGAGTTGGGTTCCTCATGAGAATAATGCAACATTTAACTGACAGAGACTAAGTGGGCATATTAGTGTGATATACATATGCTCTGAAGTTTTAATCCACAGAAATCTTTTGCAGGGGATAATTAATTTCATGTCCCTAAAAACAATGTAAATGCAGACCAACAAAACATTACTTGATGTAGAACAAGAAAAATTCCAAGTAGTGTGCCAAATTTATGATTTGACTCACTACAGTGGAAAATCATGTGTTCTCCCTTAATTCCAGACTGAAGGCAGTTCACAGACCAAGCGCTTCTTGATTGAAGGAGAGTTTTGGGTCCCCTGAAACACTATCAGTAGAAATCTACCACTTATCTTTCATTCAACCTTGTCAAAAGAGATTTGAGACCAATTACTACAGTAATTGTACATTAGAGAAAGTGAAATATCTAAACTCTTGGGGATTGACACTAATCCTTGGGGACGTAGAATACCAAAGTGAGCTTTATAAATAATCAGATGATAAATGATGTTCCAAGTTTGAATCACCAAGTGCCCAGTAAAGTCCACAGACTCACCCGGTGGTTATTTCTCCCATTCCTAAATGCGTAATTGACCTCTGTCAGACACACTTGGCATCTGGCAGAATCTCTGCAGTGGTCCTCTGATCCAGGAAGTGAAGGTTATTATGGCAGAAAGGGTAAGTGGAAGCCTCTGAACTTTCCCTCCCTGCCAGGATATTTAACTGAAAGCAGCACTGCATCCCTGCAGGGAATTGCAGAAGGGAGTGCCAAGGTGAAAGGCTTGAAAGATGCAGGGTGGTGATGCTGTTCACATTCCCGTTTATCTCTTCCTGCTAGCTTGTACAGAAGGTGATGGGTCTTTGGAAATAATTGCATTATTTAAACTTCATCAGGTATAACTGCAATTGCAGCTACGCTTCCAGATATGGAGGTTTTTTTCTAAGTTTTTTTTTTTTCCTCAGATATTTTGACCAGCCATCATTTTGAAGAATCTGTTACAGGATGGAGTGAACTTAACTGTGTGATGGGAGTAGACCTGAGAAGGGCAAGGCTGGGACCAAAGTGGACAATTTTGGTACTTTGCCAATATCTTCTTGGATCCTCTTTTTACTGTTTTTAGGTGCCATGGCCTTAGTGTGATTTTGTTTCCAACAGCCAGCACTGGTGAACATTATATAGTATTTTTATAATTGCCTTAAGGCTACTTGTGCCTTACATTGCCTGAGTGAACACGAAGAAGTGTTCACTCAGGGAACACGAAGGGAATGTATATTTCCTGCGTGTGTCCAATTACCATACACTGACATGTCTGGGCATATGAAAACCATAGCTTCCTTGCCATGGGTCCTCGCTTACACATCACAGTTCCCTGTGGGATCAACTTGAAGGTACTTTATTCAGGACTTAATCTGAGGTTGTATCCTTGCTGGACTTTTACCCCTTCCCTATCTCCTTACCCCCACTCCCTGGCTAGTTTTCCATGGGAACACTTTCTTAATAAATTACTTGCCTATTAACCCTTGTTTCAGCATCTGCTTTTGGGGGAGCCAACCTAAGACATCAGCGATTACCTGCTGGAAAATATGATGGAAAACTATAAGTCCATTCATAATAAATCACAGCAAAAATGTAAAATGCTTATAAATAACAATATGAATTAAACTATAAAAATGTTAGTGAGTAATATTTAAAAGAAAGCTTGAAAATAGACAGGTTATGGACTTATGTAGGAAGATTAAATATCATATAAATATTTTATCCTAAATTTATATAAAAATTAAAGCCATTACAAAGTTATTCTAAAACAAATGGAAGAATTGATACATAATACTATTCACCATACTGAGATTACCATGTCAAAATTTTTATTGAAATGGTTATATTAAATGTATTTCTAGTAAATCTTGCAGTATTTTGAAAATATACTTGACATGGTTATAGGTGTTATTTACAAAGTGGAAAGTAAAATAACTTCAGAGAAAACTTCTTACCAAAAAAATACAATATCAAGAGAAGGATGTTCTTTAATTATTTAATAATAATAATAATAGTGGTAGTAGCAAATACTTATTTAGCCTGTCATATATGCATGTCTATGATATACACACATATTCACATGTATATGTATAATCGTTTAATCCTCACAATCTCTCAATAAATTATGTGTAGAGTTAGAGAAAAGGAAATCTGTGTAGAGATGGGTTAAGTAACTTGTTCAAAGTCTTACAGGTAAGAATTGGTAGGGTTGGGATTTAAACCCAGGTGTTTTTAATTCAGATTCCATGTTTGTAACCATTTTGCTATGCATGTATATATGCTAACAATCTATATACCAAAGACAGTGAAAAAATTAGGGCCCATCACAAGCAAGTCATTCTGTCATATGGAAGATACATATCTCTGCCAAAAGAGGTATTTCAAAACTGTTTTGAACAATGGCAATTCTGGAGAATATTGTGGATCTGTTCAAAGTGATTATCCTGAGGACAAGCAGTCAATGGATATGGGAACAGGACTCAGTTGGATTATAGTCCTAAAGTTTACGAAAACCATCTGTCTCATGAACCAGTTATCTGTGTATCTTCAACAGCCATTCCTGTATGATCAGTCCTCAAAATGCATTTAAAAATTGAAACGACAGTTATTCTTTGCTCTTCTTCATCTTCTACTTTTTTATCTGTACTATTTACTAGCATTGAACAGAGATTTATTGATTTGTTCAAACTTAGGGCAATGATTACAGATATCTTCCTGAAAAATCTCACTGCTAGTCTCATCCAGATACAGAAGCAGAATCACCATAAAATACCTCCATCTGTTCTGTAAGCTGTATGACATTGTGACTGTGGGTAGTTGAATGACCTACAGAATGATCAGGGACATTTGACCTGTACCTAACATTTAGATCATCAATTGACAAAATGAAACAGGTCTTGGTCCCAATGTGAGATTAGATTTAGTAATAAAAATTTAACTCCTTTTTTGATAGCTTTTTCAATCACATCTCCTAAAAGGCAGTACTGAAAATAAGCATGCTCTTATTCAAGAGACATGCACTATGATTGTAGTCCTATATTATTTTTCTTTAAAATATATTTTGATATCAGATATTATTTATATTTTGGTTATTATTATTTCCTTTAATATCCATTTTGTCCTAAATGTTAAAAATTAATCATCTTTAAGCGCATCATTTTTTTTTTTATTTTTTATTTTTTTGCGGTATGCGGGCCTCTCACTGTTGTGGCCTCTCCCGTGGCGGAGCACAGGCTCCGGATGTGC
The DNA here is from genome assembly GCF_008692025.1 of Phocoena sinus. Classification (NCBI taxonomy): domain Eukaryota; kingdom Metazoa; phylum Chordata; class Mammalia; order Artiodactyla; family Phocoenidae; genus Phocoena; species Phocoena sinus. The sequence goes on from NC_045779.1 coordinate 22,473,625, forward strand.
AGGCAGCGGCCACGGCTCACGGGCCTAGTTGTTCCGCGGCATGTGGGATCTTCCCAGACTGGGGCACGAACCCGTGTCCCCTGCATTGGCAGGCGGACTTTCAACCACTGCGCCACCAGGGAAGCCCTAAGCGCATAATTTTTTAAAAATAATAGAAACACTAACAATTTTAGTTCTACCAGTTAACTATAAATATTATACTTATTATACTTATGAGAAGTATTACAGTCGTTTAAGTTTATTGAGATCAAGTGTATTTCAATATCAAACTATTTTTATTCCATATAATTCATGAAAAATAAATTGGCAGTTAATAGCTAATTATTCTCCTTTCTGAAGGTGATTCTGTTATAATCTGTGAATAGGAAAACCAGAGAATAAACATTCCATAACTGTTCTCTTAATCTGGTCATCTTAATCTTAAAGCCAGATTCACAGAAAAGTGAAAAGAGATGGGGTTAAATACAGGAACAAAAATAAATACGTTTTTCATTTGGTATAGTGAGAGGATTACCAATGAGGGTGATGACTATGCGTCTCTACTGATGAAAAGTGGCTGACTGGTGTGGAGTGAACACTCTGGCAGGAAACAGAAAGCAGACACATAATTCACAAACCAGACAGTGAGAGAGAAGCCTCAGAATAAAAATAAGTGTAGACATATGTGTCAATGGCAGAATGGAACGATGGAGGCTGTCGTCCCTGTGGGAAGGGCAGTGGCATCGAGGCTCTAAGCACATTTCATTTGTAGATACTAAAAAGCAAACTAAAATGTGAAAGAATGTTTGGTCATAGAAAAGTGCTGGAAGAATTATTCTTCCAGGAAGGATAATTAAGAGAGGCAGCTTAAAATAGGGAAATAGTAGCTTCAGTTTCTCCTCATGCATCCTGAATAAAGTTTGGACTCAGTTTGGTATTCAGTAGGAATGAACTTTGAGAACTTATCATCCATATGCATATATATAGCATTATGCATAGAAGGAAACTGAGGCCCAGAGAAGTTATGTAACTTTCCAAGTTCCTGAAGCTGGATAGTGGCAAAGCTGAGACTAATGCTAACACTTTTCAGATGTCAGATTATATACAACTGTTTGTACTTTGGACACTAAGTACACCTTCAATTTTTAATACAAATTGGAAATGTTTCAGTTCAGAGATGGGCTTATAATAATTACTCGACTATGATGATTCTTAATTCAGTTCAACTCAGAACATTTATCGCACACCCAATATATGTAAGCTCTACGTTAAGAAACAAAGTTAAGGGCTTCCCTGGTGGCGCAGTGGTTGAGAGTCCACCTGCCGATGCAGGGGACACGGGTTCGTGCCCTGGTCCGGGAAGATCCCACATGCCGCGGAGCGGCTGGGTCCGTGAGCCATGGCCGCTGAGCCTGCGCGTCCGGAGCTTGTGCTCCACAACGGGAGAGGCCACGACAGTGAGAGGCCCGAGTACCGCAAAAAAAAAAAAAAAAAAGAAACAAAGTTAAAAGAGGCACTGTCCTTGCATTGAAAAAGAGATTAATAATATAAATTATTAAGAGACTCTAATATAGAAGTACATCTAACATACCAATAGCTTGTTTCCATACCTGCCTGATAATGAGATTTACCTACGACACATTAAAAAGAAAGAGTCCTGTGTCTCTGCCTTGGAGATTCAGATTCTTAGATCTGGAATGGAGGCTCTTTTACTTTTTAAATTAATATTCCAGATGATTCTTATGATCAGGCAGATTGGGTAGACACTATTGCCATATTTCCCAAGTTTGTCTGCACATTGGAATCACCTAGTGAACTTCAAAAACTAAAAATTCTTCTTTCCCACCCCAAGGGACTGTCCTTTGACTAATTGTTCTGAGGCACAGCCAGCGATTTGGATTTTTAAAAATCCTCCAGATGATTCTACGGAACAAAAAATCATGGGAACTACTTCACTATACTATAGGGACATGGTGCTCAAGGAAAGTATCGTGGAGGAAATGCCAAAGAAGAACTTCTTAAATTAATATCTAGCGAAAAACTACCACATGATAGGCATTTTTCATATATTAGGTCTTTTAATTTTTAAAATAAACCTATCAGGTTAATACGATTATTATCTGTATTTCATAGATAAAAAAATGACCTTTAGAAAACTTGATCAAGCTCATAGTGTCTAAAAGTGGCTGAGCAGGTATATATTTAAAACTTGATTTGTCTGAATCTGGAGCCTGAGCCTTTGTCACTTTGCTAGACTGACTTTCTGAGGCAGCTTGAAGAATGGAAAGGTTTGCAAATGGCAGAAATTGGGATGGAAGGCATCCCAAAGGAGGCACCCATGTCAGCAGAGGGAGGAAGAAACGTGATAAGTCAAGTCAGTAAGTTTGTCCCCAGATAATGGAGGGTCTTGAATTCATTGACTGCTTGGCTAATCATCAGGACATTTATTGGCCTATTGATTCATTCACTCATTCAGTTAGCATATTGTCATTTTAAAATGACATTACAAACATTACATTTAAAACCTAAAAAAAAAAAAATCTTTTAGATTGAACACATAAATTAAACATTCACTTGGAATTTTGAAAATAAACTTGTTTCAATTTTTATTTTGTTTCCTTCTTTTAATATGTTATACCAACTTATAATGAACGTATTGAGAACCATGACATCATTGCCAGCAGAGTGCTGAAAATTCACTTTTGCTGGGCCTTTAAAAGACCAGAGAAGCAGGATTAGGAGCAAACAAATTGTCATGTTCTTATACAAAAGGTTATTGTACTGAAGTTAAGAGAACGAGAGTTACATATACTAATCTGGATCAATTTTAAAGACAAAATTGAGGAAAAAAACCCACAGATAGCTTGAAATATAATATTTTCATTTCTGCATGCATATATACTAAAATTTTGAAAATATATGAAAATGGTAAATACCAAAGTCAGAGTAGTGATACTGTGACAGATTGTATTTTCCAGTAATGACCACAGAAATATTCCCATCCCAAACGTTCTTCTTATAATATAACCTTGTCATTTCTTTCATTTAGCATTAGGTTTATGCTCACTTACCACGAACCCAGGTGGACCTGTGTGACTATCTCAACCAGCAGAGTATAGTAGAAGTGACTCTATGACTTTTGAAGCTAGATTATAAAAGTGCTATGCTTTCTGCCTTGTGCTTTGAGGATACCTGCTCTTGTAACTCATGCTGTCACTATGCTATAAATAAACCCACACAGTTACTTAGAGGGACCTCCGGTAATCTAGAGCCCCAGCTGAGGTCTCAGCTGACAGCTAGCATTAACCACAAGACATAAGAATGAATGAGCCTTCAAATGATTCCAGCCACATATAGTCACCCCCAGGCTTTGAGTCTCCCCAGTTGATGCTCCAGACATCATGGAACAGAGTTAAGGCATCCCCACTGAGCCCTTTCCCAATTTCTGATATACAGAATCCACAAACAATATAAAATGATTATTAAAAGAAAAAGACCAGAGATACATGATTAAAAAAATATAATATGTGGGTAATGTTTGTCCTTCCTAGGAAATAGGACCCCCGAGGTTTCTAGACTACACAAATTGTGTTAGCATCTAACCCTAAGGAAAATGCTTTCTATATGTTGCTACTTTCTATTGAGTCCTTTTTTTTGCAGTACAATTTGAGTTCTTTTCATTAGCAAAGAGAAAATGCATTTGGGTGTTGGTTGTCTAAAACAGCTAATCTCTCTTTTTACAGGAAGGGTTTTTCTGTATACAAACAGATGTGAGTTAAGAGCATGTACTTTAACGTGGTTGATAATTTTGATCACATCCTGCAAAACGTTGTTAAGTTCAGGTGACATTTTTCGGTTAGCCAACATTTCTCTATGGATGACACAGTGCGTAGACTCACATTCAGAAGCAACCTCTTTGACCTGAGTAGTAGAGAATGTTTGGGAGCAACAGGAAGCGGAGTTTAGAAGCTCTGAATATTGAATCATTCTGGGAAAATGATCCCTGGATACAGAATTGTATTTTCTCTGTTGATTATGAAGTTGTTGTCATTTTCATCAGTTGTATGCATATGCAGGGTCATATGATGCATACTGTATCAATACCAACAAACCACTAAAATAGATGATACAGCAAAGTGACTCTATAAAATTATGTTGGCCAATTAGTTTTTCCATGTGAAGGAACAAAATGTCAATGGGATGATGATTCTAATGTTTGGTGTCACATTTAGAATTTAGAGTTTAGGAATGTGTACCTGAAGCAAACTTTTGTTTATTCATCAAACATGTTTTTAACATGTATTCCTATAAATTCCCAATTTAGAGGAATATATTAGTAAACTTAAGAATATGTATAAGGGAAGTCAAATTACCTGTTTATATAAGGAAACATGAAGGGTTAACTTTTCAGCACATTGCATAGCAGCTGTGTGGAGGCTCTATGAGTATGAGGAAAGTTATAACAAATCAACTGTTATGACAAGTCTGTCAACAATGCTATTAGATATTTGGTTCAATTATCTAACAGAGAAATAATAAGGAGAAAATACAAGAAGAGCTATTTTTATAATGCTGGATATAGATTATTTTCTAAATGCTACTAGTGAACTTAATACCAAATGGATTTATTATTTAGAAAGAACTGGAAATAGTTTGATCATTCTAAGGATGTATGTTAGGTTTGTTTTTAAATTAATTAAAAAATGAAATTGAACTTATTTCTTTAACTTAAAAAGCACAGTGAACATAGTTATAATAAAAACCTCCTCAAAAAAGGCCATATTTGAACAATACTTGGAATCCTGTTAAGTTTAACTTATTGAACAGTGAAACTGCATTTTATTTATCTGAGGCTTTGCAAAGATGTAGCAGAAAGCTCCTTTCCAAGCTCAAGTTTCACTGTGGATTTTTAGGGAGTTTCCACAAAGCAATATCCCACAAAAATCTCTCAGGCAAGTTCCACAAAGTCAAGTGTAACAGACTCAGGAATTGAATCTTTATCCAGCATGAAGATGAGATGCCTTCTGATCTAGTATTATAGCAGTAAAACCATGTCACTGGTCAGTAAGAACAGTTAAACTAGATCAAGAACATGACCCAAAAGAGAGAAAGCGTGTGTACATGCATCAGTTTTATGAAGCTGAAATCCAGTCTATGGTGTTCATAGTTATTGAAATTTACAATAAAAAGCTCCAAGCTAGAGGTAATGTGGAGGGATATTTCTATCTTGAAAGTGTTATAATGTATTTTGATATAAGTTAATGTAACAGGGTACTTTCAGGTTCTTTAAATGTTAATTCTTATTAATCACTGGATTATTCAACTCTTACTAGGTAAAATGGAAAAGTTTTAAGAAATAGGGGGGACAGTAATCATAACAGATCAGAAGAAAACGACTAAACATTAAAGCAAGTGGTATTATAAGCTTAGGTTTTCTTGCCATTGTGAATTGAAGACTTCCTACATTCCCTTCCACTTTTTAAATGTACAATCATGAAAGTAATAACGCTTAAAATGACTCTATTCTAAATTTTCCCATTATCTGATTAATATGCTTGTATTAAACTGCTAGAAGTAAAATAGATGCAACTTTGTCTATTTTTTTTTATAGCAGAAAAATGTATTCTTGTCAGATTGCTTCACATTCTTTAGAGAACTTTTGAATACAATGTCTTCATTCATCCTCAGAACTTCACAACAAATTGTAGGTAGTTGAGGCATCATGGCTCCTCTGAGGATGAAGAAATTGGTGCTCCAAAAATTGAAGTGGCTTTCCTGAAGTCATATAGTAATCTAAGTGGCCTGACTCTTCAAACTGTTCCTTTCTTTGGGATGAATTTATGCAGAAACCTGCAGAAAGAAAGACTATCTCTTAAAATGACTTTGTTAGTTTGCTAGGGCTTCCATAACAAAGTACTACAAACCAGGTGGCTTAAATGATAGAAGTGAATTGTTTCACTGTTCCAAAGGCAAAAAGTCTAAAATCAAGGTGTTGGTAGGGTTGATTCCTCTGAAAGCTGTGAAGAACGGATCTGTTCTAGGACTCCCTCCTTGGTTTGTAGATGGCTATCTTCATGTTCACATGGTGCTCTCCCTATAACTTCACATCTCTCTGTGCATATATGTGTCCAAGTTTCTCCTTTTAATAAAAGCACCAGTCATATTGAATTAGGACTTATCCTAATGACCTCATTTTAACTTTATTACTTCTGTAAAGACCCTATTTCCAAATAGGATCACCTTCTGAGGTACTGGGGGTTAGAACTTCAAGAGACAAATTTTATTGGGACAAAATACAACCATAGCAATGACCTTTAGACCTTTAACGTGATATGGTTGGTCTCCTAATTATTAGCAAACTTATGTGCTGGGAATTGAAGGGGGGATGTCTGCAAAGCCCACCTTTCTTCTAGGAGACCTGCTCTTCTATAAAGGTCAAGCCTCAGCAGTCACTTTGGTGCCATGTGAACCTGCCCCCTTGACCAGAGTTGAATGTTCCTCCATGGATATGTGATTTAGCTGAGGTAATCAGATTATCCTGGGAATATTGAATTGACCAAGAACGTCAGGTCTATCTGGGCTGGATTACTGAATTGAAGGCACATAAGTTCAGGAATTCTGAGGCAGCTCTTCAGTTTCTGGTCTTTGCCCTGCCCAGTTCATTGTTCTCCTTAGGATTCTATGAAAACTCTGTTACATTTTCAATAAATTCTTCTCGTTCTCTCCTGCCCCTCCCTCTTTCCTTCCCTTCCCTTCCTTCCTTCCTTCCTTCCTTCTTTCCTTCCTTTTTCCTTCCTTCTGCCCTCCTTCCCTCCCTCCCTTTTTGGTTATTTGTGTGTGTGTCTTGAACATTTTTAAAGTTCATTTCTCTCTCTTTCAACAATAGCAGCAGCAACAACAATACTTGGTTAAGAAAGAGGCAGCTTACTAGACTTGTGTTGTCAAATATTGTTTTTAATTAAAGGCTTTCCTCTGAACCCTAATACACAGAACAAATAATCAGAGTCCACTATGAAGAAGAAGGATCTGGGTGTCTCCCCTGGCACACCCCCTCTGACTTTTGTCTTACTCCTTACTTCCCTCTCTTCCACCGCCACAGTCATCCTGCCATCGAAGGATCCCTCTGGAACTCTGAGTCTTTATAAACGATGGCTTGAAAACCATGACAGTAGCTTCATTCCTCCCTCATTCCTAGGAATACTTTTTTTGGTATTCTTCTCTCTGTAGCGAACAATTCATTGATTTCATTAGAAAGTAAATTAGTTTGAGAAAATTATTTTCTAATCTGTGAATAACCATTATCAAAAATATGGCCCTGGGCTTCCCTGGTGACGCAGTGGTTGAGAGTCCACCTGCCGATGCAGGGGACACAGGTTCGTGCCCCGGTCCGGGAAGATCCCACATGCCGCGGAGCGGCTGGGCCCGTGAGCCATGGCCGCTGAGCCTGCGTGTCCGGAGCCTGTGCTCCGCAACGGGAGAGGCCACAACAGTGAGAGGCTCGCGTACCACAATATATATATATATATATATATATATATATATGTACATATAGCCCTAAAAAGAAGTCAGGGAGAGCCTATGAGTTTCCAAATAGATGAGAACATGCTTTGAGGTGAGCTGTACTTAGAAATCCAAGAGCACGATTTCCCCTAACGTCCTTAAGAGACAAGGGTTTTCATATTTCTGACTGTACTCCTTGTTTTTTCAAATTTCTAGGGGCTATTTGTCATTTTCAGTGCTGTGGAATTTGATAAATGAAGGAAAGTAGAATCTAATTACAAATAATTGATCACTATTATGAGAACAGGTTTTTTAAACATGTGAAAGGAATTGTTATTAATTGAGCAAGGTATGTTAATAACTGTTAATATCTTTATTTTTGTGAGAAACAATTTACTGAAGCCTATACTGAAACACTTAGGACAGGCAGGGGATGTAAAGAACAAACTGATCTCAGTAATGGGGTCTTGTTTTAATTCTAAAATTTTGAACGTTTGTATTCAATAAGGATCTTCCTCCTCCTGAATGAAATGTGCATGTGGGGCTGTCTGTAGAGGTGAGATTAGTGTCTGGATGTGCTATAGAGAAGGATAAAGCAGATGGGATGTAATCAACATTTCAGAAGAGGTAATCATCCTGCAGAGGATCCTCGCTTGCTCCAGGGTCCTTATTTTCAGTAGGAATATGTCATTATGTTTTGTCTTTAATGGGTTATTCCTTTCTGAATTAAAAAAAAAATCACTGGGAATGAATTAAGAAGGCTGCCTGAACTACCTTTGACGATCTAGATGTACTTGCTGGGCTTTAGATTCCTAGTCTGTAAAATAAAGGTCTAAACTGTAATAGTTTATATTTCTACTGATTTTGGAAATCATACTCTGTAAGTCAATTTCTGATCAGTGATGTAACACTGCACAGTTCCAGGTGGTACTCCTCATGTAGAGCGCGCGACAGCCCAGATCTGCTGAGTCAATATTTTAATTAATTGTATCTTGTTCTCATTGCAATTAATTAGTATCATGGCCAGATTTTACTAAGCATACCGAGTTTAATTTACAGACACATAAATCACTGACAAATTCCTTTGGCATTTCAATATAAGAGATACTAAGATATCTCAACGAATCTTTGGACATCACTTCCATTTTGAAAAAAAGAGTTAGCCAGGAATCAAAACTAAAATAAAGAAAAGCATTTGAAATTAGGGAGAGAATGTTTATAACAGTAATCTATTTTCTAGACTAGGAAATGTTTGCTCCCATTTTTTTTTTTCTGGTTAAGTCTTTTTCTGAAGGTGAACAATAAAGAGCAAATGTAGAACTAAGTGAAAAATTCTTCCTTTAGAGTTTCTCACGGCGGGGGGTGTCTTCTTGTTAGTTTGATTTTGTTTTTTAAAAGCCATCATTCCTGGACCAATCTGCAGCAGCCACCAGTTACTTCTAATCTTATGGCTCTAGTTTAATTCTCCTTATAGAATTTATCATAATTCCATGTTTTTTGGTTATTCATTTATTTATTATCTGTAGCTCCACCAAAATAAGCTTCGTGATTATGGGGACATTGCCTATCTTGTTCATCACTGTATCCTCAATATTTCGAATAGTTCCTGGTACATAGCAGATAGGCAGTTGATATTTGTTGAATAAATGAATGAGAACAGCCTCCTGTATGTCTCAAGAGAGAAGTAGTGGAGTGTAGTGGATAATGACAAGTTCACCAGAAACCAACAACCCAGTTTCAAATCCAAGCAGGATTAGTTACATAATTTACAGGGCCCAATACAAAATTAAACTGCAGAACAACTTATGAAAAATTTATTAGAATTTTGAGATAGTGACAGTAGAGCATTAAATCAAGCACGGCCCCTTCTAAATATGGGGGTCCTTCAATGCAACTACACAGAATTCATGCTCATGAAACTGACCCTGAGTAACCTTGGGCAAGATGCTTAACCTTCTGTACCTTTTTACTCATATCTATTCTATTTCCTTATTAGGATGTTACTACAATTAAGTGAATGAATGTATGTAAAACTCTTAGAACACTGTCTTTACATAATGAGTACTGTAGAAGTGTTAGCGCTTGTTATAATAAATATATATTATCAATATAATATAATATAATAACAAAATAACATTATTATTGCCATCATTATTCTTTTCTGCTCTATTCCTAGAGCACTTACTAAATAGCAAGGGCTTAATAAATTGTGTTGAATAAGAAGAAGGAAAGAAGAAAAATGCATGTTGTCAAACTGAGGCCTTATGAGTGTATAAAACATCGCATACAGAGACATAAGTGAAGCTTGTAAAGAGTTTTTTTCTAAAAAAAGTATTTATCTTTAAAGAATTGTCAGTAGATACCAATGCAATCTATGTCTTTAACTTAGGACATCATAAAAACTGGAAAGGAATCGAGGATGATTAAATCCATAATTTTGGAATAAAGTTTTATTTACTTTATACAATTAATTTTGGTATGCAAATGCATACATAGACACACTATTTACAATGATATTAGATAATATGTGATAATTTTTTAGCATTAATTTCTAATCACATCCTAAAAAAGAACTGATGATCTATCCTGTCAGATGAAAGTAAGGGAAATATCTGTCTGTATCTGGTCTCCTCCTGCATTTCTCTTATTATCTGGCCCTTCCCATGTCCCAAACTTATTTCTTATAATAGGTGTTTTCTAGAATAAGGGGCCTTCAGTTTTTACAATTGTAAAATATAGCAAAATTCCATGATGACAACAGTTAGATTTATCAAATCTAATATGTTGTCATATTTGTTTTAGATTACAAAAAATACCAATTCAGTAAATTCAGCCATTCAATATTTTTTTGAGCTTCTACTGTATGACAGGTGCTGTACTAGTTACAAGAGGTACAATATAACAATGAAGCAATATCCTTGCACCCAGGAGTTTACATTCTAATGGGGAGAACATGCAATAAACCAAAACATCAGTACAAAATAAACATATTGTATACAAAATACATAGGATGTCAGGGGTTGAGAAATGCTGTGGAGAAATTTATGCAGAGAAGGGGATGAGAGTGATGGGGGTGCTACTTTGGATAAGGGTGGTCAGGGAAATCCATTCTGATCTGGTGGCATTGAAGCAGAATCTTAAGTGAGGTGAGAGCACAAGCCCATGTGGAAGGAAGGGTGTTCTTGGAAGATGGAAGGGTCAGCCCCATGCCTGCAGAAGTGGAAACGTGTTTACAGTGTTGAAGGAGCATTAAGGAAGTCAGAGCCGCTGGATTTCATTCTGCACATCATAGGAAGCTCATGGAGTGCTTTGAGCAGAGTCCTGACATGATTGAACTAACCTTTTAAAGGAAAGAGGTCTGGCTGCTGTTTAGAGAACAGACTCCAAGGGGTTAGTTTGGAGGCAGGAAGATGAGTAAGAAAACTACCACAGTGGTCCAGGCAAGAGATAGTGGTAAACTTAACTAGCGTGGTGGTGAAATTGGTAAGTAGTGATTCAGTTCCATATACACTGAACATATTTTGATATTTGAACCACCAAAATTGGCTTATGGATTGGATGTAAGGTGTAAGAGATAAAGAAGAGTCAGGAGTGTCTCAAAGGATTTTCATCTGAGCGCCTGGATAAATGGATCTGTCATTAAATAAAGAATCATGGGAAATGCTGGAAAGGAGGAATTCTTTTGTTTGTTCAAAAATTTTTGGTGCATGTGGGGTTCTTAAAATCATGTGGTCAGTTTTTAAAATGTTAACTTTCAAAAAGTTGAATTTCAAAAGAGTTCAAAAGTGGAAGATTTTAAAAAAATTGAAGCTTCCTTTTATGATCCAGAGGAAACTGTTATCCTTAATTTAGTGTTTATTATCCTCGTGTGTCTGCTTTTATTACTACTATGTGATTATGATAAAAAATAATATACATCTTCCATGTTTTTAAATTCTATATAATGGATATCATACTAGATAGAAAGTATGGCCACTTTTTTCTTTCCATATTGGATTGCATAAGATTTATCCAGGCTATATATCTATCTATTTCATTCATCTAAACTATGTTATTCTATGCCATTGAATAGATATTAAAGTAGTTTCCTTTATCTATCATAAAAATTCTTTTAGATATTCTTGTACATGTATTCTTGTGCACATGTGCTAGAGTTTCTCCAGGAATTGTATCTAGAAGGTAATCTACTGGATCAAAGGATACAGACAACTGCACATATAGTTGAATTGCTGTGTTTTATCAATTCATTCTTCTATTAGCCTCCATGAGTGTTCATAATTTTCCATACCATCATCAACGTGATTTTAATTTTGTCAGACATTTTTTTCCTTTTCCAGTCTAATGAGTTGGAAATTATACTCATTGTGTTTTACTCTGCATTTCTCTGCTTTCTACTGATGAGTTGGGCATTCTTTGATATGTTCATGAATATTCTGTTGTTCTTTTTCTGTAAATTCCCTGTTCACATCCTTTGCTGATTTTTCCATTTGATTATTTATAGTTTTATTATTAATTTACAAGAGCCCTTGTTGTCTCTCTCACTTTCTTTCTCTTTTCTTTCTGGATGTTAATTCTTGATTGGTTAGGTGTATTGTTTGTTTGTTTTTGCGGTACGCGGGCCTCTCACTGTTGTGGCCTCTCCCGTTGCGGAGCACAGGCTCCGGACGCGCAGGCTCAGCGGCCATGGTGCACGGGCCCAGCCGCTCCGCGGCATGTGAGATCTTCCCAGACCGGGGCACGAACCCGTGTCCCCTGCATCGGCAGGCGAACTCTCAACCACTCCGCCACCAGGGAAGCCCAGGTGTATTGTTAATAATATCCCTGAGTTGATTGTCTGTCTTACTTGTTGAGAGTTTTAAACAGTAAGGAAACTTAATGTTCTTATGCAGCACAAATTCCAGAGTAGTTGTCTTAAGATTGGTCAATTTGGTGACTTCAGCAGTCATCAAGGATATAGATTCTTTCCATCTTTCAGCTCCATCATGCTTAAGGTCTCTGTTTTGCCCTTTGGCTTGTTCCTGTCTTGTCACTGAGGCGTCACACCCAAACATGGAAAAAATTACTAGAAAAGTTGCTGGTTTAAAGTTTTAAGAGCAAGCACTCATCTTTTCTGAGGCACACCCATCACATTTCCAATGTACTATTCATTGGTTCAAAGGATATCCCAAAACCAATCATAAGCAAAGAGAACGGTAAAAATCAGTAATTGATAAAGTCTTCAAGAATTTACTTCTGAGCTGGGAATGGTGTCCCCTTCTTTGAGAGATAAGAATTTGAACACCATCAGAGTTCTTTTAGCAAGGAAGGTGGGAATTCATGCTTACTTTGTAGGCAAAATACTAGTTATGTTAATAGTTTGTAGCTCTTGTAAATGGGTAGGTCAGCTGGATTTTCTAAGCATTTACTACTGATTAATATTGATACTAATAATTGTATGGTTTTTTTACAAGAAAACTTAATGAATTTCCTTACTAACTCATCATGCTTCAGTGGTAGTGTGTCTTGCTAGGTAACTGGTAAGAAGTTCCTTTACTATTCTACTGTAGCCTAAAACATTAAGCCCAGTTTAAAATTCTTTTATTCTGACAACCAAAAATCAGCTTTGAATTCTGCTGAAGTCTATTGCAGCCACCAGTGACCCAGTCTCTTATAATACACACAGGATTCACAATGTGTCCCATTCACAATTGACCACAAAAAGGGAGATAAGATTGGGATTGACATATACCCACTACTATATATAAAATAGATAACGAATAAGGACTTACTGGGTAGCACAGGGAACTCTACTCAATACTCTGTAATGGCCTATATGGGAAAAGAATCTAAAGAAGAGTGGATATATATATATAACTGATTCACTTTACTGTATACCTGAAACTAACAGAACATTGTAAATCAACTATACCCCGATAAAAATTGAAAAAAAAAATTCAGGCTAAACCTTGTACTTAAAATTAAAACCCAGCAGGGGTTGCCATCTGAAGGTTTTTTTTTCATCTTGTGCTTCCAAGTCCATCTGGACTAAAAGATAAAGCTTTATATAGATCATGTAAATGGCACATACAGATTACATTCTAGAATTGTCATTAAAAGGCTTTTAACAGGTCAGAGACATTCAGTGTCATCCAAAGGTTGTCACTACCCTGTGGCTTCCTTGAGAATTAAATTACAATCTAAGAACTTCAATAAGTCAGTGTTAAATTAGTTCCTTTGTTTGCTTTTCCTTAGTCTTGTCAAAAGGAAGATTAATGTGCAGTTTTGGGGTTTTTTTTGCACTCAATACAGCTTTTCTTACAGGAATGTGGTGTCTAAGTCAAAATTCCATTTAGATGCAAAGAAATTCGCTAGTGTGTGATGATCTTTTCACCGCTCCTCCAGTTTCCCTCCCTCTTAATTAAGCAACCATTTACTCCTGTTTATCCCTCGCTCCATACCCTCTCCACTTCTGTGATGCTGAATACTATAATCTTGAGTCTCACTACATAGGTGGGAAAAAAAAAAAGAGTTCTGCAAAGGTGGAAGCTAAGAGAAAACACCTGCAGGGTCATTTTACAGATGAGATACTAAAAAGCAGTGCTTCTTGCTTGGTAATAGCACAGAACCTTTAAATCACAGGAATTAGAGACAGGAGACCCGTCAGGTCACCCTGTCCACCTCCTATAGCATGTTTATGCATTTCATGTGAAATGACATGAACAGTGAAGCATCTGTAGCAGCCGTGGGGAGACTCTACTCTCTGATAATATGTCTTCCTGTTGAGAAAATATAGCTGAGAGCAGTCCAGCTTTTCTTTTGCCTAATTTCACATTGTTCTGCTCTGCTATATCCTTTAAAAATGCAACCACACTTTCCTTTGTTCCCCCACCTTTAAAACCTACAACCTTGTAATATGACAAAATTGTTATTGTCTTCCTTTGTAATTATTTGAGCCAAGCTATACAGCTTTGCCTCTTAAAATACTACTTTGGACATCAGTCCTCATTGCTAAATTCATCTAAATCCACTGCTTTTCTAAAGAGTTATTCACTACACTCCCACTTGCTCTAATTCAGGAACTATGTTTCATATAATTTTATTTTGTGTGTGTGTGTGTGTATTTATAGAATCAAGGAGTTTACTCAGTTCTTATAGAAAATGAATATGGTGCTCAAGCCAGTGACTGGACTTCACAGTTCTGCCAAGATTCAGAGAAATTTGCCGTCAGCTCCTAAAGCCATGATTTATTTTTCTCCAAGATATCATTAAGTTTAGTATCCCACAATTCTAAATTCTTCCTGGAGTATCAGGCTGTCCAAATATATCATCTGAATAAATATACTGTTATTTAATACATCTTGCTCTGGGCAAAACTTGAGGATAGCTGCACGACTGACTCTTTCTTGAATAAGTTATTCCATCTAAATGTTTTTAAAAATGCCATGTGTTACACCATCTTCTATAAGAGAAAACGCCACACTTTGCAGTTACAAAACTCCCACTTCTGCTAGCTTGGAAATGGAGAGATAAAAATCTCCACTCAAGGTGTCAGGGTAGGCAAACCCTCAGTTGAATCTTAAAGATACAACTTTCATTCCAAGATTTCTGTGGAAGGTGGAGAGACTCTTGTGGTTATTTCTGTTTCTTCCACACTGGTTCCACCACCACCACCATGCTGGCTTCAAGTTGTGCACTCCTTACTGCTTACCATCCTGACCCAAGAGAGGACATGCAGGCTTTCCCATAGTGCACAAGGGCAAGCAGACAATATTTAAACAATATTGTGGTGAAGGGTTTTGGGCAACATAGAGACATACAGACAGAGAATCTTGCATGCAGATTATAACTTGAGTTCTTGGAATTATAGGTCTCATTCCCCATTAATTTTTGGCTTAGCTCCAGTTGGATATTTTCTGTTTCACCCAGGTGTCAAAATGTAGACACTATGATGCTTCAAACTTAAGAGTCTTCTGAACCTAAGAAGAGTGATGCTGAGAGAGCGGTTACTTATCCTACCCTCTGGAAACTTGACTGAAGGTAGGAGTTGGAATCTATTGCCCAGGCAGGACAGTGGAATAGTGAGAATACTTTTACAACTTCTCTCAGAGGCGATCAGAATGCTTTTGGGTCAACAACACAACATAAAACAAACCCCCCAACAAACTTGTCTCAGATTGCACTACAGTAAAAGGAAAGAAGGGACGGAAAAAAGGTTGCTGGAGCAGGGGGAGGGAGAGAGGATTGGGGAGAAATGGCTGGTGGGTCTGGAGAGACAGAGAAGGAGGGAGAGAGAATTACGTGTTGAGTGCTTACCATACAGGCACATACTAGATGTCCATTATCTCATTTACTCATTACTCAAACAATCTGCAGGTAAATGGAAAACAGGTCTGTCTGACTCCCTGGCTCATACCCTTCTATCCATACAACCTGCACCATTTTTCAAAGACATGAGATTAATGAGACTATAATGTTGATAAAGTGTTCCAGTTTCCTTTGAGAAAAAGTCATAAAATTTTATTGTTATTGTTACTCTTATTATGGAAGCTCAATGAATGCTTTAGTAGTGCCATTGAGGTAACTAATATTACTCTCATTTAGAGAAATAAAATCTAAAAATAAGAACAAGAATATTTATTGAGTTTTAGATTCAGCCAGTTATTTAGTTTAACTGTAACTTTTTGAAGATCAGAATCCTGAGGTCTAAACCTATAAGCAAGGTCACAGATGGTCTTAGGGGCAAATGTGAGAACTGTCACCCATTAGGTGCTCTTTCTAATGCTTGGTTCTTCCAAGGAGTGAGAAAGAGATAAATTAAGGTGAAAGGTCTGAAACATTCAGTCTCGGCAGTCTATAATAGTTAAAGATAAAAATGTAGCAATAATTTCTCTACTTTTTTATGGAAATAACAATGGGCTCAATTCAGATGATTTGCTTTTCCAAGAGGGCAGACATTTCCCCCCTTTTTTATGAAGGAGGGTTAATTGTGTTAATTGTGAAAAAGAAAATGATATAAAGGACAGAAGGGTATTGTAAAGGCACATAAGGTTATGTACATATTCAAGTACAAACAAGAACCCTGGCATGATTTATTTTAATTTTGCCATTTTTAAACGTCTTTCTAATGGGAAATAATGCAGTTTCCTCAATATCACCAGCTGGAACTGTCATTGAAGAATGGAAGGAAGAGAATTTGACCTGAGGTTTTAATGTGGCCATTATATGTTTAATTATCATTTGCCTAAGCTTGGGCTTTATTATGTTCAGATTTTTTTCAACATGCTCTACATTTTTTTTTAATTAGTAGAATTCTACACTTTGTTCAGTCTTGTTCCTGACTAGACCCTAAGCAGAAAGAAGTGTTCATGTGATCATAATCTTGTTTTTAGAGAAGAAAACTGAGACCTAGAGAAAACAAGTGCTTCAACCAAGTTCCCACAGTTAGCGGGTGCTTGGAATTTAATCTAGGGCCACCCTCACTGCAACATTCTTCCATTTCATTGACTATAAATTTGGATAGACAAGCCTTTTAATTTATTTTACCTTGAGTTTCTCATAATCTTTTTTCTAAAAGGACAATACAAAAAGGAGAGAGGAAATTCTCTGTCACTAAGGAAAAGGAAGGTAGAAGGCACCCAGTAGCCCTGGCTGTTGTCCTGTGTGTTGGAATAGCAAAACTAAGCCTTTGTGTTGCATTGAAGCCAGCGACTATTACACAGCCATACATATGCCTGGGGATAAAAACTCATGATTGATGCAAAATCTGCAAGTGCAATTATTCCTTCATTCCAATCCATTAGGCATTTCCCTACCACCACCCTTCAGGTTCCTTTTTGTCTTTCTTATTCTTACTACAGAAAGTGTCCAGCACTGAGAATTGGGGGAAAAGGAAGAGGGGAGATACAGGAAGTGCCCAGGAGGAAGGGAAAAGAGACCCCAGCAAATGACTTTAATGTATAGAAATGCTGTTGGTATCTCGGTCTAGAAATAAATTCATTGTCTGACTCACAGCACCTGCATGTTAATTTTTGGTAATCTCACCTCCTCACTGGAACAAAAAATTTGTCCCCATCATCACCTCCTTTCTACACTCCTATCCACCTTCCCAGGAATCTTGTTTTCCTTCACCAATCTATTTCCTGTAATTGAAAGAAAAGGATAAGGAATCTCTTTGTTTTATAGACGAGCAGTTTGTATTTACTTTACATAGGGGAAAATTATAATTTTGTAGCTAAAGCTCTAATACAGTATATAATAAAGATTAGATGCCGAAAATATTTGTTAGGTAGATTGATTGGATTTGGTGATGAGTTTAGTAGTCATTTTTGAGTACCTACCACTGGTCAGGCTTTGTGGAAGGGGAGAGAGTCCTTGTGATTAAAGAACTTACTGTACTTAATGGAAGAGAAATACAGGTAAAAACAGTGCCACCTGATAAATGTCATTAAGAGACAGGAACAAATCTCAGTGGAATCATTAAAGGGAAAATGACAAATTCCCCAGGGGAGTCAGGAAAGGCTTGAAGAAGTATTAATGCTAGAACTGAATTTTAAAGGATAACTAGGACACAGGATCATATATGAAAAAAAGCTTTCAGGCTGTGTAAAGACTTGGACATTACAGGAACTTGGCATATTTGCTGCACATTTAGAAGTTCAGTGTGGCAGGAGTATTGAGGGAAGTGGCAGGAGATGGTATAGGGTGGAGCCAGAGTTTGAAAAGTCTTGTACATCATACTGGCGAGCTTGGATTTTATTCTGTGGGCAGCAGAAGCTTTCAACCTGAGAAGTAGTGGGATCAATTGTTTTTCTTTTGAAGAAAGGAAATCTAGAGATGATATGTATGATGGTCTTGACAGAGAAACTAGTTGGAGAGCTATGTCAATAGCCCCAGTGACGTGAAGAGGATTCTCAGTGGGAGTGGAGATAGGGGGCCCAAGACAGATTAACAGGAGAAAAAACATTTTAATGTGTACACATTGAGGTCTCATAGAAACGGGTCCCCCAAAGTGACCAAAGAAGGCTGTTTATATATCATTTTTAGACAAAGAAACATTTATTTGTGAAGATTTAACAAAACAAAGGAGCTTGTGCTAGGGGTAGCAGACCAATGAAGAATTAACAAAGCTGGTTTATGCAGCTTTCTTAGCCTTGAATCCCCCGATCGTGGTGCTGAGGATGCTTTCTATCGCCCTGGCATAAGGAAGATACGTTCACATGGGAGATATATTTCCTGCTTTCAAGGAGAAAGGTCGGTGTCAGAGTGTTGTTGTTGTTTTAAGCATTTCCCCAGACTGGCTGTTTCTTTCAAAACTTTAATTCAAAATAATCCATATGCTATTGAGGCACATTTTGGGGGCAGCCTGCCCTGAATCCCAACAGTGGCATGTCACTAAATTAATTTGAGAACACAGATGCAGGTAAGGTTTTCATTTATTCAACACACCTTTCACTGATTCTTCCGTGCACCAAGAGTTGCTTAGGAACCTGGCATAAGATGACTGAGAAGTAGTTCCTACCATCAAGAATCTCAGCGTTGGGCAGGGCGGATATGGGATTAAAAGTTAATTACATCGGGTTTCCCTGGTGGCGCAGTGGTTGAGAGTCCGCCTGCCGATGCAGGGAACACGGGTTCGTGCCCCGGTCCGGGAGGATCCCAAATGCCGCAGAGCGGCTGGGTCCGTGAGCCACGGCCGCTGAGCCTGCGCGTCCGGAGCCTGTGCTCCACAACGGGAGAGACCACAACAGTGAGAGGCCCGCGTACCGCAAAGAAAGAAAAACAAAAAAAGTTAATTACATTGTGGTAAATGCAGTAATGATTAATAATGCAAACTTTTAATCTTAAAGGATAAATAGGACTCTCTAAGGGTCATCCATGTTAGCCACCTGACTTAGTGCCTTCAGGCTGCTATAATATAGACTGGATAGATCAAACAACAGAAGTTTATTTCACACAGTTCTGGAGGCTGGGAAGTCCAAGATCAAGGTCTTGGCAGATCCCATATCTGACGAGGGTACGGACTTTCTGGTTTGCCGATGGCTGTCTTCTCATTGTATCCTTACATGGTAGAGAGAAGAGAGAGAGAAAGTAAACTGGATTTTTTTTTTTTAAGGGACAGTAATCTCATTCGTGACAGCTCCATTCTCCTGACCTAATTACTTCCCAAAGGCCCATCTCCTAATACACTCACATTGCGGGATTAGGATTTCAACATATGACTTTGGGGGGACACACACTCTTCTAAATATTTTACATGAACCACCTCTTTATAACAATCTTAAAAAGGAGGTGCTATTATTATTCCCACTTTACATGTAACAAGGTGAAGCACAGGAAGATTAAGCCGCTTGTCCAAAGTCATAGAACTGGTAGTGCTGGAGTCAATATTTAACCTCAAGAAGTGTGGCCCCTGAGTCCATGCTATTGAACACTAAACACACTTCCTCTCTGATGGAGGCATATGCAGGATATTCTGTGTGTGAAGGAAGGTGTGTTAAGAATTTTATTTTGGATGTTAAGTTGGAGCTGTAAAATATCAAAGTTTATTTTTCGCTGGAGACAATTGGATATTTGGATTTAGAGGCTGAAAATAGATGAAAACTAAAGACATAATTGAAATTTGCATATAATTAAAGCAATGTGAGCGTATTTTCAGGGGAGAGTACTTGGTCCATGTTTAGAAGGCCCTAGTCTGGGAGCCTAACACAGAGTGAATGGACAAAGGTTAAGCCAACAAAAGAAAGAGCAGGAATGGCCACAGGATTACTAGACAACAGAGAGAGTTGAATGCAGATATCAGGATAGAACTTCTAGAAAGAAGCAGTGAGGGTGAACCATGCCAAGTGCTACAGGGAAGTTATGTAGGACTGAAAATAGGTGGTTGAATTTAGCAACTGGAAGGTTATTATTGATTTGGGTGAGAAAAATTTTTGTCTGACAGTGAAGATAGCCATACTATAAAAGGTTGAGAACAGAAGGTCATGCAAAGAGTGATTAATAATTTCTGTTTGAAGAAGGTAATTTATAGAAGAATGTTATAGTTTGTTAATGCCAGATCATCAGACAGAACTTGGGGAATAGTTTTTGAGAGGGAGGGAATGCAAGAGATTATTGCAGCTTCCATTCTTACAAAGGAACAAGTTAGCCTGAGGATTGGGGGTAGTCAATCCCAGTGTCTGTTTCTTATACTTCAGTTCCATCAGAAAGCCACTTAGCAACATATCCACAATACACATTCATTCATTAACTCCTTCATTCTCATTTATTCAAAAATGCTATTAAGCACCTGCTGAGTGCTAGGCATGTGCAAGTGTGGTATGTGTTCAAAGGGTTGGAGGAGGAAATGAGTGTTAGGAGGGAAGGTTGACATGGGAAGCCTGCCTGGCATATAACATTGATCACAATATTATAAAGCCAGAGAGAGCAAAAGAACATTGCTCTTTCACTCAACTGTGTCAAGTCCAGTGGGGCTAGAGTACATAATGATTCATGGGACACAGCATTATTATTGGCAGAAGAAGGAAAGTCCAAATCAAGACATGATGATGGTGGTTAGCTTGGATCAGACTTTATTTTTTAAAAATTAAAAACTCTATATCCACATTACTATGTCTTAGGATAAGTACTAGCAATACAAACACGTTATCACGTTATCTTTCTCTCTCTGAAAATCTGCATAACATCATATTTATGAATGTGAGATGCATATTCCATACAAAAGTAATTTTATTTTCAAGTTTTAGTGTCCTCAAGTTAATATTTCAATATTTTATCTTTTAATCTTTCTTATTGGGAACAGTTGTCCACTGTGTATGAAGATAGCACTGTTTCCCATGCAAAGCTGCTGGTTGAGATCGTTCAAGGAATAGCAGACTTCTCATTGGATCTTGAGCCAGTTCAGGTGATGTAACTGCCTGTGAAACAAATGTACTGCCATGTACTGGGGAAACAGCCTACACTGCAGTGAATGCAGCTCTATGAACTCTCTAGAGCAATCATTTTTCAGGAAGAAGAGTTGAAAAAAATAAAGGAAAAAAATGTCATAAAAAGGAAAAGTAGAATGAATGGAAGTCAGAGAAAGGCTAGGGAAGGAGGAAAAGGGAGAGGGGTCAATAGGAAGTCCTGGAAGAGGAAGTGCAGGATGAGAACCTCTTTGTTATAGTTGGCTTCATATGTTGGCTCCATATAGTTGGCTTCAATATGACTACATATTTGAAAAAACATGAAGCGCTTATTTTGTTTCTGGTTTTCCTATTGTGGCAGGTGGTATGTGAAGTGTTCATTTGTTGTAGATTAAAACTTGAGACACTGTACAGCATGTATTGTTTCATTTTCCTGTGAAACCCCTTGCCCCTAAAGACAGACAACAGGGGGATTCATCATTTGCTCTAGGACAATCAGCACAAAATGACAGAAAACTAATACAGGATTTTCAGCATCTAATGCAAAATGTGTATGCATTTGTATGGTTTAGACATGAGAAGGATCCCTGAGAAATGTGGAGGAGAAGGGAAACTGACATGTTCTTTAATGGGGTCATCTTAGAAGCTGCTTACTACAACTCCCATTTGACGATGGGAAGAAAAGTGCTTCAGGGTGTACTCCTAGCTTCATGAGACCCTCTCACAGAGCATGACATGCACCACTGTGATTTGGGGGACACAATGACAGGTACCTGACTTCTGGGTTGGTTGGTTTATTGATAACTAAGAGGCCATGTTGGGAGCCAGTCTCAACTTCAGCAAAGGCAGAATGAATGATGGAAGGGAAAGATATCTTGAGATGACCCCATTCAAGAGGACTTTCAGCCAGGAATGAGGGGAACACTTCAGAAAGAGTTTGGGGATGGATTTCCAAGTGCAAATGCTGAAGATGAAGGGCTTTACTTTGTAAGCTGTCAGTCAGTTGGAAGAAGGCATTTCCAACTCGTGTTGGAAACTGTCATCAAAAGTTTCCATTAAGGCAGATATTTCTGAGAAATCCATAAAAGCATCCTATGAGAGAAAACCCAGAAGAACAGATTAAAATCCTTAGGACCAGTCTCTTGGGACCTTTACTGACCCCTAACGTCTCTGTTGAACCCCATTTACACATTCTGAAGAGGCCTGAAACTAGAGCCAGTAGGAGAGAAAAATAAGCCAGCATATTTCACCTAAGATAGAACCAAGATGAGAGGTAAAGATGTCTTTAATTGGCAAAAAGTTGAGAATATTAATATTGGATTTTGTTGGTCATGTTATTAATTACATATTATTCAACAACTAGTGTTAAAGGGAAAGGTAAGAGAAAATAGAATTGTTTTCTGTTAATATCCTACCAAGTCTACCTCATCCAATAAATCGGTATTCTTTTATAACATCAGTAAGTATCTTATTTTACATCTGAAAGGCAAAAAGAGTGGTATAATGAAAAGATCTCTCAATTTATAAAAGAAGAGATTTGAGTTTGAATATCAGATTTCATCATTAGCTATGATGCCTCTCTGAGCCTTAATTTCCTCATATATAAAACAAAATCATCATTTCCCTGTTTCACTGAGCTTTTCTAATTTCTAGTTTTAGATTGTTTTATTTTTAATGTACTGAAATCTGTTGGGAAAAAATCCTGTCTATGATGCCATTTTAGACTGTAAAAGTATTCAGTGTAGTTATTATATCTCATCCATTACTCTCACCTTCTAGTCCCTGTATATGTGCTCTTCATCCATGAAACTACTATATTTGTTTTTTTGTGGAAAATTGGACCATATTCCTTCATTGTGTCTTGTTTCTGCATTCTGCATGTGTCATCTTGGATTTTGTTGAGTTTTGTCCTAAATTTTAAAAACTACAGCAACTTAGCCATTTACCAAGGGCAACAATTTTATATATATACTGATTAACCTCTGATTAATCTCTAAACACCTGGCATCCATTTCTTCCCTCCTCCGACCCCCACCCTCTCCTACTTTGCTCTCTTCCTCCCTTCTCTCTGTCTCTTTCTCTCTGTCCCTCCTCACTCTTGACTCCTTCAATATTCAACGTTACCTCCTAAAGGATTGAGAATGTCATTTGGAAAGATTCACCCCCCTCAATCTCTTCCTTGCCTACTTTTTTTCACCAAATTGTCCTGATTCTCCTTCAAAGTGATTTTGTAATCTATTTGTCCATCTTCTCACCTCACTATGATACTTTTGTATCTTACCTAAGTTATTACCACAGATGATAATAGACTTTCTTATCTCTCAGTTTTCATACTCCAATATGTACTGATGTGATATTTCTAAAATGCACTACTAGTCCTGTCATAGCCTGGTTTAAAAACTTCGTATTTTTCCACATTATATTTAGGATGGTTTCCAGCTTCTTAGCATGCATTGTCGACATTTGAGGCTGTTTACAATATGACTACTATTTGCCTTACCAACTTCGTTTCTTGTCATTCTCTAGCTTCTTGTCAGATCGTTTTGCTTCTTTTCCCATGATATGCTACATACCTTCACATCTGTTGGTTTTTCCTCATGCTGTTCCTTCCACCCAGGTCCCAGTTGCCCATTCTTTTCTTATCCAGTTGTTAAATTCCCCTTCCTCATATTCTGATCAAATATAAAATATCCAATACCTTCCTTTACCAAGCTTTTCATATAGCTTTAAGCAAAATTAATCACTTACAGCTGTGTTTCAATACACCTTCCAAATCCCCATTTCTCTTTAGTTGGTGATCTCTGTGTTTCCCTAGAGATCATCAGAGCCTGCAGACTGAAAATAAGTTTGTTTATCATCCTTTTAAACCCTTATGGCAAAGGAAATGCTCTGAGTTAGTTATTAAAATAGCTGATGTATTTTTAGGGTTTACTATGAACCAAACACTGAGGGCTTTACCTAAGTTTTTCTTTTTTTAATCCCAGCAATACTCCACTGTTAATTTCCAGAAGGAAGAGACTTGGTTTATTCATTATAGGTACCCCAGCATTTGGAACAGTGCCTGGCATCTGCAGATGCTCAAGAATTCTTTGTTGACTGACGGAATGAAGTAATGAATGAACAAAACAGCTCTGCAAGGAATGGACTATCATAATTCCCATAGGGCAAATAAGGGACATGAAGCAAGTAAAGTTAAGTGATTTGATTGTTACACATAAAATATATTGTAGTTGAAAGCATGTCTGCTAATACCACAGTCAAAACATTTTTAAAAAATTGAGGTAACATTAGATTATAACATTATATAAGTTTCATGTGTACACATTATATTTTGACTTCTGTATACACTACTGTGTGCTCACCAACAAAAGTGCAGTTTCTATCCATCACTGTACAGTTGAGCCTCTTTACCCATTTCACCCTCCCTCTACCCCACTTCTCCTTGGTAACCACTAATCTGTTCTTTGTATCTACATGTTTGCTTTGTTTGGTTTGGTTTGTTCATTTATTTTTTATTTTTTTATATTTCATGTATGATTAAAATTATACAGTATTTTTTTTCTCCTTCTGACTTATTTCACTTAGCATAATACCCTCTATCTATGTTGTTGCAAATGCCAAGATTTCACCATTTTTATGGCTGAATAGTATTCCATTGTGTGTAAATGTCTATATATATATATATATATATATATATATATATGGACATTTATATATATCTCACATCTCCTTTATTCAACAGTTGAATATCTGTTGATGGACAGTTAGGTTGCTTCCATATCTTGGCTATTGTAAATAAAGCTGCAATGAACATAGGGTTCAATGTATCTTTAAAAATACTGTTTTTTATTCTTTGAATAAGTAACCAGAGTAGAATAGCTTTTTAAACTTTAAAACAATAGTGCTCTATCCACCTGGGCTGGGAAACAGCAATTATTTTAGGAGCAGCATTTGGAAAGGAGGCAGCACAGATACCAGTACCTACACAAAGCAAAACAAACAACAATAAAAGATACCACAACACAGCCACCAACACTCTAATCAGGATAAAGAAGATGTGGAAGATGTAGAAAGAAGAAGATGGAATATTACTCAGCCATAAAAAGAATGAAATAATGTCCTTTGCAGCAATATGGATGGACCTAGAGATTATCATACTAAGTGAAGTAAGTCAGACAGAGAACAAATATCATATAATATCATTTGTATGTGGAATCTAAAAAATGATATCAATACAAATGAACTTATTTACAAAACAGAAATAGACTCACAGACAGAAAAAAACTTATGGTTACCAAAGGGGAAAGGTGGGGGGAAGGATAAATTATGAATTTGGTATTAACAGATACACACAACTATATATAAACTAAACAGCAAGGATGTACTATATAGAGCACAGGGAACTATATTCAATATCTTATAATAACCCATATTGGAAAATAATCTGAAAAAGAATATATATATATATATATACATACATATATTATATATATACATATATATATCTGAATTACTTTGCTGTACACCTGAAACTAACTCAACCTTGTAAATCAACTATACCTCAGTTTAGAAAAACAAAGAAGTGAGATGTAATAGCTGCAGGGATTTTCAAGTGAATTTAATTAATGCCCATCAAAATTCAAAATTAGAGCAATGAGTGAGTAGGATTTCAGACACCACTGCTACACCAAGGGAAGGTGCTTTGTAATTCATAGCATTCTATGTATCAAGTAAGGATCTGTGTGTCAAGTAAAGGCTGGGCTTTATGATAAAAATAGGCATTGTTCTTTCCACTGCAGTAAAAAATGTTTAATTGCATTTTAGCCGTATACAATAAATACATAAAAGATATATCTAATTATGCCTTCAAATATTTTACTGTTTTATACTCCTCAAATACTAGGATTTCCAAGCAAACTAGTAGAAACATTGCATAAAAAAGATTATCTTTAAAAGGAAGAACCTATTTCACATATTTAGAGGTATTTGAAGTTTTCAGAGTTGAGTGCTATAAAAAAGAGATTTACTTTAAATTTATTTTAAAAAGCATGGAAATCCTAGTTGCTTATCAATAAAGTGGATCCCAGTGAAAAGCTATATTAATCAAGAGATAAAAATAAGCTCCTTAGATACTGAAACTGCCAAAAAGCTTTTGAGAGGTGCCAGTTTTGTTATTCTTCTTTAAACACATTTGTGCCTTCAATAGCATAGTAGAATGATTATGATCACAGCTCCAGACCCAGAGCTGCATTAGTTTAAATCACAGCTCAGTCACTCAATGGCTGTAGTATTTCCAACAAGTCACTTAACCTCCCCGGGCCTCAGTTTACTCATTCGTGTAAAGGTAATAGTATAACCTCTAAAGGTTGTTGTGAGGATTCAATGAATTAGAAGGCAAAGCACTTAGAGTAGTGTCTGTCATATGAAATCAGTCAATAAATTTGGTTATTATTGTTTTTGAAGGGGGGAAAATCAAGAGAGAAAAAAAATGTAATTCTCATAACAATCCAAATCTCAGTGTCTGCTTTTACCTACTCAGATTTGTTTATGCATTAACAAGTGAGATAATTTTACAAGTGAGGCACCGTGAAAGGTAGTGGGCATGCAGAAATGAATGCAAAGTGGGCCTTGTCCTCAAATGACAAGCCATACAGACTCAACAATCTGTAGTAACATCGGCACTCAGAACGGTTCGGAACTGTTTATAAAACCTCCATGAAATTCTATCTGCTGACATGAAAATAGCATTCCATTAATTTTGATAGTACTCTAATCTCTTTTCTCTCTTATTCATAGCAGTCAGTGAAATGGGAAGAACATGTACTTCCTACCTGCTATCAGCATTGTTCCTTATTTCATTCATATCTCCAGAATGAGGGGGCACTTAGCCAGGTCTCTGAATAATGACTCTCAAAGAACCTATGTAATTGTCTTATACTGAAATCAGGAATTTTGTCATTTCAGAGCAAAAGTTAGTTGTCTCTTCAAACTTTCAGCAATGCAGGTTGGGAAGCAGAACCTATATTCTATGTAATGCCACCAATCTTGCAATTTAAACTTGGAAAGTTTGATGTGTGAGTCACGTTGGGCTTTTGGGTAGCAGCTCTTGGACTCTGTCAAAAGGGTGGCTTTCTCTTACCTGAAAACACAGAAGTAGAATTTGGTGCCTCAGTAGAATTTGGTGCCTCAAGTCCAAGTCAGAGGGTTTCAACGGTGTGCTGTGTTCTTCTATGACAGGCCAGATCTTGAGGACATTTTATTGCATGAACCAGGAACTAGGAACTTATGTAACGCTGGCCAGGGACGTATTTTTCACAGCTCATCATAGCTTGTCCACATTATACTTAAGATATTGTGTGTTAGATTTGCTTTTGTCAAAATGTTGTTTTCTCCTCTCTGCATCACCAGAATTGTATTGTTTCAGGACTTCCTCTATGGTGTTGGAATTTTATATAGTATCATAATTTTTGTGCATTCTGTGAATTTTAAACTTGGTTACTTTGTAGAGTTAGGGCATAGGGAATGTTGATGCAAAATACACTAAGGACATCCAAAATTCTCCTTCACCCACAAAATGATATAATCACACATGAGGGCTCTATAAAAATTCTTTCTACAGAACAGGGAGAGGTCTTGCATTTCACATTTAGCTACCGCTGAGAATATGCTAAAAGCTTTTTCTCAAACTGTCATTTCTACAAATGTCAGGCTTACAGACACACCATGCTTCAGAAACTCACTTTAATTTTCATAATAACTAAGAGCTTGTCACGTGCTAAGTCTTTGGAACTATTTTCTACTCAATTCTGCAATAAAGAAAACAGGAAGCTCTCCCCAAGCCTCTTCTATTTTCCTTCCCATGTCCCACAATCAAAATACACTATTTTATATCACACAAAAAATGTTTTGAGTATTTTAAGTCTCCCATGATACATTATTTTGTGTGATTTTATTCCCATTTTTAGAGGCTTCTTTTGCCTTGTTCCTTAATAGCAGCTTCTTATTAGAAACGTAACTGTCTCTCTCCTGAAAAAGCATGAAATTTCTGTATTAATATTTATTTTGCAAAGAAAAACAAAGTATTAAGGAGAGACTATGCCAGCTTTACATGTGGATAATGTCCAGAATCTTATGTATAAGTAATCAGTTTCCATGTAGTTTTGATATTTTTCTTCTTATGACTTCTAGAGAACACTGGTTTAAAGATTAGGTACCTCCTCTTTCTTCCTGGGGATGAAGATTAAATAAGGAGCAATATTGATCCTGAGTTTGTATTTCTGAGAATTTTAAGGCTTTATGCCCTTAATTAAACATTGCCATTAGGGGAACAGATACTCCTGACTTACAGGCAATTATGCACAAGTGGTTTTATTTACAAAGCAATAGGTGGCATATGTTTTAGGAATGTTACCATGACATTGCTTCTCAATTCCTGGTTTGAATCTCTTCAGTATCTTCAGTGACTACCGAGGGACCGTCTGCTAGCCCATCGCCTATAATCAAAGTCTGGCTCCTAGGAAAAAGTGAACCACCACAAATGGGACAGCCATCCGTTGCAGATGGCATTCATAGACAATATAGGTATTTTAAGAAGCCATCTGATGAAGGATCTTGGCTTGGCAAGCAGATATTCTATCCCGATAGTTTGAATCTACAGTGAGTGATGCAAAGAGTCAGGGTCAGAGACTACACCATTCCAGGGGCAGTGGAGGTGGCAGCAGCATCTTTGTTCAGTGGCAGCAGTGGCAGCAACCCCCTGCTGTCCAGTGTCAGGTTACATTGTGACAGTGGTGGAAGTGACAATGTTAGTGTCATTCTCACCAGATTGTTCTGAGGCCTGAATTTGGTAGTGTTTCTGGCCACTCAGTTTTCCTTTAGTTCCTTAGACTTAGCTTAAAACTTCACCCATCTCATGGATTCTGGAAACCAGCCAATACACTTGTAACATTCATTTCTGCTAAAGGAATATTGCAACACGTCGGAGCAGGTCTACTCAAACAATCTGCAGTGAAGAACCAGATTTTTTAAATCTGGACTTTTTAATTCCAAATCTGTCACAGATTGATCCTATGCTGAATTAAAAGGGCGAGAACTATATTACCAGGAAAATGGAATTAAGAAAAAAATACATAGAAAATCCTGAGCCCCATTTTTTATTACTAGATTCATTAGACCTAAAATTCAATGTTGCAGTAATGTTCAATGGCTGTAAACATTGCTTTTTATTTTTACATCTTTATTGGAGTATAATTGCTTTACAATGGTGTGTTGGTTTCTGCTTTATAACAAAGTGAATCAGTTATACACATACATATGTTCCCATATCTCCTCTCTCTTGCATCTCCCTCCCTCCCGCCCTCCCTATCCCACCCCTCTAGGTGGTCACAAAGCACCGAGCTGATCTCCCTGTGCTATGTGGCTGCTTCCCACTAGCTATCTACCTTACGTTTGGTAGTGTGTATATGTCCATGCCTCTCTCTTGCTTTGTCACAGCTTACCCTTCCCCCTCCCCATATCCTCGAGTCCATTCTCTAGTAGGTCTGTGTCTTTATTCCTGTCTTCATTTCTAACTGGTTACTCTCAATTTCTGTGCTTTTCTCACTGTCCACCAGAAACTGGCTGTTCATGGACTGGCAGACCACCATTCCATTAGTACTGTAGTGAGAGGACAAAATTTAACACTGAGCCTTAAACACACTTCTAAATATTTAACAAATGTGAAAGAAAGAGGGAAAGGGATAAGGAGGAGAGGAATAACAAGTAAAGAGAGGAAGAGAGAAAGTTGAAGAACCATAGGATTAAAAAAGTTAAAGAACTGGAACCAAAACTATAATAGACATTGATAGGCACCTGAGACAGAAGAGTTCACTAGTACCCTAATGAGATGATTGAGTCAGGATTAATACTCAGTGTGGTTATGTAGTTATATCTAGAAATATATCTACATCTTCCTACTATCATCTTACTTTGGTCTCCCAAAATGTACATGTTTTATTGGCAATTGACACATTACTTTAATTCAGAACAACTCCTAGCTTCCCCAGAATCTCTTCTCATGTATTTCTGGGGGTTCTCAACTTGTGTCTCATTCATGCTCATGCTCATGACTAGATATGGCAGGGTATTTTCATTAGAAATTTATGCATGAGGAAAAATATATCCTTGGGAGAGTAACTATACCAACACAAGCCTGATCCAGCAACCAAATCTCAGATAGGTAGAACTAACAAAGCTGAGAACAGTTATGCCTGTTGCTTATGTCTGGGTGATTGTTTGAGTCCTAGAAAGAAGATTATAAGTAAAAGTTAAAAGTCCTGTTTAGTAAACACAAGACATTGTGAAATAAACACAACACTTTGCTCCTCTTTGAAAAGATGTGCAGGAAAGCATTCTCCTTATCTTTCCGCCACAGAATACTGTAAAACTTTGACACCTTGAAGGCTGGGTACACAGTAGGGGTGACTACTACAGGCAGAGATATCCTGTGGGTCCAGCAATGTTCAAGAGAAAGGAGAGAAGTGCTCAGATTAATGGTACTCTTGACTGAGGTGGGGAATTCCAGCTGAAATAGTGTCTTCCCGTTGATGAGACAAGTAAAATGATGAGTTTGAGTGGGAGAAGAGAAAAGAAATAAGGTACATCAATAAGGGCTGACCAGACTTGTTTGTAAACCCACCCACTGAAGATTAGAACATAAATAGATGGGGTGGGGAGAAATTTGTCCAAGTTTCTCATTCCATGGTTTTTGGTTTCAGTGCCTTTATCTGTCTATCTATCTATCTACCTATCTATCTATATATCTACCTATCATCTAAAATTTTATTTTTAAAGTCTTATATTAGAAGACTGACAGATATTATTAAAAAGAGGTCTTTGAATTTTGTGGAACCAACTGATATACATAGTCAACATGCCATGTGTAGAGTGGGAAAATCAGGGAAACAATACAATGTGCATGGCATATCTTGCAAACCAGGTTAGTTAGCATGTGCTGTTCCTTATACATACAAATATTTTGTCTTGTAATGTCCTAGATAATTACAGTTAAAACTGATTGAAACATACAGGTAACCAAAGGGCCTGGCAGTCTGAACATATACTGGTACTGAGACAGGTTTGGACATGCGTGATCAAGTAGTGGTGACATGGGCTTCCAGGAGGCAGTTTTCATGAAGCAGTTTGGTGTTGCCCTTAAACTCTGACAAAAATAGTGTAGGAGGAAAAAGGTGGCCCCAAAATGCTAAACACGAGGAGAAATCCCTAGTCATTGTAACAATCGAAATATCTCCTCACAGATTCCCAAATGCCTCCTTGAAGAAACTTTTATTTCTCCTTTATTCTACATATCCAGCTCTCTTAAGAGACAATGTGTAAATCTATGGTGTTTAAAGGTTGCTCAATATGGTGATAGTTAATACTTATTGAGCACCTATTCTATGCCACCATTGTGCTAAGCCCAACACCTACATTATTTCATTTATTTCTCTCAGAAAACTTTAAATTTCATGCCATTATTTTATTCATCTTACAGTTGAGTAAACTAAGGTTACAAATGTGGGGTAAATTGCTTAAATTCACACAGCTGGCAAGTGTTTAGTGTTTACATCTGAATACTGGATATCAGAGTACATAACCTGTAAAATGATCTTTAAAGGACAATATACTTCACTTAACATCAGTGGGGAAGATAAGGGCTGAAAAGGGAAAAGCATCAGAGCATTCCTTTCAGATGTTCCTTGAGTATACATACACCTTTACCAAAACACATGCTTTTAATATGAGCTGGGGATACTCTACTGGTTTGAGCTTCAGGAAACCAGTAGAGCATTGAAGTTATGAGAGCAGAACTGGAATATAACAGATTCTATTCAAATTCTGGCTCTTCTTGGTTTTAGGCAAAGTTATTCAAACTGCTTTGCTTTCATTTTTTTTTTTCACCTGTGAACCTAGTAAGGGAGAGAAAACTTAAACTAGTGGGAAAACTATGACTGAAAGTCACAGCTCTGAGACATAGGACCTTAATAGCCTGAGACTTAATTAGAAGATTATAGAATGCTCCCTCTCCTCCATGTCTTACCACCATTCCAACAGCACTCTGGTATAACAGGGTGGATTACAGCTGAAAGAGCTGCAAGCCATTCTCCCTGAGGTGAATTTAGGGAATCTCAGATAAAGAGGGGAGACAAAAATCAAAGACATTAAGGGAATTTGAGGTCTCTGACACATAACTACAGCAAACATTAAGCACAGCTGAACTTCCAGCACAGTTAACATAAATTCTCACATTAAATTTTATTTACCTCAGTTCCTATTACCCAATTACAATATGTCCAACTTTCAACAACAACAACAAAAAGACTTAAAGGCATGGCAAAAAATAAGAAACATACAACTTGAAGAGACAGAGTGATAATCAAAACCAGACTCAGATATGGCACAGATAATGGAATTATCAGATAGAATTTTAAATAACCATGAGTAATATGGTAAGGTCTCTAATGGAAAAAGTAGAGAACATGCAAGAATGGATGTATAATGTAAACAGAGACATGAGAACTCTAAGAATCAAAAGGAAATGCTAGAAAGCAAAAGCATTATAACAGAAATGAAGAATGCCTAAGATGGACTCATCAGTAGATTCAACATGGCTGATGAAAAAATAAGAGAGCTCAAGTGTAGATCAACAGAAAGTCCTCATTTTGAAATGCAAAGAGAAAAAAGAATGGGGAAAAAACCCAGAACAGAACATCCAATAACACTGAGACAACTTCAAAAGGTATAACACAAGTATAAAGAGAATACCAGAAAGAGAAGAAAGAGAGAATGGAACTGAAGAACTGTTATAATAATAATGGTAATATTAAGGTAATGATGGTGAATTTTCTGAAATTGATGGCAGACACCAAAACAGGAAGCTTAGAGGACAACAGGAGGTAAATACAAACAAACAAAAACAAAATTATCTAGGTATATTCTATTCACACTTTTTTAGAAAATTATGACAAAGAAAAATCTTGAAAGAAACCAGAGGAAAAGAACATCTCCATATAGAGAAACAAAGCTAAGAATTACAATGGACTTCTCATCTGAAACTATGCAAGCAAGAAGTGATATTTAATTATTGAAAGAAGGAAAAAAATTGAGTATTCTATATCCAAAAAATTCACTCAACAGGGAAGGAGAAAAAAAATTTCTCAGTGAAACAAAAACTGAGGGAATTTTCAGCAGACCTCTCTGCAGGAAATATTAAAATTAATTTTTAAAAAAAATTTAATTAATTAATTTATTTATTTTTGGCTGCATTGGGTCTTTGTTGCTGCATTTGGGCTTTCTCTAGTTGTGGCAAGCAGGGGCTACTCTACATTCTAGTGTGTGGGCTTCTCATCATGGTGGCTTCCCTTGTTGTAGAGCATAGGCTTCAGTAGTTGTGGCACATGGACTCAGTAGTTGTGGCTCACAGGTTTAGTTGCTCTGTGACATGTGGAATCTTCCCAGACCAGGCTCGAACTAATGTCCCCTGCATTGGCAGGCAGAGTCTTAACCACTGCACCACCAGGGAAGTCCTAAAAGAAATTCTTTAGGAAGAAGAAAAATAATATAGATCAAAAACTATGATCTACATAAAGAAAGAAAGACCATTGGAGAAGGAAAAAAAAAATGAAGGTAAAATAAAATCTTTTATTAAATGATCAAAAAAAAACCTGCTTGTTTTTACAATGCAATAGTAAATAGTTTTTACAGTAATAATAAAAATATATTGGGTGACTATTACATATGAATAAATGAAATAAATTACAACAATGTTAGAAGAGACAGGAGGAAGGAATTGGAAATAATTAATTATGATACCTGCACTAGATAATAAAGTGGAACAGGTCATTTAAAGTTTGACTTAGATTAATTTAAAATGGATACTGTAAGCTCTAGAGCAACCACTAAGTTAAAAACAAAAAGTTTAACTGATACTAAGAAAATATAATGAAGTCATATAAAATTCTTAATTAAAACCATAGAAGGTAGGAAAAGAGAGGTTAAAAAAACAAACAAGAAAAAGAAGCAATGGATAGAAAAAAGTTGCAAACATAGTAGATATAAATTCAAATACACATAATTACTTTAAGACTTAAATGACAGAGACTGTTAGTGTGGATAAAAAACAACACCCAGTTATGTGTCACCTAAAAGAAGCACTATTTAACCATAAAGGCTTGTGTTAAAAATATATAGGTGGAATATATATGCCATGTTAACCTTAATGTTTGAGAAATGCTAAAGTAGCTCTATTCATTTCAGACAAAATAGACTTCACAACAAAGAAGGGATAAAGAAAGGCATTAAATAATGATAATGTGGTCAATTCTCCTGAAGACATAACAACACTAACAAGAGTGTGTGAAACTACATGAGGCAGAACTGGGTGAAACTAAAAGGAGAACTAGACAAATGCACTATTGCAACTGGAAATTTCAATATCTCTCTGTAAGTAAATGACAGATAAAGGAGGCAGAGAATCAGGATATTAACAACCTAAACATCACTATTTTTAACTTTACCTAATTGGCATTAATAGAATATTCCATTCAACAACAGCAGAATACACATTCTTTTCAAGCTCGTGTGGTGCATTCCCCAAGATAAATTGCATTCTGAATGTATATTATGGTAATATAGACCTTAACAACTGTAAAAAATAGACATTACAGAAAATATATATTTTAGACCACTATAGAATTAAATTAGAAATCAATAACATAAAGATAACTGGAAAATTCCCAAATATTTGGAAATTAAGCAACACACTTTAAATAACACATTCATCAAAGAATAAGTCTCAAAAGAAAATTTTCAAAATTGAAGTAAATGAAAATAGAAATACAACTATTAAAATTGGTGAGATGCAGCAAAAGCAATGCTGCATCCCACCAATTAGGGAAATTTATAGTATTAAATGCATGCATTAAAAAAAAAAGAAAATCAAACATCAATAATTTAAGTTCCCACCTTAGGAAACTACACAAAAAAGGGCAAATTTAGCCTAAAATAAGCAAAGGAAATAATATAAAAAATATAGGAGAAAATAATGGAGAAAATTAATGAACCCAAAAGCTGGTTATCTGAAAATATCAATAAAACTTATGACTCCAGCCAGCCTAATCAAGAAAAAAAAAAGAGAGAAGACATAAATTGCTAATATCAGAAATGAAAGCGGGGTTATCATTACTGAGTCCATGGAAATTCAAGGAATAATGGAATAATATGAACGATCTGTTATGTTCATACATTTGAAAACTTAAATATATGGACCAATTTCTTGAAAGCCAAATCTATAAAAACTTACAAAAGAAGATATAAATAACTTTAATAGCCTTATATTTATTAAGAAAATTTAATTGATAATTTAAAACCTTCCAAAATGCAAAACACCAGGTTCAGAGGATTTCACTGGTGAATTCTACTAAATATTTAAAAAAGAAATTAGCTCTCTGCTCCTCTCAGTTCGACAGACGTATCTTTCTTGCAGTGCCAGCTGCGTCCCTGAGACAAGATGGTGAAGGTGGGAGTGAACGGATTTGGCCATATCAGGAGCCTGGTCACCAGGGCTGCTTTTAACTCTGGCAAAGTGAACATTGTCTCCATCAACGACCCCTTCGTTGACCTTCATTACATGGTCTTCATGTTCCAGTATGATTCCATGGCAATTTCCATGGCAGTCAAGGCCGAGAACGGGAAGCTTTCATCAATGGAAAGGCCATCACCATCTTCCAGGAGCGAGATCCCGCCAACATCAAATGGGGTGATGTTGGTGCTGAGTATGTGGTGGAGTCCACTGGTGTCTTCACTACCATGGAGGAGGCTGGGGCCCACTTGAAGGGTGGAGCCTAGAGGGTCATCATTTCTGCCCCTTCTGCTGATGCCCCCGGGTTTGTGATGGGCATGAACCATGAGAAGTATGACAACCACCTCAAGATTGTCAGCAATGCCTCCTGCATCGCCAACTGATTGGCCCCCCAGCCAATATCATCCATGACCACTTCAGCATCGTAGAGGGATGGGCTACATCCTGGGCTACACTGAGGACCAGATTTTCTCCTGTGACTTCAACAGTGACACTCACTCTTCTACCTTCGATGCTGGGGCTGGCATTGTCCTCAACGATCATTTGTCAAACTCATTTCCTGGTAGGAAAATGAATTTGGCTACAGCAACAGGGTGGTGGACCTCAGGGTCCACATGGCCTCCAAGGATTAAGAGTCCCTGGGCCACCAGTCCCAGCAAGAGCATGAGAAGAAGAGAGGTTCTCAGCTGCTGGGCAGTCCTTGCCCCAGCTCCATCCACCAACACATTGAGAATTTCCCAACCTCCGCACAGTTTCCATCCCAGACCCCCTGAAGAAGGGGAGGGGCTTAGGGAGCCCTACCTTGTCTTGTCATGTACCATCAATAAAGTATACAGTATGCAGAAAAAAAAAAGAAATTATATCAAATAATACCATACTTCACAATCTCTTCCTGAAAACAAAAGCAGAAGGAACACTTCCTAGCTCAATCTATGAGGCAAGACATTGCCTTTGATGAAGATTCTTTGCTTGAGCAAACTTAAGTCAGGCTCCTGAACCTTCTCCTAAGCCTATTTGTACACTTCTCTATAAAATCCAGTTTTAGCAAGAACCCTGCTAAGTCACTTTAACCAGAACTCCCCCACCCTTGAAGTCTGATTACCAATTTTAAGACTACTATAAAGCCATAGTAATTGGTGAAAGAATGGCCATATACATCAATGGAACAGAATAGAGAGGCCAGAAATAGATCACACAACTGTAGTAAATTAGTTTTTGATAAGAATGCAACGATAACTCATTGGAGAAGGAAAGTATTTTCAATAAACGGTGCTGGAGCAATTGGACAACTATATGCTGAAAATTAACCTAGATCTTATGTCACACAAAAAATTAACTCAATATGGACTGCTGATCTAAATATAAAATGCAAACTATGAATTTTCTAGAAGAAAACAAAACAAAGTATATGTGGCCTTGAATTTAATAAGTTTTTAGATATAACACCAAAATTATAGTCCGTGAAAGAAAAATTTTGATTAAGTTGGGCTTTATAAAATTTAGAAACTTCTGCATTGTGACATGCTTTGGTAAGAGAATGAAAAGACAAACTACAGCCTTGGAGAGAATATTTGTAAAAAGTATATCTGATAATGTACTTGTGTCCAAAATATAGGGAAAAAAATTTAGAACTCAATAAGAAAACAACCCAATTAAAAGATGTTTAAAATATCTGAATAGACACCTCACCAAAGAAGATATGCATATAACAAGGAAGCATATAAAAAGATGGTCAACATCATATGTCATCAGGGAATTGCAAATGAAACCATAATGATATACCAACATACCCTATTAAAGTAGCTAAAATCCAAAAGAACTGCTGGTGGAAAGGCAAAATAATACAGCCATGCTGGAAGACAGTATACCAGTTTCTTTCAACGCTGAACCTAGTCTTACCATACATTTCAGCAATCACACTTCAACTGATTTGAAAACTTTTATCTACACAGAATTCTGCACACCAATGTTTTCAGCAGTTTTATTTATAATTACCAAAACCTGAAAGTAACCAAGGATTACTTCAGTAGGTAAAATGATAAATAAACTATGGTACATTCATCCAATGGAATGTATATTCAGTGATAAAAATGAATGAGCTATCAAACCATGTGAAAACACAGATGACTTTTAAATAACAAGTTGTTAAATGAATGGAAACCAGTCTTGAAAATTCCCTGCTCAGAAAAAAACAGTTTAGTCATACAAACCAAGCTTAATTTAGCTTCGTTTGCAAGACTAACTTGACTTGGGTCATTTCTCATTATGCCTCTGGAAATCATAAGAAAAATTTAGATATCTGAAATAAATAGATATATATGTATGTGTAACTGAATCTCTTTGCTGTGCACCTGAAACTAACACAATGTTGTAAATCAACTATACTTCAATAGAAAAGAAAGAAAAATTTAAGCTGCTTCCCAAAATGGATATGAGGTAATCACTAACCAATTCCCTATCATTTAAGAAAATTCTAATATTATAATCAATCACTGTGACGAATAAACAGTCACTGCTTCCCACTGTGTAAACTGCTTTGTAACAATATATACTGAGCCTCACTCCATGTATTGGTTTGCACGCTCTTGGTTCATAAATTGTTTTTTTGTGTGTGCAAAATAAACTTACTAATTACTACTTCTGTGATTCATTGGTTTTACTTCTGTTATTTATGAACTGTTGACAAAATTAAAGAAGGAAGTTTATATAGAAAAGGTTTCATCATTGATGACTCATTTATATGACATTTTAGAATAGGCAAAATTGTAGAGGCAGTAAATAGATCAGCTGCTGCAGGAGTTTGGGGAAGAGGGGCTGAATAATTGAAGCCCACAGGATTATTTAGAGTAGTGAAACTATTTTTGTAACACTGTAATGGTGGATGCCTGGCACTCTACATTTGTCAAAACCCACAGAGCAGTTTGGCACAAAGTGTGGACCTTAATGTATGCAAAAAAAAAATCATTCAGGAGGTTGAGGGTTTCCTGAGATAGAATGAAAAATGTGACACAAGACTCTAACTGTATTAAAAATGTATGACATACCCTCACTGAATGGAGTGAGGGGAAGGGTGTTGCCCTAAGTAACTTGGGAAATGAAGGGAAGCTGTGAGTAAAGACAAAGGAACTACACAGAAGCACTGTGTTCTAGTTAATAAAGTTGTTTTCCATGAGGGTGCAGATTAACAATTCTGAAAGCACTATATATGTATACTGGAATTGAACAAATAGGTAAATGGATGGTGTTTCTCACTTTGAAGTGGGAGTTTATAGACGTGCAAGGGAAAAGACTAGAATGATCCATTTGGTAATGGATTAGAGTTGGAGACATCAGTATGAATTCATGTTTAGATTAACATAGATAAAGATAGTTACATACAGAGATAATTATAGATGTGTATATATACCTGGACAAGTATATACACATATATTTCCATACTCTTTCATCTCTCAGGGCCTAAAAAAACCCTTCAGTAGCAACAAGCACATCTAACACCCAGATCTTGGTTTCTAATACTATTCTTCAGTAAAAGGAACCAGAGCTCTTTGGAGAAATGACTGATTCTAGGGCTGGGGCAGGGAATATACAAGGTGAGTTAACTGACAGAGCTCTCAATGACTCAAGTGGAAATTATTTGAACAAATAAATAAAGTAATAGATTATAATCCAAAGTATAAAATAAATTTTTATGAGTCTATAAGTGATTGAAAAAATAAATACTTGGGAGAGAATAGACAAATCTGTTCAGATATATTTCAAATAATTTATGTAGATATACCACTGATGATGAACGGGAATACAATCCTCCACTTCTTCAGTGTGGACTTGGCATACTGATTACTCTCCAAATAGAGTTAGAAACACCACTTCAGCCAGATGATCAAGGTTAACATCCACAGTGATGGGTCATGTTGATAGTATGTACCCAATAGATGATGTGATAATAATAATACTTTACATCTGTGTTCTCTCCCTAAGCCCATTGCCCCAGTCTAATTCTGAGAAATACATCAGACAAATCCCAACTGAAGGACATTCAACAAGCTACCTGACCAGTATTCCTCAAAACTCAAGGTCATCAAGGACAAGAAAAGTATGAGGAACTGTAACATCCAAGAGGAGACTAAGAAGACATGACAACTAAATGGATTGTTATATCCTAGAAAAAGGAAAAAAGGATATTAGGTAAAAACTAAGAAAATCTGAATAAATTGTAAATGTTAGTTAATAATAATACATCAACATTAGTTCATTAATTACGACAAATGTACCATACTAATGTTGGATATAAATATAGAAGAAACTGAGTCCAAAATCTTTCTACACAATTTTAAAATCCAAAATTTCTTAAAAAAATGTTTTTAAGATTTAGACTAATTTCATTTGGTGGAAAAACATTACCTGTTTACCATCTTCATTTATCCCACTTTAGTGTAAATACTTATATATTTTAATTTGGAAATATTATTGTCTGATTGCAGTGTCCTGCTCTAAGCCCTTCCAGAGGGGTTACAAAATATATGGCATATGTATCCTATTGCCTTTCTATAATCCAAAATACTTGGACTTCCAGAACTTATTTCTCCCCGAGGGTTTTGGTCAGTAATTATGAATTTTCAGGGTCTATTCCATTACATTATGTGAGAATCATACAAGATAATTCACATGACAAACTTAATCCAGTACCTGCCACATAATATACATCCAGTAATAATTTACAATTGTTATCATAGTTGCATTTTCTAACATTCCGTGAATTAAACAAAATTTCTTCTCTGTAGCCTGAAATCCTAGGTGGTCTCAGCTCTTTGGAAACGTTGGAGGAGATCTGGTACCTAAAACCAAGAAACATACTTTGCCAATGAGGACCCATTCCCACAATTATATATACCTTCATTATGTGGACATCAGACAGATATTGGCTTGTGTCCATGAAATTTAAGCCTCCTTGCCATTGATCAGATCTGTGTAATAATGCGATCGATTAGTTGCACTGTGCTGAGCTGAAAGATGTCCCAACACTGTGGCTTAATTTCCAGCTCACAAATTATGCTTTCTTCACAGATTTTAATGTGCTTTCACATGTCCTAATCCTAAATCTGTGAGGTAAAACACATGTCATCATGGTCTCTCTGCTCTTGTTTTTAGTGATATAATTGTGTCCTAACAGCTCTTCTTTCCCACAAGAGTTATAAGTGAATAGAAAGCAGAATGAATCCATCTCGAGATCATCACCTTGTTTTGGTGGTGGTCCAGGTGGCACCAGATTTATTTTCATTTAGAGATAACCAAACACAGTGAGGACATACACATTGTTGTCGGTTTTTGGAGCCTGACTCAGATGCTTCCTTTGCTTCCTGTTTGGAAGCCCTGGTGGTCAGGGGGACTTGATATTGACCCACACTTATCATCCAGTTGCCAAGAGTGGCCTGACTAGTGGACAGATTTTCCACATGTTTTTGACTGAACGTGGCAGTCCTGGTGTGCATGATTCTTCCTGCTCTGAAAACAAAATTCCTTTATTATGACTCTCTTTTCTTTCTTCCTTTGTGCTGATTGCCTTTTCACTATTTTCTCTGGTTTGCTATCTTTCCCTTGTTATTAAGTCACATTTTGACTTTAGGGCTCCCTCCATTCGGGAGTGAGCCCCCTTCAATATTTTCTTTTGAGAGAAGACGTTCTCTGGAAAATAAGGGTGGGTGTTGACCTTATTTCTTAAAGACTGGTTAATTACAGAAGGTCTAATTTTCTAATTGATAAACTGTGCCCTTCAGACAGTTTTAAATGAATTATACAATTTTTTATTGTATTGGCTATACATGTGTATTACAGTAATAGAGAAGTTATTCACCTGGAAGACCAATCGCATGTCCATGTCTGCAATGTGAAGCCACAATGGTTTTAGTAAATTGTACATGGAAACAGAGGAAGGAGCAACTACATGGATTGCTTTTAGTCCAATGACCATAACTCCTCCTTCTCTATGCCTCTTAAGCCCCTCCTCTATTCGATAGTTGGGAGCCTGACATTTTACTCAGTAGAACTTTAACCTAGGGCTTTGACACCTGTTATAAGTTATGTATTATTTAGAGTGAATGTGAATCTGAAAGTAAGCTTTAAAAAGTAGAGGAAAGAGGAAGTAAGAAGACATGGGGGCCTGAGTTGGTAGAGATGGCATTGCCAAGAGTGAGGGAGGAGGTGATGGAAGGAAAGTTGGGTACGTAAATACCTGACTGCTTATTTTAAAACATGATGTCAGTCTACACTTCTGAAATTACCTTTATTATCTGGCAAGCTTTATTTTTCTCCCACTTTCAGCTAAAAAAAAAAAAGTATCTGTAAGCCATCCCAACAAGATCTGTTTCTGAAAGCACAGATTATTGCCTTTAAAGGGGGAAAAAAAAAAAAAAGACCATTACACTTGTAAGTGGCCTGAAAGTCTTCAATGTATTCAAAATTGTACCAGTAACTAAACCTGGGTCTAGACTTCAAATATGTGGACTGTTGACTATTATCAGTTTGGGTACATCTGGAGCTGCTTCAGTGATTTGCTATGATTATTCATTATTTTCTCTCTGTTCCCTTTTGGGTACAAAGAGGATCTTAGCTTTTTCCCTGTCTTTGATCTTAGTCTCCTCTGCAAATAAGACTACATGTGAAAAAAAAAAAAAAGAATTTCTGTAAAAGAAAGAGTTGCCATCACTGCTAAAATCACATAAATAGTTAAATTAAAAATTCAGTCAATTATCCAGATAATTCATGTGAAGGAGCACTTTAGTCTTCGAAATTATTAGGTTAATGGCCATGGTTCTTTTCATTTTCCAAGAATAGATAAATTGTGGTGCCTGTTATAAAACTCTAATGCTCTTTTTTCAAATTTAACATTTCCTGTCAAAAGATTTTAGTTATGGATTAAAAAAGTCATACACCAAACCATATGATAAATTAAATTTGGTGATTTAAAAACTGAAATGTTGCTGTGATGGACAGATTGTTTAACAGGAAGATAAGATTTTGCCAACGCAAGAGAGAGGTCCCATGAGCATCTTTTTGGAAGCAAAGCATCTGTTCAGTTGGTTTATTTTTCTTCTTTTTAGATCTACCAAAAAGTAACTTTTTCAAGTGAAGTTCCAAGAGA
Organism: Phocoena sinus; assembly: GCF_008692025.1. Classification (NCBI taxonomy): domain Eukaryota; kingdom Metazoa; phylum Chordata; class Mammalia; order Artiodactyla; family Phocoenidae; genus Phocoena; species Phocoena sinus. Next base: position 22,516,739 of record NC_045779.1, read on the forward strand.
GCTCTTAAAGGTCCACATCTCTGTTCATTTGTCCTTTGGAATTTCTGTTAATTTTTAGAGGGGATTCAGAATGGTCTATAAAAAACATTTTTCAGTTTTAATTATTGTAAAAAATTCAAATGCCAAGATTAGCCCCCTTTGCTGCCACCTGTTGTTCTACCAAGGAAATGACTCACTGGTAATACTTTTTTTATAACCTAAATTACTCATCAAAATCATTATTTCCAATATTAAGATGAGATTCTCTTCTTGATACTTTTTTCTACAGGAAATATTTTCATCTCTAACAGTTGGGGAAGCAGGTTTTCAAGTACTCAGTCATGACCATGCAGAGACTTAGATTTTCCTCTTGGCATACACAGTAGACATTTGAGAAGGTTGAATAGACAAAGAACAAAAAAGCCTGATTCCTAAACAAGCTCATCATACCCAAAAGAGCTTGTAAGCTAGTCTTTGTAAAGTAAAAGTGTTTAATTTAATGGCAGCACTCTTAGCCCTGTAAGTAAAATTTAAATTCAAGATCTCCTTCTACCCCCTCAGTTGCTTTGTTTTGGGCACATGGTTAAAAACTGGAAATACAGACATGGATGTAACATGGTCCCAGACTTTGAGCATTTCAGAATTTAAAAGAGAAGACAGATTATATTGAGAGAAGGAAGTCCCTTGTTCATGTTGATATAGGATGCATTGGTGAGGAATCAGATAATCAAGATAGGAGACATTGATGGCAATCCTGTTTTGAAGTAACAACAGTGGTGATAGAAATGGAGAAGATGCAATGAAAGAGATAATTTAAAGATTGAGACTTGGTGACTAAAAGGTTTGGGAGAAAGACCATTTTATGTTCAGAGTGAAGCAAGTTGGAAGGGGGTGTTGGCTGCCAGGAAAAATGGGTTTTTAGCTGTGTTTCACTTACCAGGAGATCCATAAAACTACTCAACTATCTGAAATATAACCACCTCCCAAAAAACAAACCATGATAATAAATAAACAAATAAAAATCATACAGCAAACAGTTGAGTAGCTCCAAAATAGGTATGACAAAGGTATCTTAAATTAAGCTCTTACATTCTATCCATAGTAGGTTATTTTTGTTTCTGGCTAAGATGATATTAACTCTTATTTTAGAAACAATTTTAACTTAATTAAAATTTTAATGCATGGAAGATGAGAAGCGGGGAATTAGGATGAGGAACAAGGTCGGGGAAATCATTTCTGGAGGCAGACATACTGGGAGCTGTAAGAGTCATGGCTGAGAGTTTAACTTTCTAAATGTTTTAGATTTCAGATTTTTAAAATTTCACCTAACTTCATGTTTCAATGTCACCCTCTTGCCTTTCTCAGAATCTTTTACCATTCACCTTGGCCTTAGATTGATGCTTCAGCCAGGAGAGTTCACATTGTGAATGTCCTGACTTGAGCTGGCAAGGGGTCTCCTGGGAAGAGTGCTGGGTTGACTGTTTCTTAGGTACTGGCCCATTGCATAATGGCCAACCACATCTTAACAACAACACAACAAAAATAATGCAAACATTTATCACTAAGTAGGTGCCAAGCACTGTTCTAAAGCTTTACATATCATTAATTTATTGGATCCTCCCCATTACCTTCAGAGGTAAATGCTATCCTTAAGCCTGCTGTACAGATAAGGAATAGGGCACAGAGATCACACAGATAAGGAGAGGTGGATCCAGGATGCAAATTCAGAAAGTCTGGGTCCAAAGCCCATGCTCTTACCCACTACACACTACGCACTATGCACTACAGCTTCTTAGTGATGACAGCTGGTAAAGAGCTTTTCCAAAGGGAATAAGATTATATTAGTCTCAAAGTATTCAAAGTTTGCAAAGTGTAGACAGCTAAAGCTAAAGATACTATGTCAAGGCTGGTATTTTGTGTTCTAAACCATCCTTTCGCTTATGGTGAAAACAGTTTACACTATGGGTTTTTCTCACAGAACTGACTTTACAGGTGGATATATTAATTCAATGAATTAATCTGTCTCAGTAAATAGACTATACATCTACATGCTAGTGCTATGTGTTATTCTCGCCAAATGACTCCTCATAATTTTCAGGGTTAATAAATATTTTATTGAGCACCCTCTGCTCCCCAATTTCTGATTAACATGTTATATTTCTTTAGGTGGATTTCCACATACATTATAAATACTAAATTACTCTTTATATATATGGAGTACCATATGATAAAAATACGATAGAAATAAAAGGAATGCAAATCGGAACATATTAGTAGACAGCATAAATTCAGTGTCCCTTTAGTTTTTCCCTGCTAGATTATCTAAACTACAAAACCAATAATTGTTCATTTTATTTACTTACTTATTTATTTATTTAATTTTTATTGGCGTACAGTTGATTTACAATGCTGTATTAGTTTCAGGTGTACAGCAAAGTGAATCAGTTATACATATACACATTCTTTTTTTTTTTAGATTCTTTTCCCATATAGGCCATTACAGAGTACTGAGTAGAGTTCCCTGTGCTATACAGCAGGTTCTTATTAGTTATCTATAATGACTGCTCATTTTAAAGAGGAAGCTAAAGCAAGATATATTAAAAAGTAAACATTTTTTCTCTTTTTTCTTCAATTTCTACTCATCTGAGTTATCTCGTATTAACAGCCTGGCCTATGAAAGACAGGGAAAGAAGAGAGGCCAGTGAAAAAACAAAAACAAAACACAAAATCAATCTAAACTGATACCAAAAAAGAAAAAAAAATTCTCCCAACATTTGTGACGTATCCACTCAACTAAAATTGTGCGTGTGAAAGTGCTCAGAGAGGGAATAAAGACATACACCCCACACATGCACACACCCACACTTATATTTCACTTGTATATCAGGAATATTCCCGATAGATTGCCTAGTAAAAATAGCAAGTCACCAAGTAATGTGTGCAGTATGATTCTATTTCCTTACACAGAAGCAAACCATTATGTATGTGCATATGCTTGTATATATCCATATTTGTTTAAGCAAAGATAAAGGGGAGGTAGGATGCACCTTAGGCTTGTTGGCATTTGTTATCACAAAGAGTGGCATTGGAGAAGGGGAACAGAGAGGTGGGATGCAGGCAATAATTAGCTTTCCTTTGTATATCTTTGTACTACACAGCTTCATTTGCTACAGCAAGATTGTTTTACTCTTTAAAATTAAAAAATATAATGTAAAAGAAAGTTTAAAAAGGGGAAAATATCAAACAGCAACAAACACACTGCCTAATAGGTGTGCCTTCCCACAATTTTATTCATGTTCCCAGAAACATATAAACACATATGTAGGATTTATTTTATATAAAAACTGAATCATATTACACACTTTAATTTATAATTTGATTTTTGTATTGAACAGTACAACATACACATCCCATCAGGACAACAGAGACACCTCAAACTCATCCCTTTATTTATTTATTTATTCATTTATTATTTTATCAAAGTATAGTTGATTTACAATGTTGTGTTAATTTCTGCTGTACAGCAAAGTGATTCAGTTATACATATATATACATCTTTCAAAAAATATTCTTTTCCACTATGGTTTATCATAGGATATTGAATATGGTTCTGGGTGCTATATGGTGGGACCTTGTTTATCTATTCTATATATAATGATAGCTTACATCTGCACCTTTTAAATAGTCACACCATATTTCACAGTTCTTCCATCCATGGGCGTCATACTAGCTCTATATTACTAAAACCAGTGCTGTAATGCAGCTCCTATACATATACATTTACTTCTGTGGAATAAATTCCAAAGTGACCTTCGTGGAACATAAGTCATAGTACGTTTAATTTTAATAAATTTTGCCAGATTAATTCCCAAAGACTGTAGCAATCAACATTCTACCAACATTGGATGATACCATTTCTTGAAACTGTAGGTCAATTTAATGTGAATAAAATGGTATCTCACTATAGTCATAATTTACATATTTCTGACCACTTATACGATTAACCATCTTTTATTTGCTCATTTTCCATTTTAATTCCTCTCTCATAAATAGTTTGGTAAATTATTTAAATTATTGAATTATTTCTCTTTTTCTTTTATAACACTGGTAAGAAATTAAATAAATATTCTTTCTCATACTCACAAATTTTTTTCTAAGTCATTAGTATTTAACTTTATGTTATTTTCTGACATGTGAAATATTTTGATTTTGGTGGTCAGATTTATTCTTTCATTATTTTGAGTATTCCAGAGTCCCTGACTTCTTGAGAGATCTCTCACATGCTAAGTTTACATAAATTTTTTCCTGAAATTTATTGTAATATTTAAATTCAGAAAACTATTTAAGGCATTCACTCGTTTACAAATAAAGATAAATCAGCGTATTCTTGAAAATTTATAGTATTTAAGTTTATTGTTTGGAAGCTTTGTCTAGGAAGTCTAAAATAATTTTGAACTAACAGTAAAGATAATATTTTTCTTTTTTATGATTTACTGGAAACGGTTACAGTACTTCACCATTTATAGAATTTGCTATTGATTTTGGGTAACCTTTAACATGTTTAAGTAAGTTTTTTAAATTAAGGTATTTTTAGGAATGAGTTTGCATTTTATCATATTCTTTTACAGCAGCTGTTGTTATAAGAATGTTTTTTTCTTTTTAACTTAATGGTGCAATTATGTTGACAGATTTTCACTTGTTGAACTACACCAATAATTTTAGTAGAAAACTTAGTTATGAAACATTAAATATGCTACTATCTTTGATTTGCTAATATTTAGAATTTTGTTTTGTTATTCTTTAGTGAAATTGGCCTATGGTTTTGTTTTTTGCATTATTTTTGTCGAATTTGGGATCAAGGTTTTCCAACTTTATAAAATGAATTAGAGAAATTTCCATTTATTTTTAAACTACCTGAAATGGTTTAAATAACATAGGAATTATCTGATCTTTAAAGGTTAGAAAGAACTCAGCTGTTCAGTCCAGGCTTGTTGCCTTTTAAATTAGCAGATATTCAATTGTTTGATCTTTTGTATGATATTGATCTACTCAGATTTTCTCCTTGTGTCAAATTCAGGAGGTGAACATCATTTCCTCTGTGCTGCCCCATGTGGTAGCCACTAATTGTATGTGACTATTGAAATGTAAATTAATAGAAATTGAATACATTTTAAAAGTTTAGTTCTCCAGTCTTATTAGCCACATTTCAAGTGCTCCACAACCACATAAGGGTAAAGGCTACCATGGGGATCATGCAAAGAGAGAATGTTTCCATTATTGCAGAAATTCTATTAGGCAGCACTGTTCTAGCTGTCTAAATACGTTGCTAGGAAGTTGTGTGTTGTATTATCTTTAATACTTTTAATTGCTTATCTAAGCAATTGTAATACTTTATCCACATGTATATTCCTTAATATTACTCTCCTAAGATTTCTTATTTCCTTATTCAGTTTGCTTATCTGTTTAAGTAGTCATTAAAAAACCTAGATTTTGTTGTTATTATTCTTTCAATATTTCCCTTGTATTCTATTTTAATTATTTTCACTACATATACTATTTATTATGATTAATTACATTTTGATTTATTTCTTCCTTTTATTTTCTTAAGTTAAACAGTTTGTTTATTTTCAGTGTTTCTGCACATTTATTCTGGTAACATAACAGTGGTTTCATTCCTTAAATTTTACTTTATCTTCTTTTCCATTACTTTTTTCTTCTCTTTATCTTACTTCACTTTTGTTGTCTTGGGGAAGTTTCTCTGTTCCCCTTTACCCTTATTAATTTAGAATTAGATTCTGATTTGATTCCCTTCCAGTCTTTACCAATCAAAATTAGCGTTTTAGAATATTTTAGGAGTGTTGAATATTCTCTTCCCAAGATGTTTCACTTGCTGTGTCTTCACACTTCATGTAGAAATTAAACCGTTAGAAAATATTTAGTTTCCCACTTCCTTCCACCCTTGCTCCAAATCCTTAGTTAAAACAATTTAGAATTTTTAGTATCATGCTATTATGAGACTGTCTCTTAAATTGTCTTTTTATTTCAACAATTCTTTTAAAATACGTTTTACAAAATTCCAATCATTCTGCCATTGTCAACATAGACTTAACTCTAGTGAACGATGATTTGAAAAGTGTGTCTTCTCTCTTTCTTTTGTAACTTTCTCTGAGAGCTGTAAAATTTTCTTTTTCTCCTTGCATTTCAGAAATGTTGCTATGATATGTCTAGATGTGTGTGTGTGTGAGTGTGTGTGTGTGTGTATTCATCAATACTGCCTATGGAATGGTGAATTCTTTTGATCTGAATACTGTACAATTCAGGGTAGCTTCTTTTTTCTTTTTTGGTAGCTTCTGTTAAAACAAATTTTTTGTCTAATGATCCATTTTCTATCTGTCCTCCACTGCCTTTCTGGGCACTCTCATAATACTCTCATTAGATCTCCTGAATCTGTTCTGCATGTCTCATGTTCTCTCATTCATAAATTCCAGCCCTGTGGGAGTTAAGTTTTTGTTATGGCATATCACTTTCTCTTAATCCTTGAGAACCCTAAATAGCCAACTGGCATTTATCATTCTCTTATTTTTCATTTTTTAAATTCAACTTTTTTAAAAAGCAGAAACCATATTCATTTATTCAAAAAAGTCTTTTTGGGGCTCTAATTTTATCTCCTTGAGGTCCCTAATTACTTTTGGCCCAAAGATTTTGTTCATCTTTTCTATTGGCTCTATTTCAGTGGAAGCTACCAGTTTTTGTTTTTCCAAATTGATTTTTCTTCTTAAGTAAACATTCTGTTTTTCTGCCTTAAATAACTTCTATTTCTTATTGTTGTTGTTTATCCATAGATGTCTTTCCCCTTTGTGTCGTGAATCAGGCTGTTGCTTTTATATAGGTTGGGGAAATGGGGCTGCTTCTTTTCTTGTGACTGACTGCAAGGGGTATAAATGGTACCCCTCTGCTGACAGCTAGAAGGCATCTGCATGAGCCTCTTAGGGTGTGCTTGCTACAGTCATTTCTTTCCCGATTGCCAGACTGGGGCTCTTCCACCCACTAGCGTGTAGTTCCACCAGTTCACTGCTTTCTAAGGGTTGGCGGTACTCAAAGACACACAGGCAGCAATTGGTTGGAAATGTCCCTGAGGTCCTGTAGAATTCTGTCAGGATGTCACTGTAGAATTCTAGAGAGAAAACAGAGAGAGAAAAAGAAGCCAGTTAAAGAAATGTTTTGAGATGTGGATTCTGTCTGGAAAACAGATAACTTGCAATTCAGTAAGAATAGTTAGCTATGAAAGTTGTCTATAGCTCCAAGTTATATAGGTTTCAAAATTTATGAAACACATAAAAGTATCAATTTACTATGCTTTAAACAATTTAACCCTCAACTTGTAAAAATATCTGTTTCCTGATGTGCAGAATAAGTCAGGAAAATTCTTAAAAAGAAGGATTAAGAATTGATCTTGAAGTGATTATTTAGGAAATTTATAATTTTAATGATTTGCTAGGCACAGTTCAAGAGATCTAGATTGGATGCAGTACATCTATTCACCATTTGTTGACCCTGAATAAGTCATTTAACCTCAACATAACTTAGCATTTCTCATCTAAAATATACAAAATATGAGCAGAATTTCAAGGATTAGTTGAGCTGACCCATGACCTACATAACATACTCTTGCAAAACAGCCTCAGAAATTTTTTTTTTGCCTCGGCTAAATTAAAAATCACAAGATCTCATGGTCCTTTGAAGTTTTGTTTTGTGAATAGCGAAAACCTGGGATGCTAAATCTGTGAATACCATGTGTCCATGTCATAACGCTGGTCTCATTTTGAATTGTCAACATGTGTGTGGCATGTGTGTGCAGAAACATGCATAATATAGACCATGTGAGAATGTGATGCTAAGCATTGGACCTTATTAATAAAAATTACCAGAAGGTCAATATTGAGCCAAGAAAACATTATAAAAACACTTCAGGATAAAAACTCAAATTTAGGAAAATACAATTCAAGCTTGGTCCTTTAGAAAAACACTACTGTACGGAGAATACTAAAGAGGGACAGAAATTAGGGCAAAGCTTAAAGAATCATAGATTGATGCATATAATGCTAGAATGTTTCCTACCCGATATTTTTTTCCTGAAATTCTCTATTAGCAGTTACTACCTACCTTTGAGTGATTTATTGGAACTACTTAAATTTCCTACAAGATGTCACAGCTGAGTAGACTAAGATGCTTCTGGGAGGTTAACTATGTCCCATTACATTGATTGCTTTTGTATCCAATTAGAACACCTCAGTCTGGCAAAGATATTGACAGAGATTACAGCAGGTGACAGCCATGCACCTAAAGGGGAGGGGTGTGTGTGTGTTTAGGAATGAGTGAGATACAAAGATTGGACCCTTGCTGAGTATTTTGCTAGAGATTTAGAAAACAGTATACTTTAGCCATTACTGACCATTACAAGCAAATATTTTGATTTTTCATACACAAAAAATGAAAACGATACATTGCTCTTTGCTCATCTCTGCCTTGCTGCCTTTCCACTGGGGGTCTGAGACCTTCATTTGCTGGCCCTTGGCTTTTCTATTCTGTGGGTAAAGCCTGTAAAGCCTGCAACTGTTTGTAGTTCGAGCCACGTTATATATTTTCTGCTCAGCAATACCGTCAAGAAATATGCCTTTCTCGGCTTGGTCCTTCTAATGGTATGCGGTGGCACACACATATCTGGCCTCTGACATCTGCAGTTATCACAGGTTGGTTTTCTCATCTCTGCATTGCATTGCTGTCTTTTGAAAAAAGAAAAAAAAAACTGTTTGCTTTGTGAGAATCAAGATTTTTAAAAAATTATTGCCATTAGCACCTTCCCATTATTATACTCACCGGCACGAGTCAACCTATTGCAACCAACCATTTAGAATCAAGGTGCTTTGGGTATTCTGTCTACCATCACTCACACACACCACCACACATACACTCGTATTGCTGAGAAATTAGATCTTCATCTGTTGCCTGACAACTTTATTCTGATAGAAGCCCAAGTAATTGGATCAAGATATTTCTCAGCAGGGCTTCATTTATGTTTCTAAATAGAGCGTGTTCACTGCCAATTTTTCCATAGGTTGGCTGCTCAGCTATGCTGGAAACAAAGAGAGATTTGGTGTTTAATAGAATATTCCTCTGTTATTTTCTTTTATGTGACTATATCACTAACTCCTTTACCTTGGGATTCAGTTCAGCCCATATACACTACCAGTTGATCAACGATCATGTGTAAAGAGCCTTCTTAAGCCCTTCTAATAAAATATGACATATGATAAATATTTCTTCGTAAATGAGTAAGTGTTGTATGTTAATTCTAATCAGGCCTGATTTACATTGAAATCAATGCTGACAGCCTCATGGTTTATAATTTCATTTATCTCTTCCTTTGACTGTCAGCACAGCCTTATAGCAATCAGTTGAAAAGTGAGTTCTTTCCGTCTGTTAATTACTTTGTTTACATAGGACTAAAATACTAGTTTAACTGTTTTGTCACAGTTAAGTGATGTAAATTTTAGCAAGAATTTAATGTGGGAGCAGTAGCAGTAAACAATGAAGTTAACTATTATGGTTAAAAATAAAACATTTAAAAAATAAATATATAGATCTGTTTTGCTATAATGACTGAAAGGAAAAAAAATGGCAATTTCTTGAAACTCACAAAAAATGTATCCTGTTTCTTTCAGTAGAGTCAGCTTAGGATGTCTGGCACTGCAGTGGAAGGCCTGACATTGCAGCTCAAACCTGTAATTCACTCCCTGTTCTGTCATGAGGCTGTGTGACTTTGCTGATTTTCAAATAAGCTGTATTATTTTTCACTTGTGTAAAAGAATGAAATTAGAACACTGCTTAACACCATACACAAAAATAAACTCAAAATGGATTAAAGACCAAATGTAAGGCCAGATATTATAAAACTGTTAGAGGAAAACATAGGAAGAACACTCTATGACATAAATCACAACAAGATCCTTTTGGACCCACATCCTAGAGAAATGGAAATAAAAACAAAAATAAACAAATGGGACCTAATGAAACTTAAAAGCTTTTGCACAGCAAAGGAAAACACAAACAAGGTGAAAAGACAACCCTCAGAATGGGAGAAAATATTTGCAAATGAAGCAACTGACAAAGGCTTAATCTCCAAAATTTACAAGCAGCTCATGCAGCTCAATATCAAAAAAACAAACAGCCCAATCCAAAAATGGGCAGAAGAACTAAATAGACATTTCTCTAAAGAAGATATACAGATTGCCAACAAACACATGAAAGAAGGTTCAACATCGTTAATCATTAGAGAAATGGAAATCAAAACTACAGTGAGATATAATCTCACACCAGTCAGAATGGCCATCATTAAAAAATCTACAAACAATAAGTGCTGGAAAGGGTGTGGAGAAAAGGGAATCCTCTTGCACTGTTGGTGGGAATGTAAATTGATACATCTACTATGGGGAACAGTTAGGAGGTTCCTTAAAAAATTAAAAATAGAACTACCATACAACCCATCAATCCCACTACTGGGCATATACCCTGAGAACACCATAATTCAAAAAGAATCATGTACCACAATGTTCATTGCAACTCTATTTGCAATAGCCAGGACATAGAAGCAACCTAAGTGTCCATCAACAGATGAATGGATAAAGAAGATGTGGCACATATATACAATGGAATATTACTCAGCCATTAAAAGAAATGAAATTGAGTTACTTGTAATGAGGTGGATGGACCTAGAGTCTGTCATACAGAGTGAAGTAAGTTAGAAAGAGAAAAACAAATACCATATGCTAACACACACACACACACACACACACACACACACACACACACATATATATATATATATATATATATATATATATATGGAATCTAAAAAAAAAATGGTCATGAAGAACCTAGGGGCAGGATGGGAATAAGAAGCTGATCTACTAGAGAACGGACTTGAGGACACGGGGAGGGGAAGGGTAAGCTGGGAAAAAGTGAGAGAGTGGCATGGACATGTATACACTACCAAATGTAAAATAGATATCTAGTGGGAAGCAGCCACATAGCACAGGGAGATCAGCTCGGTGCTCTGTGACCACCTAGGGGGATGGGATAGAGAGGGTGGGAGGGAGAGAGACTCAAGAGGGAAGAGATATCGGGATAGATGTATATGTATAGCTGATTCACTTTGTTATAAAGCAGAAACTAACACACCATTGTAAAGCAATTATGCTCCAATAAAGATGTTAAAAAATTATGTTAATACCATAATGTCTATTTGACTGAAATAACTATTATGAATTTTTTGAAAATACATATAAGAAATTATTTTTTAAATAAAAGAAAATACATTTCAACAGGTTCCTTTTATACATATTAATCTGAGTCTGTCTCTTATTACTAACACTTTAAAATTAAAAGGTTTTTGTGTCTAAGAAGAAAAAGAACTAGTTTTTTTTTTTTTTTGCGGTACGCAGACTTCTCACTGTTGTGGCCTCTCCCGTTGTGGAGCACAGGCTCCCGACGCGCAGGCTCAGTGGCCATGGCTCACGGTCCTAGCCATTCTGCGGCATGTGGGATCTTCCCGGACTGGGGCACGAACCCGTGTCCCCTGCATCAGCAGGCGGACTCTCAACCACTGCGCCACCAGGAAAGCCCAAGAACTAGTTTTGAAATATATATTGGAGTGAATGTGATACAATGAGTAGACACATCTGGAAGCCACCTATATATCTTGCTCTGATTTGCCTGAACAATATGCTACATACAGGCAGGTGGGGGTCGGGGATGGTCCTTCATTCTCTTGGCTGGAGAGGCTGAATTTCCCACAGGATTGGAGAAAAGGCTCTACTTTCCATGGATGCCAAGTTGGCTTGAATCCCAGACTGACTGGAGGTCAATTTTCTGTTTATCCGCCATTTACCATGTAAGAAGGAAAAATACCAAAGTGGATGAGATTTTTCTACTCAAAAACACACCACGTGTCCCTCAGTGCCTGGGTACAAATTCCCTCTCTGTGGGTTGATTGAAGAAATAGGAGGCTGGGGCCTTCATATACAGACTCTAGACTTACAAGTTTTTCCAATAAAGATCATTATTTTACCCATACTAAGTGACATAGTGGATTCACTTTCCTTCTCAATGGTGAGTCATCCCAATCTATATCCTTTCTCTCTTCTTCTCCATACCCCATCCATCCTGTGTTTAGTCCTTGGACAGCTGAGGAAGTTTGTGATAGTGAATAAGAAGAAAATTTCCAGGCCTTACAGGAGGTTTTGAAACGAGAGATCCAAGCTGGTCCATCTGTATTGTTGTGGGCTGTCAAGGCCAGAGTTTTACATTTTTCTCTGCATCTTCCTTTTCTAAACTCTACTTTTCTTTCTTTCCATAGGGACAGATGGTAAAAAGGACTTTAAATAATAATGATATGAACTACAATGGCAGAAGCATGTAATAGACACATTTCCCCCTATACCTCCCATTAAGTTCAGCTACAAGTCCTGGAAGATATATGTAAAACAAACAAAAAATTATTAAAGATGGGGAGAGAAAGGCAGACCAACTAGAAATGACAGTACCTGGGGAACAGCATGGTGGTGAGCTTCCTGGATTTTCTTTTTCCCACATATATCCTGGACTGGGTGATAGAAAAGCTAGCAACCCATAAACACTAACAGGAACAAACAGAAAACAAAACAAACAAAAAAAACACAAACAAACAAGAAAGCCCAGCAAGAATAAAAACTTTCTCTCTCTGGCCAAAGGGCCAGGCAAGGGGAAAGACAAGAAAATTTTAGAACATACTGCATTATTCCAGCCAAACACCATGGAAAAATTTATGGTCTCACACCCAACACACACCAGCAAAGGCTGACTGGCTTGCCCTGTGTAACAAGGCACTCTTCTTGCCAGGTTGGTGCCAGAAAAGACTAAATGGGGAGCTGTACATTCATCCCCACCATGCAGTAGTGAGCTCTCCCATCCCTGTTTCAGTGGAGAAGACATGGGGAGCCTGGAATTCCATTCCTATTTGGTAATAATGAGATATCCCTCACTCTCCCTGTTGAGAGAGTATCAGAGGATTCTTAGTGACTAGTCAGGGTTTTCACCAATGTCCAATGATAACAAAGCCACATGACACAACATCAGTGGAGGCCACACAGTGAGCAGTAACAAGGCACCCTACCCCTCCTATCTCCATGGTGGTATCAAAACCAAGCAGGACCTTGTGGGGCCTTCCCAAGTACAAAAGCCTTTCTAGATTTCTATATATCTTTCTTTTCCTTTCTGCTTGAGCCTTTGTAGGGTCAGTATGACCAGATTTAAGCTAATAAATTTTGCAGGAGCTGCCCCAAACTGTTCAGCATTTAAGGGACAAAGATAAAAACCTGTAACTAAAGTCTATGGGCAGGAGGGGCAGGCTCCTTGTCCAAATTCTGGAAGCCCCTCCTCCCTCATCTTAGCCCATAGTTGCTGTCTTTGGTATTAACTCACCTAATCTTAGATTTTGGGGGGAGAAAATATGCCAGAATGGCTGATGCATACAAGAACTCAAGGTTGCTGACTAAATCTCTGGTGTCACACAGGTGGTGTCCAGACTTTCACAAGACATCTGGAGCCGAAGATTAACCACCAACACCACTTGCCCCATTTTTGCTTCTTTGTTCTGCCTTTCTCTTTAAAAGCCCTTTGGCTGCAAGATGTTAAGATGGTTTTTAAGGAGATGGTTTTTAAGATGGTTTTAACTAGTCCACCATCTTCTTATTTAGCTGGCTTTCTCAAATAAAGTGGCTTTCCTTGCCTCAGCACCTTGTCACCCAACTTATTGGCCTGTTGTGCAGCAAGTAGTGGAACCTGGGTTCTGTAACAAATTTTGGCAAGCCAGCCAGGATCTGACCCTCTGGGGCCTCTGGGGCCTGCCTTGGTTCCCAACAAGCTAAGCAGTAGGCTACAGAGTTTCACCTGGGCAAACAAAACAGTAGCCATTATTATAAATAAAATAAAGACAATTTCCTTTTGCTTTTAAACTAACCACAGTGATGCACAGTGGTTAAGAATATGAGTTCTAGTTTTACAGAGCTGAATCTATTACCTTGGTGACCTATAGCCAGTTATTTCCCTTCCCTGTGCCCACATTTTTTCATCTGTAAACTGGGAATAATGACAGTACCTACCTCTAAGGACTATTGTGAGGATTAAATGTGATAATCATTGTAATAGGTTTAGCAGAATGCCTTGCATATTGTAAGCCCTCAACACATGTTGGCATAATTATTATTATTTTAAAGGAAATACAGAAAATTGTATTATGGTCATCATAAATAAGATCAACAGCTAAACCACATTTATTTAAACATAAAATCATTTTGAAAAACCTCAAGAAATAATGGAAGCTATTCCAGAAACACCTAAAAATTTCATTTATAAATGTAATAATCTCAAGAGCAACAGAGGGATTTAATGAGATCCTGATAAAGCCAAGCAGTGGTCTTGGTTATTCTCCATCATTTACCAGATAAAATGCTTTCTGAAATTTGCCAGATAGGAAAAGAATCTAAGCTCAGATTTTTGCTAGACAAGCTTAGTTATCTCAAAAATGATTTCATAGAAAACAAATTCAATAATTGATGTATTTGAAAATGTATAAGGCAATCAATATGCCACATCTTTGGCAGGGATTTGCTTAATTTACTACAGTTGAAGTTTTCAGAGACTTGTTCTTAGACTAAAAGAGATATTTTGTCAAATTTACTGAAGAATATATTGTTAATAAATATTTTCAATTTTGAGTTTTCTCTATTGTCAACATTTCAGATTCAGTCTAATCCTACGGTTTTCTCTGGCCTCTTGGTATGTAGTCTACTAAATTGTAATAACAGCAAACAGGTGCTTCCTGTCTACATCAGGTAAGGTTCAATCAGAAAAGCAGGGCCGTTAGGAGATACATACAGAGAAATTTATTCAATAAATTATCTTATGGGGGATGTTTAAGCAACTCCGAAATCCACTGGGTAATCCATCAAGAGAGCAGGCTAGAAGTCTTGGGCATAGGTGGAAGCTATTGTTAGACAGGTGGAATTTCTTCTCTCAGGAAACCCTCAGCCCTGATTGGATCAGGTCCAGCCAGATTATCGAGGATACCTTCCTCCCAATTGATTACAGACTTTAATCACTTCTACAAAATACCTTCACAACAACACCTAGATTAGCATTTCAATAACTGGGGCCTGAAGGCTGGCCAAGTTTCACATCAAAAACACCATCACAGTTGGACATCTAGACACATCTCCTTAACCCATACTTAAAATCCAAATAAATCCAGTAACAAAGTCATATTTCTACCTAACAGGATATAACTATTCTGTTTAAAAATGAAGATACTTTCCTTTTTTTCCCCAGAGTGTACAAAGTTCTTGGATGATGTTCACTCTTCTCCAATATGCGATAACTTATTGTGATATGAAACTGATACATTAATACATCTTATGTTGGATGATAAGGTAATAAGGGAGAGAAGAGAACAAAAATATTTTAATATAGTAGCTATTATTTATAACTACTTTCTTCCACTATCCATTCCATATTCCCTTTGCCCTTAGCAACCATCACAGCTGGTCATGGTTCTTTGCCTTGTGATGTGGACCAAATCTTCATGCCTAAAGTGTTGGACCATAAGTAGTCCTGCATGAAATAGATTGTAGTTTTTCACTGATTTTAATCACAGGTTATGGGAGTACTAAGAGATACCCTAAGGGATCTCCTGGATTCAAGACATCCTCTTTCTTGCCTCCACTGTGTAGTAGCAACTCAATTTCTCCTTGATAATCAGGGTCAATAACCCCAGCCAGTAGAATATTCTCTTTACTTGCCTGTTGATTGAGAAGCATGAGGAGCCCTAAGTGGATGGGGTAGCAGTCTCACCATTCAGTACAATGTCATCAACATTGTGTCTCCTGACTGAAATATTTCTCTCTTTGGAACTAATATCTCTAGACCATGAGAGCCTACATTTGAGCAAAAATTTTGCTGGTGGATCACTAGTGACAAAATAAGGGGTGTTACTCCCATTTCTATCCTTTAATTCCTGGACCCATGACTCTGGTTATGGGAGAAACAGCACCATGTATTGGGCACTGACTCAGGGCATATACATCCACCTGGAGAACATTTCTCCACCTCTGTAAGATATTGCAATCTAGCTGGCATGGTAACTGAGTCTTCAAAAGACTATTCCACCATTCTATCAAGCCAGCTGCTTCAAGATGATGGGGAATGTGGTAAGCCTAGTGAATTCAATGAGCGTGCGCTCATTGCCACATTTATCTGTAAATTTCTTCACCAGAAGCAATGCTTCATTGAACGTCAATATGGTGCATAAGATATCCTATAAGTCCACAGATAATAGCTTTTGCAGAAGTATTTCATGCAGAGAAGGCAAATCCACATCCAGAGTAAGTGTCTATTCTACTAAGAACAAAGCACCTTCCTTGATGGAAACATCCACTGTAATCAACCTCTCATTAGGTAGCTGATTGATCATCTCAGGGAATGATTCCATATTGGGGAGGCAATATTGGCCTCTGCTGCCAGCAGGATAGGCACTCAGCCATGGATGTAGCCAGGCTGGCCCTGGTGAGTGGAATTACATGTTGATGAGCCTGTGCATAATCTCCATTCCTGCCTCCATAGGTACTTTGCTCATGAGACCACTTGGCAGTGATAGGATTGGCTTGAGAAACGGATAATTGATATCCACACAGTTCATCCTATATAACTGGTTATTAAAATCTTCTTCTGACAAGGTCATCCTTTTGTAAGGATTCACATGGGACACAAGTATCCTCACCTACTTTGCTCATTCATAGAAGTCCACCCACATCCCTCTTTCCCATCCTCCTTGTTACCACTTTTTCCAATATGTTCCTTCCATGTCTCACTGGCCTCAGACCATTAAACTATATTGACTCATACATCTAACCATTTCCCATTCCAAGGAAATTGAACACCCAGATGAACTGCTCTAAGTTCTGCTTACTGGGAGGATTTCCCTTCACCAGTGTCTTTCAGGAATGTACCAGAAAAGAACTACAGTGCTGAAACTAAACATTTTCCAGTGGTGTCTTCATATTGTGCAGAGCCACCTGTAATCCAGATCCAAGTTTTCTCTTCCTCATTCAGTTGATATTAGGAAACTCCTCATGAGGTGGCAGGTGTATGCAGAGAGATAGAAGATAATGTAATAGGAGTAGGGCCATAGGCAAGTGGGTCACCACCTCATGTAACTTACTTGTGCCGTCAGGACCTGCTCCCGCCCAAAATTATACATACCACTTCTATTTGGTGCTGGAGTGCTACTGTGCATGCCCAACTCTATGGCTTGGAAGGTCAGATAACAACCAGCTCATGATGGGCAGCTCAAACTGCCTGGTAACTTGGTGCCCCATGGTCAAATATTCAGTCTTTTCTAAGGCCCAGTAGCAAACCAAAAGCTATTTCTCAAAAGTAGAGTAGTTATTTGCAGAAGAGAATAGAGCTTTACTCCAACATCTTAACACTCTGTGTTGTGATTCACTTATAGGAGGCTGCCAAGACTCTAAACTGCATCCTTATTTGTCACTGACAGTTTTAAGCATCATCAGAAACGCCGGATCATATGGTTCAAATGGCAAATCAGCTTGCACAGCAGTCTAGGCCTGTTGCAGAGCCTTCTCTTTAGACCTCCTCAAAATTAGCAGCTCTTCAGGTCATTTGGTAAATGGGGCAGAATAGCATACCCGAAAGAGAAATGTGTTGTTCCCCAAATCCAAAGAGGTCCACTAGGCATTATGTCTCTTTTCTGGTTCTAGGTGGGCCAGACAGAACAACTTATTCTTCACCTTAGAAGGGATGTCTTGACCTGCCTCTCATTATTTTATCCTTAGAAACAGCTGAGATGCAAGACTTCTGAATTTTTGTGGGATATATTTCCTACCTTCTGAGACACAAACATCTAGAGTAGTTGCTACTTTCTGTTCACTAGATCCAATCAGCATAATATCATTAACATAAAAGACCAAGGTGATATTGTATGGAAAGAAAAAGTGATTAAAATCCCTGTGACGTAAATTATGATACAGTGTTGAAGAACGGATATACTCCTAGGTAAAGCAGTGAGGTGTATTGCTGACCTTTCCAACTGAAGGAAAACTACTACTACTAATGTTTACTGGCATATATAGTGAAAAAAATGATTTTCTAGGTGAATAGCTGCATACCAAATACCAGTGATGTGTTAATTTACTCAAGCAATTAAACAACATCTGGAACTGCAGCTGCAATTGGAGTCCTTATCTCATTAAATTTATAATAATCCACTGTCATTCTCCAAGATCCATCTGTTTTGTGCACAGGCCAAATAGCTGAGTTGAATGGGGATGTGGTGTGAAGTTAACATGCTTACAACTTTCATGTCTTCTAGGATTGTGGTACTGCTTTGGTTTACCATTTTCCTAGGTAGAGGAAGTTGTAGTGACTTCCACTTGGTCTTTCCTTCCCTAATATCCCTTACTCAGAGGTCAGAGAAACAATGAAGGGTCTGCCAATTTCTAAACATGACTATTCCAATTATTAATTCTGGAATAGAGAAATAATTACAGATGGGTAATGACACACACTGAGCCCACTGTGAGGTGGACTTGAGCTACAATCCCATTGAACATCTGACCTCCATTAATCTCTATTGTGACTGGTAGAACAGAGTGACCTCTTTGGAATGTCCAAAAATTAATGTCAGTTTAGAGCCAGAGTTCAGTAATACCCCGCAAAGTGTGATGATTTCCCTTTCCCCAGTACAGTCACCTTGGTACATAGCCCTAGGTCCCTTTGGAGAAGGCTAGGAGAAAGATGAAAAATACTAATTTTTGGCAGATAGTGGGGTTCTTCTTCAAGGGAATCTATCCTCACCTTCATTAAAGGGTTCTGGGAGAACTAGAACAAGAAATATTATAATTTGCATGGAAACACAAAAGACCACAAATAGCCAAAGCAATCTTGAGAAAGAAAAACGGAGCTGGAGGAATCAGGCTCCCAGACTTCAGGCTATACTATAAAGCTACAGTAATCAAGACAGTATGGCACAAAAACAGAAATATAGATCAATAAAACAGGATAGAAAACCCAGAGATAAATCCACACATATATCGTCACCTTATCTTTGACAAAGGAGGCAAGGATATACAATGGAGAAAAGACAGCCTGTTCAATAAGTGGTGCTGGGAAAACTGGACAGATACATGTAAGAGAATGAACTTAGAACACTTCCTAACACCGTACACAAAAATAAACTCAAAATGGATTAAAGACCTAAATGTAAGGTCAGACACTATCAAACTCTGAGAGGAAAACATAAGGCAGAACATTCTCTGACATAAATCACAGCAAGATCCTTTTGGACCCACTTCCTAGAGAAATGGAAAAACAAAAATAAACAAATGGGACCTAATGAAACTTAAAAGCTTTTGCACAGCAAAGGAAAAAATAAACAAGACCAAAAGACAACCCTCAGAATGGGAGAAAATATTTGCAAATGAAGCAACTGAAAAAAGATTAACTCCAAGATTTACAAGCAGCTCATGCAGCTCAATAACAAAAAATAAACAACCCAATCCAAAAATGGGCAGAAGACCTAAATAGACATTTCTCCAAAGAAGATATACAGATTGCCAACAAACACATGAAAGAATGCTCAACATCATTAATCATTAGAGAAATGTAAATCAAAACTACAATGAGATATCATTTCACACTGGTCAGAATGGCAATCATAAAAAAAATCTAGAAACAATAAATGCTGGAGAAGGTGTGGAGAAAAGGGAACCCTCTTGCACTGTTGGTGGGAATGTAAATTGATACAGCCACTATAGAGAACAGTTTGGAGATTCCTTAACAAACTACAAATAGAACTACGATATGACCCAGCACTCCCACTACTGGGCATATACCCTGAGTAAACCATAATTCAACAAGAGTCATGTACCAAAATGTCCATTGCAACTCTATTTACAATAGCCAGGAGATGGAAGCAACCTAAGTGTCCATCGACAGATGAATGGATAAAGAAGATGTGGCACATATATACAATGGAATATTACTCAGCCATAAAAGTAATATTTGGTTTATTACTTTTGAGTTATTTGTAGTGAAGTGGATGGACTTAGAGTCTGTCATACAGAGTGAAGTAAGTCAGAGAGAGAAAAACAAATACCGTATGCTAACACATATATATATGGAATCTAAAAAAAAAAAAGTCATGAAGAACCTAGGGGTACGACAGGAATAAAGACACAGACCTATTAGAGAATGGACTTGAGGATATGGGGAGGGGTAAGTGTAAGCTGTGACTCAGTGAGAGAGTGTCATGGACATATATACACTACCAAACATAAAATAGATAGCTAGTGGGAAGCAGCTGCATAGCACAGGGAGATCAGCTTGGTGCTTTGTGACCATCTAGAGACGTGGCATAGGGAGGGTGGGAGGGAGGGAGACACAAGAGGGAAGAGATATGGGAACTTATATATATGTATAACTGATTCATTTTGTTATAAAGCAGAAACTAACACATCATTGTAAAGCAATTATACTCCAATAAAGATGTTTAAAAAAATTAAAAACAAACAAAGAAAACAAAAAAAAAAAAGCCTAAGAATAGAACTACCATATGACCCAGCAGTCCCACTACTAGTCATATACTCTGAGAAAACCATAATTCAAAAATAAGCATGTACCACAATGTTCATTGCAGCACTATATACATTAGCCAGGATATGGAAGCAACCTAAGTGTCTATCGATAGATGAATGGATAAAGAAGATGTGGCACATATATACAATGGAATATTACTCAGCCATAAAAAGAAATGAAATTGAGTTATTTGTAGTGAGGTGGATGGAGCTAGAGTCTGTCATACAGAGTGAAGTATGTCAGAAAGAGAAAAACATATACTGTATGCTGACACATGTATATGGAATCCAAAAAAAAAAAAAAAAAAACAGTACTGATGAACCTAGTGGCAGGGCAGGAATAAAGATTTAGAGGTAGAGATCAGACTTGAGGATGCAGCAGGAGAAGGGGAAGCTGGGATGAAGTGAGAAAGTAGCATTGACGCATATACACTAGCAAATGGATGGCTAGTGGGAAGCTGCTGTGTAGCACAGGGAGATAAACTTGATGCTTTATGATGACCTAGAGGGGTGGGATAGGGAGCGTGGGAGGGAGGCGCAAAAGGGAAGGGATATGGAGATATATGTATACATATAGCTGATTCACTTTGTTGTACAGCAGAAGCTAACACAACATTGTTAGGCAATTATAATCCAGTAAGGATGTAAAAAAAAGCAAAAAACAAAAAATGGTTCTGGGACAGTAAACTAACTCAGTCTGGGAATTGATTGAGGTGTCATACCTCAATAACCTGATTTGGTGATTCAAGTTAAACTTCTGTTCACTAAAGGTCAATAGCCCTTCTATTTTTTTTCCCCCCTGTGGACACCATGACTTACTAACTAATGCCATACATCTCTGTGAGTTAGCTTATTCTGCTTACTGCTTAGAATCTGCTGTCTATTACAGTATCAATGGTTAGCAGTTTCCTTTGTAATTCCTACTTACAAAGAGGAACAAATAAAGAGCTCTCAAGGATGTTGGAGTTCCCCTCACAAATTTATTTCTTACAATGGTTGTAAAAGATTTCCTCTGGACCCTTCTAATTGGGTGATCAGGTCTTACATGATAAAGTTATTTGAGTATTCCAACTTCCCTAAGACTCTGGATACTTTCATCTACAGTATACTAAGTCAGTCCTGACATTTCAACTTAATGTAGTATAGGACTCTTTTGGACCCATGTTTCAAACAATGAACCAAACAAACAAGCTATTAGATCCCATTCTAGCCCATCAAGCTTAGTGATCACATATCAAATTCAGTCTGATCCAACCTTATATTCTTTCTGCCATGACCCACACTCTAAAGATTCATTTCTATAAATATACCCCCAGATTTCTGAATATACAAGTTATAAAAATTATGCAGTTCTGCTGTGGGTCACACTTTTGTACTTTACTCTTTGGGGTCTGCTGGGACTTCTAGTTAATAGGTCTAGAAGCAGAGAGGTAGATCTGGAAGTAGAAAAGGGTGATGGAGCTAGGTACTAAGGAGAATGAGCAGTACCTTGCAAGACAAGTACAAAGTTCTTCAGATAAAACAGGGCTAACTCCCTTAGGCAGGGGTGGGACGGCAGTTTCTACTAGCAAAGAAAACATGACAAAATTCAAGGGTTCAGTGTCCCCAGCTTCACTGGAATCCATCTGTCTATCCTTATTCCAATTTTCAAAATCATATTTCTTTCCAGTGTTTGCCCTTAACAGTAGACACACTGTGAGGTTGGAAATTCCAGCTGTGTTGTAATTCAGCCACTTACGGGTTGAGACTCTGGGTTTAATTTTCAGACATCTCAGCTCTGTAACTATAGAAGATAGAGGTCTATTTTCATATAAAGAGGATTTTGAGTCACTTATACAGAACCTGAGCTGGGAATTTGAAGGCCTGAGCTAATTCTCTTTTTTTCCCTACTTTCTCCAACACAGTTAGGAGCAAATACTCCTCAGTTTGACTGAAATGTTCTAAGGTGACAAATACATATGAATGGCTCATAACCTCTCACTTTATATATATTTGATTAGAACTATCTAATGGTGATATTTTCCATATCTCTTTTCCATATCATGCAATGGATTTGTCATGTCTTTTTTATCACTGATAAAAAAAAATCTTTAAATCGAATCAGATGACAGAACCAATTCCAGAAACCCCAGAAACTGTTCAGAAAAATTATCTTAATGATTGTGTTCCTCTAGAACAACTTCTGATACCAAAATATGTTTCAATTTAGATTATCAGGTTAATCCAAAGAAACAGAACCAGTAGGAGATACATATGATATTTTTTGCAAGGAATTGATTTACATGATCAGGGAGACTGGCTAGCTTAGTCTAAAACCATTAGAGCAGGTCATCAGGAAGGGCAGGCTGGAACTCTCGAGTATGGGTGACAGTTTCTGGCCACAGGTTAAATTTTCTTCTGCCTCAGAGAAGCCTCAGACTTGCTCTTAAGGCCTTTCAATTGGTTGAATCAGGCCCAGCGAAATTACTTATTAATAATCTCCCTTATTAAAATCAACTGACTATGGGGTTTACTTATATCTACAAAATACCTTCATGGTAACACCTAAATTAGTATTTAGTTGACTAAGCAGGAACTATAGCCTAACCAACACCTTAAAAATTCCATCACTTATCACATCAGAAAACATCAACATTATTGAAAAATGGGCTAATGTCCCGTAAGTCATCACCGTCTCTTCTGTTATAAAAATGTTCCTTTAACTTCTTAATAGCACAAACTTTTATGTACAAAATAAGCTACAAGGATATATTGTACAACACGGGGAATATAGCCAGTATTTTAAAATAACTATAAATGGAGTATAACCTTTAAAAATTGTGAATCACCACATTGTACACCTATAACTTATACGATGTTGTACATCAACTGTACTTGGATAAAACATTTAAAATAATTTCCTTTTATTTCTTAAAGAAATTAACCTATATCTCCACATATTAATGTATTTAATTCAAGAGAACATAGCATGGTCACTTTGAATATCAATAGTAGAATTACTATACCAACATTTTTACATCTGTTAGATATTATGTTAGATGTAAGTTAAAAGTATTTTACATATTATGTACTCATCTAAATTTATTACTTTAATTTGTAAAAAACATTGTAAAGGTTAGAATATAATGTTAAATGAAACAAAGAAGGATACAAAATAGACTAAATACAATTATATTTGTGTATGAGGTAGGTGAATTAATAGGCAGAATTTAAGACATTCTGTCCATATCTTCTGTGTGTGGAGAGAGAGCTGTGAATAATCTGAGGGCTGATTTTTGATGATTTTAATTTAATCACTTGAACAGTTTTCTTTATTCATGAAATTGTAAGCCACCCTGGCACCCATTGCTCCAGAGCAGGTTGAAACAGGACATTCTGTGGCCTCAAAAGATGGCAGTACCACCTGGTACCAGGAGCAGTCCTTGTGGGAAGAAGCAAACCAATTTACACAGGTACCGCTTGGGAGAAAAGAAATACAAACCTGACCTTTTCTTCTAGAAAAATATTTCTGATAGATTAAGATGGTCTGGATCAGGTCCCTTGAAAGAAAGGAGTCAAAGACTCCAAAGAGAAATTCACCTACAGCAAAGAGAAGGGCTCATCTGGGCTAGTGACTGGAGCTTAACACAAGGACTGATGTAATTTTAGACAGTGCCTGGTTCTGACGCAACATGAAAGAGGGACTAGAAAGCAAGGTCATTGGACCTCCCTGGCAGACCTGGGAAATATTTATTGGAGCAGCTGTAGTTTCAGAGCCTCAGGGTTTGGCAACAGTGTATCCTATAAAAAATAATCTGAGGCTATGCCCTTGTGCTAAAAGCACTTTCTTGTTATAGGTAATACTTATCATTTTAACTGTGATAATTCTCACAAGTATAACATAACATGAAGCACATATAACCATAGGCACATAACCATAGACACATAAGTAGTCATGTGAATTTCATGTACAAGTAGCCCTCTAGGCATTTGAAATTAACTTTGAAATTAACTTTCCATGCCCACTCAAGTTTTCCTCACAGTCATCCAAAGTTACAGAAGCATATAATACTGGTTACACTAAAAAATAAATTTATGCATAGAAGAAAAGGAAAGGGCTATAACAGTATATACCAGGGGATTTTGTTCAAGACAGCAGAATAGAAGGATGTGCTCTCACCCTCGCTTGCAAGAGCACCAGAATCGCAACTAACTGCTGAACAATCATCAACAGGAAGACACTGGAACTCACCAAAAGAGATACCCCACATCCAAAGACAAAGGAGAACCCACAATGAGACAGTAGGAAGGACATGATCACAATAAAATCTAATCCCATAACTGCTGGATGGGTGACTCACAAACTGGAGAACACTTAGACCACAAAAGTCCACACACTGGAGTGAAGGTTCTGAGACCCACATCAAGTTTCCCAACCTGGGGGTAAGGTAACGGGAGGAGGAATTCCTACAGAATCAGACTTTGAAGGCTAGCGGGATTTGATTGCAGGACTTCGACAGGATTAAGGGTAACAGAGACTCCACTCTTGGAGGGCACACACAAAGTAGTGTGTGCATCAGGATCCAGGGGAAGGAGCAGTGACCCCACAGGAGACTGAACCAGGCCTACCTGCTTGTTTTGGAGGGTCTCCTGCAGAGGCGGGGGTTGACTGTGTCTCACCGTGAGGACAAGGACACTGGCAGCAGAAGTTCTGGGAAGAACTCCTTGGCATGAGCCCTCCCTGAGTCCACTATTAACTGCACCAAAGAGATTGGGTAGGATCCAGTGTTGGGTCGCCTGGGGCCAAAAACCAACAGGGAGGAAACGCAGCCCCACCCATCAGCAGACAAGCTGATTAAGGTTTTACTGAGCTCTGCTAACTAGAGCAACAACCAGCTCTACCCACAACAAGCCCCTCCTATCAGGAAACTTGCACAAGCCTCTTGATAGCCTCATCCACCAGAGGACGGACAGCAGAAGCAAGAAGAACTACAATCCTGCAGTCTGTGGAACAAACACCACATTCACAGAAAGATAGACAAGATGAAAAGGCAGAGGGCTATGTATCAGATGAAGGAACAAGATAAGACCCCAGAAAAACAACTAAATGAAGTGGAGATAGGCAACCTTCCAGAAAAAGAATTCAGAATAATGATAGTGATGATGATCCAGGAGCTTGGAAAAAGAATGGAGACAGAGATTGAGAAGATGCAAGAAATGTTTAACAAAGACCTAGAAAAATTAAAGAACAAACAAACAGAGATGAACAATACAATAACTGAAATGAAAAATACACTAGAAGGAATCAGTAGCAGAATAACTGAGGCAGAAGAACGGATAAGTGACCTGGAAGACAGAATGGTGGAATTCATTGCTGCAGAACAGAATAAAGAAAAAAGAATGAAAAGAAATGAAGACAGCTTATGAGACCTCTGGGACAACATAAAACGCAACAACATTCACATTTTAGGGGTCCCAGAAGGAGAAGAGAGAGAGAAAGGACCTGAGAAAATATTTGAAGAGATTATAGTCGAAAACTTTCCTAACATGGGAAACGAAATAGGCACCCAAGTCGAGGAAGTGCAGAGAGTCCCATACAGTTTAAACCCAAGGAGAAACATTCTGAGACATATAGTAATCAAACTGACAAAAATTAAAGACAAAGAAAAATTATTGAAAGCAACAAGGGAAAAATGACAAATAACATACAAGGGAACTCCCATAAGGATAAGAGCAGATTTCTTGGCAGAAACTCTACAAGCCACAAGGGAGAGGCAGGACATATTTAAAGTGATGAAAGGAAGAACCTACAACCACAATTACTCTACCTGGCAAGGATCTCATTCAGATTCGATGGAAAAATCAAAAGCTTTACAGACAAGCAAAAGCTAAGAGAATTCAGCACCACCCAACCAGCTCTACAACAAATGCTAAAGGAACTTCTCTAAGTGGGAAATATAAGAGAAGAAAAGGACCTACAAAAACAAACCCATAACAGTTAAGAAAATGGTAATCCATATTGATAATTACCTTAAACATGAATGGATTAAATGCTCCAACCAAAAGACACAGGCTCACTGAATGGATACAGAAGCAAGACCTGGGGCTTCCCTGGTGGCACAGTGGTTGAGAATCTGCCTGCTAATGTAGGGGACATGGGTTCGAGCCCTGGTCTGGGAGGATCCAACATGCCACAGAGCAACTAGGCCCGTGAGCCACAACTACTGAGCTTGCGCATCTGGAGCCTGAGCTCCACAACAAGAGAGGCCGCAATAGTGAGAGGCCCATGCACCGTGATGAATAGTGGCCCACACTTGCCACAACTAGAGAAAGCCCTCGCACAGAAATGAAGACCCAATACAGCAAAAATAAATAAATAAGTTACTAAAACACTCAGAGCCAAGCAAATCTACTTCAATAATCATATATATATATAAGAAAACAAATAAACAACAACAAAAAAACAAGACCCATATATATGCTCTCTACAGGAGACCCACTTCAGACCTAGGGACACATACAGGCTGAAAGTGAGGGGATGGAAAAAGATATTCCATGCAAATGGAAATTGAAAGAAAGCTGGAGTACCAACACTCATATCAGATAAAACAGACTTTAAAATAAAGAATGTTACAAGAGACAAGGAAGGACACTACATAATGATCAAGGGATAAATCCCAGAAGAAGATATAACAATTATAAATATATATGCACCCAACATAGGAGCACCTCAATACATGAGGCAACTGCTAACAGCTATAAAAGAGGAAATCGACAGTAACACAGTAATAGCGGGGGACTTTAACACCTCACTTACACCAATGGACAGATCATCCAAACAGAAAATGAATAAGGAAATACAAGCTTTAAATGACACAATAGACCTGATAAATTTAATTGATATTTATAGGACATTCCATCCAAAAACACCAGATTACACTTTCTTCTCAAGTGCACACGGAACATTCTCCAAGATAGATCACATCTTGGGTCACAAATGAAGCCTCAGTAAATTTAAGAAAATTGAAATCATGTCAAGCATCTTTTCTGACCACAGCACTATGAGATTAGAAATCAATTACAGGGAAAGAAATGTAAAAAAACACAAACATATGAAGGCTAAACAATACGTTACTAAATAACCAACAGATCACTGAAGAAATCAAAGAGGAAATAAAAAAATACATAGAGGAAAATGACAATGAAAACACGATGATCTAAAACATATGGGATGCAGCAAAAGCAGTTCTAAGAGGGAAGTTTATAGCAATACAATCCTAGCTCAAGAAACAAGAATCATCTCAAATAGACAATCTAACATTACACCTAATGGAACTAGAGAAGGAAGAACAAACAAAACCCAAAGTTAGCAGAAGGAAAGAAATCATAAAGATCAGAGCAGAAATAAATGAAATAGAAACAAAGAAAACAATAGCAAAGATCAATAAAACTAAAAGCTGGTTCTCTGAGATGATAAACAAAATTGATAAACCATTAGCCAGACTCATCAAGAAAAAGAGGGAGAGGATTCAAATCAATAAAATTAGAAATGAAAAGGAGAAGTTACAACAGACACTGCAAAAATACAAAGCATCCTAAGAGACTACTACAAGCAACTCTGTGCCAATAAAATGGACAACCTGGAAGAAATGGACAAATTCTTAGAAAGGTATAACCTTCCAAGACCAAAGCAGGAAGAAATAGAAAATATGAACAGACTAATCACAAGTAATGAAATTGAAACTGTGATTAAAAATCTTCCAACAAACAAAAGTCCAGGACCAGATGGCTCCACAGGTGAATTCTGTCAAACATTTAGAGAAGAGCTAACACCCAACTTTCTCAAACTCTTCCAAAATATTGCAGAGGAAGGAACACTCCCAAACTCATTCTACGAGGCCACCATCACCTTGATACCAAAACCAAACAAAGATACTACAAAACAAAGAAAATTACAGACCAATATCACTGATGAATAGAGGTGCAAAAAACCTCAAAAATTCTAGCAAACAGAATCCAACAACCCATTAAAAGGACCATACACCATGATCAAGTGGGATTTACCCTAGGGATGCAAGGATTCTTCAATATACACATATCAATCAGTGTGATACACCATATTAACAAATTTAAGAAGAAAAAACATATGATCATCTCAATAGATGGAGAAAAACTTTTGACAAAATTCAACACACATTTATGGTAAAAATTCTTCAGAAAGTGAGTATAGAGGGAACCTACCTCAACATAATAAAGGCCATACATGAGAAAGCAACAGCAAACATCATTCTCAATGGCAAAAAACTGAAAGCATATCCTCTAAGGTCAGGGACAAAACAACGATGTCCACTCTAACCATTATTTTCAACATAGTTTTGGAAGTCCTAGCCACGGCAATCAGAGAAGAAAAAGAAATAAAAAAAAATACAGATTGGAAAAAAGAAGTAAAACTGTCACTGTTTGCAGATGACATGATACTATACTTAGAGAATCCTAAAGATGCCACCAGAAAATTACTAGAGCTAATCAATGAATTTGGTAAAGTTGCAGGATACAAAATTAATGTACAGAAATCTCTTTCATTCCTGTACAATAATGATGAAAAATCTGAAAGAGAAATTAAGGAAACACTCCCATTTGCCATTGCAACAAAAAGAATAAAATACTTAGGAATAAACCTACCTAGGGAGACAAAAGACCTGTATGCAGAAAACTATAAGACACTGATGAAAGAAATTAAAGATGATACAAACAGATGGAGAGATATACCATGTTCTTGGATTGGAAGAATCAATAATGTGACAATGACTATACTACCCAAAGCAATCTAAGATTCAATGCAATACCTATCAAATTACCAATGACATTTTTTTTACAGAATGAGACCAAAAAATCCTAAAATTTGTATAGAGACAGAAAAGATCCAGAATAGCCAAAGCAATCTTGAGAACGAAAGAGTGAGCTGGAGGAATCAGGCTCCCTGACTTCAGACTGTACTACAAAGCTACAGTAATCAAGCCAATATGGTACTGGCACAAAAACAGAAATATAGATCAATGGAACAGGATAAAAATCCCAGAGATAAACCCATGCACATATGGCCAACTAATCCATGACAAAGGAGGCAAGGATATACAATGGAGAAAAGACAGCCTCTTCAATAAGTGGTGCTGGGAAAACTGGACAGCTACATGTTAAAGAATGAAATTAGAACACTCCCTAACACAAAAATAAACTCAAAATGGATTGGAGATCTAAATGTAAGACTGTACACTATAAAACTCTTAGAGGAAAACATAGGAAGAACACTCTTTGACATAAATCACAGCAAGATCTTTTTGATCCACCTCCTACAGTAATGGGAATAAAAACAAAAATAAACAAATGGGACCTAATGAAACTTAAAAGCTTTTGCACAGCAAAGGAAACTTCAAACAAGATGAAAGACAACCGTCAGAATGGGAGAAAATATTTGCAAATGAATCAACAGACAAACGATTAATCTCCAAAATATATAAACAGCTCATGCAGCTCAATATTAAAAAAACAAACAACTTAGTGCAAAAATGGGCAGAAGACATAAATAGACATTTCTCCAAGGAAGACATACAGATGGCCAAGAAGCATATGAAAAGCTGCTCAACATCACTAATTATTAGAGAAATGCAAAGCAAAACTACAATGAGGTATCACCTCATACCAGTTAGAATGGGCATCATCAGAAAATCTACAAACAAGAAATGCTGGAGAGGGTGTGGAGAAAAGGGAACCCTCTTGCACTGCTGGTGGGAATGTAAATTGATACAGCCACTCTGGAGAACAGTATGAAGGTTCCTTAAAAAACCAAAAATAGAAATACCATATGACCCAGCAATCCCACTACTGGGCATATTCCCAGAGAAAACCATAATTCAAAAAGACGTATGCACCCCAATGTTCATTGCAGCACTGTTTACAATAGACAGAACATGGAAGCAACCTAAATGCCCCTAGACAGGCGAATGGATAAAGAAGATGTGGTACATATATATGATGGAATATTACTCAGCCATAAAAAGGAACAAAATTGGGTCATTTGTAGAGACGTAGATGGATCTAGAGACTGTCATACAGAGTGAAGTCAGAAAGAGCAAAACAAATATCGTATATTAACGCAGATATGTGGAACCTAGAAAAATGGTACAGATGAACCTGTTTGCAGGGTAGAAATTGAGACACAGATGTTGAGAACAAACATATGGACACCAAGGGGAGAAAGTGGCCAGGTGGGAGTGGTGGTGTGATGAATTGGGAGATTGTGATTGACATATATACAATAATATGTATAAAATGGATAACTAAAAAAACCTGCTCTTTAAAAAAATAAAATAAAATTCAAATTTTCAAGAAAAAGGAGTATATACCAAGATTTAATTATGTTTGTATTAGAGTACATATTTTTCTCCTTTTGTCCTAGTTTCAACTTTTTATTAAATTTTCTTTATTAGTTTAATATTACATTTAATATTAGTTTTATAATGAAGAAACTGATAGAAATTTGAAACATATTTTACTTTTCAATTATTATGTCATATGCATGGTTTAGATATGCTTAAATTTTTGTAGTAAATTATTGCATTTTGACACGTACTTAGATTATTTCGAATTTTCCTTTAGACTTTGCCTATAGCATATACTAAAATTAAATGTTAAGAATTTTCTGGAGATTTGGTTAAAGTGACACAGTTTTTTCCTCCTTAGGAAGTATTAGTATGAAATATCCCTAACTTTACACATCTCTATACTTTTACAAGCAAATGCTTTGAATCATTGGGTAGTGAGTTGGATTTCTTCCATGTTACCCTCAAGATACAACTCGTATCTTTGCTCATCCTGTTGTGTGCTTTCGGAGGCTGCCCCAGTTGGCCTGTATACTTGAACTTTTAGACCATCTTTATCTTATGGCTTTTAGATTGTTTTGGCCAATGAGAGGTTCTGGCAGGAGTTAGAATAGTGGAAGGAAAGTGATATTGGGTTATATTTTATTCTGGCTTTGTTCATATTCACATCAGGCAATTTGTTTTATACATCTCTCTCTTTGGGTTCTAATAACTGTTCATTTCCCTTGGACATCGAGTTTATTGTTAGTAACTGATGTCAAATTTTAATCGCCCTGGAGTTCTGCACACTTCTTTGGTATATTCACTAAATCCTGCCCATAATTCTGTACAAAAGATAATTTATGAAATGATGCTCAAAACCGAAGGAACCATATATTTTGAGATCTCTGACTAATAAAGTAATTGGTAGCAGGTATAGCTCTAGGAAGCACACCCTCAAAGTAAGATTCTGGGTTGGTTGCTCACATGTTTGAGGTGTGTGTGGATCACCTTCTTGCTAGTAGAGGGGAGAATGGTAACATATGTCATGTGCTACCATCATAGATATTCAAATCATTCCTGGTGGCCACAGGTGATGATGAGTATGGAAGATAAGCCATTGAGAGATCAAATAGCTGAATAATTTAGTTGTTAAAGAAACAATAATGATTATTAATAGTGTATATATGTGGCATCTTATAAATGCTCTGCAAAGTTTACACCAACAAAAGAGGAAATGAAGGTTGTAAAAGTCTCACTCAGAATATAGTCGAAAATGATAAAGCTTTGATGGCAACTTAGAACAAATCTTTCATCTCCTAAAGGGCCAGAACAGATAAGCTGAGGACCAATATTGGGACTGGATTCTTTTTTTTTTGGCCAAGACACACAGGATCTTCCCTGACCATGGATCAAATCCTTGCTGCCTGCATTGGGAGCATGGAGTCTTAGCCACAGGACCAGCAGGGAAGTCTGGAACTGGCTTTTGAAAGTTGCAGTTGTAGTGCCAATGAGATGCTCAATTCATTAGGTCTCAAGGGATGAGAAAGGCACTGCTGGGGAAGGAACTGGATTCCAAGAAACAGGATGAAAATATTGTGGCAGATATGACAAGGCTGAGAACTTTAATCTTTAAATTTCCTTAAATCTCCCTTGTCTGCCATCTTACAACTCTACAACCATATTCAGCACAGAGAATTACCACAGCTTGCTATTGTCAAGTTGAACTGTTGGTCAGTGATTTCTGTGTTAATCTCTTATGGAACACATTTAATTACTAGATTACTCCTGTATCTAAGAGCCAGTACATGAGAGCACACAGTAGACTGACCTCTTTACCTCCAAAACCCAAAGATGCACAGTCATACAAGTTCTTCTATATGCCTGCAGTAGGCAGAATTCTAAGATGGCCCCCAAGATTCCCACCTGTATTTGTCTGCTTGGGTTGCATAACAAATACCATAGACTGGGCTTAAACAACACACATTTGCATCTTTCTACAAGCATGAGCACTTGGAGAGAGAGAGAGAAAGCTCTCTGAGGCCTCTCCTTATAAAGGCACTAATCCCATCATGCAGGCCCTACTGATAAACCCAAAAGACTCACTTCCAAATTCTATTACATTGGGAGTTTGGGCTCAACATATGAATTTTGGAGGGGTACAAATAATCAGTCTATGACTCCCTGCATATTGTATACATTATGTATAATCCCTTCATCTTGAGTGTGGGTGAAGCATGTGGACAAGACGTGATATCACTTTCATTATTATGTTTTATAATAAGCAAAAGGGATTTTTGTAAATGTAATTGAAGTACCCAATTGAATTAATCAGAAGGGAGATAATCTAAGGGGATTCTGATCTACTCATGTAAGCTCTTAAGAAGGGGTCTAGAGTTTGCCAATGTAAACAGTCAGGGATATGCTCTCTTGATAGCTTTGAGGAAGATAGCAAACAGCCATTTTGTGAATTGCTATAGAGAGCAGTGACTTTTAGGGTCTCAGGGCCTTAGTCCTATAACTGCAAGGAAGTGAATTCGGCCAACAATTGGAATGTGCTTAAAAGAAAACCTCGGGTTCTACCCCACGACACCTTGATTTCAGCCATGCAAGACTTTGTCCAGAGAACCCAGGTGAGCCATGCTTGGACTTCTGATTATGGAACTGAGAGATGATAAATGGAGGTTGTTTTGCAACACTAAATTTGTGGTGTTTTTTTATGTAGCAGTAGAAAACTATTGCAGTGCCTCTGACAAACTGCCCTAACTTTGTGAACAATGTGATAGGACCACCATTCAGCAATCTGTTGTGAGTTGATATGACTTCTTCACTTAAACTTAAAAAGGCTGATTATCGTATATATATATATATATATATATATATATATATATATAATTATATATATGGCTTTTATTTATAGTTTTTAGTATTTGAAAGTTTCTTAGAGATTAACAAATACAGCATCCTTCACTTTATATAAGGAAAAAAGGGGATCAAAATGATTAACAAATTTGTCCCAAATCACGCATCTAATCTATGACCTAGATAGGACTTGAAGCCAGAGTATTTGTTACAAGTTTGGCTCTCTTTTAACTAAAAGAAATACACATATTTTAAAAAGATTTGTGAACTTTATAAAAAATTAAGGAATTAATAAGAACATAGACAATGATTGTAGTGGATGTGACGTGCTGCCTAGAACGCTTTGTAGGAATGAAGTGTTTATTTCTCCAGCTACTGATGTGCTTCCAGCAGACAGTGATTAGCTATCAGCTCTAGAAAATGCCTAAGCTGGAGAAAGTCACTTTGCTCAATGTCATGCCCCCTTCCTGGGGCAGCTCACATTCAAAGACTGGTCAAGGAAGGGATGTGAATTCTGGCTTCCTTCAGCAACTTAGGACAATTCTGAAGTGCCGTATCAGCTTTAGATCTCCCCACAGGAGGAGCTGTATCCTTCATTAAACTGCAGAAAACCCAACTTTTCTCTCTGTCCAAATCCTTTCCACGTGTTGATACCAAGAACCTTCCCTAATAAACTTTTCCACACACTAGTCTCTATTTCAGAGTCATCTTTTCAGGGAACCTAAACTGTGACAAGGTGTGGATATAACCACATCTCTGTAAAATTAGAAATGTGAGAATTAAATGACATAACGCATTTTAAACCACTTTACTTTCAAGAAAAATATAAGATATTTATTTATGTATGTTATATAATATGTTATTATAAATTACAGTTTAAGGCAATCAATATGTAGTTAAATGACATTTGCATAATGTATAAATTATGGTGGTAAACAATAGAAAGAGTTATTTGTTTGTGTTAGTGCCTCAAGATAATGCTCCATTACCTTTTCACGTAAAGGTTATTTTAATCATACTTACTGGGAAAACATTAAAATCACTCATTCAAAAGTTCTGTATTGAGAGCCAGGCATTATGTTAGCCTACTGTCCTCATGAAAATATATATTCTACCATGGGATTTAGATAGGGAAACCATAATTCTGCTACATGCCTGGTTTATATTTGTTATTTTGGCATCCTTACGGTTTAGCATTTTTATTGATTTTTCATATTTTAAGGAACTATTTTTACTAAAAGTTTCCATAATGTAAACTGGGATAGTCTTGTTAGAGTTCCACTTTTTATTTTCAGTGTGGTATCAGTAGCATGCGAGACACATAAAGTGAACACTTTTCAAATTAACATGTGGTTAAATCACAAAAATAATCAGCAATAGACTCTCTCTCTTCCCCCATTCTTTTCTTATGCACTGTAACTAATCTTTCCCTTTCAAGAATAGTATTCATCATGTTTTCTGTTTAAACAATTTAATGTGGTATATCCATACAATAAAATATTATTCAATTATAAAAAGGAACAAAGCACTGATTCATCCTACAACATGGATAAAACTTGAAACATGAAAAACCTATGCTAACTAAAAGAAGCCATTCAGAAAAGACCAAATGTGATATGATTAAATTTAAATGTGATGTCCAGAACAGGCACCTCTATAGAAACAGAAATAGACTAGTGGTTTTTCTAGGGCCAGATTGGGGAAAGAAATGGAGACTGACTTCTAAGAGGTATGGGTTTCTTTGTTGGTGATAATGTTTTAAAATTAGATTGTGGTGATGGTTGCATGACTCTATGAATATACTACAAATAATTGAATTATATACATTAAATGTATTAATTTTATGATACACAAACTACATTTCAATAAAACTGTTACGAAAACTGATTCTTTAACATGAGTGGTTTAGAGGCAGCCAACTTCTTGTGGATCCTGGTGCTGGGTGGGAGAAATATTGGGGGCTGTTGCTCCTGGGTCATTTGGTGAACTAGTTAGTGTGCCATGACTGTGTGGCTACAACTTGATGAGGTCAGTGGGGAAAATGCAAAATTATAACTAAGATGTGTGTAACTGAGTCCTACGGTGTAATATATAGAAAACAGCCTTAAAAATGTTTTAAATATTTACTATATCATTTAATTCAACAACTATTTACTCTTTCAGCAGAATTTTTTTTAAAGGAAGTGCACATTTATGAAAATGTAAGAACTATATTTCTATTTCTCAAGAAAGTTGTGATGAATGCATAAATTGCACAAAACATTTGTTGACATTTACTACTACAATGGTATCTATAGTGATATAATTGACCACATGAAAACTAGATGATGTATATCAGCTGAAATATCACTACCATCTATTTCAAATATTGGCAGTTATGTTTTAAAGGCTATCCAAATATGATGATTTAATGTATGCAACTTCAAAACGTGTGTTTACATATCTCTGTTTGAAGCCTAACTTTTCATTTAGCTCAAATGATTGTTCTTCTAAAGTAATTTCAGTCTTTATTGAGTTCAAGAATCTTGTGCATGTATAAGACATGAAACAGTAGCTTTTTTTTTTTTTGCGGTACGCGGGCCTCTCACTGTTGTGGTCTCTGCCGTTGCGGAGCACAGGTTTCGGACGCGCAGGCTCAGCGGCCATGGCTCACGGGCCCCGCCGCTCCGCGGCATGTGGGATCTTCCTGGACCGGGGCACGAACCCGTGTCCTCTGCATCGGCAGGCGGACTCTCAACCACTGCGCCACCAGGGAAGCCCAACAGTAGCTATTTATATGTAAGTTCCATTAGCAGATGAACTAGCAGTTAAATAATACCAGTATCATTGGATGTTTATAGGTTGAGTTTTCACCTAAGTCATGGACTCAGAGTAAATCTTTTTTTATAACATTTTAAAGCATATCATATTTTAATGTTGGAATGTATTTATATTCAGATGTAATATTTTACTTTCTATGAAACACAGAAATTATACTTGCCACATACATATCAAATAGATCATCCCTTTCTCAGTTTAATTACATTATTTGTCAGGTAAAATTTATTGAAATATTTTTATTTTTTTATTTAAAAAATTTTATACAATTTTTAAAGTTTACTTTCTATTTACAGTTATTACAACATATTGGCTATATTCCCCATATTGTACAATACATCCTTGAACCTATCTTACACCCAATAACTTGTATCTCTCACTCCCCCACCCATATAATGCTCCTCTCCCCGCTCCCATTCGTAACCACTAGTTTGTTCTCTATATCTGTGAGTCTGCTTCTTTTTTGTTGTATTCACTAGTTTGTTGTATTTTTTGGATTCCACATATAAATATTATCATACATGTCTGTCTTTCACTGTCTGACTTATTTCACTTAGCATAATGTCCTCCACATCCATCCATATTGCTGCAAATGGCAAAATTTTCATTCTTTTTTATGGCTTCTTTTTATGGTTGAGTAATATTCCATTGTATATATGTGCCACATCTTCTTTATCCATTCATCTGTTGATGGACACTTAAGGTTGCTTCCATATTTTGGCAATTGCAATTAATGCTGCTACGAACATTGGGGTGCATGTATCTTTTCAAATTAGTGTTTTTGGGGTTTTTTTGGATATGTACCAAGGAGTATAACTGCTGAGGCATATGGTAATTCTATTTTTAGTTTTTCAAAATTTATTTTGTTGAACATCTGTCATTATTGCGAATGACAATGTAAATTAGTTTAAAAGCTCAACACTGAAAAAAAGTTTTGCAGTGGCAGTATGCATACAAAGTTTGGTGAAACAAAGCCTCAATGACAAAAAGAATGATCTTACTAAGTTAAGAAACTTTTTAAGCAGAAATGTACTTGGAATTGGTTGCACCACATATATTATTCATAATTAATATCCTACCAATTAAAATAGAAACTATAGTTGTCAGAGCAAGTAAACTATGTCATTTTTTAAAATGAGGCTGGTTTTCCAAAACAAATATATATATATATATTACATTTATTTATTTTATTTTTGGCTGCATCAGGTGTTAGTTGCAATGTGTGAGATCTTTAATTGCAGCTCACGGGTTCTTCATTGCGGTGCGTGAGCTTCTGTCTAGTTGTGCTGTGTGGGCTCCAGAGAACATGGGATCTTTAGTTTGTGGCATGCAGGCTCTCTAGTTGGGGTACGCAGGCTCAGTAGTTGTGGCGTGGGCTTAGCTGCCTCCCAACATGTGGGATCTTAGCTCCCCGACCAGGGATCAAACCTGCTTCCCCTTCATTGGAAGGCAGATTCTTTGCCACTGGACCACCAGGGAAGTTCACGAAAAACAACTGCATTTTTAAGCATGGAGGCTACATAGTTGATCTCATTGTTGGCCACTATCAATCAGATTTAGACCTGTTTGAACATTAGAAGAATGATTATGTAACTTAGCCTAAAAGTATTTAACGATTGTGATGCCAAAATCTTTAGCTAGTGAAGTTTTTCCAGTTTGCAATTCTTGAAATCAAAGCTTGCAAAAAAAATGGCTTTGAAATTGATCCCTATAGAAGTAGGAAATGAACCAATTAAACAATGACAGCTCAATGGAAAATATTTAATTTTGAAATTGTATTATTGCACTTCTGAATATTTCAACTTGCAGGAAGTACCTTAATAAAACTCCTATTTTGAATTGGATAAACTTATAATATGTACATGAAATTGAGAATGGATTTTACATAATCTGAATAATCATAAATTGAGAAAACTTCTGTGATGATTTTGTCTAATAAAAACTTCTATTGAAGAAAAGTACTCTGAATGGAAGCAAAAAGATAGAACCTTTAAAAACATTTGGACTAAAATATTTACACATTTCAATATCAAAGGAAACATTTAAATTGAGAATATGCTGTATTTGGCGAACATTTCTTGAGGTTATGAGGTACTTTGGTACCTGTAAGGAGAGTATTTTCTCAACTAAAAGTACCATGTTTTATGGAGACAGGCCAATTAAAGACTTCAATAATTTCAAATTTATTAACATAAAACACAACTTTGAAGATTGCAGGCAACTTTATGAAAAAAATGAAAACAATACAACTATATTTCAAAGCTACATTCTCCACAAGTGAAAGAACATGCCACAGTATTATACATACAACTAAGAAGCTGTTTAAAATATGTGAATATATAACAAGAATAATCATTCTGCTTATACTATTTTAATGTTTAGATAATTAACACAAAGGTTGTTTTTGCTTTAATAAGTACAAATATGTTGCTTTTTTAAAGAAATAATTTTATTTAAAAAATATTTTTAGGGGACTTCCTTGACAGTCCAGTGGTTAGGACTCTGCACTTCCACTGCAGGGGGCATGAGTTCAATCCCTGGTGGAGGAGCTAAGATATCGCATGCCATGCAGCACAGCCAGAAAAAAGAAAAAAATAAAATTATATATATATATATGTATATATATATATATACATACATACATAATTTATATCCATTTGCCAGCTAGTAAATACTTAATTTTGAAATACATAAAATTTTAGTTATTTTTATCCCTCTTTTTCTTTCAAAAGTGTTCTGGTTTGGACAATAAATTATGTTGACCTCCAAATTACAGACAAATCAGAAGGCAATTATTGCCGTGTGATACTAGGGTGGGAGGAATATAGAATTCTTTAGCAACACAGAAGGAAAGGTATCTAACCCATTCTCTGGTGGGGAGGGGAACATGACATGTTTTCTAGAGGAAATGACTCCATTAATACCTGGAGCTGAGAAGCAATTATCCAAGTGAGGAGATAAGGAAGAATATTTCAGGGAGAGTGAACGCTGTAAAACTGGCTCAGAGGCAAAATCAATGCTGCCTATGAGATAAGCAGAGGCTTCAGAGTTACATAAAGGAATCTGGAATTAAACCAAAGGCAAGGAGGAAATCAATACAGTGTTTTAAACAGAGTAGTGTCCTGAGGATGCTTTTCTGAGCAGCATTAGAAGATTGCCTCCAAAATACATGAGTCCCCTCATTCTTTTATCGATGGATTTTCTAGCCCAGTGTGTTGTGCCTCTGACCTTGTGTTTTCTCTTTTCACGTATGGCTTCCCTAGGCTCAGAAATCCCAAAATGCAACCTTCTGAAATTATTGATCAAGGGTCTATTAATATTCATGTCCCTTTCTCATGTGGCCTACAGATCTGAACTAATTACTACATCTGTACAGATGTGGCCAGAAAATCTGAGGCTGAAC
The DNA here is from genome assembly GCF_008692025.1 of Phocoena sinus. Lineage (NCBI taxonomy): Eukaryota > Metazoa > Chordata > Mammalia > Artiodactyla > Phocoenidae > Phocoena > Phocoena sinus. Next base: position 22,556,881 of record NC_045779.1, read on the forward strand.
TAAGCTAAACAGCCTAAATGGTAAGCCCAAGATTGGCAAGCTGGCAGGAGGCTTTTGAGATACCTTCAGGCTGAATGTTTTCATAGGCTCCAAGTTGTCAGTTCTGAGAAGAGAGCACTCATTGTTCACTAACCAAGGCTGGCATAGTGCGCAGTACACAATAAGCACTCAATAAATATTTGTTAGATGAACAAAACCAAGAATCTTGAATATGTTTTAGGCCTATCACTAACAAAGAAATTTTAGAACACCATTGTTTGATTATTTATTTTTTTTGTTCTTACAGTTGTTGCCTTTTTTTATTATTTGTTTTGATGTGTGATGAAAATAATGCTTCCCTTAGTTGAGATGCTTAGAAAAAGTCTCCATGAATATTTATATAGCATGCTGTTACTCACTCATCATTGACAGTTGTATGGAGTAGTGATAAACAACACGTTTTTCAGTAACAATGGAATAATTACAGTCTTGTATTCCTGGAATAGCCCTTGATCACCACTGTTGCTGGTTCTCAGTCATTATTTGGTGACACGTAGTTCCCCGTAATCTGAAATCAGTTTTGCTGAGTTAGTTAAGCTACCTCTTCCCTTATATCAGCTCAGGAATCTTAGATAAATTCATGTAGGTCAGATTATTCTTAATTAGACCATAAAAATAATAATTGCTACAGTTGAAAATGGACCAAGTTCCGTATAGTCAAGCAGAAAACTTGACTTAGGGAGGCATGCTTTTCCAAGTGGGAAAATGTATCAAAGGTCAGAATTGTTGAGCAGAGTTGTGGTTGTATTAGCAGACAATATCAGTTAAAGTCAGCCTTATGAAGTTGTATATATGATACAGAAATATTAGATTATATACTCAAACATTTCTCTAAATCAAAGGGAGTCCCTGTACTTGGAGTAAGACCACTTAACTGCAGACCCAAAAACTGTGTTCACAGTCTCAAGTGGAATGATAATGATCAGTAGCAGTCAGGTGGGACCCCTAGAAATGTGTGTGCGTTCATTGGGAGACCTCTCCACTGCCCTCTGCAACGTTCACAACCTCACACTTCTTATCTGATTTGGGATCATTTTTGCTGATCTCATGAGTCCCTTTATTCTTGTTCTTGTCTGTTTCCACAAGACACTTGGGACTCCCAGGTCAATTCTCATTCCCGAGACTTCAATCCCCAAATTGCTTAAAAGAAAAGCTCCATAAATATGTATGTAAATTGTACATTGTCTGGAGTCCTTGCACAATGTTACCTGGAAGTCAAGGTTCCACCAAAACTCCTTATGTCCTTAACTCCTTCTATTAATGTTTCTTTCACCTTATAACATTAATTGAAATGTAGTTCTTCCCTGAGGACAGTTTCCCCTGTAGCACTTTCAGGTGTTGGCTGCTTTTACTTCTACATACCTCAACACAGAAATACAGGTGTATTTTTCATTTTAAAAAAAATGCACCTTTATTTTATTTTGTGACCACGCCGTGCAGCATGCAGGATCTTAGCTCCCTGACGAGGGATCAAACCATGCCCACTGCAAAGGAAGCGCAGAGTCTCAACCACTGGACTGCCTCTAAGACCTACTCTGGGAAGTAAAAGTATTTATCCGTGTAACTTCTTTTTTTTTTTAATTAATTTATTGTTTTACTTTTGGCTGCATTGGGTCTTCATTGCTGCGAGCGGGCTTCCTCTAGTTGCGGCGAGCAGGGGCTATTCCTCGTTTCGGTATGCGGGCTTCTCATTGCGGTAGCTTCTCTTGTTGCGGAGCATGGGCTCTAGGCACGTGGGCTTCAGCAGCTGTGGCCTGCAGGCTCCAGAATGCAGGCTCAGTAGTTGTGGCGCACGGGCCCAGTTGCTCCGCGGTATGCGGGATCCTCCCGGACCAGGGCCCGAACCCGCGTCCCTTGCACTGGCAGGCGGATTCTTAACCACTGCGCCACCGGGGAAGCCCTATCAGTGCAATTTCTTTGCCTTGCTTATGGGATACAATTTAACTAACATTAATTATTTAATTTCTTCTTTATGGATAAGACTTGTGGATCAGTACACAATTATACATTATACTCAACATCACTAATCACCTGGGAAATACAATTCAGAACCACAATGAGATATTACCTCATACCTGTTAGAATGGCTATTATCAAAAAGGCAAGAAATAACAAGTTTGGCAAGGATGTGGAGAAAAAGAAACACTTGTGCATTGTTGGTGGGGAAGTCAACTGGTGCATTCGCTATGGAAAATAGTAGGGAGGTTCCTCAAAAAATTAAAAACAAAACTACCATGTGATCCAGCTTTTTTTTTACTTCTGGATATTTATCCAAAGAAAATGAAAACACTAATTTAAAAAGATAAATGCATCTCCACATTCAGTACAGCTTTATTTGCAAAAGCCAGGGCATGGAAACAACCTAAGTGTCCACCAACAGATGAATGGAAAAAGAAAATGTGGTATATTATTCAGCTATAAAAAATGAAATCTTGTTTGCAACAACAGGGATGGAACTTGAGGGTATTATGCTGAGTGAAACAAGTCAGAAAGAAAAAGAAAAATACTGTATAATATATGGAATCTTAAATTAAAAATCCCCAAAACAAAAATCAAACAAAAATGAGCTCATGAATATTGAAAACAGACTGGTAGTTGCCTGAGGAAGGGGGATAGCCAAAATGAGGGAAGGGGGTAAAAAGGTACAAATTTTTAGCTATAAAATGAGCAAGTCAGAGGGATATAATGTACGGCATGGTAACTGTATTAATAATACTGTGTTGCCTATCTGAAAATTTCTAAGAGAGTAAATCTTGAAAGTTCTCATCACAAGAAAAAAAACAAGTGTTTGTTAACTGTGTGGTGATGGATGTTAACTAGACTTATTGTGGCGATCATTTCAGAATATATGCAAATATCAAATCATTATGTTGTATACCTGAAACTAGTGTGATGTTAGGTGTCAGTTATACCTCAATAAAAAATAGCTATTGATTTATCTTAAATTCAGCACAGTTTATAAAGTCCAAGTTAATTTCCTATGTACAAGTAAGTATCTTGTAGCTGTTTCCATTTTAAAGACTAAATTAGTCATATTACACTGTGGATTTTCTGTTGGAATATATACCGTCTATCTTTCTTACTGGATTGTTATTTTTATAGATGGTTTAATTTTATTAGATTACCTTTTGTGGTTTATCATTATTATAGCAATATGTGGCCAAAGTGTGTCATGGTGGCATGTCAGTCTTATATCGCCTAGTTCTAAACAACAGCAACAACAAAACCCCACAAAAACCTAAGATGTTGGCACTCTATAATATTTTTACTGTCATCATTGTCCTGGAGTCAGTACAGATTGGCACCTGATTCCCTGTTTCCCCATGCTCATTTGATTTCAACTCAGCAGATTAAAAGTGGTTCTTGGTATAACAGTAAAATGCAAACAAAGTGTATAGATCTTATTCATGTCTAGATCTAGAGATCCAGGGAAATTCTAGCACTTGGGTTGGCATGAGCTTTCATTTCCTCTAGTCCAACCTCAAACATGGGAAAAAGAAACTCCCAAAAAGTCAGATTAGAATGCAGGCTTATTGACCCCCCACTCTATACTCAGCTACTATGTGGTTTGGCCAGATGTCCTTGGTCTGGCCATTAGAAGGATCAAGCTTCTTCAACAGCATGTCAGGCTTGTACGTATGCATTCTGAGAGTCACAGACAATTTGCTGGGCTGCTGGGAGTTATCAGGAGTTTAGTATTTAGACATAAATATAAAAGGACCATCCCCACCTAGCATCCCACCTAAGCTCTGCAAAGCCACCTGTAAAAAATCCAGCCTGGGGACTTCCCTGGTGGTCCAGTGGTAAAGAATCTGCCTTACAATGAAGGGGATGTGGGTTCGATCCCTGGTCAGGGAACTGAGATCCCACATGCTGCAGAGCAACTAAGCCCACACAGCACAACTATTGAGATTGCACGCCTCAACTAGAGAGCCCATGTGCTGCAAACTACAGAGCCCATGCACCCTGAAGCCCGCATGCCACACCAGAGAAGAGAAAAAACCCTCACACCACAGCTAGAGAAAAGCCTGGATCCCACATGCCTCAACGAAAATCCCACATGTCACAACTAAGACCCGATGCAGCCAAAAATAAATAAATTAATTAAGTAAATAAATAAATCCAGCCTGGAGCACAGTCTCTGGGAGGGCAAGTACCTCTTGGTTTCAGCAAACAACAAACCAAACACACAGGAAATTACAAAGTGACTCCACTCCTTGTGAAACTCAGCCCCCAGGAATAAGCAAACAATCTTAAATGGAAAACAAACTAGAAACCCTCACATTTAGTCACTGACCTTTAAAATCCTAGGCAATGAAAAAGTAAAACTAAAAAAAAATTGTGGGACTTCACTGGTGGCGCAGTGGTTGAAAGTCCACCTGCCGATGCAGGGGACACGGGTTCGTGCCCCGGTCCGGGAAGATCCCACATGCCGTGAAGCGGCTGGGCCCGTGAGCCATGGCCGCTGAGCCTGCGCGTCCATAGCCTGTGCTCCGCAACAAGAAAGGCTACAACAGTGAGAGGCCCGCGTACCGCAAAAAAAAAAATTCTTCTCTCTCTTTCTCTCTCTCTCTCTCTCTCTTTCTCTTTCACACACACACACACACACACACACACACACGAAGAGTGAAAGGAAGAAATCAATTACTGTACTTCAGAGGGGTGGAATGGAATTATTTTTTTTCCTTTGTAGTTGTATAATGTAAATACCAAGTCAATACAGAATTCATAAATACTTGCTTTATAATCTAGTATTGTTTTCATGACTTCTGTGGATTCTGCTGTTGAATATTTTCTTGGCTTCCAAAAATTTCTCTGTCGCTTTGCCTGATTCCGAGCTTTTATTTTCTCCATTGTGCTGTACTCTGCATTTGCATTCACAGCTGTACTTTCTTTTAGTGTATGAGTGCTTCATAGTCTCAGGAAACGTAGGGCTTATGGTCAGTAAGCTGAATGGTCACTGGTTGGTCTCATTTTCTATCTTAAGAACCTCCCTGTCTTTATGAGTTTTGCTGATGTGGTGTTTTGAACACTAAGCCAGCTGTATTTCCCACATTGACCTCTTGTGTCTTCATACTATTTTTACCTGATGGGCTCCAGGGTCTGTTCTCATTCTATTCTAATATTAATGTGCTTTTTGTATTATAACGGAACTGGAGATTTGCTATCCTAGTGCACTGAAAAGGAATCTTTATCTTGTCACATGATTTAAAGCAGGAAAGATTCACTTTAAGGAAAAAGTGACATTAGGTGTATATCTCTTTGTAAACAACAGCTCTTTTCTCTGTGTTCTCTTCCATGACCATTTTTATAGGCTTCATCATAACAGTCTATCAAGATTTAAAACCAGCAAAGATAAGCTAAAGTTGGAAACCTATTTCTAATATATTTACTATCTTTTCTGATTATTAAAGTTATCTGTGTATGAAATTTATTAAATAAGGTTAATTATTAGAAAAGAAAAAAGCACTTTAATATTCTACTTCCTAGAGATAACTATAATTGATATTTCATGTATGTCTTTTCAGATCTTTTACATGAATATGTGTATATATACATGTGAGAATGAAATTTTGAAACCGATCAGGACTCTTGTGGTTCCCTCCCAGGTACAAAAGCCTTTCTTTGTCCCCTATTTCTTGTTTGTAGGAAAAAGGCTTTCAGCCTTCTAGACCTTCACTGAGTTCCAAAGGGCAGGTTCAGTTCCTTATTAGAGGAGTGAGGGAATGCAGAAAAAAAGGAAAGGCAGTCAAGAAACAATAGTGCTGGGATGGGGCAGACTCCTGATTCCTCCTCAGGAGATATACTTATATAACAATCTAATACAGATCTCTTCTACAGGAACTAAGGCCCCCACTCAGGTGGAGGATGGCAACTTCAGGCAGAGCACAAGCACATGGACCCCAGACTGGTTGGAACTAGAAGGCTGATGATTGAGATTCCTGGAACAGCCTGTTACTTCCCCACCAGAGGAGGGTTATACAACCTGCAACACTTCCCCCAAATTTTGCCTATAAAAACTCTTTCCCCCAAACCATTGGGGGTTCAGGCTTTTTAGAACATGAGCTGCCCATTCTCCTTGCTTGGTCCTTGCAATAAACCTTTCTCTGCTCCAAATTCCAACTTTTCAGTTTGTTTGGCCTTACTGTACATCAGGCACACGAACTTGTGTTTGTCAACAATTTATTTTACATACTTGAGATTATAGCAAATACTTTTTAAAAGTGCTTGTCTAATTCTGTTTGGTAGGTGTGAGATATAAGATTGATGAATTTGTAACCTCATAGGGTCTTCCTTTAGCCTTTTTTCATGTGGAATTTTGTTCATGGTGGAACACTTTTGGACTAAAGATTCTCAGTTTTTCCATGAAAATTTAAAACATCAATAGTGGGTGATATCTATTTCAATCGATTTATCTTCATTTATTTTTCAAAGCAAATTAGAAAAGTATCAATATTAACCAATATTTTATGTAGAATTCCCAATCTGCTTATTTCCAGAAAGAAGCAGAAGTAATGAATTAGTATTTACTGAGCATCTACTGTGGGTCAGATGTGCTCTAGGCACCTTGTATGTAAATTCTGTTTAATTCTCATGGCATTTAAGTCATTATGTAGGTATTTCTATCTCTCATAAGGCATCTGACTCTGCAAAGTGGTTGCTTTGCTACAAAGTAGCTGAGCTTGATTCAAACCTCAAGTCGTTTTGACTCTGGAGCCCAAGTTACTTCTCACACCATACTGCCTCTATACATTGTCTCTACAGTTTATGAGTAAGGAAACCATGATGCTATAGACCTCAGTACAATCTGAAGAATTAAACCAGGCCATCAGCTATTCAGTATGATCCTGCCAGTTCTCATGAACCCACAAGCATTGAAGGATGTCACCTGTTCAAATATTTATAGAATCTCTCTTGTTAGATTTGAACTAGTTCATAAAACATTCCTCAAAATCTTTTTATCATTTGCTTCTTCCTCCATACCCCTTTCCCTTCTGCTCCAGTCTATCCTTAAAAAGTAGATACCTAAGAGAAAGTTTTATCATCTCAGCCACCATTGACATCCAGAGCCAACAACAGGATATTTCTAAAACCCTCCAGAATCATGTGTGCATTTATAAAAATAAACAACAAGAAACATTGTCCCTAACGTATTTGTTAATGACGTTTCACAATGCCTACTCTGAAAAACTGCAGGATTAAAAATAAGCAAATGTTCCAAGTTAAATAAAAAACGTAAAAATTAAAAAATATGTTTTAATCAGTTGAAAATACTTTTTAATAGGAAATTAAAACATGTCTTTGTTTCCCAATCCTTGTTGGTGAAATTTGGAAAACTAAAGAACTAGCTACTAAGCATCTAGTAAATGTGTTTTTACAAATGAGTTTGTAATCATTGATATTTAGAATGGGAAGGAATATAAGTATGAATTACTCCAATTACTGCTTTTACTAGGACAATTAAGTTATTTGTCAAAGGTCACATATATTATGTGGTGTTCGTAATGTGGTTAAATTTGATGATATGATATTCATACTTCATACAAATAAAAAATCATTTAGTTGAAAAGAACACAAAATACTGTTACTGTCATTTTTATGTTGCATAAAGTTTTTATTGAAATATAGCAAATATAGAGAAAAATGTACTGTTAACCAAAATTTTAGAAATGGAGATCTGATTGAAATAAGAAGGTGTTTTTTTGGGTTTTTTTAGGACTGCAATCCAGGAGGCACAGATTCAAGAATCACTTGAATTGCATTTCACCAGACGACAAAATGTGGGAGGCTTATAAAGGCAAAATACCACAAGGTTACAGTTAGTTATATGAGTTGTTTATCAAGAATTATAATTGGAGCTGGCAAGAAGTAAGAGTGCTTGTTAACTAAGGATTGGTTGGGGTCCAAATGGTTGCATAGTTACAAGGCAGGGCCTTGCGATCATATTGTTGCAGCTGGCAGAACTTGTTCTGAATACAGCTAATGGTGTACTTGGGTCTGGTATAGTTCAAATAAAGTTCAGGCTCTCAGTAGAGCAGAGACATTTGTTTCTAAGACCAGAACCTCAATGGCCACCCAACTCCATTTGGTATGCCTGAAGTGTGATTACTCTATCATAATTTTAATTTGTCATCAGTATAAATCACAACTGTATTACTCAATTAATTTTCATAAAGCATGCCCACAAAGTCAGTAACCCCAAAGATTCATTTGCTACCCAGTCAGTGACAACTATTCTGACTCTAACAGCAAAACTTAGTTTTATATTTGGAGAATACAGAGAGGAATATAATTAAGTTCTAGTTAACTATTATCCCAGATTTGTCAAATATCGATATTTTTCCTTACTGAAATACTTTAAAATATTTTAAAGTTTATCTTTTCAATTTTTATATAGTAACTCACTTTTTGCTATCTAGTTCTATGAGTTTCAATATATTCATAGAACCTTATCCATAGTGAAGATACAGAACATTTCCATCACCCCCAAAATTTCCTCAGTTTGCTCTCCTTTTGTACACAACACTTTCTCTCAAGCCTAACCCCTAAAAACAACTGATCTATCCTGCTTCCTTAGAATTTGCCTTTTCTAAAATGTTAAATCAATAAAATTTCACAGCATGTACCCTTTTAAACCAGGCTTTTTCCATTTGCATAATACATCCATGTGGAAGCATGTATTAGTAGCTGATTTTTATTGATGAATAGCATTTCACTGTATAGATGTAAAACAGCTTGTTTACCCATTCACCAACTGTAGGACATTTAAGTTTTTTCTAGATTTTGGAGATTATGAGTAAAGTTCCTATTAATATTCATATAAAATATGTGCAAATATAAGTTTTCATTACTCTTGAGCACGGATCACTGGGTTAAATGATAAACATATACTTAATGTTATTTTAAAAACTGCTGAAATGTTTTCTAAAGAGACTGTACCATTTTGCATTCCCACAGCCAAGCATAAGAGTTTAGTTGCTCGGCATCCTTGCCAACACATTATTATTTGTTTTCAATTTTAGATATTTTAATAGATGTTCAATGGTATCTTTTGTTTTCAATTTGCTTTTAATTAATAGCCAATGATGTTGAGCATCTTGTCATGTGCTTAATATGCTGATAAAGTATTATTTTACTCTAAGTTTGATGAGTATAATTTTTTCTTCTCATGAATGTATGCTATATTTTTTCACATGCTTTCTCTGAATCTGTTGAGATGATTATGTGTTTTTTTTCGGTTTTAGTACATTCACATAGTGAATTACATTGCTTGATTTTTTTAAAAAACATCCTTATTGGAGGATAATTGCTTTACAGTGGTGTGTTGGTTTCTGCTTTATAACAAAGTGAATCAGTTATACATATACATATGTCTCTAAATCTCTTCCCTCTTGTGTCTCCCTCCCTCCCACCCTCCCTCTCCCACCCCTTTAGGTAGTCACAAACCACGGAGCTGATCTCCCTGTGCTATGCAGCTGCTTCACACTAGGTATCAATTTTACATTTGGTAGTGTATATATGTCCATGCCACTCTCTCACTTTATCCCAGCTTACCATTCCCCCTCCCCATATCCTGAAGTCCATTCTATAGTAGGTCTGTGTCTTTATTCCCGTTTTTCCCCTAGGTTCTTCATGACCTTTTTTTTTAAAAATTCCATATACCTGTGTTAGCATACAGTATTTGTTTTTCTCTTTCTGACTTACTTTACTCTGTATGACAGACTCTAGGTCCATCCACCTCACTACAAATAACTCAGTTTCATTTCTTTATATGGCTGAGTAATATTCCACTGTATATGTGTGCCACATCATCTTTATCCATTCATCTGTTGATGGACACTGAGGTTGCTTCCATGTCCTGGCTATTGTAAATAGAGCTGCAATGAACATTGTGGGACATGACTCTATTTGAATTATGGTTTTCTCAGGGTATATGCCCAGTAGTGGGATTGCTGGGTCATATGGTAGTTCTATTTTTAGTTGTTTAAGGAACTTCCATACTATTCTCCATAGTGGCTGTATCAACTTACATCCCTACCAACAGTGCAAGAGGGTTCCCTTTTCTCCACACCCTCTCCAGCATTTATTGTTTCTAGATTTTTTGATAATGGCCATTCTGACTGGTGTGAGATGATATCTCATTGTAGTTTTGATTTGCATTTCTCTAATGATTAATGATGTTGAGCCTTCTTTCATGTGGTTGTTGGCAATCTGTATATCTTCTTTGGAGAAATGTCTATTTAGGTCTTCTGCCCATTTTTGGATTGGGTTGTTTGTTTATTTGATATTGAGCTACATGAGCTGCTTATAAATTTTGGAGATTAATCCTTTGTCAGTTGCTTCATTTGCAAATATTTTCTCCCATTCTGAGGGTTGTCCTTTCATCTTGTTTATGGTTTCCTTTGCTGTGCAAAAGCTTTTAAGTTTCATTAGGTCCCATTTGTTTATTTTTGTTTTATTTCCATTTCTCTAGGAGGTGGGTCCAAAAGGATCTTGCTGTAATTTATGTCATAGAGTGTTCTGCCTATGTTTTCCTCTAAGAGTTTGATAGTTTCTTGCCTTACATTTAGGTCTTTAATCCATTTTGAGCTTATTTTTGTGTATGGTGTTAGGGAGTGATCTAGTCTCATACTTTTACATGTACCTGTCCAGTTTTCCCAGCACCACTTATTGAAGAGGCTGTCTTTTCTCCAATGTATATTCTTGCCTCCTTTATCAAATATAAGGTGATTATATGTGTGTGGGTTTATCTCTCAGCTTTCTATCCCGTTCCATTGATCTATATTTCTGTTTTTGTGCCAGTACCATACTGTCTTGATTACTGTAGATTTATAGTATAGTCTGAAGTCAGGGAGCCTGAGTCCTCCAGCTCCATTTATCTTTCTCAAGATCGCTTTGGCTACTCGAGGTCTCTTGTGTTTCCACACAAATTGTGAATTTTTTTGCTCTCATTCTGTGAAAAATATCAGTGGTAGTTTGATAGGGATTGCATTGAATCTGTAGGTTGCTTTGGGTAGTAGAGTAATTTTCAAAATGTTGATTCTTCCAATCCAAGAACATGATATATCTCTGCATCTATTTGTATCATCTTTAATTTCTTTCATCAGTGTCTTATAATTTTCTGCATACAGATATTTTGTCTCCTTAGGAAGGTTTATTCCTAGATATTTTTTTCTTTTTGTTGCATTGGTAAATGGTAGTGTTTTCTTAATTTCACTTTCAGATTTTTCTTCATTAGTGTATAGGAATGTAAGAGAGTTCTGTGCATTATTTTGTATCCTGCTACTTTACCAAATTCATTGATTAGCTCTAGTAGTTTTCTGGTGGCATCTTTGGGATTCTCAATGTATAGTTTCATGTCTCTGCAAACAGTGACAGCTTTACTTCTTCTTTTCTGATTTGGATTCCTTTAATTTCTTTTTCTTCTCTGATCATTGCTTGATTTTTGAATGTTGAAATAATTTCACATATTGGCATTAATTCTACTTGTTTGTGATATTGCATTGTGTATTTTTTCTGGATATGATTTTTTAGTATTTTATTTGGATTTTTTCATGTGTATTCATGAAGGATATATATCTTCATTGTCATTTAATTTCAGTGTCTTTTTGGTTTTGGTATCAGGAAGATGTTGCTCTCATTAAAGGAACTGAGAAGTTTCTCTTCCGTTTTATTATTTTCTAGAAGATATTGGGTATAATTGACATTAACTCTTCCCTAAATATTTGGTAGAAGTCACCAGTGAAACCATCTGAGCCTGGGAGTTACATTGTTGGGCAATTATTAGATATGAGTTTGTTTTCAAAATCTATTTTGGAAGTTTGTGTCTTTCAACAAATTGATCCATTTCTCCTAAGTTGTTGCCTTTATGAGCATAAATTGTTCGTTAGTGTTCGCTTACTATCCTGCTAATATCTGTAGTGACTGTAGTGATATCGCTTCTTTCATTCTTAATATCGATAATTTGCATATTCTATTTCTTTTGGTCAGTTTGGTAAAAGATTTATCAATTCTGTTGATCTTTTCAATAAACACCTTTTGATTGCATTGGTTTCCTCTATCACTTTTGTGTTTTTAATTTTACTTACATTTTTTCTTATCTTTATTATTTCCTCCTTTTGCTTGCTTAGATTTATTTTGCTCTCCTCTTTCTAGTTCATTAAGATAGAAAGAGATTTATTTACTTGAGAATTTGTAAAGTAAGCATTTATTCCTATACATTTCCTTTAAAAATTGCTTTAGTTGCATCTCCCAATTTTTATATGTTGTACTCTTACTTTTCTTCAGTTTAAAATATTTTCTAATTTCCCTTAAGACTTCCTCTGAATAATTTATTTAGAAGTGTGGTGTTTAGTTTCCAAATATATGTGGATTTTCCAGAGGCCTTTCTGCTACTTATTTCCACTTCAATGACATTATCACTTAAGACACATTTTGTATGATTTCAATTATTTAAAGTATTAAAATTTTTTTATGGCCCAGAATATGGTTTGCCTTGGTTCCATGTGTCCTGTACTCTGGACAGAAAGAGGGTTTTCTCTCCTGTTTTATATTGACTGTGCTAGCTGCACAGTTTCTCTACTTGGATAGAGAAATAATAATGTATTTCTGATGTTTTGACATCTGGGGCCTTGCTGGCCATGGAGAGGCTTCTAGTCAACTTTTAGAGATAATAGACAATTCTCCTGCTGGAGCCCACACCCTCTCTCCTCCCACCTCTCCTATTAGGCTCTTATACTCTGGGCCACTATTCTCCTGCTTTAATCATTCCTGAACCAGTTACTAGACAACTAAAGACAGCTCTTCCACCCCAGAACCTGCTGGAATTATTCAACCTAGTCCATCCTAGGCCTGGTTAGTTTGTCTTACCTGTTTCTTCTCACAGAAACCACCACAAATGCTCTTGCCCATGTTTCTCCCTGTCTATCGCTGCTTTCTGACCAATCCTGGTGCTTCACCATGTGGCCTCTGAATGGTGCCACATGCTTCCTCCTTTTTGGAACTGTGAGTAACAAACTATCCTTTCAATGGCAGCTGCCTTCTGTTCTGTTGGCCTCACTAGAGCTGAATAATTATAAAACCTATATTTTAAAATATTGGGTCATCCTCAGGCCAAAACTGGGAAAAAATATCAGGAAACTCTTCCTTGCACTGACTGTTCTTCATTTTTTTACTTCCCTCCCCAGATGTGTTTTTATTTATTCTGTTATTATTTAATTTTTAGAGCCCTCAGGTAGTTGCTGTTTGTATTCTATCCATATATTTTAGTCATAAGCAGTGGTAAAGATAAGCTGAAGTGGGTTTATTCTACCTTGTCAGGTAAAAGAAATCACATAGCTTAGTTTTATTTGTTTTTGAAATTTCTATAAAAGGAAACACACAGCATGTACTCTTTCTTTTGAAATTTCTTTCACCAAACATCATGTTTGTGAGATTCATTTGTGTGTTCCATATATCAATGATTTATTCACTCTTATTGCAATAGAATTCTATCATATAAATATATCACAATTTATTTTTCCAGGATGTTTACCAGAAATGAAAATCTCTATAAGTCTCAGATTGAAGATTAACAATAAGCCCTAAGTAGGATAAATAAAACATTTACTCCTAGTCATAATTGTAACTGAAACTTCTGAATATCAAAGAAAAAGAGAAAATATTAAAATTAATCAGAGTCAAAAGACAGCTATTTATAAGATAACAATGATACTTCTTATCTGCAACTATAAATGGCAGGAGACAAAGGGAGGGTGTCCTCAAAGAGTTGAAGGAAAACCTTTCTTGATCTGAATTCTATCTGGGCTAAACTTTCATCTATAGAGAAATAAGAAGAAAGATAGTTTAAGGCAAACAAATGCTGAAGCTGTTTACCATTCACAGACCTTTGCCAAAAGAATGACTACTAGATATACTTCAGGAAGAAGGAAATTAAATTCCATGAAATAATGGTGGGGGGGAAAATGTTAAACATATTCAGTCATCCTTGACTGAATAAAGATAAAAGCAATGATGATTTACTTGGAAGGGTTTAGTTATCGGTTGAACAAAAATAATAAGATAATATGGGTTAGTGTTCTACATTTATTTTAATTATTTGAGCAGTAGAAAGATATCAAGTTTAGATTTGTCAAGGAGGTATTATAAAGTTTTAAAACTAACCACTAGAAGAATGGAAATAAAGCCACTAGCATCCAAAAAAAAAAAAAAAAAAACCAGAATGGAAGAAAGAAAACTGAATTAAACCAATGGAAGGAAGGTATGCAAAATAAAAGGTAAAAAAATGCTTAATTGAAAACACTACATGTTAAAAAGTAAGTCTAAATATATTCACAATGAAGTCAAACAAATTATACTCTTCTATATATCTAGAGAGAGAGTGCCTCTTAAAGAAAATCTAGCTGTAAGTTGCTTACAAGTGTTTGGCTACAGTGCTCCATATTGATGCTGGATAAAATACTGGATAGTCTTAATGAATATAACCAGTTTTTTGAGCCATAGGGTATTACCATGAAAGGTTTTTCCCCAATATTATTTTTAATCAAGCTCTGTTGATACTTTTTTCCCTGCTCCTTAACAACATCCAAATTCTATATAGAATATACTCAGTTAGATGCATTTATTAAATGTCTAGCCCAGTATGGTTTAAAACCTCTATCTAATATCCAACTTAATTTCATCCCCCTCCAACTCAGGAAGGGGGCGCTCTATTCTCCTTTGGTCCTGTCCAGCAGTCTAGGCCTTCTCCCAGTGAGGTCTGCTTGTCCAGAGATTGCCTTGGTGATGTTATAATTTCTGCTTTCTCCTTTTACCTTTGGACTCCCTTTACCTATGGGAGCCTTTTCACGGAGTTTAGGGGTCACTGAGGACCTCTTCTGAAGTGGAGCTTTCCATTTTTTACTCTACTGTTTTCATTATCAATCTATTTTTATTGGCTGTTGTAGCAAAACTTATGACTTCAAGCATCTCCAGGCAAGAAGTATGTCCTAAAATTACAGGAGACATGTAAAACTCCTCCAAGAACTCTCCCATCATGCTCTACTCTGCTCAGTGGAGTACTCACATGAGCTTTCATCAAGCATGCAGCTGGTTAGTAAAATGCTTCTCTCATTCTTGAGATACCCCCATTTCTCAGAGTGATTATCTTAAACAACTCAGCCTCAAGGGTATTACATTAGATATGTCTCTTGGCCCAGGGCGTATTACTCATATGTTCACTTATTTCATTGTTCACTGTGCCTGCTGTGCTCCCTGTGCAAGGTGCTGGTTGCTTTAGATGTGAAGATGAGTGAGCCATGGTCTTTTCCTTCAAGTAGCTTGTCCTCTAGCAAATATCCTAGAAAAACTAGTTTGTGGGTTAAATCTGTGAGTAGATATTTCACAAAGACCACAGTACCTTTGAAATATGTCAGTTTGCTTTAATGTCCAGATCTTTTCATTTTTCTCAACTTAAGTTGACAACTTAAGTTAATGAGAAATGAAAACCTACTAAGCTACTGGATAGGACACTGGATTATATGTGAGTTGTTTTCTAATCCAGTAATACAGTGGGCTGTATTCCTTAAGTCAGTCTAGGCAATATTATGGTAGCAAACTCCAAAATTGTAATGGCTTTTCTGAACAAAAAGGTTATTTGTTGTTCAGGAAAATGTTGGTTGGCATCATCAACACTCAAGATACACTACCCTCCATGTGGTTATTCAGCAGTCTAGACTGCTGTGATCTTGTTACTGTATCATCTCAACATAAAGCCTCCACAATGACTGAGGCAAGGGAGGAGTAGAGTTGAAGAATTACTGTATTAGGGATTCATTGTTTGAGGTTTGTGGAATAGGGAACTTTCAAAGGAATGAGTCCTTACATATTTATGGAAAGATATGGAAGGAGCTGGAGAAGTAAGTGTCTGAAAAATTGACTTGGAAAATCAGAGGGAAAAAAAAACCCCAAATAGTCCACGTTATGCATTGGCATGTGTGGACAAGTTGGAGCTTTCAACTGAATGTTGCAAGCCAGGGGTATCTAGTTTCCAGAGTATGGCTGCAAAGAGTTGCTGGTGGAGAAGCATGCAGGATCCTGCTGCCTCTGTACCTGGTGGTGGACCTGGGTTTTCCATCGCTCTTAGCAGTCAGGAAGAAGAGATGGACATGATGGGTGAAG
The DNA here is from genome assembly GCF_008692025.1 of Phocoena sinus. Lineage (NCBI taxonomy): Eukaryota > Metazoa > Chordata > Mammalia > Artiodactyla > Phocoenidae > Phocoena > Phocoena sinus. Next base: position 22,573,078 of record NC_045779.1, read on the forward strand.
AGTAAGGGCAAGCTGGAAGCTACTGGCCCTTCTTCTTTACCACTTAATCACAAAGACCCTTAAATGGCAATTCACTTCTGGCTTCTAAACCTTTGTGTGAATTTCTCTTTGGGCCAACTCTAACTCAGAATCATACAGGGATGGGAATTCTTCAAAACATAGTTTCAGCTTAGTTAAATGAACATAGTCAACATAAGCCATTATTCTCTCTCTCTCTCTTTTTTTTCCCCTTAGGTCTAAGTATTATTAAAGCAGTTTCCAGCCCTGAGCTTTACTAATTGCAACATTCAGCAGCCTTTGGATTCTAGTTCCAACTATATTTTCTTTGGTGGGTAGAGAGCAGGCAAGAGAAATTATAAAATGGAAGAATACAGAAATCTTGCAAATTAGAAAACTAATAGAGCATTTCTGTACAAAATCTTGTGGCACATTTGATGTTATGTGGAGTGGAACTATGAACATTTAGGGAAAGTATATTTTTACTGCATCTTAGAAATGTAAAGGTTAGCCATTTTATAATGATGGTATGAGTCATTCTGGACATTATGAAGACTGCAATATATTTGCCAATGCATGATTCTTCCATTTACGACTGTTATGCAATAGCAATAACAGGCAGTCAACACAAAGGAATTGCAGTTATTCACCTTCCAGATGAAAGGAAGAAAGAATTAAAGTTCTCTTTTTATTAAAAAATAAAAATGAAAAAAGACTATCATCAAGGCAAAGAAAACTTTCACAAATCTGTTGAGCTAGCCCAAATTTGTGTAACAACAAATTAGTATAGGACCTTATCCAATTGAAATTAAAATTAAACATAATTACAACATAACTTGGATGTTTCCCCTGAGAATTACTCTTTTGATATATAAACATACTAAAGATAAGGCAACATAAATGGAGGGTTTTTGCTGAATTTTTTCAAATCCCCTCAGATCTAGGTGAGTAGATCAACATTAGCGAGCTGATCTTTGAGATATTTTCTAGGAGACCTAGACTGGAAGTCAGAGGTTTTGGAACTTAGTCCTGACTCTGACCAGTTGTGTGATCTTGGATAAGTCTCTTAACCTCTCTGAAGATTGGTTTTCTCACTAGCAAAATTAGCTATTTTGATAATATATCTTCTAAAGAAGTATGTCCAATGGAGATATGTGAGACACATATGTTATTTTAAATTTTCTAGTAGTTACATTTAAAAACGTAAAAAGATGAACTAAATTAATAATATATTTTATTTAACCGTATATATCCAAAATAACATCATTTCAACATATAATCAACACACAAAATTAGTGATAGTATATTTCACATTTTTTGCTCTGCAATCTGGTGTGTATATTACACTTACAGTGCAACTAATTTTGGAAGCTAAATTTCATTGGAAAAACTTGATCTGTATTTAGATAAAACAGAAGTATAGCTGAAAAAGTAGATTCATATGTTGAAGTTGTTCCAAACATACTTAATTTTTTCTAATAACTAAAGCAACTGTCAGTTTTAAATTTTCAATTCAATTCAATTCCATTACAACTTAAATTAAAAACCCATTTCCTCAGTTACATTAGCCACATTTCAACTACTCAGTGTCCTTATGGAGCTTCCAACTACTCTATTGGACAGTGTAGTTCTAAAATTTCTGCTACCTCTCCTTTTACCTCTGTGAAGCTCTTCCGGAATGTTTTTTAAAAAAAATCGACTGGATTCTCTGTAATTTCAGGAATGTACTGAATATGAAGGGAGACATAATTCCTTGTGCCACCTTCCTCCACCGAGGTACTGTTTCTTATGGATAAAGTTCATAAATTCTCTTGTTTTTCTTGCCTGCTGATGGAAACATTTTCAGTTTGGTGAGCTTCGTGAAAATTATTAAATAAGGAAAAACAGAAAAACCCTTTCCATTCTGTCTTTGACAGATACTTTAAGGAATAGTTACTTCTCTTACTACTTTAGTATGAAATTTATTAAATGCATACAAATATATTCATGGTGGTGTTGCATGAAAAGGCAAAGGAGAAACATAAATATCTACCAATCAGAGAAAGATATGTAAAATGCAGTATCTACACGCGTTGCGTTATCATACATAAGTCAAAAGCAATCAATTCAATTTCCATAAATGAATTAGGATCCAACGGTATGTGCAGAAACATGAAATCATATGAAAGACTTAGGAGGAAGAATTAAAAGCAGGATACAATTTTAAAATGCATATGCCAAACAATGTTGTGGGTTGTTTAAGGAGACACACACACACACATACACACATACTTATATAGAATATAGTTTGGAATAATTTGATGCAGGAAAATGGCTGCTTACAGGAACAGGGGCTGGATTGGACTGGGGATTGGGGACACAAACAACATGACTACAAAGCAAAAAAATATGAGATTGTGCTACATAACAAGAAAGAGGATCATATCAGTATCTTTCTAATTCTGTGCATTTATCAGCTTTATATAATTTAAAATATATGAAGGGCTTGGCTAGCTCAGTTGGTAGAGCACAAGACTCAAAATATATGACAAAAACCCTATAATGGGAAAGTTATATATTTGAAATCCCTCAGGAGTTTATACTCTAGCTAGGGAGAGACAGACGTACACAAAAAGTTATGATTCTGTGTGCTAATTGAAAACTATGACATAGTTTACAAATGTCTCTTTAATGGAGCTTTGGAAAAAATAGAAGATAAATATATTATATATAAAATATATAATATATAATATGTATATAATATATATTATATACATATTATATTTATATAAATATATAAATATCTTTCTAATATTTTAAATAACACATTTAGCTAGCATAATGACCATATTATTGTCCTACACATAATTATTAATAACAAGAAAAAATGAGAGGGAGAAACCCAACATTTTGTGAAGATCTATTATGTGCCAACCAGACTGTGTACTAGTTATTTTATGGACTAGTATCATATTTATCATATTTTTCTTTTCAGTGACCTCATAATAATAAGGCAAATATTATTATTCCCATTTTGTGCATGAGACAGCTAGAGCCTGGGGAGGTTGAGAAATGTGCTCGGTGTCATCAGCCTGTTTGGGAGCCATGACAATACATAAGTGTCACTCTGGAACCTGTGTCTTCCCAGACGCACTACAATAACTCCACAATAAAATTAATGTCTATGCTTCTGAACAAGAAATGATAGGAAGTCCATTCCTTTTAACAGCAGTTAAATATGGTATAGAAAATTCTGATCAAAGGAAAATTAGGACTACCATAGAACCACTGCCCTTTTCTCCAACCCAAAACGTTTCAAGGATGCTTCCTTAATTCTCAGCACACCTGCCCCTTCCTCCACTTCAGCCTCAAGGTCAGCCACTTCATTAGTCCAGTTCTTGGTCCCTTTCTGCCTTGATTATTGATTTATCTTTCTGATTGATTTCCCTCCTTAAAATGGCCACCCCCTTTATTCATGTTTAAAAGTGTTGCTAGAGTGATCCACGTGAAATGCATAAAGCACCACGTCCTTCCTCTGCTTAAATCATCTCAGAGGTTTTCCTTCAGAACAAAATTCAAACTATGTAAATTAAAAGAAAGGCTCCTCAACACATAAATTTCCTTCTACTTCTATTTTCTCTCCTGAGAATCGTTATTTCGATCTTTTCTGTCTCATAATTCAACTTTTGCTCTTCAAGGTATATTTGAGTAACACCTCCCCAGGAAGCCTCCTCTGCCCTGACCCGGTAGGACAGATGGTGAGTCCTTTTCCTCTGTGCTTTCCATCTTTTTGTGCATGCTTTTATCACACTGTGTTGTAATTGTTTTATTCACTGGTCCATCTCTCCCATTGTCTAAATTTTTATGTTTTTCATTGTCATTCTCAGAAATTAGCACAGTGCCTGATTAAGAGCTCAGTAAATGTTTCTTGAATGGTGAAATTAATTTAATGGAATGTAATCTAAATATAAACTGAGTTTCCCCCACCTGTATTTGTCAAGGTTCTTTCTCTCAGGTCCATCACCCTCATTACCTTTCCTCCCAACATACATGTGACTTCAGGAAGAGAAGAGAGTTGTTTTTCATCATATGACTCTTACTTTCTCCTTCTCTCCTTTGCTCCGTCTTTTATAGGATTGTGATGGTGGTTTTCAGGGCAGGGGTAGGAAAGAGAGATTGGGATTCTGGTTGGTGATGTCAGTGCTATTTGTGTTGTCTGTTCGGAATTCCTAACGAAAGAGCAACTCTTAGTTATTTTTATAATATAGAATGCTTAACATATCATTTTCTTCAACTGGGTGCAGTGGGGAAAATTCCATTCTATATGCTATTATGCTGCAGTCCTATATACAGCTATAGTCTCTGTTCTCAAATGGGAGCTTACCCACTTTGCTTGAAGTACCATTCCCAGGGATTGTGGTTTCTAAATTTGTTCTCCAATACTGGAGTCTACCCAGGATTATCCTTGCCTCCTAATCTGCGCAAGATTTTTTGATATGCTACAAACTATAAACCAAATGGAACTTTAACATTCTCAATACACTGTAATAAAATATTATAGGATGAGTAAAGAGTAGAGGCAGAACTAGTTATACACTAGAACAAGTTAAGAAACACAGGTAGAGGTTACAGTTTTCATTTCTCTCACTAGTTATTTCTACCACTAGGTATGCTGATTTATTTATGACTTCCTTCATTACAGTACTCAGTCATTTTCCCTTAGCTTTAGGCTAGGATCTTGATTGATTAAGGTTCTTTGTCTTGTGAGGGGATCCAGTTTTTCATTCCCAAGGAATTTATGCCCTTAGTGCTTCTTATTGAATAAAATTACAACCGTCTTTGGTAAAATTTTTCACTAATCAAAACAGTGGAAGAGGTGTGCAGGGAACCCAAGTTTCCCCCTTATGCTTTCCTGCTCTATCCTTGAAGGTCAGGTTTAATTGCCTCAGCCAGTACAATTTATGCCAGTTCTCTTAATCATACATTGGACATGGCCAGATTTCAAGTCAGTGAAACCAAAACAAAATAAATTATCTTGTAGGAATGGTTCTTCCCTTGGCTTCTTAAATCTCCATAATAAAAGAAACAACCTCAACATAATAAATGCCATATATAAAAATTCTACAGCTAACATACTTAAAGGGGAAATACTAAAAGATTTTCTCTAAGGTCAAGAATAAGACCAGGATGCCCACTTTCACCACTTCTGTTCAAAATGTACTGGAAGTCCTACCAAAAGCAACCAGGCAAGAAAAAATATAAACTAAAAGGCATTCAAATTGGAAAGGAAGAAGTGAAATTATCTCTGTTCACAGGTAAGAAATCTTATATGTAGAAAATCTTGAAGATTCCACACACACACCAAAAACATTACAACTGTTAAACAAATTCAACAAAGTGGCAGAATACAAAATCAACATGAAAAAATCAGTTAAATTTCTATACACTAGCAGTGAATAATCAGAAAAGGAAATTAAGAAAATAATTCCATTTACAATAGCATAAAATAGATAAAATACTTAGGAATAAACTTAACCAAGGAGGCAAAAAATTTGTACACTGAAAAGTAGAAAATATTGCTGAAAGAAATTAAAGATGACAACAATAAACAGAAAGACATTTTGTATTCATGGAGTGAAAGAAATAATATTAAGATGACAATAGTACTCAAAGCAATCTTCAGATTCAATGTAATCCCTATCAAACTACTAAGAATGTTTTTGCAGAAACAAAAAAATCCATCTTAAAATTCTATGGAAGCTTAAGGAACCCCAAAGAGCAAAGACAGTCTTGAAAAAAGGGAACTAATTTGAAGATTTCACACCACCTGATTTTGAAAGTTACTACAAAACTACAGTAATTAAAGCAGTAATTAAAGTTACTACAAAACTACAGTAATTAAAGCAGTGTGGTACTGGCATAAAGGCAGAAATATAGACCAATAGAGTAGAATGAAGAACCCAGATATAAATCTTCACACATATGACCTTTGATAAGGATATCAAAACCATTCAATAGGGAAAGGACAGCCTCTTCTTCAACAAATGTTGTAGAGAAAGCTGGCTATTCACATGAAAATAAACAGAGTTGGATCCTTTCCTTATACTGTATTGAAAGTCAACTGAAAATGGATCAAAGGTCTAAATATAAGAGTTAAAACTACAAAACTCTCTGAAGAAAACATAAGGCAAATCTTCATGATCATGGATTTGGCAATGATTCCTTGGATAAGATGAGAGAAGCACAGGCAACAAAAGAAAAAAATAGGTAAATTAGGCTACATCAAAAAGGACATTATCAAGAGTGAAAAAGCAACCCACAGAATGAGAGAAAATATTTGCAAATCATATGTCTGATAAGGGATTGATATCTAGAATATATAAAGAACTCTTAGGTCTCAACATTTCTCCAAGGAAAATATATAAATGGCCAATATGCACATGAACAAACTTAACGTCATTAATCATTAGGGAAATATAAATTAGAACCAAAATGAAATATAATTTTATACACATTAAGGTCACTGTTATTAAAAAAAAAAAAACCACAAACCCAAAACAGAAATAGCAATTGTAGGAGAAGATGTAGGTTAGGAAAAATTGGACCTTTGTACACTCATGGTGGGAATGTAAAATGGTGCAGCTGCTGTGGAAAACAGTGTGGTGGTTCCTCAAACTTTAAAAAATAGAATTGCCAAATGATGCAGCAATTCCACTTCTGGGTATAAACCCAAAATAAATGAAAGCAGACCCTCAAAGAGATATTTGTACACCCATGCTCATAGCAGCATTATTCTAGGTAACCAAAAGGTAGAAGCAACCCACATGTTCATCGACAGATGAATGGATAAACAAAATACGGTATATACATACTATGAAATACTATTGTCTTAAAAAGAAAGAAAATTCTGACCCATGGTACAACGTGAACGAAACTTGAAGAATGGACAAATCCTATATGATTCTACTTTTATGAGGTACCTAGAATAGTCAAATTCATAGAAACAGAAAGTAGAACGGTGATTGCCAGAGACTGAGGGGAAGAGAAAGTGAGGAGTTATTGTTTAATGGGCATAGAGTTTCAGCTTAGGAAAATAAAGCCCCGGAGAGGGATGGTGGTGACAGTTACACAATGTAAATGTATTCATGCCACTGAACTCTATGCTTAAAAATGGCTAAAATGCTGAATTTTATGCTATGTATATTTTACTACAATAAAAAATAAAACAAAACGACTTCTGTAACAGAAGAGTTCAGAGTCTTAGGGATATGAAACCATTAAGTGTAACTATGAACATGTTATAGATTGATGGATTCTAACTAATAGTAGTAGACACTATATCCTGCAATTGAGCACCCAGTTCTAAAGAATTTTGACTTTCAGTATTCTGCAGCTTGGTCTTCAATTATTATTTTCCTTGTTATCTAAAGTTAGTGTTTTTAGATAATGGGGGAATAAAATAAGATCAGGGAATCCCACTGACACTTTCTCATTGCTTTACTTCTTTCAATGCGAAATTTATGAGTGGTAATATTAAGATGCATAAAGCTAATACTAAGACATGGTGGTCCTGTTGCAGAATTACAAATGGAGAATGCTAATTAAAATCAGATTCGTTAAAGGGTGTATGCTGGAAATGACAAATTGCTGCCCAGTCTTCATCTAAAGACTGCTTGAGTTAATCTGCTTTACACCAGCAGCTGACACATCTGCTGAAGGCAGATGCCACCTTGGGAACCTGGAATTGGTGGCTGCAGTTAACAAATTCAACTCCCAGCCGAGGCAGCAGACTGCATAGCTTATCTCTAAGCTTGGTGGAACATGTGTTGAAAATCCCTGAAAAAACAGACAGACCCCTGAAGTAGGAGTCATCAGTATTTCAAGCACGGCTCTGCTACTGGGACCATCAGGAAATCACTCACTCCCTCTGAGTTGAATTTCCTCATCTGTAAATCAAAGTTGTTTTTGCCCATCCTTTTCATTTCTAAAAGCCCATGATCGACTACTGATCCACCCCCATATATTAGGAATCTTAAAGTGGTTCATGGAATAATAGTAGTGAGGCAACCAGGCTGATCCATAGATTTTTGTGGGACTAGGAATAAATCCATCCAAAATATTTTAAACTCTTTAAGAGAAAGATACACTTGGTATATATATAGAAACATTAAACTATAAAACCAATGAATGCTGATGATGACTCTGCTTTGATTTAGGGGCTTGAATACATGTATAAAAGCAGGTTTTATTTACATTATTCTCTGTACTTGATTGTCTTATTACATATAAATAATGCTCTCTTCCTTTTTGATGCAATGATTGAACAGACCTCATAGAGGAGAATGAGAATTTATTCTTCCCTTTTGTCCAAATGGGTTCGAGGATGCTGACACATCTCTCTCCAGCTAATGCTCTCTTTGATCCTTTTCCATAAAAGACTTCCCACTACCTAATCATCTTCAGGGTCTCCTGATCGTTCAGTTTGGTCTTTCACTCAATGCCTTGCATTCAGTTCTCACTTTGGTACCTGCCCATATTTGTGGTCAAATCCCACCCATGCCCACATTCAAATAGCACTTTCAGGAAAGCCAGACTGGTTCACTCTATCTCCACGTGCCACAGTGGGGAGGTAGGAAGGATCTCTAAGCACTTTGTTTACTGGACCTTTCTTCTCTTTTTGGGGATGGCTACAGAACAAAAGCGTTTCTCTTTGTTCATTCTCTTTGTTTTAGGGGTACACTTTCTATAATACCACCAAAGTCTATATCAACAGCAGAAATAGTAGCACAATGAAAACTTTTTTTCTTTCTGTGCATATAATTCCAAATAATGGTGAATGACATCACTGGAATCATATCCAGCAAAATTTGCAATCGTTAAGACCTGACTTCAAGTGCATTGGCTTTGCTATTTATTAATTCCAAGCCCTTGGGGAAGTATTTAGCCTCTGTTAAATACCTTGATTCTGTGGCTTCCTTGGTGGGGTAGTGATTAAGAATCTGCGTGCCAATGCAGGGGGCACGGGTTCGGTCCCTGGCCTGGGAAGATCCCACATGCCGCGGAACAACAAAGCCCGTGCACCACAACTACTGCAGCCCACGTGCTGTGCTCCGCAATAAGAGAAGCCACTGCAATGAGAAGCCCGTGCACCGCAACGAGAACTCAACGCCGCCAAAAAAAAAAAAGAAAAGACTTAGATTCCGTTTCTTCATCTTTTAATGGAGAATTAACTGATAATGACTAGAAAGAATCTATTAAAAATTTCTAGCATGGTGTCTGGACCTGGATACGCATCCAACAGATATTAATGGAAATCATCCTCCTTTGAGCTTATATTTCACAAATTGTTTATCTTTTCCTTACAAAATTATTTTTTTAACATCTTTATTGGAGTATAATTGCTTTACAATGTGTTGTGTTAGTTTCTGCTGTATAACAAAGTGAATCAGCTATATGTATACATATATCTGCGTATCCCGTCCCTCTTGTGTCTCCCTCTCACCCTCCCTATCCCAGCCCTCTAGGTGGTCACAAACCTTCAAACTGATCTGCCTGTGCTATGCGGCTGCTTCCCACTAGCTACTTTACATTTGGTAGTGTATATATGTCAATGCCACTCTCTCACTTCATCCCAGCTTACCTTTTCACCTCCCCATGTCCTCAAGTCCATTCTCCATGCCTGTCTTTATTCCTGTCCTGCCCCTAGATTCATCAGAACCACTTTTTTTTTTTTTTTAGATTCCACATATATGTGTTAGCAAACGTATTTGTTTTTCTCTTTCTGACTTACTTCACTCTGTATGACAGACTCTAGGTCCATCTACCTCACTACAAATATTTCAAATTTGTTTCTTTTTACGGCTAAGTAATATTCCATTGTATATTTGTGTCACATCTTCTTTATCTATTCATCTGTCGATGGACACTTAGGTTGCTTCCATGTCCTGGCTATTGTAAATAGTGCTGCAATGAACATTGTGACAAAGTTATGTTGATAGATAGGCTGCTTCGAAGCCTGGTATTTATTATAGTTGCTGCATAGGTGGGTAAATTGTTCTTTGCAAAAACTTAAAATCCCACTTCCTATCATAGTCATTATTTTGTACAGCTAGTATGAAAATTTTCCAACAAATGACAATAACTTTTTTTTTCCTTTTTTTTTTTTTAAACATCTTTATTGGGGTATAATTGCTTTACAATGGTGTGTTAGTTTCTGCTTTATAACAAAGTGAATCAGCTATACATATACATATGTTCCCATATGTCTTCCCTCTTGCGTCTCCCTCCCTCCCACTCTCCCCATCCCACCCCTCCAGGCTGTCACAAAGCACCGAGCTAATATCCCTGTGCCTTGCGGCTGCTTCCCCCTAGCTATCTACCTTACTACATTTGTTAGTGTGTATATGTACATGACTCTCTCTCGCCCTGTCAAAACTCACCCTTCCCCCTCCCCATATCCTCAAGTCCGTTCTCCAGTAGGTCTGCGTCTTTATTCCTGTCTTACCTCTAGGTTCTTCATGACATTTTTTTCCCTTAAATTCCATATATATGTGTTAGCATACGGTATTTGTCTTTTTCTTTCTGACTTACTTCACTCTGTATGACAGACAATAACTAATTGTGGACTGTTCTTTGTGGATATTAACCTTTTTATTGTAAAAAAAATCTTGATTCTATTCTCTCCCTTTTTTTAGTTCACTGCAGATTATGTCTGGAAGCTGAATTTCATTAAATTAATGTTTTCACCCATGGACCATCCAAAACAATCTATATACCAGGGCCACACCCTGGGAAATTCTGATTCAGTGCCAGCTGATGTTTAGTAATACATAATTTGGAAATACTCCAGAAGCTATTATGATGTACATTTCTGATTAATAAGAGCTGAATTAAATCAGTGCAGGAGAGTGTGGGCTATTACAAAGCTCAGCAGGTTTCTCAGTATCATTCTTGAGTTTTGGATTCTTGTGCATAGTTCCATAAAGATGAAAATAGAATTTTAATTGAGTTTATATTTCCATGGGAACAAGAAAACCAGTGCTCCTTCATGTTCCCAGTTATATCTATGAAAATGTATCCTATTGTTCACTCCAAACTGCTGCAATGCAGTGCACGCTACTGAAATGAATTTTCTGCTTTAAGTTACCCATAATAGAATACAGCTTGCGGGTTTGTAATTGTATCTGTGCGAGGTTTTCCATCTCCTTGGATTATCCTCACAGACAAAGAATTTTAGAGCTGATGTCCACCACTCTGATTTTGCAAATAAAGTAATTGAAACCTATAGTGAATAATGATTTTGCCTAAGGTAACACAGCTAGGTGACGTTTTTATCTGTTTTGGGTATACCACATGTAACTAACTCCTATTTTTCTTGCAGGGTGGAGGAACAAATACATTTTATAAAAAGGGAAATTGTCAAAGCACAACAGAACTGTCAGCAAACTTCAAAGAATCCAAGATATTTATTATACTCCACAGGTCATAATACTTTTCTGATTCCTTTCTTTTTCTACCAATCTTCTAATTAAAATAAAACCTACTGGCAATTTGTAAAGTGTAAAGCATAATGTAATACTGTTCTGTTTTTCTCTAGTCATAAAGAAGAACAACATCTTGTCAATCACCCTTCAATCACAACAGAGTAGTAGACAGAGAAACTTGGATTTTTTATTATTTTGTTTCTAACCAGTATGTTAAATTTGTAAAACACACGTAAAATAATAATGGGATACTTGGTTTTAGAATCCAATTTATTTTTATATAGTTTTTCATAGACATTCTCACAAGATGCTTGTTGGAGAGTGAGTTGTGAACAAAACAGATATAAGATGTTAATATCTTCTTTTCCTTTAGTTTTTTCCCTCTTTACGTAATATTGAGTATATTCAAAAAAAGTTTATACCTGCTACCTACTATAAAAAATAATAAGACAAACACCCGTCAAACCACTGCCAGCTTAAAAAGTAGAAAATTACCATTATCTTTGAAATTTCTTATTTGTCCTACACTTACTCTATTATCTCTCCATTGGAAATAACAAATATACTGAATTTGGGGTTTATCATTCCTTTGTTTTTTTAATAGTTCTATTATATACAAGCGGACCTTGAGATATTGTGGGTTCAGTTCCAGACCAACCACAGTAAAATGACCATTGCAATAAAGTGAGTCACATGAATTTTTTGGTTTCCCAGGGCATATAAAGGTTATGTATACACTAAGCTGTAGTCTATTAACTGTACAATAGCATTATTTCTAAAAATATACAAACCTTAATTTAAGAATACTTTATTGCCAGGAAATGCTAACCATTATCTGAGTCTTTAGTGAGTCATAATCTTTTTATTGGTGGAGGGTCTCGCCTTGATGATGATGGTTGCTGAGTGATCCGGGTGGTGTTGCTGAAGGTCAGGGTAGTTGTGACAATTTTTTAAAATAAGACAGCAATGTTGTTGTCTGTTAATGCCTGATAATGTTAATATTTTGACTTCTCATGAATCACGAATGTTCTTAATGGCGTCTAGAATAATGATCCTCTTCAGAAAGTTTTTAATTGACTTTGGCCAGATCCAACAGAGGAATCACTATCTATGGCAGCTATAGCCTTGCAAAATATATTTCTTAAATAATACGACTTGAAAGTCAAAATTACTCCTTGGTCCATGGGCTGCAGAATGGAGGTTGTGTTAGCAGGTATGAAAACAGTATTAATCTCATTGTTCATCTCCATCAGACCTCTTGGGTGACCAGGAGCATTGTCAACGAGCAGTACTGTTTTGAAAGGAATTTTTTTTTTTTCTGAGCAATAGTTTTCAAGAGTGAGCTTAAAATATTCTGTAAACCATGTTGTAAACAGAAGTACTATCATCCAGGCTTTGTTGCTCCATTTATAGAGCACAGGTAGAGTAAATTTAACATAATTCTTAAGGGCTCTAAGATTTTTCATATATGGTAAATGAGCATTGGCTTCAACCTAAAGTCAGCAGCCTCATTAGCCCCTAATAAGGGAGTCAGTGTGTTCTTTGACACTTTGAAGCCAAGCATTGACTTCTCCTCTCTAGCTATGAAAGTTTTAGGTGACGTCTTTTTCCAATATAAGGCTGTTTAATCTACATTGAAAATCTGTTGTTTAGTGTAGCTACCTTCATTCATTATCTTAGCTAGATATTTTGGGTAACGTGCTGCTGCTGCTACATCAACTTGCTGCTTCACATTGCACTTTTATATTATGAAGATAACTTCTTCCTTAAACCTCATGAAGCATCCTCTCTTAGCTTCAAACTTTTTTTCTGCTGCTTCCTCACCTCTCTCAGTCTTCACAGAATGAATGCCCTCCTTAAGGGCAGATATTAGGTCTTACAAGTCTTAGTATTTATTTTATAATTCTTTACACTCATAATTTGCAGAGTTCATGGCACTTGTAAGGGTATAAACATATATCAGTTATCAGGTTATCTACAAATGAGAGTTTGCTATATACTGTGTATAAGTTAAAATTTTCTGGTAGAATTTTAACTAGATAATCAAGAAAAGAAATCAAGGTTAAAATATATCAGTGTATAAGGGAATAAACTATAAAGTTGCAACAAATAACCTAGTGCAACAAGTAACACATTCCTTCAAATTAAATCTTCCTTGAATTAATGTCATCTTACAATTATGGGAGACCAAAAAAATTTTTTCCAAAAATTAGACACTTGGGGACTTCCCTGGTGGTCTAGTGGTTAAGAATCCACCTTCTAATGCAGGGAATGTGGGTTCAATCTCTGGTCGGGGAGCTAAGATCCCACATGCCACAGGGACAACTAATCCTGTGAGCTGCAACTACTGAACCATGTGCTCTGGAGCCCATGCACCACAACTAGAGAGCCTGTGCACTGCAACTACTCTGTCTGTGCACTCTGGAACCTGTGCACCACAATTAGAGAGCCCACACGCCACAACTACTGAGCCCAGACACTCTGGAATCCATGTGCTGCAACTACTGAGCCCTACTGAGCCCACGCACCACAACTAGAGAGAAGCCTGCATGCCACAACTAGAGAAGCCCATGTGCCACAACTACTGAGCCCACATGCTCTAGAGCCTGTGCGCCACAACTAGACAGCCCGTGTGCCACAACTACTGAGTCAGCGTGCTGCAACTACTGAGCCCACGATCTGACACCTGCACACCACTAGTAGAGAGCCCATGCACCACAACTACTGAACCCATGCGCTCTGGAGCCCGTGTGCCACAACTAGAGAGAAACCCATGCACTGCAGCTAGAGAAACCTGCGTGCTGCAATGAAGATCCCGCAATGAAGACCCGATGCAACCAAATAAATAAATATATTTTTTTAAAAAATGAGAGACATGTTTTGATGTGATAAATTATGAGGGTCAGAGCTGAATCACATTTATGCAATTCTGTAAACATATTGAAATAGTCCAACCAATGGTGTTCAGAATATTAAACTGTGGCATAAAAAAAATTGTTGCTTATCCAAAGTTATTGAGCATGATGATTGCAAAATCAAAGAAAGTTGTCTCCTGACAGTCAGTACAGAACTAATCCTGAGAACTCACTTCTTCTATGAGGTTTTTACAAATGGAAAATAAGGTGAAAGGAGAGAAAAGAAAGGAGAAGCGAATGAAGAAAGTTTTCTCTTTGTTTTTTGTTTTGGTTTGTTTTTAACTAGTGGAGGTCTAGAACTCTCAGGGCAAAATTAATGACTCACATTTTCTCCATTTTATCACAATGGATGATAATTTCATATGTATGCATGATTTTTTTTCAATCTGTTCCATAACTGCAGTGTTTACTTCAGCTGTGTCTTCTGAAAGTGAAAAAATTTAAATAAAGCAGTAGTTTAAAAAGGCATATTTCATTCAATTCATTTAAAAGCATTCCTTTGATTCTACAGATTGGGTGTTGCTGTTCAAAAGGAGAGAAAAACACTGGAACCTTAAGGGATGTTCATTCAAGAGCAGACAGTAGCTGATTTATCTTATCTCCCAAATGATATGGCTGTTTCCACATGACACCAAATAAACTTTCGAAAAAGGGAGAAAAATCAGTCAATTACTTTTTTCTTTATAAATGAGATAAATCAAACAGTGCATTTTTGTTTACTGAAAGATTTATTTTCAGTTGAGTTGTGTGATCAGTTAGTCAGAGTGTAGCAAAATTTCAAATTCTTACTAATGTATTTTGCTTCTGTGAAATTACAAATTTCTTCTCTTGTGAAGCTTTTCAATAGATGACAGTTTAATCTGTGACAAATCTGTGGCAAAGCAATCTGAAAATAATACTAAGATGGTGCCTGCACATCAGAGTTTGCATAGTTATACAAATTGGATATTTCAAAATTTATTATGCTGGCAACAACTCCATGGATCCATCTCATTTATCTATTTGTTTATTTATATCTTTAAGGCATAGCTCAGTACTCGGCACATAGTAAATGTTTAATCTGTTCTTGTTGATAGTAGAGACTTTTTAAAAATATTCAATTTTATATCATGAATATTACACCTTAAGGAAATAACTTCTGGAATATTGTATTGTGAGACAGTTTATCAGCTGAAGACATAAGTAGGATTTTGGTAAAGAAAGTTACTCTTACAAGGATTCTAATTAACATAGAAATTATATATAAATGAATCCAATATTCTCCATTGAAGAAACTTATAGGAAAATTAATATGAGTATTAAATAAAATATTCTTTCTGATTTAAATAAAATAGTCTTTGCCAGATGGAGGGCAGAAGTGAGATGGAGCTGAGAAGAGTGTACTATGTATTCTAAATAAAATTATCTATACTGAAGTATTTTTTTCTGGTGCTTTTAGAGTTGTGAATAAGGAGCTCTGAATAATGTACAGTTATATATATATATATATATATATATATATATATATATATTTATATATTAGGATTTGCTTTCATTAGCTTAAAGAAACAAATTAGTTTGTATACACTGAGTCGACAACAAAGTGATAAATTGCTGAAATATTCTGTGTTCAAACTAAAATTTCAGAACTTTAATAAAAATCTTTAAAATTATTTATAAACCTACAAATTGCTCATATGTGCTTATTTTCTAGAGAATTTTTCCTAGAAAATTCTAGGAAAATTTTAGAAAATTTTCTAAAATTTTCTAGAGAATTTTTCCTCTAAAAACAAGTATCTGAGTTAATTATTAAAATTGTTTTGTTCTTTTAGGTGAGAATTAAGTAACTGATACTCTAAGTAAGAAAAATGTTTCAGTAGATTTAACTTAGTTAAATATATTATTTTCTATACATTAATTTTGAATAATTAGTGCCTGATTACTTAAGTTATAGTTTTAAGTTTTAGAGGGTGAATAAACCTCTCTTAAAAGGTATATTTGTAAATTAAAAAATCTTAAAGGAAGCAAATATAATACTCAACATTCTAATCATTATGAGGATTGCCTTTCTGGGTTTCTACTCACCCCACCTCCCAGGAAAAAGCAAACCACTATAGGAAATCATGAAATCACAAAGGAAAAGAGAAAGAGAGGGAGAAAGGAAAAATGGAATTACAAAGCAACCAGAAAATAATTTTTAAAATGGCAATAGTAAGTCCATACCTATCCATTAATAGCTTGAAATGTAAACAGACTGAATTCTGCAATCAAAAGACATAGGAAGCCCAAATGGATTAAAAACAAAACAAAACAAAACAAAAAACAGGATACAATTATATGCTTCCTACAAAAGACTCACTTCAGCTTTAAGGACACACATAGACTGAAAGTGAAGGAATGGGAAAAGATATTCCATGCAAATAGAAACCAAAAGAAAGCAAGAATAGCTATACTTACATCAGACAAAATGGACTTTAAGCCAAACTATAACAAGCGACAATGAAGATCAATATATTATGATAAAAGAGTCAATTCATCAGAAGGATATAACATTTGTAAATATTCATAAACCCAACATAGGAGCACCTAAATATCAATATATAAAGCAAATATTAACATTTGAAGGGAGAAATAGGTAGCAATACAACAATAACAGGGGATATTTTAAAATTAATTTTTATTGGAGTATAGTTGATTTACAATATTGTAATAGCTTCTGCTATTCAGCAAAGTGAATCAGTTATATATATATATATATATATATATATATATCTCCAATCTTTTTCAATTATTTTCCCATATAGGTCATTATAGAGTATTAGGTAGATTTCCCTGTGCTATGCAGTAGGTCTTTATTAGTTATCTATTTTATATATAGTAGTGCATATATGTCAATCCCAATCTCCCAATGTATCCCTCCCCATCCCCTTACCCCAACCCGCACATAACCATGTTTGTTTTCTACATATGTGACTCTACTTCTGTTTTGTTAATAAGTTCACTTGAATCATTTCTTTAGATTCCACATATAAGTGATATCATATGATATCTGTCTTTCTCTGTCTGACTTACTTTATTTAGTATGATAATTTCCAGGTCCATCCATGTTGCCACAAATGGCATTATTTCATTCTCTTTAATGGCTGAGTAATATTCCATTGTATATATGTTAATACATCTCCTTTATCCTTTCATCTGTAGATGGACATTTAGGTTGCTTCCTTGTCTTGGCTATTGTAAATTGTGCTGCAATGAACTTAAGGGTGCATGTATCTTTTTGAATTATGGTTTTCTCCATACATATGCCCAGGAGTGGAATTTTTGGATCATATGGTAGCTGTATGTTCAGTATTTTAAGGAACCTCCACACTGTTCTCCATAGTGTCTGTATCAATTTATATTCCCACCAACTGTGTAGGAGGGTTCCCTTTTCTCCACACCCTTTCCAGCATTTATTGTTTGCAGATTTTTTAATGATGGCCATCCTGACTGTTTTGAGGTGATGCCTTATTGTAGTTTAGATTTGCATTTCTCTAATAATTAGTAATGTCACACTTCTTTTCATGTGCCTCTTGGCCATCTGTATGTCTTCTTTAGAGAAATGTCTATTTAGATCTTCTGCTCATTTTTGGATTGGGTTGTTATGTTTTGTTTATTAACATTGAGCTACATGAGCTGTTTGTATATTTTGGAGATTAATCTCTTGTCAGTCGCTTCATTTACAAATATTTTCTCCCATTCTGTGGGTTGTCTTTTCATGTTGTTTATGGCTACCTTTGCTGTGCAAAAGATTTTAAATTTCATTAGGTTCCATTTGTTTATTTTTGTTTTTATTTTCATTACTCTAAGAGGTGGATCAAAAAAGACCTTGCTGCGATTTATGTCAGAGAGTGTTCTGCCTATGTTTTCCTCTAAGAGTTTTATGGTATCTGGTATTACATTTAGATCTTTAATCCATTTTGAGTTTATTTTTTTGTAAGGAGTAGGGAGTGTTCTAATTTCTTTCTTTTATATGTAGCTGTCCAATTTTCCTAGCACAACTTATTGAAGAGGCTGTCTTTTATCCATTGTATATTCTTGTCTCCTTTGTCAGAGATTAGGTGACCATAGGTGGGTGGATTTATTTCTGGACTTTCTATTCTGTTACATTGATCTGTATTTCTGTTTTTGTGCCAGTATCATACTGTTTTGATGACTGTAGCTTTGTAGTATAGTCTGAAGTTGGGGAGTCTGATTCCTCTAGCTCCATTTTTCTGTTTCAAGATTGCTTTGGCTATTTGGGGTCTTTTGTGTTTCCATACAAATTGTAAAATATTTTGTTTTAATTCTGTGAAAAATGAATAGCAGGGGATTTTAATACCCATTTCAACAATGGATAAATCATCCAGACAGAAAATCAATTTTAAAAAGTTCGATTTGAAATACATATTAGACTAGATGGGCCAAAAAGACATATATAGAGTATTCCATCCATTAACAGCAGGATACACATTCTTCTCAAATGTACATGGAAGATTCTCTAGGATAGATCATATGTTAGACCACAGAAAAAGACTTAATACATTTAGAAAAGTTTGAAATCATATCAAGCATTTTTTCTGACCACAGTGATATGAAACTAGAAATCAGTTATAAGAAGAAAACTAGAAAATTCACAAATAAATGGAAATTAAACAACATGCTACTGAAAAACTAATGGTTCAAATAAAAATCAAAAAATAAATTTAAAAACATTTATCTTGAGACAAATGAAAATGGAAACATACATACCAAAACTTATGGGATGCAACAAAAGCAGTTCTATGAGGGGATTTTACAGTGATAACCACCTACATTAAGAAAAATGAAAGATCTCAAGTAAACAACCAAATTTATATCTGAAGGAACTAGAAAGAGAAGAACAAAGAAACAGAGACTAGGGGCTTCCCTGGTGGCGCGGTGGTTGAGAGACCGCCTGCCAATGCAGGGGACACGGGTTCGTGCCCCGGTCCGGGAAGATCCCACATGCCACGGAGCGGCTGGGCCCGTGAGCCATGGCCGCTGAGCCTGCGCATCCGGAGCCTGTGCTCCGCAATGGGAGAGGCCGCAACAGTGAGAGGCCCGCGTACTGCCAAAAAAAAAAAGAAAGAAACAGAGATTAAAACATTTTATAGAATGATTACTAATAAGGAGATTGAATCAGTAATAAAAACCTTCCAACAAACCAAAATCTACAATCTGATGGCTTCACTGATGAATTCTACCTAAAATTTAAAGAACTATCACTAACCATTCTCAAACTCCCCCAAAAAATAGAAGAGAAGGGAACACTTCCAATCTTATTTTATGTGGTCTTTATTTAAAAAGAGAAAAAAATCATTGAAAACATAACTCAAATAATTAGTTTGATCAACTACACTTGAAAGTGTAGCATTTATTTCATATTCTGGTTGTTTGGTTATCTCACTAGATTTTTCTATTTAAAACTGAAAAAAAAAAGAAACAAATTGTACAACAAAATATAACTACATTTTAGATCTTATTTTCTTTCATCCCTCTTCCCTGTGTATATATGTATTTATATGGTAAATAATATGTATACTTGTAATTAAATATGTATATAATATGTATATTAAAATTATATACATATAAGTTTTAAAGAATTTTATTGAGATATGATATGACACACAAAATCTGTACATATTTGATGTATACAATTTTATGAGTTTAGATATATGCATATACCCATGAAACATTACCATAATATATGCCATAAACATATACATCACCCCAAAAGTTTCCTCCTGCCTTTTGTATTTATTATTATTATTACATTTTGTGATTAAAAAATCATTTAATGTAAGATCTACCCTCTCAGCAAAATTTTAATTATACAATGCATATTATAAACTATAGGCACTATGCTGTATATTAGATCTTTAAGACTATTCATCTAATATAACTGAAACTTGGTACCCTTTGACTAATATCTCCCCATTTTCACTTTCTCCCAGCCTCTTGCAACCACCATTCTACTCCCTGCTTCTATGAATTTGAATATTTTAGATTTCTCATGTAAGTGGTAATGTGTGGCTACCCATTGCAATCACATGAGGTTTTATTATATTTTTTAAAAAAATCAGTGATGTCTGAATACCACCCCTAGAGATTATGATGTATTTGATCTCAGGAACAAGGTAGACATCAAGTCCTCAGATAGTTCACGCAGATAAAAAGAAAATACCCTTTAGAAAAATACTCAGAGATGCATTTCTTGGCTTAAGAGATTACGAATTTGGTAGCTTGACACTTGTTTTCATATGTTTATGCCTGCTCAAGTTAAGGTAATTATGAGTGATACTTACCAATTCTTATATTTTTTCATATAACATAAAATACATGAAGAAATTACACATTTGCCTTAAACAAGGAGAATATGAGTATATATAAAAATGAGGACAAAGACTAAAATGTGAACTTGAATAAAATGAGAATTGATTTAATGTCTTCAGGTGTACTGAGGAACTCTTCCTCTGGCATGTTTAGAATTATTGTTTAAGTGACGTAGTATTTTTGGCTCTAATAATCTTTAATAGAATAGAAGTGTTCACTTATGACTGATTCAGTTATTGCTGTTTTGCATGGATTCTTACACTTTATTTCAAGATCTACCAAGGTCGACTACTCAGGTATACATTTTCATTAGTGGCTCCCTTAGAGAATGTAGAAGCAATAATCAACAAGAGATCTCATCATGATTCATCAATAGTAGAGATTTTCAATTACTTAAAATGTACACACTGAAAATGTGTGAGCCAAAAGAGAGAACAATGAAATCCTCTTTATCTGATTTTAAAATTCATATAGAAATACAAAGGGCCCTAAATAACCCTGAAAAATAACAGATTTGAAAGTCTGACAATTTATTTCAAGACTTATTAAAAAGCTACTACTATAGACAAGAGTAGTATTAACATAAACATAGATAAATAGATCTAGTGAATAGAATTGAGAGTCAAGAAATAGACATATATATAGTTAGTTAGTTAATTAGTTAATTTTTGACAAAGTTACAGAGGGAATTTAATGGAGAAAGAATTGTCTTTTCAACAAATGGTGTTGGAAAACTGAATGTCCATATTAAAAAAAATTAATAAACTTGATCTATACCTCCTTCTCCTTATAAAAATTTACTAAAGTGGTCCATAGACCTAAATATAAAATCGAAGAATATAAAATTTCTACAACAAAACATAAGAAAAAACCTTTATGAATTTGGGTTAGGCAGAGATTTCTTAAATATGACATCAAAAATATTAGCCATAAAAGAAAAAGTGATAGATAGCACTTCATCAAAATTAAGAACTTGCTGTTTTACAAAAGATAGTGTTGAGAATGAAAGATAAGACATAAATTAGGAGAACAGATTTGCAAATCACATGCCTAAGAAAGAACTTGTAAACTATATTAAAAACTCACAAAACTCAAAAAGACACAAAAACCTAACACAAAATGGATAAAAGATTTAAATAGACTTTTCTTCAGAGAAGATATGCAAATATCAAATAAGTGTATGAAAAAATGCTCAACATTATTAGTCAGGGAAATGAAAAATAAAATCACAATAAAATACCAGTATATACCTATTAAGAAATCAAAATTAAAAAGACTGACTATACCAAGTGCAGGCTAGGAAGTGGAGCAACTGGAGCTCTCATACACTGGAGGTGGAAATGTAAAAGGATACAGCTACTTTAGAAAACCTTGGAGAGATTCATAATGTTATTTATACTCTTACCATAAGGCTCAACAATCTCACTCTTAGGCATTTACACAAGTGAAATGTAATTTTGTGCTCTCACAAAAATCTGTGCATGAATATTTGAAGTGGCTTTATTCATAATTGCTCCAACTGGAAACCACCCAAATGGCCTTCATCTGGAGAATGGATAAACAATTCTGGCACATCCATACAAAGGAATAAAACTGCTACTTAGTAATGTGTGAACTGCTGATACAAAAGACAACATAGATGATTATTAAATGCATTATACTAAGTAAAAGAATCCAAAATCAAAAGGCTACATACTATGATTCCATTCTTTTTTTTTTAAACATCTTTATTGGAGTATAATTGCTTTACAATGTTGTGTTAGTTTCTGCTGTATAACTAAGTGAATCAGCTATATGTATACATATATCCCTGTATCCCATCCCTCTTGTGTCTCCCTCCTACTCTCCCTATCCCACCGCTCTAGATGGTCACAAAGCACTGAGCTGATATCCCTGTGCTATGCAGCTTCTTCCCACTAGCTACTTTACATTTGGTAGTGTATATATGTCAATGCCACTCTCTCACTTCATCCCAGCTTACCTTTCCACCTCCCCGTGTCCTCAAGTCCATTCTCTATGTCTGTGTCTTTATTCCTGTCCTGCCCCTAGGTTCATCAGAACCACTTTTTTTATT
This sequence comes from Phocoena sinus, assembly GCF_008692025.1. Taxonomy (NCBI): domain Eukaryota; kingdom Metazoa; phylum Chordata; class Mammalia; order Artiodactyla; family Phocoenidae; genus Phocoena; species Phocoena sinus. The sequence goes on from NC_045779.1 coordinate 22,595,877, forward strand.
ATTTTAGATTCCATATATATGTGTTAGCATATGGTATTTGTTTTTCTCTTTCTGACTTAGTTCACTCTGTATGACAGTCTCTAGGTCCATCAACCTCACTATAAATAACTCAATTTCATTCCTTTTTATGACTAATATTCCATTGTATAAATGTGCCACATCTTCTTTATCCCTTAATCTGTCAATGGATACTCTTAGGTTGCTTCCATGTCCTGGCTATTTTAAATAGAGCTGCAATGAACATTGTGGTAAATGACTCTTTTTGAATTATGGTTTTCTCAGGGTATATGCCCAGTAGTAGGATAGCTGGGTCATATGGTAGTTCGATTTTTAGTTTTTCAATGAACCTCCATACTGTTCTCCATAGTGGCTGTATCAATTTATATTCCCACCAACAGTGAAAGAGGGTTCCTTTTCTCCACACCCTCTCCAGCATTTATTGTTAGTAGATTTTTTTGATGATGGCCATTCTGACTGGTGTGAGGTGATACCACAGTGTAGCTTTGATTTGCATTTCTCTGATGAATACTGATGTTGAGCATGCTTTCATGTGTTTGTTGGCAATCTGTATATCTTCTTTGGAGAAATGTCTATTTAGGTCTTCTGCCCATTTTTGGAATAGGTTGTGTGTTTTTTGATATTGAGCTGCATAAGCTGCTTGTAAATTTTGGAGATTAATCCTTTGTCAGTTACTTCATTTGCAAATATTTTCTCCCATCCTGAGGGTTGCCTTTTTGCCCTGTTTATGTTTTCCTTTGCTGTGCAAAAGCTTTTAAGTTTCATTATGCCTCATTTATTTTTTTTTCCATTTCTCTAGGAGGTGGGTCAAAAAAGATCTTGCTGCGATTTATGTCATAGAGTGTTCTGCCTATGTTTTCCTCTAAGAGTTTTATAGTGTCTGGCCTGACATTTAGGTCTTAATCCATTTTGAGTTTATTTTTATATATGGTGTTAGGGAGTGTTCTAATTTCATTCTTTTACATGTAGCTGTCCAGTTTTCCCAGCACCACTTATTGAACAGGCTGTCTTTTCTCCATTGTATGTCATTGCTTCCTTTGTCAAAGATAAGGTGACCATATGTGTGTGGGTTTATCTCCGGGCTTTCTATCCTGTTTCACTGATTTATTTTTCTGTTTTTGTGCCAGTACCATACTGTCTTGATTACTGTACCTTTGTAGTATAGCCTGAAGTCAGGGAGCCTGATTCCTCCACCTCTGTTTTTCTTTCTAATGATTGCATTGGCTATTCGGTATCTTTTGTGTTTCCATACAAATTGTGAAATTTTTTGGTCTAGTTCTGTAAAAATGCCATTGGTAGCTTGACAGGGATTGCACTGAATCTGTAGATTGCTTTGGGTAGTACAGTCATTTTCACAATGTTGATTCTTCCAAGCCAAGATCATGGTATACCTCTCCATCTGTTTGTATCATCTTTAGTTTCTTTCATTAGTGTCTTATAGTTTTCTTCATACAGTTCTTTTATCTCCATACGTAGGTTTCTTCCTAGGTATTTTATTTTTTGTTATTGCAATGGTAAATGGGAGTGTTTCCTTAATTTCTTTTTCAGATTTTTCATTATTAATATATAGGAATGCCAGAGATTTCTGTGCATGAATTTTGTATTGTGCAACTTTACCAAATTTATTAATTAGCTCTAGTAGTTTTCTGGTGGCATTATTAGGATTCTCTATGTATAGTATCATGTCATCTGCAAAAAGTGACAGCTTTACTTCTTCTCTGATTCAGATTCCTTTTATTTCTTTTTTGTCTCTGATTACTGTGGCTAAAACTTACAAAGCCATGTTGAATAATAGTGGTGAGAGTGGATAAACTTGTCTTGTCCTTGATCTTAGAGGAAATGGTTTCAATTTTTCACCATTGAGAATGATGTTGGCTGTGGGTTTGTCATATATGGCCTTTATTATGTTGAGGTAAGTTCCCCGCCTGCCTACTTTCTGGAGAGTTTTTATCATAAATGGGTGTTGAATTTTGTCAAAGCTTTTCCTGCATCTATTAAGATGAGCATCTGGTTTTTCTGCTTCCATTTGTTAATATGGTTTATCACATTAATTGATTTGTATATACTGAAGAATCCTTGCAATCCTGGGATAAACCTCACTTGCTCATGTTGTATGATCCTCTTAACGTCCTGTTGGATTATGTTTGCTAGTATTTTGTTGAGGATTTTTGCATCTATGTTCATCAGTGATATTGGCCTGTACATATTTTCTTTGTGACATCTTTGTCTGGTTTTGGTATCATGATGATGGTGGCTTCATAGAATGTGTTTTGGAGTGTTCCTCGCTCTGCTATAATTTGGACTTTGAGAAGGATAGGTGTTAGCTCTTCTCTAAATATTTGATAGAATTTGCCTGTGAAGCCATCTGGGCTCTTTTTTGTTGGAAGATGTTTAATCACAGTCTCAGTTTCAGTGCTTGTGATTGGTCTGTATATTTTCTATTTCTTCCTGGTTCAATCTCAGAAGGTTGTGCTTTTCTAAGAATTTGTCCATTTCTTCCAGGTTGTCCATTTTATTGGCATATAGTTTCTTGTAGTAATCTGTCATTGTCCTTTTTATTTCTGCAGTGTCAGTTGTTACCTCTCTTTTTTCATTTCTAATTATATTGATTTGAGTCTTCTCTTTTTTTTTTTTTCTTGATGAGTCTGGCTAATGGTTTATCAATTTTGTTTATCTTCTCAAAGAACCAGCTTTTAGTTTTATTGATCTTTGCTATTGTTTCCTTCATTTCTTTTTCATCTATTTCTGATCTGATCTTTATGATCATTCCTTCTGCTAACTTTGGGGATTTTTTCTTCTCCTTTCTCTAATTGTTTTAGGTGTAAGTTTAGGTTGTTTATTTGAGGTGTTTCTTGTTTCTTGAGGTAGGATTGTATTGCTATAAAGTTCTGTCTTAGAATTGCTTTTGCTGTATCCCATAGGTTTGGGGTCATCGTGTTTTCATTGCCATTTGTTTCTAGGTATTTTTTGATTTCCTCTTTGTTTTCATCAGTGACCTATTGTTTATTTAGTAGTGTATTGTTTAGGCTTCATGTGTTTGTATATTTTACAGTTGTTTTCCCCTAGTTGACATCTAGCTTCATAGCATTGTCATCAGAATAGATACTTGGTACAATTTCAATTTTCTTAAATTTACCAAGGCTAGGTTTGTGACACAAGATATGATATATCCTGGAGTATGTTCCACGAGCACTTGAGAAGAAAGTGTATTCTGTTGTTTTTTGGATGGAATATCCTATAAATACCAACTAAGTCCATGTTGTTTAACGTGTCATTTAAAGCTTGTGTTTCCTTATTTATTTTCATTTTGGATGATCTGTCCATTGGTGAAAGTGGGGTGTTAAAATCTCCTACTGTGATCCTCTAACTGTCAATTTCCCCTTTAATGGGTGTTAGCGTTTGCCTTATGCATTGAGGTGTTCTTATGTTGGGTGCATAAATATTTACAGTTGTTTTATCTTCTACTTGGATTGATCCCTTGATCATTATGTAGTGTCCTTCTTTGTCTCTTGTAATAATCTTTATTTTAAAGTCTATTTTGTCTGATATGAGAATTGCTACTCCAGCTTTCTTGTGATTTCCATTTGCGTGGAATACCTTTTGCCATCCTCTCACTTTCAGTCTGTTTGTGTCCCTAGGTCTGAAGTGGGTCTCTTGCAGACAGCATATATATGGGTCTTGTTTTTGTGTCCATTCAGCCAGTCTATGTCTTTGGTTACAGCATTTAATCCATATTCATTTAAGGTAGTTATTGGTACGTATGTTCCTATTACCATTTTCTTAATTGTTTTGGTTTTGTTATTGTAGGTCTTTTCCTTCTCTTGTGTTCCCTACCTAGAGAAGTTCTTTTAGCATTTGTTGTAAAGCTGGTTTGGTGGTACTGAATTCTCTTAGCTTTTGTTTGTCTGTAAAGGTTTTAATTTCTCCGTTGAATCTGATGAGATCTTTGCTGGGTAGAGTAATCTTGGTTGTAGGTTTTTCCCTTTCATCACTTTAAATATGTCCTGCTACTCCCTTCTGGCTTGCAGAGTTTCTGCTGAAAGAACAGCTCTTAAACTTATGGGGATTCCTTTGTATGTTATTTGTTGTTTTACCCTTGTTGCTTTTAAAATGTTTTCTTTGTATTTAATTTTTGATAGCTTGAATTAATATGTGTCTGGGCATATTTCCCCTTGTATTTATCCTGTATGGGACTCTCTGCGCTCTCTGGACTTGATTATTTCCTTTCCCATATTAAGGAGGCTTTCAAATATAATCTCTTCAAATATTTTCTCAGTCCCTTTCTTTTTCTCTTCTTCTGGGAACCCTATAATTCGAATGCTGGTGTGCTTAATTTTGTCCCAGAGGTCTCTGAGACTGTCCTCAATTCTTTTCATTCATTGTTCTTTATTCTTCTCTGTGGTAGTTATTCTCACTATTTTATCTTCCAGGTCACTTATTCGTTCTTCTGCCTCAGTTATACTGCTATTGGTTCCTTCTAGAGAATTTTGAATTTCATTTATTGTGCTGTTCATCATTGTTTATTTGCTCTTTAGTTCTTCTAGGTCCTTGTTAATTGTTTCTTGCATTTTCTCCATTTTATTTCCAAGATTTGGGGTCATCTTTACTATCATTACTCTGAATTCTTTTTCAGGTAGACTGCCTATTTCTTCTTCATTTGTTTGGTCTGGTGGGTTTTTACCTTGCTCCTTCATCTGTTGTGTGTTTCTTTTTCTTCTCATTTTGCTTAACTTACTGTGTTTGCGGTCTCCTTTTCACAGGCTGCAGGTTTGTAGTTCCTGTTGTTTTTGGTGTCTGACTTCAGTGGCTAAGGTTGGTCCAGTTGGTTGTGTAGGCTTCCTGGTGGAGGGGACCCGTGCCTGTGTTCTGCTAGGTGAGGCTGGATCTTGTCTTTCTGGTGGGCAGCTCCACATCCTGTGGTGTGTTTTGGGGTGTCTGTGACCTTATTATGATTTTAGGCAGCCTCTCTGCTAATGGGTTGGGTTGTGCTCTTGTCTTGCTAGTCGTTTGGCATAGGTTGTCCAGCACTGTAGTTTGCTGTCTGCTGAGTGGAGCTGGGTCTTAGCGTTGAGATGGAGATCTCTGGGAGAGCTTTTGCCATTGATAATACGTGGAACTCGGCCCCCCCACCTCAGAGGCATAGGCCTGACACCCCGTCGGCGCACCAAGACCCTGTCAGCCACATGGCTCAGAAGAAAAGGGAGAAAAAAAAAAAAAGAAAAAAGTAATAATAAAATAAACTAAATTTATTAAAATAAAAATATTATTATAAATTAAAAAATAAAAAGTCATAAAAAAAAGAAAGAAAGAAAGAAGAGAGAAACCAAACCAATAAACAAATCCACCAGTGATAACAAGTGCTAAAGAAAAAAGAAAAAACAAAAAACAAAAACGGACACGCAGAACCCTGGGACAAATATTAAAAGACAAAATCACACAAAGAAGCATACACACTCACAAAAACAGAAAAAGGAAAAAAAAATCTAACCATATATATATATATATATATATATATATATATATATATATATATATATAAAGGGAGAGACAAACACATCTACAAATGATAATAAACTCTAAATACTAAACTAAAATTAACATAAACCCAGAAACAAATTAGATGCAGAAACAAACCCGAAGTCTACAGTTGCTCCTACAGTCCACCTCCTCAATTTGGGATGAATCGTTGTATATTCAGGTATTCCACAGATGCAGGGTACATCAAGGTGATTGTGGAGATTTAATCCGCTGCTCCTGAGGCTGCTGTGGGAGATTTCCCTTTCTCTTGTTTGTTTGCACAGCTCCTGGTTTGGATTTGCCCCCGCCTCTGCGTGTAGGTCGCCTGAGGGCGTCTGTTCTTCCCCCAGACAGCACGATGTTAAAGGAGCAGCTGATGCGGGGGCTCTGGACCACTCAGGCCGGGGGGAGGGAGGAGTACTGATGAGGGGCGAGCCTGCGGCGGCAGAGGCCGGCATGACGTTGCACCAACCTGAGGTGCGCCGTGCGTTCTCCCGGGGAAGTTGTCCCTGGGTCCCTGGATCCCAGGACCCAGGCAGTGGCGGGCTGCAAGGCTCCCGGGAGGGGAAGTGTGGATAGTGACCTGTGCTCGCACACAGGCTTCTTGGTGGCAGGAGCAGCAGCCTTAGCATCTTATGCCCGTCTCTGGGGTCCGAGCTGATAGCTGGGGTCTGCGCTGATAGCTGCGGCTCGCGCCCGTCTCTGAAGCTCCTTTAAGCAGCGCTCTTAATCCCCTCTCCTCACGCACCAGGAAACAAAGAGGCAAGAAAAAGTCTTCGGCAGCTCCAGAATTTTACCCGGACTCCCTCCCGGCTAGCCGTGGCACACTAGCTCCTTTCAGGCTGTGTTCACACCGCCAGCCCCAATCCTCTCCCTGCGGACGGAAGCCCGAGCCTCAGCTCCCAGCCCCACCCTCCCCAGCGGGGGAGCAGACAAGCCTCTGGGGCTGGAGAGTGCTGGTTGGCACCGATCCACCGTGCAGAAATCTCTCTGCTTTGCCCTCCTCACCCCTGTTGCTGTGCTCTCCTCCGTGGCTCTGAAGCTTCGCCCCTGCCACACCCCGTCTCCACCAGTGAAGAGGCTTCCTAGTGCATGGAAGCTTTTCCTCCTAAACAGCTCCCTCCCAGATGTGCAGGTCCGGCACTATTTTTTGCCTCTGTTTTTTCTTTTGCTCTACCCAGGTATGTGGGGAGTTTCTTGCATTTTGGGAGGTCTGAGGTCTTCTGCCAGCGTTTAGTAGGTGTTCTGTAGGAGCTGTTCCACATGTAGGTGTATTTCTGATGTATTTGTGGGGAGGAAGGTGGTCTCCACTTCTTACTCCTCCGCCATCTTGAAGACCCAAAGCCTATGATTCCATTCTTAAGACATTCTTTTTTTTTTTACAACCTCACTTCTGAGTCTCACAAAGCCTTTATTTATTTATTTTAAAATTTTTATTGGAGTATAGTTGATTTACAATGTTGTGTTAACTTCCGGTATACAGCAAAGTGAATCAGTTATATATATACATATACCCACTTTTTTTGTATTATTTTCTCATATAGTTCATTACAAAGCATTGAGTTCCCTGTGCTATACAGTAGGTCCTTTATTATTTTATATATAGTAGCTTGTATATGTCAATCCCTATCTCCCAATTTATTTCTCCCCCTCATCTCCCTCTGGTAACCATGAGGTTATTTCTTATGATATTCTGGAAAAGGCAAAATTATAGGGAGATAAAACAGATCATTAGTTGTAAGGAACTGGGGGCTATTGGAGGGACTGACTACAAAGTGTTATGAGGTACTTTTTTAGAGTGAAGGAACTGGTCTACATTTTGATTGTGATGATGGTTACATGACCATGTGCTTGTCAAAATCTGCAGAATTATATATTACTAAAAAGTGTAAATTTTACTGTATATAAATCATACCTTAACTTTTTTAAGGGTGAAAATAAAGAGCAAACAAAAAACTCTGCATATGATGTCCCGTTGCTTCCCTGATGAGTGTAATTCTGAATATACACGAAAATTACCCCATGTTGACTGTGCTGTTGTTGTATTACAACTCAGCTCTCAGTAACGCCCTGGATAACTGCTCTGTCCAGTGCTGACTCATTTGTACTTGAGCATCTAAGTCCTCCATCCTGGGCCTGACTTGAGATGCTGAGGATAAACTGAAGGGTGTGTGATATTTAATCTATAGAAGTCCAAAGGCCAAAGCAAGGACAAATTATGTTCCTTCACTGTGGGAGTGATTTAGGTCATACCCAAGGAAGAACTTCCCCACAGGTCAGTACTAGGAGATACTAAAAAGGTTGCAGAGGAAACTATTAGCACTTTTTTAGAACTCAAATGAAAGAATATGGGCATCTGACTCTCGTGAATTTTTTCATATATCACATACTTATGAATACCTCCTTAGCACAAGGCTCAGGCAGGGCCCCAGGCACACAGATACAAAAGCTGAGTGAAGTTCTGTCCTCCATAAAAAGAGGGAAACTAGAGTATACAGTTGTGAAAATAAATCCAGATGCAGGTAGCTCAAATTATTGCTTCGGAACTGCCAGGCCGACACAGCCATCATTCACAGAGATTCATCTCTCCCAACGGAATAAAATGTACTAAGTACTTCTAATTAAGTATACATTCAGGAAGCAAAGATATAGCATGATACCAAACAATAGCGATGCAGGTCTGTGGCATAAAAAGTATTCTAAGAACCAGGCTGACAATGTGATGAGTATTTTGTTCTCTTCATAAGACTGTCTTATTTCTTTTAACTGTCTCTCTAATTAGGGAATTAATACAATCTAGCTGACAGCTACATTACACCATCTACTTTTCTATAAATTATGCATAAAAATTTCACACACTGACTTACAAACACAAGTTTGAGATTAAAATGTTCCATAATATGCTTGCTATGTTTCATGCAAAGTTAGTTTATTTAATGCATTCTCTTAGAAACTTTTTAACATCCTGTTGAAATTACAGTTTACATAAACATAAATCATTTGGTTAAGTCAATTAGTGTGGAGTATAAAGCAAATAAGGGTCCTAAACTGTTTATGGGCATTCTTTTCTGTGTTTACAACTGTAATTCTCAAAGACAAGCTTGAAGAGCCATCACTTCAGGAATCTGGAAATGTTCTGGCATCTGTTGTAAAGAGTGCAGTGTCCATGTTTACAGCAAAGGTGAGAGCTGAATTCTAACAGACCCAAAGCAACCCAGACAATATAGTCTCATTCGACACATACCTCATGGCCATCAGTGGGAACATTATTGCTATTCTCATCTCAATTTCCTCAGGCTCTTACTCATGCCTTGTAGACACAGAGTGATTTATTGAGCAGTGTTAATGTCCTGAATTTATAGTTAACAAATAGCTATAGAACTCTGGGTTCATGGAATATTAAGGTAGACAAAGTGGGGAAAGGAGGAAGGGAATTGTCACGTGACATGCTTGTTTCTAAGAAGGTGCTTTGATGTATTGTTTACATTAATTATCACAATAAGACCTAGAAATAGCTATTATATCATAATAGACATAATATCCTCATGTCATATGTGAGTAATCTGATTTAGCTGCAATATCTATGGTTTTATCTAAAGAATATCTGCAAGAACCAGGAAGCCCTTCTCCCCAATATCCCTCTAACCCTAACCTACTCCCTTAAAGTTCCTGAGCCTCAGTGATTGGCTCCACTGGGTTCAGGAAGTATTCTGCTCTGTTGCCCACTCAGGATATACACATTAGTGTGACCTAGGATGCTTGTAAAAGATGTAAATTCCTGTGCTCTACTTGTGTTTGAAAATTTGGGATTTTGGAATGAGAAATTGGATTTCCCATAATCATAAACTATTCTGTATTTTTCATAACATTTATTCATGTGTTTTTAAATAATAATGAGTGACCATAATAATATATAATGAATCATTTTAATGTGATATAGTTACCTAGAAATTTCAGTGGTTTTCTGTGAAAAAAATATAACAATAAATGCATGGCTATTTATTATTATTAACCAACATATTGTGTTAAGATTATATATTTCAATAACAGGCAAAAATGTTCTATACTTGATATAGAATTTGGGAATAGGAAATATTAAAGTATGGGAACATTGACATGAAATAAATATCATATAGATGTCATTAAAAATGGAAAGATAATACCACAAATATTAAATGTTTAAAATTATCATTTAATATGAAATTTTAAAACATACAATACATTAATTGCCTTGTCTTATAGTCTTATGTTTGTTTCTTGACAGATATTCTGAATATAGAAGAGTTTTTTTCATTTTGGCTGAATTGTTAAGAAGGCAACCAAAAATTTCTTCAAGTTGGGAAATAGGGTACCTATGCCTCATGTAAGGTGTTTTTCTCTTTTATCCAGAAAATGCTTTGTCTGCTTGCCCTGATTTTATTTGTTTGTTTCTGAATGAAATCTATATTACTTTCATTAATTTATATTCACCTATAACAAATATTCAAATACTGGAAAATGCCAGGGAATATTATTGAGTAGCATTCAAATGACAAAATACCTGGATCTCTTATTAAGATTAATAGCAGTACAGTGAATCACACATCAGAAACAGCTAATTTTGCTTTCCAAACTTGCTTTTTTTTTGAGACACCACTCAAAGAATTTGTTCAAAGTGTCTGTGCAGAAAAACATTAATATTTATTTTAACTGCAAGAATGACTCACTCTTACCAGCAGACAGGGCCATGAACGCACACTCAAAATAAGGCAAGAGCTCTAAGCAAGACTGGCTGATAGGTTGACCTGGACTTTCAGCTCTAAATGTCAGTGTTTCCTATTCTTGCTTATTGAGTCAGTGGATATCTTTGAATTTGGAATCGGGATCGATTCTATGTCCATTGTTAAACTTTAATTCTTGTAGGAGTTAAAATACCTTTTTCTGTGTTCTTGATTCTTTGAATGATTATGCTCTGTATTGGGAAAAACATACACATTCCCTGAGAAACATCAAGGAGAAATTCCCACATGGAAACACAGTGCTTTATATCCGAGATTTCAATAGATTGAGTTTTGAGGGAGTACCTGATAGTCTGCGTTTTAAACAAGCATCTCAGGTGACACTTAGGATCCCCAAAGTTTAAGAACTACTGGATTGACTTTTCGTTAAAATACAAAAATCTCTAGGTGGGATAGTACAATAAATTATTATCAATCGCTATCACCTTAGAAAGAATATACAGTTGACCCTTGAATAACATTGTGGTTAGGAGTGCCAAATGCCCCCGCCCCACAGTTGAAAATCTATGTATGACTTTGCAGTTGGCCCTTCATATCCAAGATTCCACATCCAAGGATTCAACCAACTGTGGATTTACCCAGCCATGGATTCAACCATTTGTGGATCATGTAGTACTGTAGTCCATATTAACTGGAAAAAAAAAAAAAAAACTGTATATAAGTGGACCTGTTCAGTTCAAACTTGTTCACTGGTCAACGGTACTACATAATATCTCTAGTTTAGGGCATAAAGCTGAAAGATTTTGAAAGAACTGTATTTCTAAAAGAGGTCTGGGGGAGAAAACATTAATTATGAGACCAGGTCTAGGTGAGCATTTCTTTGGGGCAATCTGGCCACCTATGGAGGGAACAAAGAACAATCAGTAAGAGGGAAGAAGTAGAGAAGAACTTTCTTTCTACCTTTATGTGAGGAAGAAAAAAACAGTGAATTGCAGAAGATCATTTTAAACTACCTCGCCATTTGCCTAGGTTTTTTTCTACTAAAACTGAGAGGTTGGAGAAAGAAGGAAGTTAAGGGTCTGGGACTGTAATTGCCTGCTGGTATGGGGGGGGGCAACAGGAGGCCACCCAAGGGAGAGAGCTTTATCAGTCTCGGTAAGCAGATGCCTGGTCCATGTGGAAGAACATCAAGATGTGCTCTTCACCCTGAAAGTTAGGACTCAGAGTTAGGGAGTTCCATTGAAGAAGTGGCTAATTAAAGGTAAGCAAGGTCAGCTTTTCAGGAAAATGGTACTGGAGAATCTGGAGAAAATTGTTGGATTAGCCAAATTCAGTCAGAAGAGCATGGTGGTTTGAATGCCAAAGCTCCTTTTAGAAGGTGTTTTGAATCCTCTTTTTCTGCTTCTGTGTACAGATGTTCCCAATAACACCAGGAAATGATTAATTCTGAACAAGGACTAACAATGACAAAATGGATTCTGTTCTGAAAGAGCTGAAAATTTAGCCTTGATGTTCAAAGTGTGGCCCATGGACCAACAGCATCAGCATCACCTGGGAGCTTGTTATACAGGCAGAATCTCAGGTCCCATCCCAGACCTGCTGAATCAGAATCTGCATTGTAACAAGATACCCAGATGATCACATGCTCATTAAGTTTGGGGAAATACCAGAGTAAGGCCGAAGTTCTCAGCTGTAGCATCCTTCAAAATCAGCTGAAAGGTGAATTAAAGCACAGATTGCTGGGCCCCATTTCCAGAGTTTCTGATCCAGTTAGTCTAGAGTAGGGCCCAAGACATTGCATTTCTTATAAGCTCTCTAGAAGTAGATGCTGATGCTACTGGTCTGGGTGCCAATATTTAGGAACCACTAGTCTAAGTATGCAAACTCCAGTATAGCCCTCCAGTTTCCTCATTTCTTTGTCCTTTTTAAAATTTTTAATTCAAAAAAACCTCTGTGTTTCCATTGCCTGGTTCTCATATATTATTTCATTTCATACCAGATGTAACTGACTCTTGGTAATATTTCTTTCTGTCAGTTTATAACTGAGATTTGGTTATAACGTTAGGACAAACTTCAGGATGGATGCCCCACCTACGGACTCTTATAAGGAGATCTCACTTGTCCTATGTGATTCTTTAACCACAGAGTTCTATCCCAATTCCATATGGCCCTCTTATGGTCATGAGGCTCATGGACAACCAGGCTATATATTGGAGAGTAGCTAATGGAAACATATTGTAAGAAAATCTCTATCCAAATAATGAAAATGGTGATGAATTTGACTTATTAAATTCTTTCTCTTGGAAATTTAAATTGGCTATATAAGGAGAGAAATTTTTAGGTTGCTGAAAGACAAGTTAAAAGGCATACCTTGCAAATGCAGTCAAGCAGAGTCAAAAGGCAACAGTGGCTCTAAGACAGCTGAATTTATGAAGAAAAGGCTAAGAATAGGGCTTTGAAGACATGGTTCATCTTTACAAACTTCAAACACTGAGATAGAGAGATAATTGTCAGTGATACTTACCTTAAAATTCTATACAAATATGAGCTCTGTTCACTAATAAGGAATTGAATTTAAGAATTGTTCTGTCTGCTCTGATTTTATTGTTGTGTGTGGTTTGACAAATCTCTCTATGGTAGGAATAGATCCTTAAAGTGATAGAATCACCCTGGAGCTTTGATGAACATTCTAGTGGTTACTAGTGCTCTTGGTCAAATATTTATAGCTCTCTACTTTCTGGGCAATAGGTTGGATTGTACTTCCTGGCTCTCTGTTAGTTGAGTGGTAATTAGTCAGGATCTTGGGAGAAAAAAAATGATACAGGAAAACAAAATAATTGAGAAGTTTTTAATAAAAAAAAATACTTGGGAGAAATCTTGGGAGGATCTTGAGAGAAAAAAAATGGTACAGGAAAACAGAATAATTGAGAAGTTTTTAATAAAAAAAATACTTCTAGGTTGTGGCAGAATTTACAGAAACCAATAAATGACAATGCAGAACCCTAGGGCTAACAAAAGGAAAGAACTCTTATCCCTAGGCATGAAGGGAGGAAATGGTTTTGTTACCAAACTCAGGTTCAGCTGCTCAAAAATACAATATTGAGAGACAAGTGTTGGGTAAAAGGAAAGATAGCTTTATTGAGGAAGTTGGCAATCCTGGGGAGAAGGTGGACTCATGTCCAAAGCCAACTACCCCCCAAGCAATCTTTTAAAAGGGAGTATCAGTGGTGTATGGGTTGGGGGGTTGGCTACTTGCGGAACAGCATAGTCAGCTCCGACAGTCATCTTGAACTTGGTCATGTGGTAGTCTGATTAGCATCATCTTGAGCGTTTTAAGTACCGTTAATCTTCAGTTCCAGAGTCAGTTTTTTTCCCATTTCCTTAAGGCCAGTTCTTGGAATTGGGTAAGACAGAGCATCTTATGTCCTGGCCACAGTCTGGTCATCATGTAGTTAACTTCTTCTACCTGGTGGGTGGTTTCACTATCTGTAAAACAGCTCAAAAGACATGGCTGAGAATATTATCTATAGCTCTTGAGGGGGAAATAAATTTCCTTGATTTTATTTAATGGCTAAACTATTATTATTTTGTCTTGTTTGACTGCTTTCTTTTGCTTTTGCATTATTTTATTAAATTTATTTTAGACTAAAGCTTTTCTGAAGACAAGAGGCAGGTGGAGGACATGGGAGGGGGTGTCTGTCCTGGGAAAGCAAGGAGAGTCCTGCTCCGTTACAGCATTATGGTTTTCAGAGCCAACAGAGATGACTTCCTGACTGGAAATGGGACCTTCAGTAGAAAAGCACAGTCTACCCACAGTCACCTCAAATGGAGGGACTTGGGGGACAAATAATTCAGCCCATTGTCCTGCCTTCCAATCACTTGTTGGTGCCTCCCAGTGGCTAAACCCAGCTGGAAGACCTAGGAAAACAAAGCAGCTTTTCAGGAGCAGTGTGCAGAGTATGTCTGCAGAGGTAAATTAAGATATTTAGCACAAGTGTAGTAGAGTAGTTGGTTTTCCACAATGGCTTGTGAGCCAAAGTGATTATATATATATATATATATATATATATATATATATATATATATATATATCTCACTTCCTTAGCAGAGCATTTAATTGTTGGTGCAAGACCCCTCAGAGTTCAGAGATGTTCCAGATTGTTGCTCCTTTGTCAGTCTGTGGTGTAGAGGAATGAAAACCAGAAAAGAGCTTCTAGTTAACTCTTGATAGGCATTTAATATGAATGAGAAATGAATCATTGTGGTCTGAAGCCACTAAAATTGTGGGATTGTCTGTTATGACAACATAATTTATATTGCTAATACAGATGTTACCTATAATTGGCATATTGTTATAACCAAGTGACTAAAATATCTGTCATTATTTTAGGAGACATGCAGTGGAAAGTAAGGGAACCAGTATCTGAAGCTGGAAGAATGGTAATCTGTATTATTTGGTGATAAAATATGTGGCAAAGCTGTAATGTACATTCACCTGCCAGGCAGATAATGTACCAAATGAGCTTGAACTTTAGGGAAAGAAGTTGTAAAACAGAAAAGTGAAAGCATGTGTGGGGTTACTTTTGATATTTGACAGGGAGGGGTAGACAGAGAGAGAGAGAGAACAGAGAGACAGAGGGAGAGAGAGAGACAGAGACAGCATAGTGAGAGGAAACAGAGAGACGAAGAAGAGAGAGAGTAAACTAGAAAAGAATTAGCCAACTTGCAAGCAGGAATTAATGAGAATAGTTTAGAATTTTAGCCACAGAGCCTTGTGAGACACGTCTGATTCTCGTTCAAAATTGGTGAAAGGAAAAACTGAGACAACTTTTGACCAAAAAAAGACAAATTAGAATTTATTCTTGTGGCAAGTTTCAAATTTAAGGTATGGCTGTTACCCCAGTCGTAAAATCTCTGAATTAATTAAAGAACCTCAGTGCAAAGGCCCAAATAAGGTTACAGTATTCAGGAAACCTATTCATTTGAGCAAAATGGCTGAGAGAAAAGAGACTAAGTACGTGACTCTTTGACCAAAATTGGAAAAGATCAAGTGTCTGTAATAAAGGTAGGAGGCAAAAGATAGAGGGTGGAGGTAATAAAATAGCAAAGAAAAATAATAAATCTAAAAAAGTATGACTAGAAAATAGTTGTGCACATGGAACTGACTTAAACACGTTAAAAGCCTACAAAGTTTTAAACAGAGTTATATTGCCAAGTAAATCATAAGCTTTGACTAAAAATTCTATGACTCTTAGGAATATGATTGTAGTTATTCTGTCCTTGTCCTACCACTGAATATTGGCTGTGATGTTTGCAGATAACCTTTTAGTCCATTGGTCTTCAGATCAAGTGGTGGTAGACACACACTTAATGTAGATATTACTGCACATAACCCTCTAGCAAAAAGGCTAATAAACCACATCCTGAGATGCTGGGTTTGAGCTTGATGCCAAGCCTGGATAGCGTCTTGGATTTGATTCCCTGGGGAGAAGGTATCTCTTTTCTGAAGGAGGAGAAGAGGTATTTTGCGGAGAGCATATTGGACTGTAATATTCATAGTGCTATTCAGCAAACATATATTTATTTATCTTCCTTCTAGGCGCTCAATAACTTCTCAGCATTGGAAATCCCGACTCTCTTTTTGGGTGGAGCCATGTAGCTAGTTCTGGCCAGTGAGTTGTTAGGGAGAAATGAAGCATGAAAATTCCTGGCTGGCACACTTAACTACTGACACAAGATCCTCCAGAGTTCTTTACATCTGGCCCTGGGACCAGCAATATTCCAGAGAGTGGGTCCTTCAGCCTAGATCCAGAATAAGGGCAATCCAGAACAAAGAATCATCTTGATTCACAGCAGAGATATAAATAAGTGAGAAATTATCCTATATTTTATTTCCCTGAGATTTGAGAGATGCCTCTCCCTGCAGTATAACTTAATTTTTCCTGAGAGATACAAAAATAGGTACTGATTCCTGTGGAGAAGTAAGATTGGGAGTAGAATATCCTTTCTGAAAAAATTACCGTATGTTTAAGGTTGAACAAGAAATTTACAGATTGTGAGTCTTTATAGATTATGTAAATTTCTTTTCGGATTACGACTCAATAGAGTTTTAAACTAAAATTGGCTTTTTCCATTCCCTAGGTGAGTGTGGGGTGGAGGAGGTTATATAATTATGTGAACAAAATTGTTTATAAAATTGACTCTATAAAATGGTTACAGCTGAAATTTGCTTTTACTTCACTTTGATATTTTGAATGAATATATCACTAGGTGAAATGCAGTTGATTTGGATCTGGAATTTCTTTTAAAGATGCTTCCCAATTCAAGATATAGTACAATCTGTATAGATATTTGAATGGGCATCAACACTGAATGAATAGGACTTGGGCTGTTTGTTGATTTCTATTGTAGAATCTCTATCCAAGGGATGTTCTTCCACATAGAGACAAAATAAAAGGGTGTCTCAAGGTTAACACATTCATCCTCCTCAGCTAAAGTACTGATGAAGTAGATTTCTATCTGAAATAAGTGCTCTCTGAAAGCTTTACTGTTGCTTCATCTCTATTCATGAGAACTTTAAGAGACAAATTCTGGAAAGAAGATGTCTTCCTTTATGTTGTCTTCTTTAAGGCTCAAGGACTTTTTGAAATGCAGGACAGAATAAATAGCATTTCAAATACATCATCTGTAGGTGGAGGGTGGCGAGGAAAAAGGGTTTTATTCCATCATGAATTGTCATAGGAGGAAATGAAGCTTGCTAAAACATATCTGCTATGAATGCTATGAAACTATGACAGAAAAGAAAAAAGAGTACTTCCATTTTTCCAGACTTTATCATTGTAATTCTTCTATGAATGCTATTATACTGAGATTCCTGCAGAAATGGCATAATTGGCCAATATATTTGAGGTATAGGTGGCATAATTTATAGAAATTATTGTGCTTAGTACAGTGGAATAATTTAATTGTTGCTTTTCTTTCATTTTCTTCTTTCAGTGTGTCTTATCTCACAGCAATCTCTCTAAAACACGTGCAACCAGGGGAAATGAATATAACATGGCTGGCAATTTAGAAATAAAATTTGTAGGAGATGGATATTGATTTATCCAAAAATTTATTTCTATTAGTGTTTCCTGGGATAACAAGTAAAGGTAATAAAAGTTTTAATATTGTTTGGTAGACACTGGCATGTTTGTAATAGTAAATATGGTAAAATGTTACAAATAATTACTGAGGAACATTAAATATTTGTGAAGGATTATTATTTTGGATTTCAAATAAATAACGTAAAACAAAAGCACTTTTATTCTAACAATAGTGTCTTTCAAGCATTAGGTACTTATGATTTCATAGTTTCACTAAGTAAAATAATAATAGTTTAAAATGAAATAGATCTAAAAAGTTAAATACATCTATATATACTGTACTGAAAGAATACCTATAATATAACCTTAAGTAAAAATTTAAACACAAAGTTCAAACTAATGGATATCGTGTAATCCAATTTTTGTAAAAGTAATGTATATATATATATATATATATACACACATAAGTAGAACTATATATGACATATGTTTTTATGTACAGGGATCAAAGTAGTGGTTATCCAGGTGTGTGTGATCAGATCCTTAACCCTTTTTGTACTTCTCCCTATGGTTTTATTTGTTAATGAAAGCATATATTACCTTTGTAATTTAAAAAAGTAATGAAGAAAATATAAACAACTATAAAACAGAGAGAAGAAGTGGAAAGATCAAGTATGCCCTACAGCGTTTGTGTTTGATAAGGTATGCCTGCTTTCTTTTTGTTCTCACTAGGTATAATTAAAATCACTACCTATAATATCAACCCAAGTATAATTTTGTGAATTACAGTTGTTAATTCATTCTCATTATTAAAAATTAATTTACTAAAATTCCATGCATGATTATTTTTTACTTTCTAAATCATTTAATATTTAAAATAAGTTTAAACATGCCCAGTTATACAGAGAATATATTATCTTTGCCCCCTTTAGCTTTGCTGAATTTTTAAAATTTAACTTAGCTTCTCTGTAAACCACAAACAGTTTTCATTTTTGTCCTTTAGAAGTGCAATTTGTGTTATGAATATTTCGGAAAGTGGTTCAGCTGTTTAAATAGCAATAATGGATTTTCCTCAGCAATTTTGCTTTTTCAAGTTTAATCATGCTCTCAAGCACACTTAATTTGTGGATTAGAGCTTTTGGAACAACACAATCACCAACCCAATTACAGAGTGTTGTAGAAATTATTTTCAAGGCAAAGAACAAGAAGGTCAGCACAAATGTTCCAGGCAGTATCAGTGAAGCAGATGTGAAGGATATGTGATCAATAACCAACAGACTGTTTACAAATTTGTTCATGTATTCTTGAATTCATTTATTTGAAAAATGTTGGTTGAATACCTACTATGCTTGATGCACTGACTGTGCTAGATCTTGGCTTTATATGGGTGAGTCAATGCAGACATATCCCTGCCTCATGGAGCTTTCAAGAATGAATCAAATATAGTAGCTTTCTCACTTGACCCCTATTTAACTGACACCCCTAATTCCCTGATGCTCCCTGTTGCTTTATAAATCCTACTGACTGAGGCACCAGCCATGCTGAACCCTGGCAAAGAATAGGCTGCACACTAATATGCTCACTCCTTGTTGTTCCCACTCATTCAACTGTGCCCTTGTTAACATCAGTTGAGTTTGTTCTTCAACTTGATGCCAGTTGTACTTGTTATTTTAATTATGTAATTCAATTAACTATAGCTGGAATAAACATAATACAAATGCAAATAGAAAACCGTCTCTCTGTTCTAATTTCTACTATTATGCCACCCAAGCCTTCCCAAAACATTTCCGCAGTTCCAAGTTTAGGGACTGTGTTTGTCTTTGACCTATTTATTCTAAAATCCATTGTCTTTTCCTCGGGCAGCATCTCTGCTAACAGCAGCACCTCTTTCACGGCTCCTGCTCCTGCTCCTGCTGGAGAGGCCAATGATTCCAACTTATACAATGTGACCCTGTTCTCTGGGATCAGGCTAAACCACATCCTCTAGCCCAGGAATGACGGTGCTTCCTGCTATGTCTTAATTCTGGGTTAATGATCCGATAGGTCTTTACATCAACTATGCATCTGCTTTTCTGTATTAAAATCTCTACATTTTAAATACTTACAAGGGTTCCTGTTTGCCTTAATAGACCCTGACAAGTACAGAGATTAACCACAAATGCTATCAAATTTATGCATGTTCACTGACTTCATCTGCTCTGCTTTCAGGCTATAATCCACTGAATTGATACTTAGTGGCAGCAGTAAGTATATTGGTACTCCAAAATGAGGATTACACTCAATTCAGAGCTTCCACATTAATGGGAATACTACCCAGTGGGAGGACCATGGATTCTTAGGTTAGTGATTCCAGCAGTTGGCACTGATCTGTTGAAACACCAAGCAGATTTGTTCATGGTACTGTGGAAATTAAAAGAGAAGTGATGGTATATTGAAAGATATTGTCTAGGTCTCTTGCTTATGAAATCTGGACAAAGTATTTAATGTATTCGATTTGTCTTCAATAGGTATTTCCTAAGGTCGTAAATGTTCTTTTTAGACTTCAAAAGATGCTTTGGAAATGACTAGTGGGAGAGAAGAACAAAGTAATCTGAAGGAGTAGAATGTCTTGTGCAAGATTAGAACTGTACTAAAGACAAACATGCTTAATCTGTTGGAAGTAGGAAGAGGGATGCTAAGAACATGTAGTCTAGGCATCTTCAGCTATCACAAATATTTACAATGGACCTTTGAACAAAACCAGGATTAGGGGCCCTGAGCACAGTGGAAGGTCTGTGTATAGCACCACAGTTGGCCCTCCCTATCATAGGTTTCACAGATTCAACCAACCATGGATCATGTGGTACTGTAGTATGTATTTACTGAAAAAAAATCCATCTATAAATGAACCTGCACAGTTCAAACTCATGTTATTCAAGGGTCAACTTTACTCTATCATGACTAATGAGAAAGAGGTAATGGCCAGGCCATATTTCTTTTTTCCTTTTGCCTTTATTATTTGATTGATACTAGCAATACCAGCAACATTGCTCTGAATATTAAAGGAATGTAGAGGTACTAAAAACTATTATAATGCTAGTGTACCCAAATCTCTTTTATCATGTTCTCACCACTAAAAAATGATGAATAGATTTAATTTAACATTATGAAAAAGCAGCTTCAGCTTAAAATATTTTTCATTTTGAAGCTATATTTGACCATTAAATGTACACAAATGGAAAGGAGAAAAATCATTCCTAGCACCATACTTAAACACAGCCATTGTTAATAATTTAGTTTTATCTATAAATAGTTCTAATCTTTTTAAACATATAATGCAGATGTCCTTGAGTTTGTAACCACAAATGAGTTTACAACTTCTCTCTTTCTTTAAACTTTTCATTGAAATATATAAAGTAAAAATGAAAACAAGTGTCCAGGTCAATGAATTTTCACAAATTGAACACAATCTTAACAAGCAGTCCTATCAAAAAAACAAGATATTATAAAAAGCCCAGAAGCCCCTTTTACTTGTAGTACCTGCACCCCTTTTCCCTGCAAGGAGAGACACTATTGTAAGTTCTACAGCCTAGATTGTTTTTGCCTTTTATACTTTATGCACATGGAAATACACAGTACGTCTTTCTATGCCTGACAACTTCTACTCAGCATTATGTTTGTTTGGTTTATTTTTATTTTGCAAGTAATTATAAACTGTTCATTCTCATTGCTACATTCATTTGTGTGAATATACAATAATTATTTATCTATTCTATTGTTAATGGAGATCTGGGTATTTGCAGATTTGGGCTATTTTACATGTTTTTATGAAAATTTCAGTACAAATCTTTTAGTGAATATATGCACACATTAATATACTGCCAAATAGTTCCCAAAGTAGTATACCAATTTCCACCTGCACTAAGCAGCATATGAGAGTTTTGGTTTTGACATCCTGTCAACATTTGTTTTTTTCTATTTTGTTTTGTTTTCTTTTAGCTCTTCTGGTGGATGTGTATTGGTATCACACTGTGATTTAAATTTGTACTTCTTTGATGACTAACAGAGGAAAACATACCACTTTTTCATAATTTATATTGGCCATTTAGATACCTTTTTTGTGAATAGTCTATTCAAACCATTTGCCCATTTTTTGAAGTTATCTTTCCTTTTCTTATTGATTCATAGTGCCCCTTACATATTTCAGAAATTAGTTATTTACTAGATTGATATCTAATCCTACTGTGAAGTTTGCCTTTTTATTCTCTTAACAATGTCTTTTGATGAATATACATTTTAATTTTAATATAGTCCAATTTATCAATAAATTCGTAATAGTGATTTTTGTGTCCCATCTTTGTCTACTGCAAGGTCATAAAGATGTTCAAATTACTTTTATGCTGAATACTTCAGGTATTTTCTTTCTACATCTATATCCATAATCCATCTGGAACTGATTTTTGTATATGGTGTGATATTTTTTTTGTGCTGTGTGACCCAGGACTCAGCAAACTCCATGGGAAAATCTAGCTGTACTTTTGAAAAATGAGAGGATTAGTGGAATAAGCTGCTGTCTACATGGGCTGAAGTTTGTCCCAAGGGCAAAATTAACATTAATCATCTACCTTCTCTCCCATCCATTCTATATGACTTTCACTTCTGCCAGCACTTCATTTGTATACGTTGCCTTCATCATTTAGAGTTCTGACCCTCTGGTTATTTTGCTTTTGTCAGGTCACAGATGACACAATGGTCCCTTTCCTATTATCGATGAATGTGGGAACACCAGGAGCAGTCAAGTATGCCTTAGAGTTCCAGATATAGTCCTCCTTACTACTACTATTTAGCAAATTTCAGTTCTTTTTGAAAATTGGAGCCAATTACTCCCATTAGTTTAGTAGCTCTTTTCTTTGACAGCTTGAGGAGCTAAAATGACCAAGTGGAAGTCATAGCTTTAAGTTAGAACATTTACTGTATCCATAATGGAAGCATCAGCCACCTTTCCTACCTCCCACCTACTTCCAGAGTTTCAGAGCTTCTATTCCCACAAAGGCTAAAGTTGTAGGAATAGAAAGCACAAATTCCCCAGCTGAATCCCTGAGAGCAATGGTGAGAGAAGAAACCTCACAGAGGAATTCATTGAGTCTTCCAGTGAATCCATCATTGACATCTACTTATTGAGTACATAGTATGTGCTATATATGGTTCTGGGGATAAGAGGTGGACAGAGTGATTAAATAACTTACTTCAATTGTTATGTTTAATTCATTTTTCACATGACGCTTCCTCACATCCTGGTTTTTGTATCTTTTGGAATGGATGTAATTAACCATTCTATTCCACATTAAAATGCAGTTGTTATGGAAACATTACAGCAAGTGGCAGAGCCATGATTTGAACCCTAACAAGTTGGATTCCACTACACTGTGGGTTATTTATCACAATCTGCTCTCTGGAAGGGCTTTGAGAAGAGTCATTCACAGGATGCCCATGACTGATAACTTTCTAACATCTTTTTCAAACACAACTTTAGGTCAAAAGAATTATAAAAATAGACATTTTGACTGAAGAACTGGGACAAGTTTTTTTCATTATCAATATCAGTTCAAAGCAGCCATTCTTATTATAATATATTATCTCTTTTGTTTTAACTAACTGAAAGTCAGTTTAAGGCTGAGCTAGAAATTCAATTATCTGGGATTTCACCTCCAAATCAGGACAACCCTCCACAGCTTTGTATACAGTGCCTTGTGGCCTTGCTCCTAGGTGCTTAGATACATAACAGCGGGGAGAGGTCTAAATAAAACAGTAGAGAGGTTTCAGTCCTCTTTTATCAGGGGAAAAAGAAGTAGCAATATGAAAGACTTAATTAAAATATCACAAAGAGATTTTTTTAAAGCAGATTTTACCATTAGGACATGGCACTAGGATAAGAATAAAGAAGCAGTACAGCTATGACCCTGACAAAGAAAAATCCATATAACCTCAGGTTCAACAAAAGATACCTTTTTAGAGGATGTGATTAGAAGTGATGGGAATGTGTTGTGTATATTCATCCAATTGTCTGGTAACAACTTCAAGGACTCAAGCTGTCTAAATCACTTTTTGGAACAAAGGGTAGGTATAGATAAATGGATCAAATATGCCATGAGGATTAAACAAGAGTTCCTGGCAGGTTTAGTGAAAACATTTAAGTGCCATTTTATTCTCATCCCTTCTTCAATTTAAAAACAGCACAGAATTGCACATGTTAATATGTCACGCTGTGTGCTCTTATATTGGCATTGAGTCTTTGGATACCTTCTGAAAACAAAAATCCCAGAACTCTGCTGTTCCCATGGCAACTGCATTTTAAGAAGGTGAAGTTTCCAGCTTGATAGAGCTGAAAGGCTATTAACATCAGTTCTCAATGATACTGAAACCGGTGTCAGGAGGAGTCAATACAACACAGGAAGCTTAGCTTGACCCAACCCAGCATTCACTTTACTGCTGGAACAAGGTTTAAAAAGCCAATAATGTAAATTATTAAAATGGTAATTATTATTCTGTAATCCAATATCATGTAACATTAACATTGAAAATATGTAGATTGAAAATCTAATCTAATACCAAACTTGAGGAAGTATTAGAATCAAAACCAAAATCCTTTACCTAAGGAGCTTAATGCATTAGACCTCATAGTGGTTTTATAAAAAGCATAATATGCATGATGAATGCCACCTTCTTTTGTGCTCCAAGATCCACAAAGACTTTTGAATAAAGCTTGACTATGGAAAGAAAAGGAACCAGAAATATTCTCCAAAAGAGAAGTCATTTTCTGGTCCACCGTGTATTAGTTGGCTAGGGCTTCTGGAACAAAGCACCACAAACTGGGTGGCTTAAACAACAGATATTTATTTATTTATTTATTTAATTTATTTATTTGGCTGCATTGGGTCTTCGTTGCTGTGTGCAGGCTTTCTCTATTTGTGGAGAGTGGGGGCTACTCTTCATTGTGGTGCGTGGACTTCTCATTGTGGTGGCTTCTCTTGTTATGGAGCACAGGCTCTAGGCACATGGGCTTCAGTAGTTGTGGCATGAGGGCTCAGTAGTTGTGGCTTGTGAGCTCTAGAGTGCAGGCTCAGTAGTTTTGGTGCACGGGGTTAGTTGCTCCGCAGCATGTGGGATCTTCCCAGACCAGGGCTCAAACCAGTGTCCCTTGCCTGGGTAGGCAGACTCTTAACTGAGAGGGACCTGCTGGCCTCAGGGGACCAACACCCACTGAAGGATGCCTCAAACAACAGAAAGTTATTGTTTCACAGTTTGGGAGGCTGGGAAGTTCAAGATCAAGGGGTTAGCAAGGTTGCTTCCTTCTGAGGGCTGTGACAAAGAATCTGTTCCAAGTCTCTCTTGTAGCTTCCAGTGGTTTGCTGGCAATCTCTGGGGTTTCTTGGCTTATAGACATATCACCCTGAACTCTACCTTATGTTCACATGGCACTGTCCCTAAATTTCTCCCTTTTTACAAGGACACCAGTCATTTTGGATCAAGGGCCCATGCTACTCCAGTATGACCTCTTCTTAACTAATTACATCTGTGATGATGTTATTTTCAAGGCAGGTCACATTCTAAGGTACTGCAGGCTAGGACTTCAACATCTAAATTTGTCAAGCGAATAGTATTTTTTGCCCGTCACCTAGAAGTCTGAACACTTCTGCCCTCTGCATATTGGTATCATAGTGGCCAAGGAAAACATAACGCAGTCAAGCACTGGCTGGAACAAGGCTTTGCCCTTCACAGAGAAGAGACAAAGCAAGATCAGCTTCAAGAGTGGGTGTTGGTCCCCTGAGACCAGCAGGTCCCTCCCAGCAGCTGGCACAGAGCAACTGTGTGTTGCCACTGAAGGACCCCCATCTCCTCCTTGCAGGGACAGAAATAGTATAGGGGTTGGCCAGGTACCACATAGCATACGTGCTTGAGCAGAACAAAGATGCACAGAGTCTGAAAGAGGGAAAGATAGTTCCCCACAAGGTGATAAACCCAGCACAGAGTGTGTGTGCCCTTGGTCTAGGTAAGGATGTGTCCAGCTAATGGTCCACTCTTCTGTGATCAAGAGGGGTGTCAAAAGACTCCACACATGAGACTGCCTTTCCCAACAGAGTTCAACACAGAGCACACAGGTTGCATTTTATCCCAGAGCTATGTATACTGCATTTATTAACTCATTTAACCCTCAGAATTAATACTGTGTTCAGAAATTTAAGTGACATAAGTAAATTCTTCTCAAACTTTACTATGATAATGAGTCAGTTGAGCATCTTGTTAAAACACAGAGCCTGTTCAGGAGGCATAGGTCAGAGTCTGGGAGTCTGCATTTTGAACAGTTCCCTGGTAAAACTCATGACTGGTGTGCACACTTCCAGCAGCAAAGACTAAAGCATTAGCAAATGAGGACCCTAATTCCAAAGCCCATACCACTTCTACTAGAACACTCCACTTCTTAGAAGCAAAAGAAAGAAGAAAGAAAGCAGAAAAAGAAGGAAAGGAGGAAAAAGGGATGAAAAGGAATAGGAATAGGACATACGATTTTTGTGAGCATGCTTCTGTCTAGGGCAATTTAAAAGACACAATGAAAAGCATCAGCCAAAAAAAAAAAAGGGGGGGGAATGTTTATATCTTGTTCCAAACTAGTTTACACTCCACTTCTATAAATCAACAATTTTTAATCCTTGTAATATTTGGTGAGCTGTAGAATAGGGAACTACATGGTACTTGGGAATGTGACTGGATACTTTTTTGATGCGGCAACACAGGTATTATCTTTTCTAAAATCTATAACAGAGGTCAGCAAACTTTTTCTTGAAGGCTCAAACAGTAAATATATATTTTAGGGTTTGCAGGCCAAAAGGTACAGTCAAGGTTATTATGCAAGTACTTACTATTTATTTATTTTAAATAAATCAAATAAATAAATTTATTTAAAAAAGAAAGAAATTTAAGCATCATAAAAGAACATAGGATGGAAAGTTATGTTTACTCCTCACTTGAGACTTCCAGGCTCCCACCATAGAAGCAACTACTGTAACCAGTTTATACAATGTTATTCTAGAATGTTCTATGCATATTTAAGCATATATGCATATATGTGTATATATAGATATACGTATATAGACACATAGTTATTTTTACACAGGTAGAGGCATACTATATGGATTGTTCTATATCTTGATTTTTTTCACTTAAATATTTCTTAATGACATATATTTTAATAACTGCCTTCCAATAAATGAAAAATCATATTATGTTGACATTTTATTTTTCATTTCTTTATGGTTGAGGTTGACTATCTTTTCATATATCGTAACCATTTGTGTTTCTTTTTCATGAACTGCCTCTAAGTTCTTTGTCAGTTTTTCTATTGGTTTAATGGACTTTTATAACTGATTTGTAAGACGTCTTTATCATTTTTTTTTCTTTTCTTTTTGTGCGGGGGAGATGTCTTAGAATTTCTATTATGCATCCCATTGTTTTCACTACACAGCTTATTTTAATTCTCTAACACCTCCTGTCTGGATTGGGTCCCAGCCTCCTACTTGCCTCTAGCTTTTTCTCCTTCATTCCATTCTGCACTTTAATGGTTTTACTTTACAAAATTTTAATGGTGTCACAATCTTGATCAAAAGTAGTTAGTTACTCTCCAACCTATTGAACTAAGGCCAAATTGACTACTTTGCTATTGATGATCCCTTAGTGTTCCATATACAAGCTTCCCATTTTTTCCTATTAATCACTATTCTCAACTCTGTGTCTAAGACAACCAAAGGCGCTCTTCCCAGAACATGTCTATGCTGTCCCTACCTCTGCACTTTTACTCATGCTTTTCTAATGTCTAGAATACCTTTTTCCATTTCATTAGGTTTTTCCCTAATGAAGCCCTATACAAATTTATTTCAGTTTTCTATTCATAAAGAATTTTCAGATCCTCCTGTAATGTATATTTTCTTCCTTTTTCTGACACATATTAAAGCACTTGCTGTGCCAATAATAGGAATACATTTTATTTTGTTCATTTTTTAATTTTTTAATTTAATTTAATTTTATTTTTATACAGCAGGTTCTTATTAGTCATCAATTTTATACACATCAGTGTAAACATGTCAATCCCAATCGCCCAATTCATCACACCACCATCCCTGCCTCACACAGCTTTCCCTGCCTCGTGTCCATACATTTGCTCTCTACATTTGTGTCTCAACTTCTGCCCTGCAAACTGGTTCATCTGTACCATTTTTCTAGTTTTGACATACATGCATTAATATACGATATTTGTTTTTCTCTTTCTGACTTCACTCTGTATAACAGTCTCTAGATCATCCACGTCTCAACAAAAGACCCAATTTTGTTCCTTTTCATGGCTGAGTAATATTCAATTTTATATATGTACCACATCTTCTTTATCCATTCATCTGCCGATGGGCATTTAGGTTGCTTCCATGACCTGGCTATTGTAAATAGTGCTGCAATGAACATTGGGGTGTATGTGTCTTTTTGAATTATGGTTTTCTCTGGGTATATGCCCAGTAGTGGGATTGCTGGACCATATGGTAAATCTATTTTTGTTTTTTTTAAGGAACCTCCATACTGTTCTCCATAGTGGCTGTATCAATTTACTTTCCCACCAACAGAGCAAGAGGGTTCCCTTTTCTCCACACCCTCTCCAGCATTTATTGTTTCTAGATTTTTTGATGATGGCCATTCTGACTGGTGTGAGGTGATACCTCATTGTAGTTTTGATTCGCATTTCTCTAATAATTAGTGATGTTGAGCAGCTTTTCATGTGCTTCTTGGGCATCTGTATGTCTTCTTTGGATAAATGTCTACCTAGGTCTTCTGCCCATTCTTGAATTGGGTTGTTTGTTTTCTTAATATTGAGCTGCATGAGCTGTTTATATATTTTGGAGATTAATCCTTTCTCCACTGATTCATTTGCAAATATTTTCTCCCATTCTGAGGGTTGTCTTTTCATCTTCTTTATGGTTTCCTTTGATGTGAAAAAGCTTTTAAGTTTCATTAGGTCCCATTTGTTTATTTTTGGTTTTATTTCTATTACTCTAAGAGGTGGATCAAAAATCATGTTGTTGTAATTTATGTCAAAGAGTGTTCTTCCTAAGTTTTCCTCTAAGAATTGTATAGTGTCCGGTCTTATATTTAGGTCTCTAATCCATTTTGAGTTTATTTTTGTGTATGGTGTTAGGGACTGTTCTAATTTCATTCTTTTACATGTAGCTGTCTAGTTTTCCCAGCACCATTTATTGAAGAGACTGTCTTTTCTCCATTGTATATCCTTGCCTCCTTTGTCATAGATTAGTGGACCATAGATGCGTAGGTTTATCTCTGGGCTTTCTATCTTGTTCCATTGATCTATGTTTCCGTTTTTGTGCCAGTACCATATTGTCTTGATTACTGTAGCTTTGTAGTATAGTCTGGAGTCAGGGAGTCTGATCCTTCCAGCTCCGTTTTTTACCCTCAAGTCTGCTTTGGCTTTTCAGGGTCTTTTGTGTCTCCATACAAACTTTAAGATTTTTTGTTCTAGTTCCACGAAAAATGTCATTGGTAATTTGATATGGATTGCATTGAATCTATAGATTGCTTTGGGTAGTATAGTCATTTTCACAATATTGAGTCTTCCAATCCAAGAACATGGTATATCTCTCCATCTGATTGTATCATCTTTAATTTCTTTCATCAGTGTCTTATAGTTTCCTGCACACAGATCTTTTGTCTCCCTAGATAGGTTTCTTACTAGGTATTTTATTCTTTTTGTTGCAATGGTAAATGGGAGTGTTTCCTTAATTTCTCTTTCAGATTTTTCATCATTAGTGTATAGGAATGCAAGAGAGTTCTTTGCATGAATTTTGTATTGTGCAACTTTACCAAATTCATTAGTTAGCTCTAGTAGGCTGCTGATGGCATATTTAGGACTCTGTATGTATAATATCATGTCATCTGCAAACAGTGAGAGTTTTATTTCTTCTTTTCCAATTTGTATTCTTTTTATTTCTTTTTCTTCTCTGATTATCATGGCTAGGACTTCCAAAACTATGTTGAATAATAGTGGTGAGAGTGGACATCCTTGTCGTGTTCCTGATCTTACAGGAAATTGTTTCAGTTTTTCACCACTGAGAAAAATATTTGCTGTGGTTTGTCATATATGGCTTTTATTATGTTGAGGTAGGTTCCCTCTATACCAACTTTCTGGACAGTTTTTACCATAAATGGGTGTTGAATTTTGTCAAAAGCTTTTTCTGCATCTATTGAGATGATCATATGGTTTTCCTTCTTCACTCTGTTAATATGGTGTATCACATTGTTTGATTTGTGTATATTGAAGGATCCTTGCATCCCTGGGATAAATCCCACTTGAACATGGCATATGATCCTTTTAAAGTGCTGTTGGATTCTGTTTGCTAGTATTTTGTTTAAGATTTTTGCATCTATATTCATCAGTGTTATTTGCCTGTAATTTTCTTTTTCTGGTTTTGGTATCAGGATGATGGTGACCTCTTAGAATGTGTTTGGGAGTGTTCCTTCCTCTGCAGCTTTTTGGAAGAGTTTGAGAAGGATTAGTGTTAGCTTTTCTCTACATGTTTGATAGAATTCACCTCTGAAGCCATCTGCTACTGGACTTTTGTTTTTTGGAAGATTTTTAATCACAGTTTTAATTTCATTACTTGTGATTGGTCTGTTCATATTTTCTATTTCTTCCTGGTTCAGTCTTGGAAGGTTATACCTTTTTAAGAATTTGTCAATATCTTCCAGTTGTCCATTTTGTTGGCATAGAGTTGCTTGTAGTAGTCTCTTAGGATGCTTTGTATTTCTATGGTGTCTATTGTAACCCCTCTTTTTCATTTCTAATTTTATTGATTTGAGTCCTCTCCCTCTTTTACTTGATGAGTCTGGCTAATAGTTTATCAATTTTGTTTATCTTCTCAAAGAACCAGCTTTTAGTTTTATCGATCTTTGCTCTTGTTTTCTTTGTTTCTATTTCATTTTTTCTGCTCTGATCTTTATGATTTCTTTCCTTCTGCTAACTTTGGGTTTTGTTTGTTCTTCTTTCTCTAGTATCTTTAGGTGTAAGGTTACATTGTTTATTTGAGATTTTTCTTGCTTCTTGAGTGAGGCTTTTAGAGCTATAAACTTCCCTCTTAGAACAGCTTTTGCTGCATCCCATAGGTTTTGGGTCATCGTGTTTTCATTGTCATTTGCCTCTAGGTATTTTTTTATTTCCTCTTTGATTTCTTCAGTGATCTCTTGGTTATTTAGTAATGTACTGTTTAGCCTCCATGTGTTTGTGTTCTTTACGGTTTTTCCTCTGTAATTCATTTCTAATCTCATAGCATTGTGGTCAGAAAAGATGGTTGATATGATTTCAATTTTATTAAATTTACTGAGGCTTGATTTGTGACCCAAGATGTAATCTACCCTGGAGAATGTTCTGTGCACTCTTGAGAAGAAAGTGTAAGCAGCTGTTTTTGGATGGAATGTCCTATAAATATCAATTAAATATATATGGTCTATTGTGTCATTTAAAACTTCCGTTTCCTTAATTATTTTCATTTTGGATGATCTGTCCGTTGGTGTAAGTGAGGTGTTAAAGTCCCCTACTATTATTGTGTTACTGTCGATTTCCTGTTTTATAGCTGTTACCAGATGTCTTATGTTTTGAGGTGCTCCTATGTTCTATGTTGGGTGCATATATATTTATAATTGTTATATCTTCTTCTTGGATTGATCCATTGATCATTATGTAGTGTCCTTCCTGGTCTCTTGTAACATTCTTTATTTTAAAGTCTATTTTATCTGATATGAGTATTGCTACTCCACTTTTCTTTTGATTTCCATTTGCATGGAATATTTTTTTCCATCCCCCTCACTTTCAGTCTCTATGTGTCCCTAGGTCTGAAGTGGGTCTCTTGCAGGCAGCATATATATGGGTCTTGTTTTTGTATCCATTCAGCAAGCCTGTGACTTTTGGTTGGAGCATTTAATCCATTCATGTTTAATGTAATTATCAATATATATGATCCTATGACCACTTTCTTAATTGTTTTGGGTTTGTTTTTGTAGGCCCTTTTCTTCTCTTTTGTTTCTCACTTAGAGAAGTTCCTTTAGCACTTGTTGTAGAGGTGGTTTTTTGGTGCTGAATTCTCTTAGGTTTTGCTTGTCTGTAAAGCTTTTGATTTCTCCATCGAATCTGAATGAGATCCTTGCCAGGTAGAGTAATCTTGGTTGTAGGTTCTTCCCTTTCATCACTTTAAGTATATCATGCCACTCCCTTCTGACTTGTAGAGTTTCTGCTGAGAAATCAGCTGTTAACCTTATGGGAGTTCCCTTGTATGTTATTTGTCGTTTTTCCCTTGCTGCTTTCAATACTTTTTCTTTGTCTTTAATTTTTGCCAGTTTGATTACTGTGTTTCTTGGCGTGTTTCTCCTTGGGTTTATCCTGTATGGCACTCACTGCGCTTCCTGGACATGGGTGGCTATTTCCTTTCCCATGTTAGGGAAGTTTTTGACTCCAATATCTTCAAATATTTTCTCGGGTCCTTTCTCTCTCTCTTCTCCTTCAGGGACCCCTATAATGCAAATGTTGTTTCGTTTAATGTTATCCCAGAGGTCTCTTAGGCTGTCTTCATTTCTTTTCATTCTTTTTTCTTTATTCTGTTCTTCAACAGTGAATTCCACCATTCTGTCTTCCAGGTCACTTATCCATTCTTCTGCCTCAGTTATTCTGCTATTGATTCCTTCTAGTGTATTTTTCATTTCAGTTATTGTATTGTTCATCTCTGCTTTTTCTTTAATTCTTCTATGTCTTTGTTAAACATTTCTGGCATCTTCTTGATCTTTGCCTCCATTCTTTATCCGAGGTCTGGATCATCTTCACTATCATTATTCTGAGTTCTTTTTCTGGAAGGTTGCCTATCTCCACTTCATTTAGTTGTTTTTCCTGGGTTTCATCTTGTTTCTTCATCTGCTACATAGCCCTCTGCCTTTTCATCTTGTCTATCTTTCTGTGAATGTGGATTTTGTTCCACAGGCTGTAGGATTGTAGTTTTTCTTGCTTCTGCTGTCTGCCCTCTGGTGGATGAGGCTATCTAAGAGGCTTGTGCAAGTTTTCTGATGGGGGGTCTGTTGGTGGGTAGAGCTGACTGTTGCTCTGGTGGTCAGAGCTCAGTAAAACTTTAATCCACTTGACTGCTGATGGGTGGGGCTGGGTTCCCTCCCTGTTGGTTGTTTCACCTGATGCAACCCAACACTGGAGCCTACCTGGGCTCTTTGGTGGGACTAATGGCAGACTCTGGGAAGGCCCACACCAAGGAGTACTTCCCAGAACTTCTGCTGCCAGTGTCCTTGTCCCCACAGTGAGCCACAGCCACTCCCCGACTCTGCAGGAGACCCTCAAACACTGGCATGTAGTTTGGCTTCTGTCTCCCTTGGGGTCACTGCTCCTTCCCCTGGGTCCCAATGCCCACACTACTTTGTGTGTGCCCTCCAAGAGTGGAATCTCTGTTTCTCCCAGTCCTGTCACAGTCCTGCAATCAAATCCCTGTAGGCTTCAAAGTCTGATTCTCTAGGAATTCCTCCTCCTGTTGCCGGACCCCCAGGTTGGGAAGCTTGACTGGGGGCTCAGAATATTCACTCCAGTGTGTGGACTTCTGTGATCTAAGTGTTCTCCAGTCTGTGAGTCACACATGCAGCAGTTATGGGACTTGATTTTACTGTGATTGCACCCCTCCTACCATCTCATTGTGGCTTCTGCTTTGTCTCTGGATGTGAGGTATCTTTTTTGGTGAGTTCCAGTGTCTTCCTGTAGATGACTGTCCAGTAGCTAGTTGTGAGTCTGGTGTTCTCACAAGAGGGAGTGAGAGAACATCCTTCTACTCTGCCATCTTGGTTCAGTCTCTTTACTAACTATTTAAAATATGACATTTAAAAATGTAAACCATTCTTTTTTTTTTTTTTTTTGTGGTATGTGGGCCTCTCACTGTTGTGGCCTCTCCCATTGTGGAGCACAGGCTCCAGACGCTCAGGCTCAGTGGCCATGGCTCACGGGCCCAACCGCTCCATGGCATGTGGGATCCTCCCAGACCGGGGCATGAACTCATGTCCCCTGCATCAGCAAGCGGACTCTCAACCACTGTGCCACGAGGGTGGCCCATAAACCATCCTTAGTTCACAGTCTGTTTAGGAAAAAAAAATGGACGAAAACAAAAACAGGTAGTTTATGGACCTCTGATCTGCAATATAGCAGTTCACACATACAAAACCTAATATAACTTTCTGAGTAAAATTGCCCTATTGCAATGGTTAGCATTGTGTTATAAGGGAATACATAATGGGTTCAAGACTGAACTGCAGATCAGAGTTAGTCTATGCCTTGCCTATGATAAATACTGAATAAATGTTAGTTAATACATTTTATACCATTATCTTATGTCAAAAAAATAAAACTCATCTTAGACTCTAGGTTGAAACAGATATAACTTGAAGATACAGATTTTTCAGTTATCCAGGAAAAAGAAAAATAAAGATCAGATTTAACAAGAATGAAAGGCTTTCTTAGTGATTTACCTGACCAAACTGGCTCATAATTCTCTCTAGCCTTGTATCTATAAGACATTATAATGGATTATAAGTTTGTGTGGCCTCAAAATTCATATATTGAAATCTGAATGCCCAATGGGATGATTTGAAGATGTGGGGCCTTTGGAAGACAATTAGATCATGGGTGGAACCCTCTTGGTTAGTGTCCTTACAAAAGAGTTCTCTCCCTCTTTCTCTCTCTCTCTCTCTCTGCTCTTTGTCATGTGAGGATACAAGGAGAAGATAGCCATCTGCAAACCAGGAAGAGGGCTCCAACCAGACACTGCATATACCATATACTGGCACTTTGATCTTGGACTTCCAGCCTCCAGAAATGTGAGGAAATAAATGTTTGTTGTTTCAGCTACCAGAATGTGGTGATTTGTTATAGCAGCCTAAGCTGACTCAGACATCATCTTATAGTCCGCCATCAAATAGCTGTCATCCTCAGCCATGCTGCAGCAAAGGCACTTTGTGTCATTTAAGATGTATAGGTCGGAAAATGTTTTCCTGTGGATGAATAACTACTAAGTGAACTGAGAATAGCTGAAGGTTAAATTTCAAAGGCACTCCAAAGCCTCAGAAAACAGCTGCCATGTCTCCACTTGATAACTCTATGAAAGGAAACATAAAAACCTGGAGTAGTAGAGATTTCAGTATTTATTTTTCTTTAGAATTGTTGCTGCATAAGGGTGTACATACACAGTCGGTCAGCCTTGCAGATACAGGTGTATAGCTGCATCCAGTAGCAGGCAATTTTTTCTTCCATGCTGCCTGGTGCCAGCACTGACATAATGCACTACCCCCACACATCACTGTAGCCAGACTCTTTTTGGTGGCTGCATGCATACTTTTCTGAGAGAAGGATGCAAGGAAGCAACATTGTTTCCAGAACTTTGTAAACAATGGACTATTAATAAATCTTTCTTTATGATGTTAAAGATCAACAGCATCTGTAGCTCATGGAATGGCAATGTTTCCAATAGTGGGTACTAGAGAACACACCCGCCTTACTTTTCTGTTACCCAATGATTCTGAAACTTATTTGGCTACAGACCTTTTTTCCATCAAGAGTTATCAAAATCCTACAAAACACACATAAGAAATATTGTGTAACCCAAAAACATAGCTCACCAATTGCCAAGATTTTTAAGTGTTTGTTTAGTTGATAAGATAGCACAGCCTTGTGAAGCTGAATGGCTCCAAGACTTCACCTAGGACAGTTGTAAACGTAAGGACAAGAAACTAAGTGCTTTCCTGCTAAGATCAACATCAAGACAAGGATGCCCACTCTCAATCATCCTGTTCAAACTGGTACTGGAAGCCTTAGCTAAGGGGATTGTTTTCTTATATACCAGTACTAAAAATTGGAATTTGATTTTAAAAACACAATGCCTTTTACATTAGCAGCAAAAAAATGAAATACTTAGGTATAAATCTAACAAAATATGTACAAGATCTATGAGGGAAATTACAAAATTGATAAAAGAAATATCTAAATAAATGGAGCTATATTCCATGTGCATGAGTAGGAAGACTCAATATTAGTAAGATGTCAGTTCTTCCCAACTTGATCTATAAATTCAATGTAATCCCAATCAAAATCCCAGCAGGTTATTTTTTAGATATTGACAAATTGATTCTAACATTTATATGAAAAGGTAAAAGAACAAAAATAGCCAATATAATATTGAAAGAAAAGAACAAAACCAGGGTGCTGACACTATCTGATTTCAAGACTGACTACAAAGCTATATAATCAAGACAGAAATAGGCAAATAGATCAATGGGACAGAATAGAGAGCTCAGGAACAGACACAAATATATTCAAGTTATCTTTGACAAAAAGCAAAAGCAATCCCATGGAAAAGAAAAGTAGTCTTTTAAACAAATGATTCTGGAACAATTGGACATGCACATGCAAAAATAAATAAATAAATGTAGACACAGACCACACATCTTTCACAAAAATTAACTTCAATGCACCTAAATGTAAAATGACTCATGCATCTAAATGTAAAATGACTCATGCATCTAAATGTAAAATGAAAAACTATAAAAGTCCTGGATCATAACATAGGTGAAAAAATAGGTGACCTTGCTTTGGAAGTGACTTTTTAGATTCAACACCGAAAGCATGATCCATAAAATAAAAATTAAGTAGTTGGATTTCATTATACTCCAATAAAACTTTTTTTTTAATTAAAAATGTCTGTTCTGCAAAAGACACTCTTAAGTGAATGAAAAGACAAGTTACAGACTGGGAGAAAATATTTGCAAAACATGTATTTAGTAAAGGATCTTTATCCAAAATATACAAAGAACTCTTAAGTCTCAACCATAAGAAAATAGCCCAATTAAAAATGGAAAAAAAATTATCTGAATAGACATCTCACAAGAGAAGATATACAGATGGCAATTAAGCATATGAAAAGATGCTCAACATGATATGCCATTAGGAAACTGCTAATTAAAACAACAATGAGATATACATTTATTAGAATGGACAAAATCTAAAACACTGACAAGACAAAATGTTGGTGACAATATGGAGCAACAGGAACTCTCAATCACTGCTGGTGGGAATTCAAAATGGTAAAACCACTTTGACAGATAGCTTGGCAATTTCTTCCAAATTTAAGTGTACTCTTACTGTATGATCCAACAATCATATGCATTAGTATTTATGCAAAGGAGTCGAAGCTTTGTGTCCACATAGAAACCTGCACATGGAAGTTCATAGCAACTTTATTCATCATTACCAAAACATGGAAGCAATCAAGATGTCTTTCAGTAGATGAATGGATAAACAAGCTGTACTACATCCAGACGATGGGATATTATTCAGCCTTAAAAAGAAATAAGCTATCAAGCTCTAAAAAAGCATGAAAGAACCTTAAATACATATTACTAAGTGAAAGAAGCCAATCTGAAAAGGCTATGTACTGTATGATTTCGACTATATGACATTTTGAAAATGGCAAAGTTGTAGAGAAATAAAGAAATCAATGGTTGCCAGCACTTGGTGGTTAGGGGTGGGGAAGATGGAAGGATGAATAAATGGAACACAGGGCAGTGAAACTATTCTGTTTGTTACTACAGTGTTGTATACATGTTCTTACAAATTTGTCAAAACCCGTAGAATGTAAAACACAAAGATTAAACTCTAATATAAGCTATGAACTTTAGTTAATAAGAACATATCAATATCGGCTTATGAATGGTAACAAGTGTACCACACCAGTGGAAGATATTGATATGAGAAACTAGAAGGTGGAAGGGTAGTGAGCAGTTATATGGGAACACTCTGTATTTTCTGCTTAATTTTTCCATAAATCTAAAACTACTAAAAAAATGAAGTCTATTACTTATTTTTTTAAATCTACAGACAAAAACACAGTGACCAGTAGAGCACACCAGCCCCTCTGAATTTTGTTTACAGGTAAAGAAACCAACTTTTCCCACAGTATTGAATAATTCTCTCTGATATTAAAAAACCTTTAAAGACAAACACTAATTTTAAATATAAAGGTGTTATGCTTCAAGAAAAAAAGCTTATTATTCATATTCTCAAAAGATGCTTAACACTGAAGAAGATACACTCTAATGAAATCAATCAAAAGAAAATAATACTTAGGATAAAATAATTTCCAGAAAAAAAAAGATGAAAAGAAATAAAGAATTTTAAATATGAAACTGGCACTTGTACCTTAACATTTGCTTTGAGGAGGAAAAATTGCTAAAGCTGCAGCAATCACATTTTTGAAATATCATTCTGATCTGAGCTTCAGTACTCGTTTGATTGATTTTTTTAAATTTGCAGAAACATTCATATAAAACACGTCAAATATATTCTTATGGATGGTTGGTTTAATGTGAGTGGACAGTTTCCTTCTTAAAACAATGTATTTCCTATCAAATAGTTATTATGACACCAAAGTTTCCTAAGGGAGGTATTACACTGATTTATAAATCTATATTACACATTCTGGTAGAAAAATAATTCAAAATATAACTGAAAGGCAACACTAAAAATATCATCCACCCAATAACTCGATCAGGTCTCACTCCTTTAGGGATTCCTGTCGAGTTTTCCCCACAGTTTTAGCCACCTTGTTTTAGGAAACTTGAGAATAATGTATTAATTTGAGAAGCTGGAAGTGATGGCAGCTCTCTCTTTCATGGCCTCTCTCTGTCTCTTTCAGTTTCTCTGTCTCTGTCTGTATGACACTATATTACATTAGAGAGACAGCCAGAGAGAGACAGAGACAGAGACAGTGAGGCATAGAGATACAGAGAGAGACAGTATAGGAAACAGAACAAACAACTGGGTACATGGAGAAGACTCTCAATGGAGAGAGAAGTAAAAGAAGAATAAAGCACTACTTCATACTTAATCAGAACCACCTGTTACGTTGAAAGCACTCATTTCCTATGCTACATTAGATGCTTATTGATTAAATTATCTGACCCTGGCCTCTATTTTGCATAAAATAGGCAATTTGTGGATTGAAAATAGAATATAATCTTATGATATACACATAAACTCCCTTCCCTTCTACAATATTTATTGTCTTTCTTTTTCCTTCCCAGTGCAAGCATTAGCAATATTGGAGACACTTATGTTGTGTAATTTATGTTTTCATGCTCTGACTTTGAATTTTCTTCTGTTAGAAAAATTGATTCATCTATGTAGATATCACCATATACCTGCTTCATTCTGAACATGTTATGGGTTGACAAACATTGTGCTGGTCCAAATTTTTTATCTTAACATAATGCTATGAATTTCACACTCAGGGGGAATTCAGGTGCTCCGAGAGTAATGATTTTGTAAAGCTCATTCAAATTCTCTACAATTCCTTATAGGTGGGTGGGTCTGTCCTGGTGTTGGCTCCCTCTTACACATTGAGATTGAGATGGAGAAAGAGGAAAAGGGCAGAGGTGGGGCAAGCCGGTTAGTGATGGCACCACACAAGCTTGTCCACCATTCCATCCTATACTCTATGTATGTACATTTGTTTTCCTTCATTAATTGGTTGAATGTAGAAAGGTAGAACCATATATTTATATTTTCCTTTCAACACTCTTCACTGTGCCCAGTGTAGTATTTTATGAATATTGGCTAGTTAAGTGGAGCAAACTTGGGGGATGGGGGAGAACTACTTTCGATTTTAGAAGGGATATTAATTTAAAATGTGCATTCTGAGTGAACTTACTGTATTTCACATTTTTCATATCTTTTGCATTTGGCATATATTTTAGGCAGAGAAAGGCTTACACACATACCAATTAAATAATTACCTTCATTGTCAGATGCTTCTAGGAACAAGATGCATAATTGGCTTTTCACAACATTATGAATATTTTCACAGTAACTATTTTTACAAGGGATAACAATGAGTCATTTTAAATATTCTTCACTCTATGGTTTCCAGAATATTGGTGTCCTGGCTTCCAGAGACCCAAGGTT
Organism: Phocoena sinus; assembly: GCF_008692025.1. Lineage (NCBI taxonomy): Eukaryota > Metazoa > Chordata > Mammalia > Artiodactyla > Phocoenidae > Phocoena > Phocoena sinus. Next base: position 22,635,287 of record NC_045779.1, read on the forward strand.
GGCTTCCTGGAGCCCCAGCAGCCTTTCCTGTAGCTCATGAAACCTGTCTGACTGGAGCAGGGTCTGATGGGATTTCCCAAGGAGACTGCATCTGTAGCTGCTCTAGGACCACCAGCCCTTGCTGCGCCACACTGATGGGCTGTGGCTATCTAGGAGGTACTTCACAGCCTACTCAGCTGCTTAGTAGGCAGTGCAGGGAATGTCACTGCCTGTGGAGACAGGGAGCCTGTGGAGCCCTGGAAGAAGCACACAGGTGTGGCCATTCAGGGGAGGGTGTGGCTGGAAGACAGGGTGAAAAGGAAAGGCAGGAGTTCCTGGCAGGCACTGTGCTCCCCATCTTTTCAGGTATATGATACTTCCATTGTGGCTCATGTGCCTTTTTAGAGGTGTCCATGCTAGTTGTACAGTGACTGCTCTAAAATGCATGCATTTTGTGAAATTTATTGTTTCTTCTTTGTTTTGAAATAATATAAAAAAATTCAATTGGCTGAAAATGTAGTCATAGGTTCATAGGAAATATCATAATAATATTTATCAATTTTGTATTAAAGGAAAGAATATTAAATTTCTTTAATGTGATTGTAACTATAGTAGTTTTAAAGTTTTGTAAAAAATGATTTAGAATTTTTAAAAGCTATTTATGAAGACAATGTTTTGTGCTGATGGTGACTATCAGAATTTAAAACAATCTTCATTAAATGTTCATCAGGTGTTGTTGTTTGTGGATGAAAGTTCAAGTTTCTTATTAAAATTTGTAAAAATAATATATGGAATCATACAAATTGAATATTTAATATATTCCTTTACACTGAGCTTTCATTTATCTCATAATTATAATGCATAAAGAACCTGTAAGAAGTGATTTGCCAAGTCTCATGCTTCTTCATGTCCCTCTACTGTTTCATACAAATGTTATTGTTTTTATCTGTACCAGGCCTTCAGTACCAGGAGAAGGGTTGGAATACACATCTTTAAAAGCTCAGCATGTAATCATTCTAAAGTGAACCAGAAACCCTGAGATATAAATAGTTACCTTCAAAGGCAGTTATTGAACTTTACCTTGACTAAGACAGTGGCCTAGAGAGGCATCCCATAACTACATTCTGAACAAGTATGATTCTCACCAGTTTTCTTCCATGCACTTCATAGCTCAGTGTAGTGGGGACACCACTAGACTTTCAAAGCCTCTGTTTCTATACTGTATTTTTTTTTCTATTTTGATGATTCAAAATTGTAATATTATATTTCTTTCTATATTAGTATTTCTTCAGTAAACAAAGTAATAACAAAGCAAATATAGCTTACAATCTTTCTTTTCTCAATTACTGCCTGACAAAACAATGGATTAGAAATTGAGGTATTACCTCCCCACCAGAAAGACAAAATCCAGCCTCATCTACCAGAACACAGGCACTAGTCCCCACCACCAGGAAGCCTACACAACCCACTGAACCAACCTTAGCCACAGGGGACAGACACCAAAAACAACAGGAACTACGAACCTGCAGCCCATGAAAAGGAGACCCCAAACACAGTGGCTTAAGCAAAATGAGAAGACAGAGAAATACACAGCAGATGAAGGAGTAAGGCAAAAAACCACCAGACGTAACAAATGAAGAGGAAACAGGCAGTCTACCTGAAAAAGAATTCAGAATGATAGTAAAGATGATCCAAAATCTTGGAAATAGAATGAGAAAATAAAAGAAACGTTTAACAAGGGCCTAGTAGAACTAAAGAACACACAAAAGATGATGAACAACACAATAAATAAAATTAAAAATTCTTTAGAAAGGATCAGTAGCAGAATAACTGAGGCAGAATTACGGATCAGTGACCTGGAAGATAAAATAGTGGAAACAACTACTGCAGAGCAGAATAAAGAAAAAAGAATGAAAATAATTGAGGACAGTCTCAGAGACCTCTGGGACAACATTAAACACACCAACATTCGAATAATAGATGTCCCAGAAAAGAAGAGAAAAAGAAAGGGACTGAGAGAATATTAGAAGAGATTATAGTTGAAAACTTCCCTAATATGGGAAAGGAAATAGTTAATCAAGTCTAGGAAGCAAAGAGAGTCCCATACAGGATAAATACAAGGAGAAACAAGCCAGACAACATATTAATCAAACTATCAAAAATTAAATACAAACAAAAAATATTAAAAGCAGCAAGGGAAAAACAACAATAACACACAAGGGAATCCCCATACGGTTAACAGCTGAACTTTCAGCAGAAACTGCAAGTCAGAAGGGAGTGGCAGGACATATTTAAAGTGACAAAGAAGAAAAACCTACAACCAATATTACTCTACCCAGCAAGGATCTCATTCAGATTTGATGGAGATATTAAAACCTTTACACACAACCAAAAGCTAAGAAAATTCAACACCACCAAACCAACTTTAAAACAAATGCTAAAAGAACTTCTCTAGTCAGGGAACACAAGAGAAGGAAAAGACCTACAATAACGAACCAAAAACAATTAAGAAAATGGTAATAGGAGCATACATATTGATAATTACCTTAAATGTAAATGGATTAAAAGCTCCAAACAAAAGACATAGATTGGCTGAATGGATACCAAAACAAGACCTGTATATATGCTGTCTACAAGAGACCCACTTCAGCCCTAGGGACACATACAGACTGAAAGTGAGGGGATGGAAAAAGATATTCCATGCAAATGGAAATCACAAGAAAGCTGGAGTAGCAATTCTCATATCAGACAAAATAGACTTTAAAATAAAGACTATTACAAGAGACAAAGAAGGACACTACTTAATGATCAAGGGATCAATCCAAGAAGAAGAAATAACAATTGTAAATATTTATGCACCCAACATAGGAGTGCCTCAATATATAAGGCAAATACTAACAGCCATAAAAGGGGAAATCGACAGCAACACAATCATAGTAGGGGACTTTAAAACCCCACTTTCACCAATGGACAGATCATAAAAAATAAAAATGAATAAGGAAACACAAGCTTTAAATGATACATTAAACAAGATGGACTTAATTGATATTTATAGGACATTCCATTCAAAAATGACAGAATACACTTTCTTCTCAAGTGCTCATGGAACATTCTCCAGCATAGCTCATATCTTGGGTCACAAATGAAGCCTTCATAAACTTAAGAAAATTGAAATTGTATCAAGTATATTTTCTGACCACAATGCTATGAGACTAGATACCAATTACAGGAAAAAATACAAAAACATGGAGGCTAAACAATACACTACTTAATAACCAAGAGATCACTGAAGAAATCAAAGAGGAAATCAAAAAATACCTAGAAGAAAATGTTAATGAAAACATGATGACCCAAAACCTATCAGATGAAGCAAAAGCAGTTCTAAGAGGGAAGTTTATAGCAATACAATCTTATCTTAAGAAACAAGAAACATCTCAAATAAACAACCTAACCTTACACCTAAAGCAATTGGAGACAGAACAACAACAACAACAAAAAAACATAGTAGAAGGAAAGAAATCATAAAGATCAGATGAGAAATAAATGAAAAAGAAATGAAGGAAATAATAGCAAAGATCAATAAAATTAAAAGCTGGTTCTATGAGAAGATAAACAAAACTAATAAACCATTAGCCAGACTCATCAAGAAAAAAAAGGGAGAAGACTCAAATCAATAGAATTAGAAATGAAAAAGGAGAAGTAGCAACTGACACTGAAGAAATACAAAGGATCATGAGGGATTACTACAAGCAACTCTATGCCAATAAAATGGACAACCTGGAAGAAATGGACAAATTCTTAGAAATGCACACATTCCAAGACTGAACCAGGAAGAAATAGAAAATATGAACAGACCAGTCACAAGCACTGAAATTGAAACTGTGATTAGAAATCTTCCAACAAACAAAAGCCCAGAACCAGATGGCTTAACTGGCGAATTCTATCAAACATTTAGAGAAGAGCTAACACCTATCCTTCTCAAGCTCTTCCAAAATATAGCAGAGGGAGGAACACTCCCAAACGTATTCAATGAAGTCACCATCACCCTAAAAACAAAACCAGAGAAAGTTGTCACAAAGAAAGAAAACTACAGGCCTATATCACTGATAAACATAGATGCAAAAATCCTCAACAAAATACTAGCAAACAGAATCCACCAGCACATTAAAAGGATCATACACCATGATCAAGTGAGGTTTACCCCAGGAATGCAAGGATTCTTCAATATACGCAAATCAAGCCATGTGATACACCATATTAACAAATTGAAGGAGAAAAAAACATATGATTATCTCAATAAATGCAGAGAAAGCTTTCAACAAAATTCAATACCCACTTATGATAAAACTTTTCCCAACATAATAAAGGCCATATATGACAAACCCACAGCCAACATTGTTCTCAATGTGAAAAACTGAAACCATTTTCACTAAGATCAGGAACAAGACAAAGTTGCCCACCCTCACCACTCTTATTCAACATAGTTTTGGAAGTTTTAGCCACAGCAATCAGAGAAGAAAAAGAAATAAAAGGAATCCTATTCAGAAAAGAAGAAGTAAAACTGTCACTGTGTGCAGATGACATGATACTATACATAGACAATCCTAAAGATGCCAACAGAAAACTACTAGAGCTAATCAATGAATTTGGTAAAGTAGAAGGATACAAAATTAATGCCCAGAAATCTCTGGCATTCCTATACACTAATGATAAAAAAAATCTGAAAGTGAAGTTAAGAAAACCCTCCCATTTACCACTGCAACAAAAAGAATAAATATCTAGGAATAAACCTACCTAAGGAGACAAACGACCTGTTTGCAGAAAATTATAAGACACTGATGAAAGAAATTAAAGATGATACAAATAGATGGAGAGATATACCATGTTCTTGGATTGGAAGAATCAACATTGTGAAAATGACTCTACTCCTCAAAGCAATCTACAGATTCAGTGCAATCCCTTTCAAACTACCACTGGCATTTTTCAGAGAACTAGAAAAAAAAAAGTCACAATTTGTATGGAAACACAAAAGACCCCAAATAGCCTAAGCAATATTGACAAAGAAAAATGGAGCTAGAGAAATCAGACTCCCTGACTTCAGACTATGCTACAAAACTACACTAATCAAGACAGTATGGTACTGGCACAAAAACAGAAATATAGATCAATGGAAGAGGTTAGAAAGCCCTGAGGTAAACCCCCACACACATGGTCACCTTATCTTTGATAAAGGAGGCAAGAATATACAGTGGAGCAAAGACAGCCTCTTCGATAAGTGGTGATGGGAAAACTGGACAGGTACATGTAAAAGAATGAAATTAGAATACTCCCTAACACCATACAACAAAATGAACTCAAAATGGATTAAAAACCTAAATGTAAGGCCAGACACTATCAAACTCTTAGAGGAAATCATAGGCAGAACACTCTATAACATAAATCACAGCAAGACCCTTTATGGCCCATCTCCTAGAGAAATGGAAATAAAAACAAAAATAAACAAATGGGACCTAATGAAACTTAATAGGTTTTGCACAGCAAAGGAAACCATAAAGATGACAAAAAGACAACCCTCAAAATGGGAGAAAATATTTTCAAATGAAGCAACTGAGAAAGGATTAATCTCCAAAATTTACAAGCAGCACATGAAGCTCAATATCAAAAAAACAAACAACCCAATCCAAAAACAGGCAGAAGGGCTTCCCTGGTGGCACAGTGGTTGAGAGTCCGCCTGCCGATGGAGGGGACACGGGTTCGTGCCCTGGTCCGGGAAGATCCCACATGCCATGGAGTGGTTGGGTCTGTGAGCCATGGCTGCTGAGCCTGCACGTCTGGAGCCTGTGCTCTGCAACGGGAGAGGCCACAGCAGTGAGAGACCCACGTACCGCCAAAAAAAAAAAAAAAAATCAGGCAGAAGACCCAAGTAGACATTTCTCCAAAGAATATATACAGATTGCCAACAAACTCATGAAAGGAGGCTCAGCATCATTAATCATTAGAGAAATGCAAATCAAAACTACAATGAGATATCATTTCACACTGGTCAGAATAGCCATCGTCAAAAAATCTACAAACAGTAAATGCTTGAGAGGGTGTGGAGAATAGGGAACCCTCTTGCACTGTTGGTGGGAATGTAAATTGATATAGCCATTATGGAGAACAGTATGGACGTTCCTTAAAAAACTAAAATTAGAACTACCATACGACCCAGCAATCCCACTACTGGGTATATACCTTGAGAAAACCATAATTCAAAAAGAGTCATGTACCAAAATATTCATTGCAGCTCTGTTTACAATAGCCAGGACATGGAAGCAACCGAAGTGTCCATTGGTAGATGAATGGATAAAGAAGATGTGGCACATATATACAATGGAATATTACTCAGCTATAAAAAGGAAAGAAATTGAGTTATTTGTAGTGAGGTGGATGGACCTAGAGTCTGTCGTACAGAGTGAAGTGTGTCAGAAAGAGAAAAACAAATACCGTATGCTAACACATATATATGGAGTCAAAAAAAAAAAAGGTCATGAAGAACCTAACGGCAAGACGGGACTAAAGACACAGACCTACTTGAGAATGGACTTGAGGATATGCGGAGGGGGAAGGGTAAGCTGGGACGAAATGAGCGAGTAGCATGGACATATATACACTACCAAATGTAAAAACGATAGCTAGTGGGAAGCAGCCGCATAGCACAGGGAGATCAGCTCGGTGCTTTGTGACCACCTAGAGGGGTGGGATAGGGAGGGTGGGAGGGAGGGAGACACAAGAGGGAAGACATATGGGGACCTATGTATACGTATAACTGATTGACTTTGTTATAAAGCAGAAACTAACACACCATTGTAAAGCAATTATACTCCAATAAAGATGTTAAAAAAAAAAAAAAGGAAGAAATTGAGGCACTGACTTGCCCGTATAAAAATATGACTTCCTTTAAATATCCAGAACTGAATTTAACAGAGGGGCAGCCTTCACTTCACTAATGTTAGAAACCATGGACTTAATAATTTGAACTATCTTATTCACTTCTGATTTCAATGAGATCAATTGAGGTTTTAAATGTGAGCCATTGAAGATCACCCCCACCCCCTCGCCCCTTCCTCTTTGCCTCTCTCCTCCAGGTAGTCAATGTATGGACCTTGAGTCTGGATGCTCTCTTCTGAAGTTGTGGCTGATTCTTCTAGTCTTAAATGTTATACATTGGCCTCCACTGACCTTTAGCTTGTCTGAACTTGAGTTTGGGCATCACGCTCTGACATCTGCTGCTGGTGACCATGATCGTTGCCATGACCTCTGTGACAGGTCAGCAATATCCAGTTCTCCTTGACATCTGAGTCACTGCGGGATCACATTTCTTTACTGCTAGAGAAGCACTGACTACAAAGCTACTGAAGTTAAGCTTTGGGCCTGTATTAGGTCACTGCTGCATAATAAATAACCTCAACTATGAGACTAATAACACAGAGGTGTTACGTCCCAGTTTCATGGGTCAGGAGTCCAAAGGGCCTCAGGAGGCACCTGAAACCGAGATGTCAGCTGGGTGCCTTCTCAGTGGAGCCTGGATTAGGGAGAGACTTGCTCCCAACTTCCTCAGGTTGTCAGAATTTATTCCCTTGCATTTCTATGACTGAGTTCCCCATTTTCTTGCTAGATTTCTGTGGGGACAGCTATCAAGTCCTAGAGGCCACTCTCAGATCCTTGCCAAGGGCTCCCCTTCACAGAAGGTCCTCTCATGCTTTGAATCTCTGTGCTTCTGGAGGGCCCAGTCCCTTTAAAGGGATCGGGTGTTTTGGGCAGGACCATCTAGATAATCTCCCTTTGAATTAACTCAAAATCAACTGATTAGGAAGCTAATCATGGGAGAGTTGTCCCATCATATTTGCAGGTTCTATCTGCTTCCAGAAGGAGAGGATTGATAATACAGGGTGTGGGCACCAGGGGCCAGTAATCTTAGAATTCTGCCTGCACAGGGCCCTTCATTTGCATAGACAGAGAGGCCCTAGTAGTGTGTTCACATGGTCTTATATTTAGACAAAATTTGAAATATTAAGGTATTTTATCCATAATTGGTTACGCCTCCTATCTCATTCCTCTTGGCTGCCCTTTTGTCATACTTCCCCTCATGCCAAATGGCATTACAATATCAAATAAACTTGACTTACAGATTTTCCTATATTTGACAACAGTCCAAAAAGATTACATAATATTTTTACATGAATAATAAGGGGTCAACCTGGAATGAAATTATTCTAAACTATTAATAATAATAACAAATTTTCAATTAGTCATGGGAGAAGACTAAATTATCTTTCTATTTTCTCTATAGAAAATATTATAAAACTGTTATCAAATAAACACATGTAGCCAAAATGAAAGGGTAAACCATTAAAAGGTGTAGAAGGTAAATAATTAGTTAAAATACTTTGTATGCTTTTTGTTTTAAAGAGAACCCCTAAACCTATACTATTAGCTTCTGGTCCTAATATGGAACTTGTATTTGTCTGCTCCTTCTTGCCATGGTACATAATCTATTTCCAGATATCCTGGTTTTTTCTCTCCTTGGCCATATTTATCAGGTCTCTTTTCCTTCTACTCCAAATTCAGACAAATAAAAAGAAAATGGTGTGTGTCCCTTCTGGGTGGGAACATTTAATGGTTGGCCCTTGTTCACCCATGTTCCCTGGCCTTGACTCAGAAATCATAAATGCATATGTTGAGAAGGAGTCATTATACGTTGAAGCCAACATCCCCCTAGTTCCCTGGGTAACTACAATGAACAGACTCCCTGCCCCCACCCCCTCTTCAGACTGCAGTGAACAGATTCATAGGAGTTAAATCTCACTGTTTTAAGCTGCAGAGCTTTTGAGATTGTTTGTTACTCAGCATAATCTAACTGGACTTGACTGACACAACCTTCATTATGAGGTTCACCCCATAGGCTCTTTTGAGTTTTCTGGCTCATGATCTTGGCCATATCAGTATCCTTCTCAATGGACAAAGAGAACATTTTAGATGCTCTTCTGTGCTAATCTGGGGTTGGTAGGACACTGTGAAGCTTCTCTGTGGCAAACTTTGCTACTATACAACTCAAGCACCATGTTAGATGAGAAGCTTCTATAACAGCCTTTTGGTCTGGCTTGGCCACTCTCTAGGAAGCAAGATCCAAGTATCTGTATTTTTTGGTTTCTGTCTTAAACCCATATAGAGTTTTTCACCTAGTTTCTTTGGTTTTGGCCATCCCCTGGTACCTGTCAGCATTTAAAGTCTAATTATGTTTTTTGTGATTTTCCTAGTACCTTGTAGTTATCCAATGCTGTGAAAACTCATGTATTAGCTTGCATTATGTTCTTCTTTACTCTGTAATTTATATTACAAATGTGATGCTTTAAAATTTTATTGATTAACTATTGCCAGTATAATACTACAAAACAAACAAACACAAAGCATTAGTAACACAAAATAAAACATTTATTTTTATTATGGGTCTATTATGGGTTCTGTCAGTCAGGGCTTGGCTTTGCTAAATTTTTTTCCAGCTTTGGCTCAGTTCATTTTGACTGGGGTTGTTCATGCACGAGTAATCAACTTGTGGGCCGGTGACAGGTTAGCTTTCTGCGATGAATCACCCTGCTCTATGCAGTCTTTCTTGGAGGCTAACCTGGCTTGTTGTCATGTAAGAAGGAGGAGTCTGAGAGAGAGAAGTGCTCATGGCCTCTTGGGGCAAAGGCTCAGAATTCACACATCCCTACTTCTACTGCCTCCTCTTGTCCTAAGCAAGTCACAGGGCCTGCCTCTTGTGGGAGAACCTGCAAAGGGTCAGTTCAAAGAGCATGTATATAGGGAAGAATGAAAAGTTGGGGCCATTTAAAAATTAATCCTACCACAAAATCCTCTAGGTTCTAGCCTTTGGTATGTGGAAACTATTTTTCTGATTTTTTTCCTTTTGTTTTCTTCTTTCTTAGCAAAAGTAGGATCTTGAAAATGAAAGCTTACTTTATTGTTTCTACCATCAGTTTTTAAAACTGCATTCAGAATGTTAACCCATTGCTATTTTTCTGGGTGTGTATTTGCTCTCCTCTGAGGTTCGTCTGTATAAAAAGTTATTGATGTAGAATAAATGGTGTGGGGTGGATAAACGGGTAGCAAGGCAACTCTTACAGAAGAATCTTTTTAATCTCTTAAAATATTATCCCAGTATATAGATGGGTAATACAGAAATTTTAGAAATATAAATGAGCAAAAAGAAGAAAGTTAAAATCACAGTTTATGATCACTCTTAAAAATGCTATCACTATTAACATTCTAGATTAAGTCCTATCAGAAGGGTGTGTGTGTGTGTGTGTGTGTGTGTGTGTTTGTGTGTGTGTAGTAAAAGAGGGACAAAGAGAGAGGAATTTTTGTTACATAAAAGTTAAATGATATAATATGATGGCTAGTAATTTGATTTTTAAATTTTATACCATGAATGTCTTTTCATAGTATTACACATGCTTCTATTAAACTATTTTATTATCTGTAGATTAGATATATAATAATGTATTTAACCAATCCACTTTTAGGCTATCTAAAATACTTCTAATACTAAAGTATTAGTGGTGCATTTGTTACCAAGGATAAACCTACACTGACACATCATAATCACCCAAACTCCATAGTTTTCCTTAGGGCTCACTCTTGATGTTGTACATTCTAAAGTATTAGAAGAACATCCTTGTAGTTAAAACTTTGCAAATATCCCTAACTACATTTTAAGAATAAGTTACTAAATGTGAAAATTATTTTTAAAAACATATATAAAACTTTAAAATTTTTTATATAAAATTGCAAATTTTGCTTCAAAAGTTTGTACAAATTTGCATACTCACCAGTGGTATGAGTTCTGGTTGTCTGAACATACCTTGCTGGGTTAATATGATTCTAGATTAACATGATAAAAAAATAAAATGTCATATATATCTAGTAGTTGAAAAGATATCCCTACTTCCTTTGATTTCTTCATATTTGTATAACTGTAGGTTGAATATTTTCTCATTTATTTTACAGGCAATTTTATGTCTTCTGTGAATTGTCTGTTCACATCCTTTGCCTGTTTTTATTGGTGTGTTTATCATTTTACTTGTTAACTCTAAGGCAATTTACAGATCAAAGATAGCATTTATTTGCATTATTTATATATATACATATATATACATAATACTTTTCAAAATTTTTTATATTCTTTTTCTTGGATTTAAATAAAAGTCTGGGCAGACAAAAAATGTATGGTTGTTTCTGGACTAGACACATAATCACTAAAAATTTAGTGATTGAATAAGATCTGTTATTTAGTTTAGCCTCTATAAGACCATTTTGTCTTTTTAGCTAAAAGAAAAAAATCTGTATATGTTTAGAAGACTCTGAATATTGATAGAGACCTGGATTATTAAGATGGAGTCTAGTGTGGGTACTCCGGGTATTTGGCTTTACTCAGTACATTTGTGCCAAATATAAGGAATTGAGTAAGACATCTGCAGATTAGCTAGGTTTAATTGTGCTTTTTGAAAGGACATGTTTCCTACAATTTTAAACAACTTTTCGCATTTATACTGTATATTTGCATTGGTCATACTTATGAAATAGGTGCTAGGCACAGTGAGGAGATTTAAAAGGAAAATAAAACAGATGACATTTGTCCGTGACAATAAAAAGCCATAAATTTTTTAAAAGACAGCAAAAATAAATAATAATAAGTTAATTTTACTAAATGGTGAAAGTATGCTTATGTCAGTATAAATATCTTGTCTGATCCCAACATAGAATAAGCAGCAAATTTACATACCTCTCATTTTTTTATATTATTATAAACTTTTTAATCTTACATATTATGATTGAAAAGTCATATATACTCTTCATTTATATTGATAGAAAGCCTTCACTAAACATAATTAGTCCTTGAAAAGAAAGTGTAAACAGAATGAAGAAAAGGAATAGAATTGCTAATTTTTGCTACACATAATTTTATCTTTTATAAGATAAGATTTAATCTGTAACCATGCAAAAGAAAGCAATAGTTTTTAATAAAATAATTATAATTAGATACCATTGTTGTCACTAGGTCATCTACAGTAATCTATGAAGTTTCCTTGTCTCAAGATGCTCCATCATAATGTATATTAAAGTAGAAATAAATATTACATTTTTGAAGCTATCTACAAAGTTTATGTTATACTATATAGCTAATGGAGAGTAAAATAATCTTTATTTATCAGATGGTGAAAGTCTAAAACTAAATACAGTTAAGAGTACCATGAAATAAAGACACAGACCTACTAGAGAATGGACTTGAGGATATGGGGAGGGGGATGGGTAAGCTGTGACAAAGCGAGAGAGGCATGGACATATATACACTACCAAATGTAAAATAGATAGCTAGTGGGAAGCAGCCACAAAGCACAGGGAGATCAGCTTGGTGCTTTGTGACCACCTAGATGGGTGGGATAGGGAGGGTGGGAGGGAGGGAGATGCAAGAGGGAAGAGATATGGGGACATATGTATATGTATAACTGATTGACTTTTTGTTATAAAGCAGAAACTAACACACCATTGTAAAGCAACTATACTCCAATAAAGATGTTAAAAAATAAAAAAAAGAGTACCATGAATTCAGCTGAGTGCCATGCCTGGTTATTTGATCAAGGTAATAAACATTTTGATTTATAACACTGTTACCCTACTAAGGATTTTTTGTGATCAGTTGTGCTCCAGGGCAAAGACCCATCTGTCCAAAGGTGGGCTTTAATTTGAGAGCAAGTAGCTCTGCTTAGAAATTAAAATGAAAAGATCTATCTTCTGGAAAATGACATGATTGAGCATTAGGATAAACTGTCTCACCTTCTAAATACTTCTTTAAGCAGTGACTTATAGTTGAACCTGGAAATTAATGCAATATCATTGCTTTATATTATTGGATAATTACAGCTACTAGTTTTTTCAACTTTGGAAGAATGAGTAATTTTATTTTAGAGTCAAAAAGCCAGACCCTCAAACCTAGATCTTATCCTTTTAAACTACACCAAAAAGATCCATAATGTGAGAGAATGGTTCAACAAATGGAGAAAAAATAATATGCAGAAAAGCTATAATGTACCTAATTGAAATGAAAATTAAATGTTTTAAAAAAGCTAATTCAGTAAAAATTATTACTCTCAAAATGGCACTACCATTTTGACAGACAGATCATTTAACTCTAAGTATAAATGGTTTCGGAATTAATGTTCCAGTAATGAAGAGATGAAAAACTGTAATTTAATCTAATATTAATGTAATGTGAAACTCTGGGTGCAGGAAATGGAAAAAAGATGGCATACTAGGTTAAATTATTATATCATGAAGGAGATTATTTATGCAAAGATAAGAGAGAGAGAAAAAATATCCCCTTTCAGGTAGGCTATTCTTCCTCAGAAAAGACCATATGAGCACTCATTCCAAAATAACAGTAAGATCCCTATTTATTTGGTCAAATATGCTGACAATTATTGGACAGAATGGAGTCCCTCAGAGCAGGATGAAAAGTGGTCAGTTGCAGTCAGCTTGCTTGGGCTGCAGAGTTTGCTTTGGGGTAGACTGTCTTTGGAAAGTGACATCTTGCCACATCCAAAAATCTCAATTTTTTGGCTGTACTGCAGTCTCTTTATACTTCACTACTCAGGAAGAATTTAAACAATCTATGCCTTAGTTGAAAATATTGCAGAAATCTGATAGAGTCTGTATTCTTGAGCCAGACAGCATTAAGTACATTATGTCTTATTCTGTGGAAATAAGGAAGACTCTGCCCAGAAAGCCCTGCTAATGTCTTTACTTCAGCTATCCAGCACGTAAGAAGCCTAATTCTCTTCAGTGAACGACAATAATCTGCCTTGATACCTCTTTATCTAGGTGGTCCTGAGACTTTGTTAAGGACCATGACCAAGACTTCCTGCAGTTTACTCACTGACCCTTGAGGGTGGTCATACAAACCACCATGGATTATGCACAGCTATCTTTTTAATAATCTGATATAAACAGTTGGCTCTTGTTAGAGTGTATAAATTTTCTCTCACACATTTTATATAATTGGTCCCTCTCAAGCATCATTAAATATTTATAGCCTTCTACAGATCAAACTTGTTTCATTTGATTGTAACAATATCAAGAATTATTTTTTAAGTATGCCTATTATTACATTTTTGAAAAGCCAAACACTGGCAATTTACATAAAACATTTTCTATATATTCATGTAATGTTCAAAATGTTGACTCACAAGAAAAGTTCATGAATGGCAAACAGACAATTAGATTATGGCATAGCTCAGCTGCAATGTATATTCATATTACTTTCACCTATCTCCCAGCACCAACCTAATTAATGTATACTTTAGGGGTTTTCTTATAAAGACAAATACATAAATTTCATACACTTATAACCATAGAAAACTTTAGGACAAAATTTTAAATCTTCATGTGAGTTATAATACACCATAATCTGAACTTTTAAATTCTGCAAAACTACCATAATCATCAAAGATATGAGTTAGTCTACCCTTGTCCAGGTTACTTGGTGGCTAGGCTTTAATCTACAGTGTGGGATACAGTTTCCCTGAAATCCATCTTGCGTTAGGCTTCCGACATGGATGGGGTCCTTGTGACATCTATCATACTCTAAATCACCATCCCAGGCATTAAGGTAGGGTTATCAATTTTAGATACCTGGGCCACAATGATTTTCAACGCCCTTGACTGGTATGGTTAAGAGAATACAAGGACCATGCTTTGGGCTATGTGGCCTTCAATTCAGTGCTCCATTCATTGAACAGGATTGCTTAGAGATAAGGAGCAGTGGACACATTTTGCAGATTTAACTTCACAACAAAAACCTCCCTCAACAACCTAATGATTTCATCCCATAGACTACCTGCTCTCCACTCTAGCATCCAAAGTTCACTATTTATTCCTTTAGCTTCTTAAACATCATTCAGTAGTAATCATGATGATGGAGGATAGTGAGATCTTGCCAATTTCACTTCTGTTACCAACGACATCATTTTAGGTGAGTTGCTTATTGATAGCAAAAGACTCACATGCCCATGCATGTGTGTGTGTGTGTGTGCACATGTGCACGCACACACACACACACACACACAAAAGCAATGGAAGAGAATTTCTATTTTATTCAATCATAACAATTTCTAATACATCTTATCAGAAGTGGAGGATGCACACGTCATAGGAGCAGATACTGTTTGTATCAACTTACCTACATTTGTCACTTAGAATTCCTAATGCCAAGATTCTACTGATTTGTTAAATAGACACACGTTTTGAGCAAAATCACTTAACAAGTCTATAGGGACAGAAAGTAGTTTAGTGGTTCCTATGCCTGGGGGGAGCAAGAAGGTATGAGGAGTGAGTCTTAATGGGTCTGAGGTTTTTTTCAGGGGGGACGAAATTTCCTAAAATTACATTGTGGTGATGGTTGCTCAACCCTGTGAATATACTAAAGAACATTGAATTGTATACTTTAAATGGGCAGATTATTTGGTATATGAATTATATCTTACTCAAGGGTTTTTTTTTTAAAAAGTCAGATTGCTAATAAATTAAGACAGAAATAAAGATCACATCAAAAAAAAAAAAAAAAGATTTTACGGAGATATTGGTATCTACACAAGAAAAAGACCTACCAGATTTGAGAAGCTTTAGTTTCACTGTGCCTCAACCCTTTTATATTCAAAGCTTTTATCTCCATTCAGGAAGAATTTAAGCTAGTAGTTTATACCTTTAGAAGAAAGTATTCACCCTGTTTTTAAGCCAAACTCAGCCTTAGCTATATCCTCTTCCAGGATAGAAAGCGGAATTCCTCACTGCCAGTTGTCACTGAATAGTAAGTCTGCCTTCAGCCTTTCGGTGTCCTAGAAAGCCCATTTCCCAAGAGAATTTATTTGGTTAAGGGCCTGTCAGATGAAAGATTCATATGAGACTTCCCAGAAGTGATTTTTAAAAGTATTTCAGGGGCAAGACCTAGTAGTGTTGTTGGACTTCAACCAGGTGAATGTCTCTTGAAAATCTAGATTTGGTGAAAGGTGCCCAATAAAGTATTATTCTTTCTTACTGGTAGGCTTTTATTCACTAAAGGGCAGAGGAAACAAAAAAGGGGATTTACTTCTTTGAATTTAATTCTAAATTATAAGAAAGAGCTGAAGGATTATGTGGATTTGATAAAAAAAAAACAAAACCCTTGGGGTAAAGTAAAAGGTCATGTTAGTTTCTAAATAGTTAAGAATGAAAATAGGCACGTTCAGACATGTCCTATACTTTAGTTCTGGGCATGTAATCTAAAAGTTAAGAGGAATGAGACCTATAAACTCTGGCAAGTGAGTCAAAGGAAGCACCCTATTCCCAAAGAATAATAAACTGTTGATAACAACTCTCTGGGTAGGTGTGTTGGTGTATTTATTTATCCCTTTCGTATTTCTGCTGTAATTTCACTTTCGAGTTTATTATTCTTTGGGAATAGGGTGCTTCTTAAGACTATATAGAATGGTCATATAACCAAGGATAAAAACAACATAAAAGTATATTACAAACCCTAAAGAACAGGTCAAGAAGGCTAAAACTCAGGTTTAAGAAAAACTATAAAGAAAAAATGAAAAAATGCTATTTTAGCTAGGTTGCAGCAAGAAAACATACCAATAAGGGATAAAACACTGTTTGGATAGTTGCAAATGGGAGAGGGAAGTGATATTGAAGGTATATCTCTTACATAATCAATACTCAGCTAAAAACCCATGTGTAATTGTGATAGTAAAAAAAAAAAAAGAAAAACTGCAAGGACATTATTATCAGTCCCATTTTACACAGAGGAAACTGAAGATGAGAGAAGGTAGGCAATTTGCAGAGGTTATATAACCAGTAAAGGAGTTATTGGTATCAGATTTTCCTGACTCCAAAAATAACAGAAAAACACAAATTATTGACACCTCTTTTATGCTCATTTTCACTACCCAGGAAAATGGTCTTCAAACTGAAATGAATAAAAAATTATAACTAAAATGAAATTAAAATTTTAAATGTACAAGAAGGTAATGAAAACCTATTTTCTTTGGAATAATCAATGGCTCAAATGGCATTACGTCCAAGGCTACTGAAAGAATGTAGTGTTCTGTAGATACATCTATTATAAAATTTGTCACATTTTATTCCATTTGGGGGAAACAGTTTATCATTCACAATGGATTGTGGGTTCACTGTATAGCCAGCGACAAAACCAGTGCTGGCATATTCATATGGTTCTCAATTAATATGTGTCATAATGGAACCATTGTTTTGAAATCAAGAACAACTAGAGATGTATTTGAAGTTTTAAAATATGAATGTGTACTGACATTCAAAAATAGGAGGGAAACTAAGAAGGTAACCAGTACTTGAGCACCTATTGTGTGTCAGTTTCAGGGGAGTGCTTGGTACTTGACCCATATTGAGTCATTTAAGCCTTGCAATTACCTGGCTAGAAGATTTTACATATTAGGAAACAAAGTTAAAAAGATCTAAAAATTGTCAGACCACAAATAGCTAGGATCTACCAGAAGGGCTGGATTTCAAACCCATGGCTATAGTTGAAAGTACATGCTGGAGTGTGAACTGGCCAAATGATTTTGCAACAAGCTCCTTAATTGCTCAAAGCTTCACTTTTCTCTTTTGTAAAATAGGAATAATGACAAAACGCAACTCGTAGGAATGTGGCAAGTATCTACATTAAGAATACCCAAATTTTATATATAGTCGTGTGTATATGTCAATCCCAATCTCCCAATTTATCCCTCCCCAACTTTCTCCCCTGGTAACCACAGATTTGTTTTCTACATCTGTGACTCTATTTCTGTTTTGTAAATAAGTTCATTTGTATTTTCTAATAAGGACCACTTTATAGCACAAGGAACTCTGCTCAATACTCTGTAATGACCTACATGGAAAAAGAATCTAAAAAAGAGTGGGTATATGTATAACTGATTCACTTTGCTGTACACCTGAAACTTACACAACATTGTAAATCAACTATAACAATAAAGTTTTTTAAAAAGGTCAAAAAAATAAAAAAGGTCAGAAGATGAACATTAAATAATTGAGATAATGATTTGAGAAGACATAAACATGGAAAAATAAATTTGAATCATAAGTAGTTAGTACTTCGTGAGAAAAAAAATACCCAAATTTGCATGACACTTAGCAAGTGCTCAATAATATAAATAGTATCAAAAATTCATAACAATGAAAAATAATTGCCTTGTTAGGTAGCATGCTATCATGTACTACCAAGCCATTAATAATGTGGTACTTTTCTGTTTGGCTGTTTATTTTTCCTTGTATACCGGAAACCCCAGAGAGAAGGGGGCTTCTTTCTCCACCCCTTTTCTAAGCCTTCATCCTATAGGGGCCCAGGGAGGGTCAAATAAGTATTAAAGTACCATGTGCAAAAGCTCTTACCGTTTAGCAGATATGTTTGCACCTGATGGTATTAGAAATAGTAGACCATTGCAGCTGAGTTTAGCAAGAAGCAATCTATGGGGGGGTCATGGCATACCCAAGCAGAACCTAAAACAGAAATCTGGTGTTAGGCTGGGACAAGAGGCTTTCTTTTCAATCTTACTCTGCAGAAAAACTATCACTTCACATGTGCAGCTTTCTACAGAAGACAGAGCATTGCCATGGCATGTGGGATCTTCCTGGACCGGGGCACGAACCCGTGTCCCCTGCATCATTAGGTGGACTCTCAACCACTGCGCCACCAAGGAATCCCCGTTCTGTGTGTTTTGTAATTCATATACATGGGACCGTATGGTACACAGTATTTTGTCTGGCTTTTTTGGGGGGCTCAGCACAATATTTTTGACTTTTTGACTTACATTTCTGTTATTGCATGTATCAGCAGCTAATCCTTATTATTATTATTTTTTTCTGTACATTATTTTATTGCATAAATATACCACGATTTTAAAAAATCCGTTCTCCGGTTTATGTTTCAAGTTTGGGGCTATTAGGAATAAAGCTACTTTGAATATTCTTGTATAAGTCTTTTTATTGTCACGTGTATTCATGTCTCTTGAGATGTGCCTAGGAGTGGAATTGTTGGGGCATGGGGTAGGTGAATGTGTAATATTATGGGAAACTTTAAGCAGAAGAGTGACATAATCTGACATTTTAAAATGGTCAATCTGGTTGTTGAATTAAAAATAGAATGTAAGGGAGGTGAGGGTGGAAACAGGGATACTGATTAGGAGGTGACTGCAGGAATCCAGGAGGTGATGATGATGGTAGTTGTGAGTAGGTGTCAGATTCTGGACATACTTTGAAGGGAGATACAATAGGCAATAGGACTTTTTTTGCGGTACACGGGCCTCTCACTCTTGTGGCCTGTCCCCTTGCGGAGCACAGACTCCGGACGCGCAGGCTCAGCAGCCATGGCCCACGGGCCCAGCCGCTCCGCGGCATGTGGGAGCTTCCCGGACCAGGGCACGAACCCGTGTCCCCTGCATCGGCAGGCGGACTCTCAACCACCGCGCCACCAGGGAAGCCCGGCAATAGGACTTTTGAATGAATTGAATGTGGGTTATGAAAGAAAAAGGAACTTACTGATGACTCCAAGGATTTTGCCTAGGCAGTTGGAAGAATGTAGTTGTTATCAACTGAGATCACAAGATGGAGAAAGGAACTTCCCTGGTGGCACAGTGGTTGGGAGTCCGCCTGCGGATGCAGGGAACATGGGTTCGTGCCCCAGTTCGGGAAGATCCCACTTGCCGCGGAGTGGCTGGGCACGTGAGCCATGGCCGCTGAGCCTGCGCGTCCGGAGCCTGTGCTCCGCAACGGGAGAGGCCACAACAGTGAGAGCCCCACGTACCGCAAAAAAAAAAAAAAAAAAAAAAAAAGATGGAGAAGGAGCTGGGCTTTTGGTGGGGGGAGGCAGGGGCTGAGGGGTGAAGGGAAGGAATGGTGTAGTGATTTAAACAAGTTTGATTTCAGATGTGGATCAGACATCACAATGGTGCTGTTGAGTAGGTAGTTGGGGATATAAACTTGGATCTCAGGAAAGAGGTCTGAGCCAGAAATATACCTTTGTAAGTTGTTAGTAAAAAGATTGTAAATAAAGTCAAAAGACTGAATGAGATATTTCTCATTCAGGGGAGTGAGCATAGGTAGAGAAGAGACCATAACCAAGGATTGATCCCTGGACACTCAAAATTAAGAGGCTGAACAGAAAAGGAGGAAGCAGCACAGGAAATTGTGAAGGAGTGACCAGCGAGGAAGGAGGAAAACCAAGACCAATGAAAGTGTTTCAGGAAGAAGTGATGAAATGTCAGGTGGTCCTGATAATTAAATTGAGGAGAGCACTAGGGGTTGACCACTGAGTTGTCAACACTGGTAGGTCATTTGTGACCTTCACTAAAATAGTAGGAATGTGGGAATACTGATTCTCTTTAGGAAAAGCCACTGCTATAGAGATATTTAACAAGTTTTGTAATATTTTGAACTTTGACACATGAATGACTTTGAGTTGTCTCAACTTTCAAGCTGTTAAAGGAGCTACACACCTTCCAGTGAAGTATTATCTGGCTGCAGCTATTCAAAAGTCCACCAGACATTCTAGAGAAATTCACCTGTCTGTGACTGAGGCATAAAAAAATGGGAAGAAAACAACTATCAACTTATTTTTATTTGACTTTTATCTTATAAGACAAGGGAGGATTTCATTTCTAGAATATAATTTCTTACTGGAATGTTTATTATGGAAGCAAAAATTTCAGAGAACATCAATCAACTAGTAGGGTTATTTTTTAAAATCAAACTTTTAGTCGATTCTTGTATAATAGTGTCAGGGACTATGATGTTATTTGTATTTTACAAATGATAAATAGAGGCATAGAGATGATAAGTTATTTGCCTCGTCACACGGCTAGAAGATGCAGCCAGCTGTCTCCAGGATTCATGCTCTAAAGTATTGTACTCTGACTAAACAGAAGGCCAAATATGAATATTTAACTGGGCAGAAAGATACAAAAGATATGAAATTCCCAGGTGATATCCCTGGCAGACCAAGATGCAGATTTTCAAAGGAAATATCAGAGAACTGGATTCATTATCCTAAAAAGATTTACACAATGAGTATATAAAAGAGTCAAAAGAATTGCAAAAGAGAAAGGAGTTTTCTAAATTTTCATTTAAAAATTTTTAATAATTGTATGTTTAAGATGTACAACATGATTTAATATACATATAAACAGTGAAATAATTACTACAGTCAAGGTAATTAACATATTATCTCCTCATTAGCTTTCATTTATTTTGTGATATGAACACCTGAAATCTACCTTCTTAGCAAATTTCTAATATCCAATACAGTATTATTAACTATAGTCATCATGCTGTACATTAGATCTATAGACTTATTCATCCTACATAACTGCAACTTTCTATAGTTTGACCAACGTCTTCCCATTTCCCCAACTTTTCCACCCCTGGTAACCACCATTCTATTCTCTGCTTTTATGTATTTGACTAGTTTCTAGATTCCACATATAAGTGAAATCATGCATTTTTTTTTTCTTTTTGTGTCTGGCTTATTTCACTTAGCATAATTTCTTCCAGGTTCACCCACATTGTTGCAGATGGCAGAATTGCCTTCTTTTTTAGGAGTAGAATATATATATCACAATTACTTCATCCATTCATACATCAATGAACACTAAGGTTGTTTCCATATCTTGGTTATTGTGAATAATGCTACAATGAACACAAGAATACAGATAATATCTTGGAGGCAATGACTTCATTTCTTTGGGATATATATGCAAAAGAGGTATCGCTGGATCATATGGTAGTTCTAGTTTTTTTTTTTTTTGAGGAATTTCCATACTGTTGTCCACAATGGCTGTACCAATTTATATTCCTACCAACAGTGTATATGTCCCCTTTCTCCACAACCTCACCAACACTTGTTATCTTTTTGACAATAACCAATAAACATAAGACCTGAAACCATAAATCTCCTAGAGAAAACATAGGGCATTGACAGCATCATTGGCAATCCATTTTTTTTGGATATGACACCAAAAGCTCAGGCAACAAAAGTATAAATAAACAGGTGGGGCTACATCAAATTAAAAAGCTCTGAACAGCAAAGGAAATAATCAACAAAATGAAAAGGCAATCTACAGACTGGAAGAAAATATTTGCAAACCATACATATCTGATAAGGGGTTATTATCCAACATATATAAGGATCAGATACAATTTAATAGCAAGAAAACAACCAAATTTTTGAAAAAATAAGCAAAAGACCTGAATAAATATTTTCCAAAGAAGACATACAAATGGCCAACAGGTATATGAAAAGGTGCTCAACATCATTAATCATAGGGAAATGCAAATCAAAACCACAATGAGATATCACTTCACACCTGTTAAAGTGGATTTCTCTAGTGAAAATCTAATCTTTAATCCTAAACGTGGGTTGTAGGGAGTATTGCCTCTTAACCCCAAACCTAGTGAGTGGGGCTTCAGTGGAGCCATGTGAAAGATGGGTGTGTATTCCCTTTATTCAGGGACCGGGTGCCTGATGCACACAGAGAAAACAGAGCAAACAGGGTTGAGATTTTGTCTTGGAAGTGATCTCTCACATCTCTGACAGCCAACCAAAGGTGAGGAACCCAGTGGAACTACTAGGCTCAGGTTGTTCAAAAGTGATATTTCCTAAGAGACTGCCCAGCTAAAGCTAAAGGGGAAGCCAGAGGTTAGATGTTCTGGAGAATACCCCAGGTGCAGAGCTAGAAAAGTTCTGAAGCTGCCCAGAAAGCCAGACAACACTTCAGAATTGGAAGGGAATTCATTCCCCATGTGAAAACTTGGCCAGTGACAAACAAGTGTGAGGAAGGAGTCAGCAAATACATTCTCTTCCCTGTGCACCCAGCTCACATTTCCAAATATCAGTGGTTCAAGGAAGTCTTTCAAGAAGGTGTCCTGTGTGCAAACATCAGTTAGGGTTTCATGCAAAACTTGGCACAAGTTAGTAGGTGCACCCACCACCTTCACGTGCTTTCCTTCTCCCTCGACCCATCACTTCCCCTTTTCCCCTCACTCTTGCTCTCTTGGAATTGAATCCACCAGTAAAACCTTAGCTAGAAGCTTTGCCTCAGCCAGTTTTCTATCAAAGACAGGCTACACCAGCATTGCTTTGGGACTTTCTTTGTGACCAGGAGTGTATAACAGGCATGGACCATTCAGAACTTCATTTCCTGGCAGTTCTAAAGCTACACCCTCTAGGTTACTTCCTCAGTAATAAAGCTGGTGTTTTAATCTCCATTTTGCCATATTGTGTTTCTTACTCAACTGGTCTCAAAATCGGTAGGAAAAGGCATATAATTGAACTTCTCAAACCCCAATAGCATAGGCTGTTTCTCTCCCTGCTTTCAAACACACACTTTACAACTCTCACTCTGTAAAATCTACTTTGCATTGCGAGCTATCCAAAGCCAGTGGCCCTAATTTAGACTTATATGAATTCCTCACAATATATAATACAGTATATTGAATATAGTAGGTGTGTAACTATTAAGCTAAGTCAAACTTTTTCCCATTCCCCATAGAATCAAATTATTCATTTTAATGAAATAACCTTAAATATTTGGTACCCATTTAAGAAGACATGAAAGAATTGAGACCCCCCACAAAAAAGGAGAAGACAATGGACAATAAACATCCTAAATCATTTTTTTAAATCTCTGGATTTTCAAATCTTTAACTAAAAAATTGGAAGCAAATATTGGAAGCTAAATCCTCTGAGGTGTGATGTTTAATTAAAATGCAGAGCTCATTTAAAATGAGTACAATTCAGAAGATAGCTCCAGACACTAAATTTTATCTTTGCAATTACAATTAGTTTTCATTAGGTGATGGGGAGGGTCCAGATTTAGAGGATACGGAAAAGCAACAGCTTACAACCTGTGGTCACATAATTGCTCTTTGACATTAACTGTTCTTACAAAAGGAAGTTTTGAGAAATGAGCTGCATGTAGTGAGAACAGAGTACAATTGTGTAGAGTGGATCAAATTAATCAAATTTTCCATGATGTTCGTGTGTGTGAGCATACATGTTGTGTTTGTGTGTTAAAGATGAGATGACATTCTCCCAAATATTCCTCCTCTGTATAGATACCAGACAATGCAACGGAGAAATAGAAAGTGTCAAAGTTATAGCAGGGTGATTCTGTTTTTAGGATTCAGTCTAATAATTATCTTAATAATAACGATAGTAATAACAACAACTATGACAACAACAGTTATTACTTTTACAGCCATAACTATATTCTAAGCATTAACCCAAGCATGGGTGCATTCACAAATGCATACATGCACATGCACACACATTCATGTTAACCTCAAAACAAACATACGAGGCAGGTACTGTCGCTTTCTCCATTTTATAGATGAGGTAGCTGAGACACCAATGAGTTAAGAGACTTGTCCTAGTTTACGCAGCTGGTGACTGTCAGAGCCAGGATTCACACCAGGTAGTCTGGCTATAGTGTCCTTCCTATTCATCTTTAGTTTAAAATTGTTCTATGATAATTTTTCTTATGTCCTTAGGAAAACGCTCTGTGAATATTGTCAAAGAAAAAGTGCCATTAGCTTTGCCATGAAACATGAGATCATTTAAGCTGATACCTTCTTAGAAACATTTAAGCCTTTCATGTGGCAGCTTCAGGTTCTGTTAAGTCATGACCCACTCCTGAAACCACTAAGTATGTGCCCTTTGACTCAGCAATACTATTTCTAGGAATATATCCTGAGAAAAAATACTCTATCTCTTTGTGATTCTATTCAAAGCATTATTTGCAATATCAAATAATTATAATAATCTAACTATATTTATTAGATATAATTCAGATATCTAATATGAATTATATATTTATTTAATAATTTCATATTATATTCTCAATACAACTGAAAGAAATTGACTAAATAACTTTATTATAGTCATGCCATAGACTACTGGGCAGCCATTACAAATACCTTGTAATGAACCCTTAATTAAATGTGAAAATTTATATAATATACTGCAAAGTTAAAACATTACAAAATAGCATTATATTATTTACCCTTTTCATTGGATATGAAACTATAGTTATGTGTGTGCATGTACAACACACACACACACACGTACACACACACAGAAAATCTTGAAATGTATATACACTAACATGTTTTACATTGCTTATTTTTTGATGGACACATATGTGCTATTTAACTTTCTTATCAGAACCAGTCAATATTTCTTCAATCTTTCATCATGCATATATATTATCTTTGAAATAAGAAAACCTTGGAATAAAAAGTAAAAAGAGCAATTTATATTTATATAAACATACATGTGTGGTTCCTAATGAAATATGAAATTGCAGCAGGATGGGCAAGTCTTTATTTTCCAAAAGTAATTCATCACAGTAAATTATTTGTAAAAGTACATGTCAAAAAACCTATTAGTACTTCCTGCTCTGCATTTTGTTCATGTCTCCTCATTTAACCCTAACTGAGGGAGCTCTCAAACATAGGCAGCTCATATTCTTATTACATGAGCATTTCACTTTTGGTACAATAAATTTTTATAAAGCTCCTCAAAGACAAACTACGAAAACAAAGTGAATAGTCCAAAAGTTCACTGAAGGTCATTTTTATGTTGTTGCTATGATTTCTGTAACAGATAGTTGGTTTAATCACACTTCTCACCTGATAGTGGATGATCATAATCTATTTTTAATTTTTTCCCAAACCCAAGTGCTACTTCACTCCCCTTCTATTAACCACCCAATTTGAATGTTACATCTGTAACCCCAAGTATGTGTTTACCTCTTTAAACTATGTGGTATCTTTTGTGTGATTAGGGTTTTTAATTTATAGAAATGATACACTGTAGATCTTGTTCTCTTTCTTACATTTTTTAGTGAGGACACTGTTTCTGAGACATATCCATATTCTGTGATTGCTGCGTCATATCCCATAATGCCTGGTAACCACATTTTCCTTATTCATTTCCTTATTGATGGACACCTAGGTTACCTTCCTCTCTTTCCTCACCCCCAAAACACCCCCATGAACAGCTTTGTGCATGTTCACTTGAACTAGAGTCTTGAACTAGAGTTTCTCTGGGATGTTAACCCAAGCGTGTGATTGCTGGGTCAGAGGTAATACACATAGTTATTTCACAAAACACTGACAGATTTCCTTCTCAAATGACTGTGCCAGTTACTAATCTAAACAAAAAGAAGAATTGCTTATATTTTTAAAAAGCTGTAACTGTTTTCTCATTCATGTGGGACAGAAGAACTCATTTTTCAAGAAAATTTTGTTTGGGAAACATTTTAATGGGTCCTTTGGGGTTATTTAATGGGCACATAACCAGTCAAAAACAGAAATCTGGAGACAAAGAAAAGCTAAATTGAAAGTTGGAGACAAAGAAAAGCTAAATTGCTTTGCCTGCTAATAGAAAAGCCTTTCATTTTGGCAAAAGAACTCTGTGCATGATGATGCTTTTAGAAAAATGCATTTAATTCTTAATATGGACAAAGACTATGCTATCTTAGAGGATTATTATTTGCTCTTGGGAGAGAAAGAGAGAGAGAAGGAAGCTACTTAGGAAGAAAGGAATAGAGACAAGAGGACTAGAGGCAAAATGAGAAAACATGTATTCCCTCTATTAGTAAAAAAAAAAAAAAAAGCTTAGTGGACTTGAAATGCCAAGACCTCCTAGAGAAATTCTTCTGAACCTCTAAGTCAATTAGGTTAATTCTACACTGAAAAACACTGACTATGGAAGTGAGCATCTGTAACCCTTATATAATTATTGTGCCCAAGAATTGCCCTGTCATGGGCAGAAGCATATCCCAGGAAGCCTTTGTTTGTGACAAAATAATCTGGGGAATTGTGACTTTCCTACACTGCCCCTCCTTTGAAGTAACAGGGTTGCAAGTAACAGAGCTCCCAGCCCAAGTGAGCTTAAGTAACAAGGTTACATGCAGATCAGCTCATCAGAAAAGTCGAGTGGTGAGGCATGCAAAGTCCAATTCAGAGCCCCAAACAATGTTCCTATCTATATTTTGCCATCATCAATATTGGGCTATGTGTGGTAGCAAATGGCAGTGGTGGCTTTATAGAGTCATCGTCCCTTAGAGTTAGAGGAAGATTGGTTCCAGGACCCCCATAGATACCCAAATCTGAGAATGCTCAGTCTCTTATATAAAATGGTGTAGTATTTGCATATAACCTATGCACATCCTCCTGTATACTTTAAATCATTTCTAGATTACTTATAATACTAGATCAATGTAAATTCTTTGTAAATAGTTGCAAATACAATGTAAACACTATGGCAATAGTTGTTGGTATGTGGCAAATTCAAGTTTTGCTTTTTGGAACTTTCTGGATTTTTTTCAAATATTTTTGATCCTCAGTTGAATCCATGGATGTAGAACTCATGGATACTGAGGGCCAACTGTACTTATATTCTTTTACGTTTTATATCCAGTAGGAAAGAATGTGACTCTCTTTATGAAAAATTTCAGCAAAAGTCTCATTTAATCTCTTTGGAACTAACTGAGCCACATGTTCATTCTTGAACCAACTATGTAACCAGAGGCTTGTGAGCCTCTTATTTACAAGACCAATCAGAGCCTATGCCAGTCTCTGAAACAAAGAGTCAAATTCATCTGAAACATTTGGGCTGAATAATGGGGGAGAGGTATTTATCTTAAGCCAAGATCCAATCTAGGGACTGTGTGCACAAATGCCAAGATCCAGTCTAGGGACCGTGTGCTCAAATGCCAAGTAACAAACACAAGAAAGGTCTACCACAATTTCCTTCTCTCAGTAATAGCTTGCCAGGTCTCATTTTCTACATCACATAGAAAAAAAATAAAACAGATGCTCCCTGGAGTACCAAGGTACTTGAAGAGAAAGGTATGTATCTTATGCCCTGGACACACATTTGGAAATATTATTTCTGGACAATTGGTTCATGATAGATGTTCTGCCAGAGAATGATCATGCTTTAATATGCTGGCTTCTCTTTCTTTTTTTTGGTCCTTGTTTTACAGTCATAAAATCCTCAATATACAAAAATTGCTTAACTTAATTACTAAGTGAAATCAATATTATCCTCCGTATATTTTCCTGAAGAAATTACCTTATTGCATATCTAGGTTATGAAAAGGATAATATACATGCTAATATTTTCTATTTAAATTAGGAGTAACCGAAAGGAAAAAAACTGCTTATTCTTCATGCAAATGCATAGTCAGAAAGTCATAACTGGCCATCAGAATCATCTTACATGTATGATAAAATTATATTCTCTGATTAGAATAAAGCCTTTTCCTAAGACCAAAAGAGAAACAAAGTCTCCTTCTGTCTCTCCAAATAGTCTGCACGTAAAAATATGTTTCTGGAAAGAAAATAAAATGTGATATATTTTCACCTTCCATCTAGGAAACATTAATTTTTTTATGAAATGGACAGATGTCTTGAAATTTCATGGAAGAAGAAATGGAAAATCTGAATATCCCTATGTCTATTAAAAATTGAATTTGTTATCTCAAACCTAATATCCTATATAGTAGTGAAATACTGATTTATTTTTTCTTCCTGAAATCATGAATAACTCAGAGATGTCCATTCTTTTCCCTTCTATTCAACATTGGCATGAAGATTCAAGCCATTGCAAATCAGGCCAGAAAAAAAACTAAAAGACAGAAATATCATATAAAAATAAAATTATCCTATTTACAGATTATATAATTGTTTAATTAGAATACCCCTGATATCTACAAAATTACTATCAGAACTAATGAATTAGTTTGCCAAGGTTGTAGGACATAATATAAATATGAAAAAATCAATGGATACTCACATGATAGCAGTAAAAATTGAAAAACAAAATTTCAAAATATCCATTTACCATAGCATCAAAAACTTCAAATACTTATGAATAAATATAACAAAAACATTCAAGACTTCTATACTGAAATTACAAATGTTGTTGTTTGAAACTAAAGAAGACTCAAATAAATAGAGATACTATGTTAATGAACTGGAAAACTCAATATTGTTAAGATTATAATTCTTCCCAAACTGACCTACAGATTAAATGCAGCTCCATTTTTGTATCAATTTGAGAAGCTGATTCTAAAATGCATATGGAAATGTAGACAAACAAGAATAAATAAAACAATTTAAAAAATAAGAACAATATTAAATGTGTTATAAAGCTATAGCATTCAAGAGAGTTTGGTGGGAGCAAAAAGAGAGATATATAAATCAATGGAACAGAATAGACAGTGTAGAAGTAGACCTACACATATCTGTTCAATTGATTTTCAACAAAGACAACTCAATGGAAAAAGGAAAATTTTTCAATATATGGTGCTATAGCAAAAGGATTCCTGTACAAGAAAAAATAACGAACATAAATCCTTACCTCACACCATATACAAATATTAAGTCAAAGTGGATCACATATCTAAAACTAAAATACAGAATTATAATAAAAAGCTGTAGGAAAAGAGAAGTAAATATTTAGTTTGAGGATGAGCAAATTTTTCTTAACTAGAAATTAAAAAAAATACCTAACATGAAAGAAAAAATCTGTGTAATTGATCTTCAGGAAACACTTTTGCTCTAGGATGAACATCATGAGTTTGAAGAAAATATCTGTAAAGCCTATATGAGACATATAACTTTTATCCAGAAATATAAAGAACTCTTATAACTCAAATAAAAAAATAGCCCAATTAAAAAATGGTAAGAAGATTTGAATAAACATTTTACAAGACTAATAAGAATATGAAAACATGCTCAACAGAAGTTGAGCAAATTAAAACTACAATGAGATATGACTACATAACTATTAGAGTTGTTAAAATAATAATAACAATAGAGCTTCCATGGTGGTGCAGTGGTTGAGAGTCTGCCTGCCGATGCAGGGGACACAGGTTCGTGCCCCGGTCCAGGGAGATCCCACATGCTGCAGAGCGGCTGGGCCCGTGAGCCATGGCCACTGAGCCTGCACATCCGGAACCTGTGCTGCACAAAGGGAGAGGCCACAACAGTGAGAGGCCCGCATACCACAAAAGAAAATTTAAAAAAATAATGATAATATCTGACACTACTGACCATTAGCAAGGATGTAAGATGTAAATTACTAGTGGGAAGGAAAAATTGTATAGCTATTCTGGATAACAGTTTAAAATTTTCCTATAAAATTAAACATACATTTACCATATGACTCTGTCATCTCACTCCTAAGTATTTACCTAAAAGAAATGAAATACAGCTATCAACAAAGTCCTGTATAAAAATGTTCATAGCACCTTTATTTATAATAGCTCAAAAATAGAATCAAACCAGATATCCATTAATATGTGAATGTAGAAACAAATTGTGGTATATTCATACAATAGAGTACTACTCAGCAATGAAAAGGAAACTAGAAACTATCAATACACACAATATGGATAAATCTCAAAATCATTTGTATAAGTGAAAGAAGCCAGGTGAAAAGAAGGATATGTAATGTTTGATCCCATTTATATTCAATAAAATATTCTAGAAAAGAAAACTAACTAGAGTGACAGAAAGCAGATTAGTGGTTGCCTGAGAATGGGGATAGAGAAAAGAATGGATTACAAAGGTAGACTAGGAAGCTTCTGAAGGTGGCAGAAGTATTCAATATCTTGATTGTGTTGATAGCTTATATACACATCAAAACTTAAATTGTGCACTTTAAATATGGATAGTATATTATACTTTATATCTCAAAAAAATTATAAAAGCAAATAAGGGAGAAAGAAAAATTATTCCTTTGGTATGAACTTGTCACACAGCAACATTTATTCCATTTCCTTCCAGAAATCTGCAAAGCTAAGTTTGGCATAACAAAGTGCAACTCTAAACAATTACAAGTGATAGAAAGCACTTTTCTTTGGTAAGTGGTGGTAGTCAAAAGGATATAAAATACTTCTATACCTCACTTTGCCTATCAGCACTCCATAAAATTCTATACCCAGAAATCCATTATTTTCCTCGCTGATGCTACAGTCACGAACATGTCAAGACCTGCAAACACACTGGCCTGTAGGAATGAAAGTGACTAACAACACTGACACAGTAATAACTGCCATCAAAATTATTTAGATTTGTGCTTTACAATTACCACTTTTTTTCACATACTATATTCAAAATTACCAATATATATCCATTTTCTTTAATAGACAAAGGATTTAGGACTATTATCCTTGTGTCAATAGATTTTCTTCAATTTGCTTTTCCTATTTTTCTATAGCTTTTTTAGCATAATGCTCATTTTGCTTTCCTCCCTCCACAAAAATTAGATTAAACTTGAAAAATTGGTGCTGAAAGCCAGTGTGCTATTATGTGATCTGAGTATCTGGTGTCAACTCAGCTTCTTGTATTTGAAGCTTCACTTAATTAGCACAGACTTGGAGTGGTGGGAACATTTATCTTGAACCACTAATCAAAGCTGTACAGAAACTGAATAGATCATTTTGACTAAAATTATCACTTTCTATGAGACAAAGTTGTTAATTAGCTAATTATTTGGTATGAATGATAAAAGTCACTTCTGCTTTTACTGTATTTACTCTGATAATAAACAGAAAGTTTTAGTACTTAATGTTTATTCACTCTCTGGCAGCTTTCCTAAGTACCAAAAAATAGTTGCATTTAAAGTGCCAAAGATTTCCTGGCAGTAAAAGTCAAATGCTTCCAGTAAAGGTCTTATATAACTTAATTTTTAGAGCAATTACACATCACTGGAGACAGTTCATAATTTTAAAGCTGAAAATGACTCCAGAGATTACCTGATCCAACTGCATGGTTTCCCAGGTGAATCAACTGCAGCCCAGGTGACTAGCAACTTACCCAAATTGACAACCTGAGTCATTTATTTTTCTCTTTATGCAATTCTATAACTTCTTTAGCATCTGATCTAATAACTGATTAAATTATACCCCAGAGGATGATAGTGAGTAACTTATTTTAAGATGCGATATTTGTAGGGTTTCCCTGGTTGCGCAATGGTTGAGAGTCCGCCTGCCGATGCAGGGGACACAGGTTCGTGCCCCGGTCCGGGAAGATCCCACATGCCGCAGAGCGGCTGGGCCCGTGAACTATGGCCGCTGAGCCTGCGCGTCCAGAGCCTGTGCTCTGCAATGGGAGAGGCCACAACTGTGAGAGGCCCGCGTACTGCAAAAAAATAAATAAATAAAAAAGATGTGATATTTGTACTTTGACTACCCCAAGAATAGAGGTATATGATAACATGGATTGAAAATAATTAACTCTCCTCAATCAGTCTTCCAATATACACAATACAATATTATAAATATATTATAGTTTCTACTTTCTCTAATGCTACCAAAATAGATTCAGGATTTTAGTATCGTCAGGCTCCTGAAAGAATCAAGGTCGGTTTCCACATACATTACCTACAGCCCTATCCTTGTTCAAGAACCCAACAAACACTTAGTACAATACAAGATTACTTTCTGCTTAAATAGGATAGGAATTAATTTAAGTTTTAAAAAGCTTGTAGTTGTTTCTGCATAGAAGATAATTTGTAGGTTTGTCAAGAATAAAGATAAGGATATGAGTTAGGTATTTACTGTCTCAGTGCGCTGTGAAGTGGAATAAGCCAATAGCAAAGAAGTGAACATCTATGGATGGTATGTTGAATGTGATGTTGACAGATATGAGTGATAAGAAAAAGAGAAATTATGGATGGCTTCTAGGTTTGGATCCTGGATGGCTGAAATGGATAATGACATAATTTAATGAAATAGAGAATAGCAGGGAGGGTGGAAATAATTGGATTTCGAGGAAGCCAATATAAGGAATTCTATTTAAGAAATAAGAAATTTAAGATACAGGAAGAGGAACCAAGATGGCGGAGCACAAGATTGTGCTTTCACTCCCTCTTGCAGGAACACAAGAATCACAACTAGCTGCTGGACAATCATCGACAGGAAGACACTGGAACTCACCAAAAAAGATACCCCACATCCAGAGATAACGCAGAAGCCAAAATGAGATGGTAGGAGGGGTACAATCACAGTTAAATCAAATCCCATAACTGCTGGATAGGTGATTCACAGACTAGAGAACACTTAGACCACAGAAGTCCACCCACTGGAGTGAAGGTTCTGAGCCCCATGTCAGGCTTCCTAACCTGGGGGTCCGGCAACGGGAGGAGGAATTGCTAGAGAAATAGAATTTGAAACGTAGCTGGAATTGACTGCAGGACTTCGATAGGACTGGGGGAAACAGAGACTCCACTCTTGGAGGGCACACACAAAGTAGTGTGAGCATCGGGACCCAGGGGGAGAAACAGTGACACCAGGGGAGACTGAACCAGACCTACCTGCTAGTGTTGGGAGAGTGTCCTGCAGAGACAGGAGTGGCTATGGCTCACCGTGGGGACAAGGACACTGGCAGCAGAAGTTCTGGGAAGTACTCCTTGGTGTGACTCCTCCCAGAGTCTGTCATTAGCCCCAACAAAGAGCCCAGGTAGGCTCCAGTGTTGGGTTGTCTCTGGCCAAACAACCAACAGGGAGGGAACCCAAGCCCACCCATCAAGAGTAAAGTGGATTAAAGTTTTACTGAGGTCTTCCCACCAGAGCAACAGTCAGCTCTACCCACCACCAGTCCCACTCATCAGGAAACTTACAAAAGCCTCTTAGATAGCCTCATCCACCAGAGGGCAGACAGCAGAAGCAAGAGGAACTACAATCCTGCAGCCTATAGAACAAAATCCACATTCACAAAAAGATAGACAAGATGAAAAGGCAGAGAGCTATGTACCAGATGAAGGAACATGATAAAACCCCAGAAAAACAACTAAATGAAGTGGAGATAGGCAACCTTCTATAAAAAGAAATAAGAATAATGAGAGTGAAGATGATCTAGCACCTTGGATAAAGAAGGGAAGCAAAGATTGAGAAGATGCCAGAAATGTTTAACAAAGACCTAGATGAATTAATGAACAAACAAACAAAGATGAACAATACAATAACTGAAATGAAAATTACACTAGAAGGAATCAATAGCAGAATAACTGAGGCAGAAGAACGGATAAGTGACCTGGAAGACAGAATGGTGGAATTCACTGCTGCAGTACAGAATAAAGAAAAAAGAATGAAAAGAAATGAAGACAGCCTTAGAGACTTCTGGGACAACATTAAATGCAATAACATTTGCATTATAGGGGTCCCAGAAGGAGAAGAGAGAGAGAAAGGACCCGAGAAAATATTTGAAGAAATTATAGTCGAAAATTTCCCTAACATGGGAAAGGAAATAGCCACCCAAGTCCAGGAAGCACAGCAAGTGCCATATAGGATAAACCCAAGAGGAAACATGCCAAGACACATTGTAATCAAATTGGCAAAAATTAAAGACAAAGAAAAATTATGGAAAGCAGCAAGGGAAAAATGACAAATAACATACAAGGGAACTCCCATAAGGTTAACAGCTGATTTCTCAGCAGAAATTCTACAAGCCAGAAGAGAGTGGCATGATATACTTAAAGTCATGAAAGGGAAGAACCTACAACCAAGATTACTCTACCCAGCAAGGATCTCATTCAGATTCAAAGGAGAAATGAAAAACTTTACAGACAAGCAAAAGTTAAGAGAATTCAGCACCACCAAACCATCTCTACAACAAATGTTAAAGGAACTTCTCTAAGTGGAAAACACAAGAGAAGAAAAGGACCTACAAAAACAAACCCAAAACAATAAGAAAATGGTCACAGGAACATACACATCAATAATTACCTTAAACGTGAATGGATTAAATGCTTCAACCAAAAGACACGGGCTTGCTGAATGGATACAAAAACAAGACACATCTATGTGCTGTCTACAAGAGACCCACTTCAGACCTAGGGACACATACAGACTGAAAGTGAGGGAATGGAAAAAGATATTCCATGCAAGTGGAAATCAAAAGAAAGCTGGAGTAGCTATACTCATATGAGATAAAATTAGACTTTAAAATATAGAATGG
Source organism: Phocoena sinus (assembly GCF_008692025.1). Lineage (NCBI taxonomy): Eukaryota > Metazoa > Chordata > Mammalia > Artiodactyla > Phocoenidae > Phocoena > Phocoena sinus. Next base: position 22,670,408 of record NC_045779.1, read on the forward strand.
TATAAAAGAAAAGGAAGGACTACATAATGATCAAGGGATCAATCCAACAAGAAGATATAACAATTATAAATATATATGCACCCAACATAGGAGCACCTCAATACATGAGGAAGCTGCTAACAGCTATAAAAGAGAAAATCAACAGTAACACAATAATAGTGGGGAACTTGAACACCTCACTTACATCAATGGGCAGATCATCCAAAATGAAAAAAAATAAGGAAACAGAAACTTTAAATGACACAATAGACCAGATAGATTTAATTGATATTTATAGGACATTCCATCCAAAAACAGCCGATTACACTTTCTTCCCAAGTGCACATGGAACATTCTCCAGGATAGATCACATCTTGGGTCACAAATCAAGCCTCAGTAAATTTAAGAAAATTGAAATCATATCAAGCATCTTTTCTGACCACAACACTATGAGATTAGAAATGAATTACAGAGGAAAAACCGTAAAGAACACAAACACATGGAGGCTAAACAGTATGTTACTAAATAACCAAGAGATCACTGAAGAAATCAAAGAGGAAATCAAAAAATACCTAGAGGTAAATGACAATGAAAACACGATGACCCAAAACCTATGGGATGCAGCAAAAGCTGTTCTAAGAGGGAAGTTTATAGCTCTAAAAGCCTCACTCAAGAAGCAAGAAAAATCTCAAATGAACAATGTAACCTTACACCTAAAGATACTAGAGAAAGAAGAACAAACAAAACCCAAAGTTAGCAGAAGGAAAGAAATCATAAAGACCAGAGCAGAAATAAATGAAATAGAAACAAAGAAAACAAGAGCAAAGATCGATAAAACTAAAAGCTGGTTCTTTGAGAAGATAAACAAATTTGATAAGCCATTAGCCAAACTCATCAAGAAAAAGAGGGAGAGGACTCAAATTAATAAAATTAGAAAGGAAAAAGGGGAAGGTACAACAGGCACTACAGAAATACAAAGCATCCTAAGAGACTACTACAAGGAACTCTATGCCAATAAAATGGACAACCTGGAAGAAATGGACAAATTCTTAGAAAGGTATAACCTTCCAAGACTGAACCAGGAAGAAATAGAAAATATGAACAGACCAATCACAAGTAATGAAATTGAAACTGTGATTAAAAATCTTCCAACAAACAAAAGTCCAGGACCAGATGGCTACACAGGTGAATTCTATCAAACATTTAGAGAAGAGCTAACACCCATCCTTCTCAAACTCTTCCAAAAACTTGCAGAAGAAGGAATACACCCAAGCTCAATCTATGAGGCCACCATCACCCTGATACCAAAACCAGAAAAATATACTACAAAAAAAGAAAATTACAGACAAATAACACTGATGAATATAGATGCAAAAATCTTCAGCAAAGTACTAGCAAACAGAATCCAACAACAAATTAAAAGGATCATGCACCATGATCAAGTGCGATTTATCCCAGTGATGCAAGATTTCTTCAATATACACAAATCAAACAGTGTGATATACCACATTAAAAAAACTGAAGAAGAAAAACCATATGATCATCTCAACAGATGCAGAAAAAGCTTTTGACAAAATTCAACACCCATTTATGATAAAAACTCACCAGAAAGTGGGCATAGAGAGAACCTACCTCAACATAATAAAGGCCATATACGACAAACCCACAGTGAACATCATTATCAATGGTGAAAAACTGAAAGTGTTTCCTCTAAGATCAGGAAGAAGACAAAGATGTCGACTCTCACCACTATTATTCAATACAGTTTTGGAAGTCCTAGCCATGGCAATCAGAGAAGAAAAAGAAATAAAATGAATACAAATTGGAAAAGGAGAAATAAAACTCTCACTGTTTGCAGATGACATGATTCTTTAAATAGAGAATCCTCAAAATGCCATCAGAGAACTACTAGAGCTAATCAATGAATTTGGTAAAGTTGCAGGATAAAAAATTAATGCACAGAAATCTCTTACATTCCTATACACTAATGATGAAAAATCTGAAAGAGAAATTAAGGAAACACTCCCATTTACCATTGCAACAAAAACAATAAAATACCTAGGAATAAACCTACCTAGGGAGACAAAAGACCTGTATGCAGAAAACTATGACACTGATGAAAGAAATTAAAGATAACACATACAGATGGAGAGATATACCATGTTCTCAGATTTGAAGAATCAATATTGTTGAAAATAGCTATACTATCCAAAGCATTCTACAGATTCAATGAAATCCCTATCAAATTACCAATGGCATTTTTTTACGGAACTAGAACAAAAAATCTTAAAATTTGTATGGAGACACAAAAGACCCCGAATAGCAAAGCAGGCTTGAGGGAAAAAACGCAGGTGGAGGAATCAGACTCCCTGACTTCAGACTATACTACAAAGCTACAGTAATCAAGCCAATATGGTACTGGCACAAAAACAGAAACATAGATCAATGGAACAAGATAGAAAGCCCAGAGATAAACCCACGTACCTATGGTCTTCTAATCTATGACAAAGGAGGCAAGGATATACAATGGAGAAAAGAAAGTCTCTTCAATAAGTGGTGCTCGGAAAACTGGACAGCTACATGTAAAAGAATAAAAATAGAACCCTCCCTAACACCATACACAAAAATAAACTCAAAATGGATTCAAGACCTAAATGTAAGACTGGACACTCTAAATCTCTTAGAGGAAAACATAGGAAGGACACTCTTTGACATAAATCACAGCAAGATCTCTTTTGATCCACCTCCTAGAGTAATGGAAATAAAAACACAAATAAGCAAATGGGACCTAATGAAACTTAAAATCTTTTTCACAGCAAAGGAAACCATAAAGAAGATGAAAAGACAACCCTCAGAATGGGAGAAAATATTTGCAAATGAATCAGCGGACAAAGGATTAATCTCCAAAATATATAAACAGCTCATGCAGCTCAATGTTAACGAAACAAACAACCAAGTCCAAAAATGGGCAAAAGACCTAAATAGACATTTATCCAAAGAAGACATACAGATGCCCAAGAAGCACATGAAAAGCTGCTCAACATCACTAATTATTAGAGAAATGCAAATCAGAACTACAATGAGGTATCACCTCACACCAGTTAGAATGGGCATCATCAGAAAATCTACAAACAACGAATGCTGGAGAGGGTGTGGAGAAGAGGGAACCCTCTTGCAGTGTTGGTGGGAATGTAAATTGATACAGCCACATGGAAAACAGTATGGAGCTTCCTTAAAAAACCAAAAATAGAATTGCCATATGGTCCAGCAATCCCACTACTCGGCATATATCCAGAGAAAACCATAACTTAAAAAGATACATGCACCCCAATTTTCATTGCAGCAGTACTTACCATAGCCAGGTCATGGAAGCAACCTAAATGCCCATCAACAGACAAATGGGTAAAAAAGTAGTGGTACATATATACAATGGAATCTTACTCAGCCATAAAAAGGAATGAAATTGAGTCATTTGTTGAGACGTGGTGCATCTAGAGACTGTTATACAGAGTGAAGTAAGTCAGAAAGAGAAAAACAAATATCGTATATTAACGCATGTAACTGGAACCTAGAAAAAATGTACAGATGAACCGGTTTGCAGGGCAGAAGTTGAGACTCAGATGTAGAGAACAAACGTAATGCCACCAAGGGGGGAAAACCGCGGGTGGGTGGGGATGAAATATGTGGGAGTAATCCGTGTTGACTGAAATAAAAATATAAGAGAGAGCTGTGAGTTTCAGTTTTATTGTGGTATTTACTGAGGACTGTAGCCTGGGAGACAGACTCTCAGATAGCTTTGAGGAACTGTTCCCAAGAAGTAAGTGGGCAGGTCAGCATATATGTGATTTTGGAGAAGGGGTACATGCAATCAAACACACACTTTGGTAGAAGGTTACTGTTAATCCTGAGGCACAGATATCTTAGTTAATGATTTCAGTGCTTTTCTAAGTATGGGAAGATGCAAGAAAATAGGTTCATAAAATTTTCATTCAAAAATGTCTAACTATCTGAAGACCTGTTCTGCCAGTTTTCCCAGAGCACAGAATGTCTCATTGCTGATTTCCACCCTGAACTCATTTCAGGGTGTGTTGAAAGTCAGGGACTACAGTGGCTAAAGGTTCAACCCACAGAGAGCCAGATAACATTCTTTAATTGACGTCAGCATGTATAATGGTATTATTTAAGCACAGGGACTAGACATAATCACTCAGACAAAAATAAAAAAAATAGATAAAACCATGACATTTTAACATTTAGAATTTGGGTGGAAAAAGAAATCAGCAGTAAGAATGTGAAGGAGCAGCAGACAAGATAGGAGTGAAATTTGGAGTTATTTTCTGTCACAGAAACAGAAAAGTAGATTAGCCATCAGGAAAATGCATATCAAAACCACAATTGATATACCACTTCACATCCACTAGGATGGCTATAATAAAAAAGAGAAATAATAACAAGTGTTGATGAAGATGCTGAGAAATTGAAACCCTCATACATTGCTTGTGAAAATTGTAAAATGGTGCAGCCACTCTGGAAAAGTCTGGCAGTTTCTCAAATGTTGTACATGAATGTTCATTGAGATATTACTTATAGTAGCCCAAACGTGGAAACAACCCAAATGTCCATCAACTGATGAACAGATTAATAGGTGTGTTATATCTATTCTATGGAATATTATTCATCAATAAAAAGGAATGAAATACTGATACATCCTATAATATGGATGAGCCTTTGAAACACTATGATCAGTGAAAGAAGCCAGTCACAGAAGACCACATACTGTATGATTCCATTTATATGAAATGTCCAGAACAAGCAAGTCTACAGGGACAGTGAGTAGATTAGTGAGTTGTTGCTTAACTTTTGGAGAGAGGAAAAGGGGGCTGAAGTGGGGAGGGAGAGGACAGAGAGGGGCAGAAAGGGGAGTGATTAGGTATGGAATTTCTTTTGGTGGTTTTGAAAATTTTCTAAAATTGATTCTGGTGATGTTTCCACACCATTCTGTGGATATACTGAAAACTACTGAACTGTAAACTTTAAATGGGCAAATTGTGTGATATATGGATTATATCTTAATAAATGGATTATACATATTAAAAAGAGTGTTTTATGAAGGCAGAATGTTTAACTGTGCTGAATATTACTGAAAATGACTAATTGGACATTGTTTTCAGCAAAAAGAAGATAAGTCATGACTTTGGCAAAGGAATTGAGTATGAAAGTCTACTTGGATTGAAGAAAAAATGATAAGTAAGTGAAACCCATCACCCTGGGCAACAATTTAGAGTATTTACTACTGAAGCGTTCAGAGAAGTCAAGTTAGAGCTCGAAGTCAAAATATAGTTATTGTTGCTGTTGTTGCTTTTATGATTTGAGTTATTAAACCATGTTTTTATGCACATGTGAATAAGTCAATAGAGAAAAATAAATGTAGAATCAGAGAGATATTAGAGTGGCTAAGATGACATTGAATATTAAATGCAGTGAAAAAGGGTGGGGCTGGCCTATAGTGGAAGCAAGCACTTCTCCCACTTGAATAAGAGGGAAGACCAAAATATCGATTTAGATTAAGCTTAGTTGTTAGATTTTCTGATGGAAAGATAAGAAATTTTCTGACAGTAACATTCTAATAATGTTTAACTATACTGTTTCTAATATATTAAATATTAGGCTAGAGGGTTAGCTAAAAGCATGAAAGAGGGAAAAAGATTTCAGAGTAAAGAAGTATAAAATATTCATTGTGGAGACAGAAAATTTAGTATATGTGGTGTGCTTCATTGAATTTTGGAATCAAGAGCTTAAACTGCAATTGTCAGTACAGATGTGAAAATTTCTTCAATAATGTTTGACTTCTGTACTGTAGGTAGGTAGTAAATAAGCAAATAATTGGGTTTAGCATATTTTTTTAATGTAATATGTTCTTTTTCTATTTAACAAACTGAAATATATGAACACATATCTTAATGTTAACAAATCATGAATGAACCCCATTCTTAATGGCATATTCATCATTCTTTTAACATACTATAAGCTTCTATGAGGTATAACATATTTAACATCTTTTTTTCACATGTTCTCACAATGGAGGAAGCAAAGAGAAGATAAACATGTAATATTTTGTGATGACAGTTTTGGACCCATGGCAGGTAAGTAGGGAAAAGAAGACATGAGATGCACAATAATGAAAGAATTATAGAGTCAACAGAAACCTCAGTGTGAAAATAAAGAACTTTCAACATGAAAGTATCTGATAAAATGAGGTGGGATGTATTACATGGTATATTCAGAGTAACAGTTTTACAGAAGATATTTGAGGTATTAGAGGTGGTAAGTCTAGTGCATCACCATGAAAGTATGTGATGGACATCAAGCAATAAAAGCTGACCAGGGTTGGAAGTCAAGAATGTGAGAGGTCAAGGTGTTGGATGAATCATCTGTATAGAAACTGAAGTCACAAAAATTAATGCGAGAGTGATAGGAGAAGAAAGTAAGTGAGCTTTTAAAATCTTCAGATAATAAAGGGAGAGTGACCTGAAGGTTGATAGATGGCAGCAATAAGAAAAGAGAGCAAGTGACATAATCTGATGACAAGTTCTGTGAAGAATCTGCATCTTTTGGAAGTGGAAGGAGGAGAAATTTTCTAGAAATGGCAATAGAAGCAAAAGAAACTCTCCTTTCTTTTCTAGGGCCGGAGGTTTTCACAGAAATTTGTTAATGGCATATCTTAGTTCCAGAGAAAGAAAAGAAAAGTTTAAGAAGTTAGAGAATTAAGCATTAAATAGTTTGGGATTATGATTTGGGTAATGATCAGTGATTGGAGCTGGACTTTGGAACTCAATGAAAGAGATAAATATGATGCTATTCATTCTTAGTTGACCATAGGATAACAGTTCAGGTTGTCGTCCTCAGGGTTTTGTTGAACGTTATGGACCTGCTGTGCTACTCTTCACTCCTACAGTTTACAGTGAAATGTCAAGTGAAATTATAGACAAATACGTATATGTTGGCACTGTGAGAGCAAAGTCTATATAAAATCCTCCAAGATTATTTTTGTATCAATAAATCTCTTGATCAGACTTGGCAGACTAACTAGGTTCCATCATGAATACTAAGAAGAATCATTGCTTCATTAAAATACATGGTGCTCCAAGCACGTTTCAGTATAGGATCTTTTCCGCTATATGACTAAAATCTTAGTTTTTATTTTTATCTATTTATTTTATTTTATTTTATTTATTTATTGTGGTACGTGGGCCTCTCACTGCTGTGGCCTCTCCCGTTGCGGAGCACAGGCTCCAGATGCACAGGCTCAGTGGCCATGGCTCACGGGCCTAGCCGCTCCGCGGCATGTGGGATCTTCCCGGACCGGGGCACGAACCCATGTCTCCCGAATCGTCAGGTGGACTCTCAACCACTGAGCTACCAGGGAAGCCGTAGTTTCTATTTTTAAAAAATAAAATCTGAGATGTCCACATCAAAATAAAACATAATTTGAGGCATTAATTGTCTCTCCTACTCCTCCTTTTTCTCTTGTTTTGCTACTTCTGCCTCCTATTCTTCTAACATTCAGCCTAATAACTAATTTCTAATCACTTTGAAAAATCAAGAGAAACTTTTTTCTTTAAAAGAAGTCTACCTGTTAATATTTCTCTTTTTGACAATTCTATGAATATGGTATTTCTAAGCTGGAGAAAAATACTGATACAGAAGTATTTACATTAAAGCTGTTTTTTAAGAATTAAAATTATTGATAAATAGCAGGGTTTAATAGAAAATACATTCTGGAAATATTATTTAGTGCTTTTTGATAGCTTCTGGCTATATCTACCCAACTTGACTTGAAAAAATGTGGACAACATGCAGAGAAAAAGAGTGGGAGTTAAGAAAATACGTTTGAATGAAATACAGCATATGATCTTTTTAGATTAATAAACTAAAATTTTCTAGCATCAGGGGCAGAAAGCAGAAGATTTATAATGAAAATAGCTTTGAATCAAAGTAAGCATTTCTGATAGGCAACTAGAGAACCATCAAGAAGTCATTACCCATGGTCAGTTTCTTGATCCTAATTATAGCTGCCTCATGGGTTGACAACTGAATATTGACAGCATAGTTACTTACAATAGAAAAAATATCAGGATTGATTTTTTTTTTTTTTTCGGTACGCGGGCCTTTCACTGTTGTGGCCTCTCCCGTTGCGGAGCATAGGCTCCGAACGCACAGGCTCAGCGGCCATGGCTCACGGGCCCAGTCACTCCACGGCCTGTGGGATCTTCCCGGACCGGGGCATGAACCTGTGTCCCCTGCATTGGCAGGCGGACTCTCAACCACTGCGCCACCAGGGAAGCCCCAAGATTGATTTTTGAGGAGGGTAAACAAAAGAAAGTTTTATAATTTTATATTATTCATCTGAAAGACAAACGAAAAGAATAGATCTCGTAATTGAAAATATTTTTTTAAAGATTTCCAAATTGTGGAACCGAGAATTAGTCTCCTTTATGGCATAAGGAAATATTCTGCCCCTAGTGCCAAATAAATTTTAATAAAACTAGCTATTTTTCTTTTTCTTTTGTCTTATGAATAATTTACCTATTTTCCCTTGCCTATTCTATTTTTGCCTACTTTATAAGACTGAGTGTTCCATGACATGTTTGATGTAGAAACTGTGATAGAATTTTAAGGACAGAGGGTTGTACTGGGTTTTGTATTTCTCTTTTACTTTTCAAAATTGTCATTATAATTCTCCACATATGCTTAATAAACACTGTTCACTGCTAAAACAGTTTAAGTTTTATTAGTTGCAGATCTTATCCAAAATAATTGCAATTAAATCAATTCAATTCAACATATATTTACCAGAACTTTCTCCACACCAGGCACATCAGGGATCAAGATAAATGAGGTCCTTGCAGTTTCAAGGTACTTACATTCTAGTTGGGAGAAAGATTAATAAATAAACAAACAAAAAATATTTTTTCCTATTGTGATGTGTATCAGGAAAGAAAAAAAGTGATGGGAATAACCAGTATAGGTCACCAGATGGAGTGATCATGAAAGGCTCCTTGTGATTCCTTAAAAAAACTAAAAACAGAGTTTCCATATGATCTAGCAATCCCACTCCTGGACATATATCCTGAGAAGACCACAATTCGAAAGGATACATACACCCCAATGTTCATTGCAGCACTATTTACAATAGCCAAGACATGGATAAAACAACATAAATGTCCATCAACAGAGGAATGGATAAAGAAGATGTGGTACATATACACCATGGAATATTACTCAGCCACAAGAAAGAATGAAATAATGCCATTTTCAGCAACATGGATAGACCTACAGATTGTCATACTGAGTGAAATAAGTCAGGGAACGACAAATATCATATAGTATTGCTTATATGTGGAGTCTAAAATAACGATACAAATGAACCTATTTACAAAACAGAAATTGAGTCACAGATGTAGGAAACAAACTTATGGTTACCAAGGGGCAAAGGGGGGGATAAATTGGGAGATTGGGTGTGATATATACACAATACTATACAAAAAAATATAATTAATAAGAACCTACTGTATAGCACAGGGAACTCTATTCAGTGCTTTGTACTGACCTCTATGGGAATGGAGTCTAGAAGAGTGGATATGTGTATATGTATGGCTGATTCACTTTTCTGTACAGCAGAAACTAACACAACCTTGTAAATCAACTATACTCCAATAAAAAAATTAATTTAAAAATTTTTTAAAAAAGAAAGTCTCCTTGGAAGAAGTACTATCTGAGTAGACATTTGAATGACATAAAATGAAAATATCTTGGGGAAAAGTGATCTGACAGGGAATAACAAATGCCAAAGAATGGCATTCTCATATTTGAGAAACAAACTGCCAAACCACTGTGATCAAGAGATATAATAGAAGAGGATGAGGTAAGAAAGTTAGGTAAGGACCTAATTGCATAGAGCCTTGAGAGTAATACTAAGGAAGTTTGGATTTGTTTAGCTTGTGATATGAAACCATTGCTTGTGTTTTGAGCAGGGGAATGGCTTGATCTGTTTTATATTTAAAATAGATCATCCTAACTTCTGTTTGGAAAATACATTGCAGGGAAATTAGAATCAAGGAGACCAAATGGTAATTGATTGCAGTACACTGAGCAAGGTGAGATGTCTTAGATTAGCCTGGTAACTGGATCAGGGGTAATGCGAAGGAGATCCAAGGTAAATATGTGGAAATTAGCATTGATATGATTTAATTAACTGGATTTTCTTATTAATTGGTATGAGATAGAATGAGAGAACCAAGTGTAACTTCAGGTATTTAGCCTGATAAAATTGATGAAAAGAAGATCGTAATAAAAAAAATAAAATATTTATCTCAAAAGTAGATATTTACCATTGAGAGGGAAAAAAACATTGTCAGCATCAGCCAGTAGTCTAGTTGTTGGGGAAATATAAGTTAGCCAGAACACATTTTTGAGCATCTAAATTATCAGATCAGGTACTATGTTAGGCACTCATAGACAGAGACAAATGAAGCATAGCTTACCTCAATTCATATAAAATTCGTAAGTTAGTCCCAAACTGTCATATCTTTTAGAAGATTTTTGTTTACATAAAAGCCAGAAGTAAAATCAATGTTGCTTCAGTCTTCTAACATAACTTTCCTAAGTCTTAACAGACCTCTTATTTTCTGAACTTCTCTTCCAATAACAGCAAGTGCACAGAGAGTTATTTGGCTTTGAATAAAAATCCAACATAAACATATTTATAAACTGTCCTCTTTATAGTTTGTTGATATAAATTATTGGTTTGTATACTCTAGTACCTAATCCTCAACCTGGTAAAAAGGAATGGAAATAATGAAAAGAGAAAGTTATCTATACTCTGTTCTATCTCTTTCTATGACAAATGTCCATTCAGCATTGAGTCAGAGGATGATCTTGTTATAATACAATATATAGCATGGAAAGGCAGGTAATACAGAACAAGAGTAATCTGAAACAATGTAACCCCCAGCTGCAGAACAAAACTGTGTCATGGAAAAAAATTCCAAAAAATAGGTTTCAATCTTCATTAAAGAAAAGAGACAGATGCCCCAAAATGTCAATTCACCTCTGAGGTTGCAAACAAAGACCCTAGTTTTTTTTTTTTCCCATCCACCTCTTTCATGTACCCAGCCAAACCTAAAGAAACAAAATTCCCATGAGTAGGTACATGCGAAGAAAGAGAATAAAATCAGCTTCAGAAGTGGCAGAGTCCTAGGTACTTAATATATTTCAGTTAATCTCCCTATGAGTACTAAAGATTTATGCTTATGCATTTCTCTTACCCCGACATTTTATTTATTAGTCTCACCATCTCAGCAATAGCCATTGTACCTTTTTGTAACATTCCCTTGATGTGTAATCACTCAATGACAGCTTTTCACTCATCTTTAACTTAAGAACAAATAACTGCCACCTATCATATAGTATGGTCGTGAGGGTCAAATGAAAAGATGAGGATGAAGGAGTTTTGAAAATGACCCAGTTAGGAAAATATTATTATTCTATGTTTTATCAAATGCTGATTTTTTAAAGATGCTTTGGAATAATAGTCAAGCAGCCAATATAAACACTGCTTGTCTAGTGGGTTTTTATATTTATCTTGATTATTTTCTGAAAAAGTCCAGTTATCCTCTAAAAGGCAATCATCTGAAAGGCAGAAGAAAAACGTACTTTGGACACGATGTTCCAAAGCAAATTACTTCTACTGAAATAAACACTAAATAAATTCTTTCTTTGTCACAAATGTCCTTGGCTGTTGTATATCTACAACCAATGGCAGAATGCCTAAAATTCTTCTCCATATAATATGTAACTGAAAGAAATATTTTCCTTTTTCTTGTTCTTCTTTTTATGTATCCCAATGAGAAGTTATGTAATTTTGCAATATCAAGGATGAAAAGATGAAGTAACATGCTATACTCATTACTTTTCTTTGTAATCTGGGATATGTGTGTGTGTGTGTACGTGCATACACATATAACCTTTAGGACATATATTTGAGACATAGTAGTATAAACACATATAATTTTTCTGGACCTCTGTAGTATTTCTCTAGACTCTACATATATGTATAAATGTTGTAAATATAGAACTATTTCATGACTCCTGACAGATTTGGGACCAAGGTCTAGAGAAAATGTGCAACTGAGGCCAAGTCTCCTGTAGATAACATAACAAATGTACCAGTAACTCCAGTTCCCAGTTTTACTTCATTTTCAATCAAAACTCCCCAATGCAAACAAGCCTTGTGCAGTGATAAAGCAAAATTTGTGGATGCCAAAGGATCTAGAACTTTGTCACAGCTCTGCCACTAACATGCTGTGTGTCTGGCAGTAAATCACTTATAAAATATAGTCTTTTCCATATTTGTGATGTCAGAATGGGAGATAAGAACTTGAAAAATATTCTCTAAATTTTAACACTTTATAATCTGATTAGATCTTGAATTTCTCTCTAGTTCTTAATTCAACAATAGTTTACCTGTTGTACAATTTGCCTTCCAATTACTATGTAGCTTTAGGACACCCTAAAGTCCAAAGACTTTCTCGGTAGTCCCTGGGTGGGCTGTAAGATTTCTGTATTTCTCTGAAATTGTATTTCCAATGTTTTACGTATGTGCTTTATTTTGGAGGGGAGGATTTACAGATTTCATCAGATTTTCATTGGTGTGTATTGGCACAGACGTTTAGATTTTAGGTATCTAAAGAACTCAAACATAGCAGTTTAATTTTAGTAGTACTGTCTATAAATGACATCATGAGGATGCACAGAATATTTTTTTAAATTCAAGCCTACTTGGCACTGTCCTTGCTTCCAGACCACAAGGTCGCCAGTGTGAGGTTTTACTACATTAAAGCTCTATCTTTTCAAAATTCTACACAATAACATTTATTATTTTAACCAAAAATTATTGGGCACCTTATATGTATTAAACATTCTTCTAGATTATAGGGAGTCAATTTGAGGAACATAAAGGCCAGTAGGGTTGGTTGGCAAATAGTGAGCAAGGACAGGATTGGTACATGATGAGGTCAGAGAGTAGGGCAAAAGTCAAATTATGTGAGATATGTGGAGAAACTTGGATTTTATTCCCTTGGCAGTAGAAAGCCACTGGAAGGTTTTCAGAAAGTGGATTCTTAGATATGATTTACGTTTTTAAGTGATCACTCTACCAACTAGAGGGACTACATTTTATATAAAGAAATGTGGGAACAGAAAAAATATTTAGGAAGCAAACATAATTGTTCAGGAGATAGATGCTGTGGCTTTGTCTAAGTGACTAGAAGAGGAGATGAAGTGACAGTATATGGATGTATCAGATCTATTTTTGAAGTAGAATAAATAGAACTTGCTGATTGCTTAAAGATTTGAGCTTAACTGGAAAAACAGGGTATTAACAGCATTTTTACTTGGCTCAAGTGAAAATCCAGGAAGATCACAGATTTAGCTCTGAAATTAGAAAAGTCAACTTTTTCAGCAACTTCTGCACAAGGTAGCATCAACTGAAATTAGATTTGAGTCACTCCAACAATTATATAAAAGAGAACTTGTTTTCATGGTTTTATTAAACCTTGAGGGTCTCTGAAATTCTTTCAGAAGATCTACAAGGAAAAAATTATTTCCATTGTAATGCTAAGGTTTTATTTGCCTTTTTAACTATATTGACATTTACACTGATGATACAAAAGCAATGGAGAATAAAATTACAGGTACCTTATGTTAAATCAAGTTAGTGACACCAAAGTGTGTTAGTAGTCATTGTAGTCTTCACGATCAAATACTCACAAGTAAAAAAAAAATGCAAGTTTCACTTAACGAATATCTTTGAGGAAATCACCTATAAGAAAAAAAATGCAAAAAACATAAACACTTGGAAGCTAAACAATATGCTACTAAACAATCAATGGATCACTGAAGAAATTTTAAAATATCTGGAGGCAAATGAAAATGAAAACATGACAATCCAAAATCTAAGAGATGTAGAAAAAGCTGTTCTAAGAGGGAAGTTTATAGTGATACAAGCCTACTTCAGAAAAGAAGAATAATCTCGTATAAACAACCTAAAGGAAGTAGTTAAAAAAAAAGAGTTAAAAAAACTAAAGTTAGTAGAAGGAAAGAAATTATGAAGATTAGAGCAGAAATAAATGAAACAAAGACTAAAAGTAGAAAAATCAATGCAACTAAGAACTGGTTCTTTGAAAGGATAAATAAAATTAATAAATCTTTAGCTGGGTTCGTCAAGAAAAAAAAAGAGGGCCTTCCCTGGTGGCGCAGTGGTTGAGAGTCCTCCTGCCGATGCAGGGGACGTGGGTTCGTGCTCCAGTCCAGGAGGATTCCATGTGCTTCGGAGCGGCTGGGCCCGTGAGCCATGGCCACTGAGCCTGCACGTCCAGAGTCTGTGCTCCACAATGGGAGAGGCCACAACAGTGAGAGGCTTGCGTACAGAAAAAAAAAAAAAAAGAGAGAAAGGGCCCAAATTAATAAAATCAGAAATGAAAATGGAGAAGTTACGACTGACACCACAGAAGTACAAAGGATCATAAGTGATTACTACAAACATCATATGCCAATAATATCGACAACCTAGAAGAAATGAGTAAATGCCTAGAAATGCACAATCTTCAATGTACAAATGTACAAGCTATAGTGAAACTGAACAAATGTCTGGCTTCTCTTCAACCACACCCCCTGATTTTTTTAAATACCAGTTGATAATTCTTGCATCAGTTTATTTCTTTAGGTGTTAGAGAATGATGATCTTCAGTTCTACCATTCTTTCTCTTACTAGATTGACTTTTTCCCCTTTCTTCCTTCCCTCCCTTCCCTTCCTTCTCACTCACTCTCTCTCTTTCCTTCCTTCCTCCCTCCTTCCCTCCTTCCTTCCTTCCTTCCTTTCTTCCTTCCTCCTTTCTTTCTTCCTCACTTCCTCCTTTTTTTTTCTTTCTTTCTTTCTTTCCTTCTTTCTTTCTTTCTTTTCTTTCTTTCTTTCATTCTTTCTTCCCTCCCTCTATCCCTCTCTTCCTTCCTTCCTTCTTTCTTTTGAAGACCTTTTTGGATTAACTGGAGCTATTTGGTTACCTCAGATTTCCTACATGAATGGAAGGTAAATGCTTACTTTTTTTCTCTGGTTATCAATTTTTAAACAAAGGTGTTTTAATAGCCACTTCACCTGCTAAAATATGAGATTTTATGGCTTTCTCTTTTGTGAATATCATTAAGAAATTTTGTTTTCAAATGATTATAGCATTTTCAACCCAGTGCAATCACTTTTTAAAAAAAAACAAACTGTCGTAACTTGGGCCCATGAATTTTCATTCTTGCTGGTTTCTGATGCTACCTTTTAAAATGGGGTTCTGGTTTTATTATACAGACTTCTAGGGAGGTACCTCATATGTTTATAGACACCATGGCTTCAGAGCAGATTAGATTCATATCATGACCCCTTTAACTTATTTCTTTTGTGGAGATCCAGTATTACCTTTCACCCCCAATATATCTCTCTTTCTAGGCATCTGGACTAGACATAATGCTTAGCTGAAAACCAGTTTGACTTGACTGGTAGACTGTTACCTAAACCTGGAACTCTTGAATGAATATGGGGAGTGGGCACTCAGGTTTACTTTTCAGGATTATAGCTTTTTCAATGAATCACATACTTACATGATTTAAAGTAAAGAACACAAGATGGTCCATAATGCATACTCTTCTATTTCCTGTGGATAGTGTATGGCATCCAGATTTGCAGGACAGAGAAGACAAGCTAAATATATGGTAGATCTTGAGGTATAAGGTAAGGAGCTGTAATTTATAAGGTAATTCTAGAGTTAGGGAAAGGTCCCCAAATGTGATGGATTTCATGGAAGATTGAACAACCTGGCAGTATAAGATGTACACACTTACTTATTCTCCAGTATGCACACATACATCCAGAAAGATTATAATTTGTCATCTTATGGTTCATGATGGAATTTTCTGGATTTCAGAACATGGTTAGCTTGTTGGCATAGATTTCCTCTTCCAGGCTGAAAGTATTGGGAAGTGAAGGCTGAGAAGTATTTTGGGAGTTTACAAGGTGCAAGGGTAGACATATCATAATTGAGTTTAACAGTGGGGAAAACTTAGATGCTTTGATCCTTCAGAACACAGTATGTGATAATAATGTTTCTGATATTTCTTAATCACTTTATAGTTAACATATGGTTATAGTTATCTATATGTACTACACGACTTGTTTTTCACACAAATTCAACAAATTAGATTTTATTATATCCTGATTTTTCATGAGGAATTTGAGGTTTACAGGAGTAACTTGCTCATATTGACCCATCTGGAAATACTTGATTTGGGATTTAAAACACAATCCATCTAATAAATTAATCAATAATTCATTTAATAACAATTTATTAGACACTATTTGTCAAGTCTTCTATTAGGTCCTAGTGACACAGTGTTGTACAAGATGGGTATGTATTGTTTTTTTTTTAATGTAGACTTTTTTTAGAGCAGTTTTAGGTTCACTGAAAAATTGAGGGGAAGATTCAGAGATTTCCTACATATTCCCTGTCCTGACCCATGCATAGGCTCCCCCATTATCAACATCCCTCACAAGAGTGGAACACTTGTCACAACTGATAAACCCACACTGATACATCATTATCACCCAAAGTCTATAGTTTACATTAGGGTTCACTCTTGATGTTGTACATTCTATGGGTTTGGACAAATATATAATGGCATGTATCTATCATTATGTTATCTTACAGAGTATTTTCATTGTCTTAAAATTCCTCTGTGCTCCACCTATTCATCCCTTCACCCACAGCCTCTGACAACCACTGATCTTTTTACTGTCTCCATAGTTTTGCCTTTAGAATATCATATATTAGGAGTCATATAGTATGTAGCCTTGTCAGACTGTCTTCTTTCACTTAGTGATATTCATTTAAGGTTCTATGTCTTCCAAAGCCTTGATAGCTCATTTATTTTTGGTGTTGAATAATACTCCATTGTCTGAATGTATCACAATGTATTTGTCCATTTACCTACTGAGAGACATCTTGGTTGCTTCCAAGTTTCGGCTATTATGAATAAAGCTGCTATAAACATCCATGTGCAGGTTTTGGTGTGGACATAAATTTTTAATTTATTTGGGCAAATATCAAGAAGCATGATTGCTGGATCATATAGTAAAAATACATTTACTTTTTTATGCTGACAATCTGTCTTCCAAGGTGGTTGTACCATTTTGTATTCCCTCAAAAATGAATGAGTTCCTATTGCCCCACACCCTCACCAGCCTTTGGTATTGTCAGTGTTTTGGGTTTCGGCCATTCTGATAGGTATGTAGTGGTATCTCATTGTTTAAATTTGTATTTTCCTGAGGACATATGATGTGGAGAATACTTCATATACTTATTTGTCATATGTATATCTTCTTTAGTGAGGTGTCTGTTAAGGTCTTTGGCCAAGTTGTTAATCAGGTTGCTCATTTTCTTATTTTATAGTTTTAAGAGATTTTTTGTGTATTTTGGATACCAGTTCTTTACATGTCTTTCGAAAATATTTTCTCCCAGTCTGTGGCTAGTCTTCTCATTCTCTTGATGTTGTCTTTTACAGAGCAGAAGTTTTTTAATTTTAATTAACTCCAGCTTATCAATTATTTCTTTCATGGATTGTGCCTTTGGTGCTGTATCTAAAAAGTCATCGCCATACTAAAGATCATCTAAATTTTCTCCTATGTCATTTGCTGGGAGTTTCATTGTTTTGCATTTTAGATTTAGGTCTGTGATCCATTTTTTTTCTTTTTTAAAGAAGATGTTGGGGGTAGGAGTTTATTAATTAATTTATTTACTTTTGCTGTGTTGGGTCTTCGTTTCTGTGCGAGGGGTTTCTCTAGTTGTGGCAAGCGGGGGACACTCTTCATCGCAGTACGTGGGCCTCTCACTATCATGGCCTCTCTTGTTGCAGAGCACAGGCTCCAGACACGCAGGCTCAGTAGTTGTGGCTCACGGGCCTAGTTGCTCCGTGGCATGTGGGATCCTCCCAAACCAGGGCTCGAAACCATGTCCCCTGCATTAGCAGGCAGATTCTCAACCACTGCACCACCAGGGAAGCCCTGTGATCCATTTTAAATTAATTTTTGTAAAGCATGTCATGTCCATGTCTAGATTCACTTTTCTTTTGCATATGGATGTCCATTTGTTCCAGCATCATTTGTTGAAAAGACTGTCTTTGTTCCATTGTACCACCTTTGCTCCTTTGTCAAAGATAAGTTGATTATGTTTATATGGGTCTATTTCTGAGCTCTCTATTCTGTTCCACTGACCTATTTGTCTATTCTTTCACTAATCACATTTTCTTGATTACTGTAGCTTTATAAAATGTCTTGAGATCAAGTAGTGTCAGTCCTCCAACTTTGTTCTTCTCTTTCAATATCGTATTGGCTATTCTGAACATCTTGTCTTTTCCTACAGGGAAATTATAATCTAGTTCAAAGTCCATCATTTTAAGCAATGTTCTCTAAGGCCACTTAAAAAAAAGCATATATATCCCATATTCATCTCATTATCTTCTCCCATCTCCCCACCACTCCCCTCTCACCCCAAAGTAATAAATAAAACTTATCTTCTTCCTGTGTCCCTGCCACAGTAAATGATTACCCAGTGGCTTACCAAGGTACCAGGGAGATATGATTACTCTTCCTAATCATTTACCTCATCTTATTCAATCAGTCACCAAGTCTTATAGAACATGTATTTCATATTTTTCAACCTCATTTTCTATTTCCCATTACCACTTCCATAGATTAGAGACATTTCTTGATTGAACTATCGAAACAGTCTATGAGTGGATGTCCATGTTTTAATCTGTTGTTCATGCTCTGTATTGCTGTCACAGTGCTTTTAAAAAAAAATATAAATCTGATCTTTGAAGCTTTTGCTTTCAAAAACTTTCATTAAATTCAAGATTTTTTAAAATAAAGGTCAAATGTCTTAGCAAGACATATAATAGCCTTCATCATCTGGCTTCTGCATAACTCTATTGTTTCTTGTCTCCGAGGACCCTGTGACTCAAATCACATTTCAACACTCCACTACACTAAGATATTTGCAGTTCTCAACTGTGGAATGGCCCAGGGAAGATTTCCTTACTTTGAATCCTCCCTGTACCCCAACAAACTGACTTTCTCCAGTGTATTTTAGGTGTGTGATCTTGTAATTTATTATCCAAACTGGGACACTGTTGAGAGAGAAAGAAGAGTTATTAATAATTATGTTGAAGAAGAAAGGCTTGTTGGGTTTGTATCAGGCAGTTAAGATATATGTTTACTCTGATCTAAAGGATTCCTCTTTATGTGCTCAAAATACCCTGAACTCATCTCTATAATATTTACTTCATTCCATGAAAAATTTTGTCTGTCTCTGTCTATTCAGACTGCTATAACACAATACCATAGACTGGGTGGCTTATGAACAACAGTTATTTCTCATGGTTCTGGAGATTGAAAGTCCAATGTCAAGGTGCTGGTAGATCCAGCGTCTAGTGAGAATCTCTTTCCTGGTTCATAGACAGCTGTCTTCTAGCTGTGTCCTCAAGTGGCAGAAGGGATAGGAGAGCCTCTCTGGGGCCTCTTTTATAAGAACAATAATTCCATTCATGAGGACTCTGCCCTCATGATCTAATCATCCAAAGTCCCCACCTCCAAGTACCTAACTATACTGCCTGTTAAGTTTCAACATAGAATATGGGAGAACAGAAACATTCAGTCTATATTAATCTCCCATTTAAGTTTCTTGAATTTTAGAGACAAGTCTACTTTGTTCATCTTTGTCTCCAGAAAGTTTTGCATAGTTTTTGAAACTTAGTGTATGTTCAACATTTTAAAAATAAGTGCTGTTAAATTAATACTTTCAGGTAGAAATCTCACAGAGCATTTGGAAGCAAATTGAATTTTTGCAGCTATTGCATGTACAAACAACACTAAATACTTAACCTTTTCCAAATTAGAAAAGGGAACTGGTGGAAGATATTTGTATATCTGAAATTGCTTTTAAGGTACTGCTGTTTGTCATGTGAAATTCATCAGCTTCATTTCAATAGTTTATTATAATATCTTTGGAGAGTTTTTGAATTAATTGAAGGATATTTCCCCTGATGCTACATTTATTTACTTTTAGGAGATGATCCAATATGATTATACATGGCTGCATGTTTCAAGCTGATTTACTGTAGAGAAAAAATAAATTTTACTTCAAGCTAGAGAAGAAAATATTGTACCTAAGTAGGGCTAAAATTCTACAACATATCACTCATGTAACATCTCACGTATTACGACAAACTCAACCTTATTATTAGGAAGCTGCTTCGAAATATGTGGTAGATCTGGAGGTAAAACAAGTTTGTTCCTCATTCCTTAATACTTATGTCCACACTTTACAAACCATTATAAGAATACAGGGCCTCTCAGGGATTACATACGAAGAACTGAAGCAACACTTCTCTCACTTAGATCCATTTGGATCAGCAGCAGCCTTCACAGTGAAGGGCAGAGCAATTTCTTCTGGTATACCTCAGAGGAACCCAGTTGTTTTTCTGCCTCCTCATTTACCATAGGGCTCTCTAGGACTAGGATTGAATCTTTGACTACCTACTGACACATGTTCAATAAATGTTTTATTGAATTAACAAAAGATAAATAAATATGTACCAATAACTTAAGGGAAAATCCAATAAAATATTCATTTATCTATACGTTATTTTTGCTATCAACCTCCTTCTACTCTCTTTCTAATGATTTTTTATTTGATTGAAACAGCAACAACAATAAAATTTCACCTGATAATGCAACAATACATAATGACAACATGGGCTAAATAATATTTTGGGAGAAAAATAGAACAACGAACCCTTCTTGATATGGGACCATTAATATTTATGAACGTAAAATAGATAGCTAGTGGAAAGCAGCTGCATAGCACAGGGAGATCAGCTCGGTGCTTTGTGACCACCTAGAGGGGTGGGATAGGGAGGGTGGAAGGGAGGGAGATGCAAGAGGGAAGAGATATGAGAACATATGTATATGTATAACTGATTCACTTTGTTATAAAGCAGAAACTAACACACCATTGTAAAGCAATTATACTCCAATAAAGATGTTAAAAAATATATCTTTGTATGTGACATTTATATTTTTCTTTTGTGGGTAACAGTATAAACAGAGTGATCTATGACCAGGCTAGTAATATTGCTCAAATAATGAAAAGAACAAAAAGTTTTTAATTCCTTTTGGGCAAAAGCAGATTTTTGTCATTTCAATAAAGAACATTACTGGGACTTCCCTGGTGGTGCAATGGTTGAGAATCCGCCTGCCAGTGCAGCGGACACGGGTTCAATCCCTGGTCCGGGAAGATCCCACATGCCGTGGAGCAACTAAGACAGTGCCATAACTACTGAGCCTGCTCTCTAGAGCCTGTGAGCCACAACTACTGAGCCTGCATACCCTAAAACCTGCGTGCCACAACTACTGAATCCCATGCGCACTGTAGAGCC
The DNA here is from genome assembly GCF_008692025.1 of Phocoena sinus. Classification (NCBI taxonomy): domain Eukaryota; kingdom Metazoa; phylum Chordata; class Mammalia; order Artiodactyla; family Phocoenidae; genus Phocoena; species Phocoena sinus. The sequence continues at coordinate 22,691,981 of NC_045779.1, forward strand.
CGTGTGCCACAACCACTGAGCCTGAGTGCTGCAACTGCTGAAGCCTGCACGCCTAGAGCCCATGCTCCACAACAAGAGAAGCCACCACAATGAGAAGCCCGTGCACCACAAGGAAGAGTAGTCCCCACTCGCCACAACTAGAGAAAGCCCATGCACAGCAATGAAGACCCAACACAGCCAAAAATAAAAATAAATAAATTTAATTTAATTTAAAAAAAGAACATTACCATGTTTTTTTTTTTTACTCAATCCCTAGTCACAATATGATAGAGATGGAATGAACTTTGCAACGCTTTAATAGCCATGGCTTCTAGTAGAGATATAATTATATTGTCCCAGAGAGATGAATATCTACTTATCCCTAATTTCAACATACTCTAAAGGAGATTCCACAAATTGGTGTCATAGTCTGTGTACAACAACTTTCATTACTAGTTTCTTCCTTGTAATTCCTGCTATAGTTCGTATGGATTTTATTCCAATCAGAAATGGAAGCTGATTTTTTATGATGTCAAAACTATCAACTAAAAGAAAAAGGCTCATTCAAACCATGCATGTGGTATAAAATAAAAATGAAATGTGTAAAATATAAGCAGGTGATAAGTATATAGAGAAAAAATGTAACAGCACATGGAAATATGGAGTTTCTAGAATGCTTGGGAGACAGTAATCATTTTCTATGCTGTGTAACATATTACCACAAACTTAGTGCTTAAAATACTAATTATCTTATTGTTTTGACGAGTCAGGATTCCAGGCATGGCTTAATTAATGTCTCTCTTTCAGTATCGCAGGACTGCAATTCAGGTGTCCATCAAGGCTACATTCTCATATGGAGGTTCAAATGAAGAAGAATCTGCTTTCAAGCTCACTCATGCTATTGGCAAGATTCATTGTATTGTGTGTTGTAGAATTCATGACAGTTTGTGCCTTCAAGTCAATAATGGAAAGAGTGATTCTAAAATGAGTCAGCTAGCAAGACAGAGTCTTATATCATGTAACATAATAACAGTGATATCCTGTTATATTTTCTATACTCTATTGGTTAAAAGCAAGTCACCGGTCTCTCTCACACTCAAGGGGAAGGGATTATACAATATTGTGAATATGGGGAGGTGGAGATCAGGGGAAACACCTAGATAGTCTACCTGTCACAGAGGCATTAAAATTTTTAATAGAATGGTTAGAGAAAGCCTCATTATGAAGGTGACATCAGATCACATACTTGAAAGAATCATGGGAGACAAGACTTTTTAAGAGAACAACATCCCAGATAAATAGGACAGCAAATGCAAGCACTCTGAAGTGGGAGTGTGTCTGGCAAATTTGAGAAACAGCAGGAGGAAGAGTGGCTGGAGCAGAATCATGAGAAAAGGAGATAGTAGAAAAGGATATATATAGTCGGACGATCAGATAGATACCAGGAATGGAATCAGGAAGGGGAAAGGTAGTGGCTATAGTAGGGGAGGATTTTCTTGAACTTTGTAGGCAATTGTAGGAATTTGACTTTTATTCAGAGTGAGATGGGAAGACAATGGAGGGTTTAGAGAAGAGAGTAATTTGACCTGACCCGTTAATCACTGGCTAAGAACAGACATAGAATGGCACTTGTGAAAGTGTAGCGACTGGTTTGGGGATTATTGCTGTAATTCTAATAGAGATAACAGTAGAAGTGGTAAGAGTTGGTCAGAATCTGGATAAAATCTGAAGGTATAGCCAACCCTTTTCCTTAAATTTACATTCTCCATTCCGTAGACAAAGTAGCAATTTCAGAGTTTGCTACTAAAACTACTCTGGTCCATCTAGCCCCTTCCTTGAGAATTTGGATACATATATAAGACAAGGTAAATATATCCATGAATAACTATATAACCTGTAAAATTCAGGACTCAGTGTTTGCCATTGTCTACCATGATGCCTAGAATGAAGAAAAAAATTCAAAAAGAAGGGTGAAGCAGATGCATAGAAAAAGGAAGTGGAATACTGATTGAAAATATTCGGTGAATATCAGCTATTTTTATTTGACACAGCCATGCAAATTAGCATCAACTTACTCATCCAAAGGAGATAGAAAATTTTAGTTTTGGTCAAGCCAAATCTCAAGGAAATTTTTTAAAAGACCTTTTCATTTTTTACTATCAGCAATACTTTGTTTCTAAAATATTGGTAAGCCTCAGAAATGGTGGCAAAATGTTTGTGGGCCAGTAAACATTCTGGCCAAATAGAAGATTTATAATAGCATTTTTATAGTTCTCTGAATCTTCTTTGAGCCTTACCAGAAGTCTTCACAATTGTGGTAACCTACAGAGACAAAATTTTTACAAAGATATTTTGTGTATATATATATGTATATATATATTAGCATTTTCTTCCTCAAATCACATAGTGACCTGTAAAAAGACTAAGCTTTGTTTTCTTTCTTTTCTGAAATCTTGAGATGACAAGGAAACTAAATGAAGTTCAAATGCACATTGATTTTATTCCATCTGAATTGTTACCTGTCCTCTAAACCTCTATAACCTAGAGTCTATTATTTCCAAAGCCTGCTCTACTTATAAGGAAATGTGATGGTGGTAATTCATTAAGATGGTTTTATTTTAGGTACCCATTCTCATTGTGAAGTCATTTTCTTAATAACTAATTTGATGTCATGGAAAGTATTAATAAAGGAAGGATTTCATTTCTGCAAGGCTGTTGGCATATCAGTTGCTCCCTCCGTTGAATCGTCATGGTGCAAATTAAATGTGAAACTGGCTTAAAGAGTGCAATGACTCTTGCCTTGTTATAGTGTGACCATATGTGGTCAATTATATTTTCTCTGATTTTAATAATGTCGTTGTTGATTTACTAGTTGACATTCTTCTCAGAGCATTAATTTTTATAGGGTTTCATCTTTTGAATCATCCTCATGTGGTGTGTTACAGCAGTGCTTTCTTGCCACCACATATTTTAAGCTTCTAAACAGAACACAGAATCGTGTTGTTCCCATGGAAACCTTCAAACGTTGCAGAACCTCAGTTTTGAATCTGCAACTCCTACTGTTCATGCCCTGAAAAGGCATACTCTAACTTCCAATGCCCCTAACATGAAGATACAGTTAACCTGGGTGCCATTAGAGCTAATTGTTCATTTGTTATTTGTATTGGTTCTGTTGTGGTAGAAAAGAGCTAGACTAGTCTATCACATTTAACCAAAACACAGATCCTTCTTGAACATGAGCCTCTATTATAGAGAGGGTTGTAGCAGCTACTGGAGCAGTTTCTATAATATTTACACATTCATTCATTCAGCTATTATTTATTGAGTAACTGTAATGAGAGGCACATTATTTAGGCCGGGGAGTTACAGTCCTGAACAAGGCAAAAATCCCTGACTTCATGACACTTACATTTTAGTGAAATATGGAGCATGAAGGTTAAAGAAAACAAGCAATAGCATAGCAAGTAATGGAGATGGTGTGTAGGCGGTAGGGGTTGTTAATAGGGGATGACTTAAAGTCACCAGATGACACTTCTCTGTAGTAGGTGCATCTGAGCAGAGACCTGATTGAAGTAAGTGAATGAGTGAGGCGATTATCTGAGTGAAGTTTTTTCTGGGAAGAGGAAACTGCAAACATAAATGCCCTGAAATGGGAAAGAGCTTGGTAGGCATACACTTGACATATAGCAAAAGTAAAAGTGCCAGCATCCCAGCTTCTAATAACCAAGTGGGGGAGTTAGGTAAGTGATGTGAAATTAGAGATAAGAAGGTGGATGGGGATTGAGGGAAGAGATCCTGTAATCTCTCATAGGCCACATGAAGAACATTGAATTTTATTTTGAGTATGAAGGGCTTTGAGCTGTAAAATAATGTGATCTAATTTACAACTTAAATAAAATTGATCTACTTATGGTGAGGATAATTAACTGTTTCAAGACAAGAGTAGAGGCTGGGAGACCTGTTCGGATGCTATTGTATTTATTTAGGTGCGAGAAGATAACATAGAAGAGTGTTGTGTATCTGAAAGATGGAACCGACAGGAGTTACTAATGTTTTAATTACAGATTGTGTACAAAAGGATTTGAAAATGACTAGTAGAGTACTGTTCTGAGTAAATGGGTCGATGATGGTGCCATTTACTGAAAAGTAAAAAATTCAGGAAAGATTGACTTTGAATGGCAGGGGGACAAGAATTCTGATTTGAACATGTTAGGTTAGAGCTGTCCAGTTAGGCATCCAATTGGACAGCTCAGATGTTTCTATATCCAAGTCTGGACTTCAGAGAGGTTTGTGCAGAGAATATAGCCATGATTCTGGCAGACACACCTTTCAGGAAATCACATGTATGAATAACTCAAGCTAGAAATGATGCTGTGGATGACTGCTAAGGATATAGCTTTCTTTCTACACAAATTGACTTTAGACGTTTTAGTTATTGATTGCCACAACAATCCTGCATTATTTTAATGCTATGTTAGTAACAACCACAAAACCTCAGTGACACACAGCATTGAGTTTATTGCTCACATCCCTTTGGTCTGTTGGTTGTCAGCTAGGCAGCTTTGTTGATCTTGACAGGGTTCACTCACATATCTGGACGTTGACTCACCATCAGCTGGAGCAACGGTGGTGACTCAGCTCTGTTCCATGTGTCTTTCACCCTCCAGCAGACTAGCTGGGGCTATTCTCATGATGAAAGCAAAAGCACAAGAGTAAGCAAGCCCAAAGAGCAAGCTGTTATAAGTCTCAGCCTGCATCAGACTTATGATTGTCAAAGAGCAGGGTATGTTACCTGGCCCACAGTGGGAGAGCACTGCAAAACAGAAACAAAACAAAACAAAACAAAATAAACAAAACATGAAAAAGGGCATGGATGTGAAGGAGTGTATAATTTGGGCCATTTCTACACTCTATTACACAGGCATTCTAATGAGCACATGTAGAATGTGGCCTTACAGAGCGTGAAAACATTGTATGAAATTTGTGCTTCCATTTTTAACAATATCTTCTTCACTTAGACTCAGTCTTTTTTTGAAGGTACAAAAAGCACAATTTTGAAAGTTAGGTGCTTCTGTATGTGAATTCCAGCCACACTGCATCTGTCTCTGTGATTACTTCAACTAAAAAACAGTGATTATAATGTCTACTTTGTTAAGGTTTTTATAAGGATTAAAACTAATATCTAAAGTTCCTAATATATGGTGAGCACTTGACAAATGATAACTGCGAGGACATTATTAGTAGAAGAGGTACGACTAGTATTATGACATATAACAGTCAGCCAAGGTGGTTTGCGACCACAAGTATACGATTATGCAATTGAGACAAGATTGAATATCCAAATTTATTAACGTTTAATATGAAAACACCAGGACTTTCCTGGTGGGCCAGTGGTTAAGAATCCACCTTCCAATGCAGGGGACATGGGTTCGATCCCTGGTCAGGGAACTAAGATCCCACATGCTGCAGGGCAACTAAGCTCACGCACCACAACAACTGAGCACGCAAGTCACAACTAGAAAGAAGTCTGTACGCCGCAACGAGGAGCCTGCGTGCCACAACTAAGACCAGACGCAGACAAAAATAAAATTGAAAAAAACAAAACAAAACACCTTTTACTTCCATATGTGAAGTTACTATGGTAGTCACTAAGGCTAGAGTATCCTTAGCTTTTCCTTTCTTAAAAAAGTCACATTTCACATTTAGAGCCTCAAGGTTTTGTCACCGTTTCAATATAAACAGGAATTATACTCTTAGAGAGTATTTGTCTTTTTTGCTATAGCATAAATAAAACTGGCTCAAAATTCAGATTGTACTGGGGAGAAAGCATGAAGTGATGTCTCTCCTTCAACCCCCAGTACCTGCACAAAGGTAGGACAGGGCTGCTTAGGATGGAGCTATATCTAACAATATTCGTGTCGTTTCAAGATGAATTTGATGTGTTGTATCATTTCTCTGATTAGTGTGCTAACACAAAGTAGCCTAACCATTTATAACCGTCCCCCCCTACAAATGGTTGACAAATGCCTGAATCCAAGGGCAATGTGGTCAAACTTATCTGTTTTATAAATAAGTGCAATTAAATAAGTATGGATACTATATCCAGGTTACCTATGCTCTCCAGATGTGTTTGTCCAGCTTCTCAGTTAGCTTTCATCATGCCTTCTTGTCACTAAGAGTTCATGAGTTCATAAGAATTTTTCCCTTTTTTCTTCTATACTGTGAGCTCCAGGAAAGCAGTAGCTCTGTTAGTTTTACTCACCCTTTTATCTTGAGTGTCTGAGCTTTTTATGAACCCAGCATCATTGGGAAGTGCTAAATCTATATTTGTTAATATATTTGTTCAATAAATGTTTACATGAAGGACTTTTTCCACATGCTCTGTCTAATTTCTCTAGGGTTAGCCTGGATTAAAATAGTTGAGAAATAAACAATGCAATTCAAAATTGGAAAAAATTTAAAGACATTTATTGCTTAATATTTATAGAAATAATTTTATGCACTCTATCTTGTTTGTCCGTAATATATCTACTTGTGCTGCTTTAAGGCTTCAAGGCTTAAAGGCTTCCCATTATTATTAGGATAAATACCTGAACTCACACCATGGCCATAAAGCCCTGCCTGATCTGGTGCCTGCCAACCTCTGCCTCTCTATCTTATATTCTTCTTCCTACCTCTCTCTGTACCCCAGCCTCACTGGCTTTCTTTCTGTTTCTTGGAAGAACATGGTCCCTACCAACTCACAGCTTTCCCCCTCTGGCTGGAATATTACTGGGACCTACCCAGTCACCCTCAGATCCTAACTGAACCTTCCTGGACTAAATCAATTCTCTAGCTACATACATTAATAGTGTTCAGCATTTTAATTCCTAGCAGTTATCAGAATTTAAGTAATTATATATTTAGTTTTGTATTGTTGATGGAAATCATCAACAAACCAATCTATAATAGGGATAGAAGAGAGTTTCATTTGAACCAAACTGAGGATGACAGCCTGTGAGACACAGATTCAAGAAGCAATTGAATTGTGTTCCATCGGACTACAAAATGATGAAGCTTATGAAGGCAAAACCTGAAAAACTGTATGTCGTTTGTCAAGAATTATAATTGGAGCTGGCAAGAAGTAAGCGTGATTGTTAAGCAAGTATTGGTTGGGATCTGAAATGGCTGTACAGTTACATGGGGAGACCCTGAGACTATAAGTTTGCAGCTGGCAGCTGTTAGCAGATACTGTTTGGAAAGTAGCTGGTGGTGTCCCTGAGTCTGACGCAGTTCAAAAATTCAAGTTCTCAGTAATGCAGGAACTTGTCTGAGACCACATCCTCAATGGCCACCTGTCTCCATTTTGGATGCCTGAACCACAGTTATTCCACTTTGATTTTTAAATGCATTTTTTTTCAGTGGTTAAAACAGATATACCATCCATGTTTGACCATAAGACAGGTTGCTCTAGTTAGCATAAAGTTTAAGTTAAATCATTTATAAGCCAGAATGACTTCCCCACACCTCAATATGTGAAAATTCCTTCCACCAGTATGATTATTTGATTTATGTCTGTCCTACATATTGTACTGTAAGTTCCATGAGAATATGGACTATATCTGTTTAATTTTACCTTTGCATTTCCCAGGCTTAGCACAGTGCCTGGTACAAAACACAAACTCAGTAAAATGCTCTGGTCCTATACAACAGCTTGCCATCAATGAAAAAAAATCAGGTGATTATAAAGCATTCTAGAGGGTTTTTTTATAAAGAAATATATTAGAAGATACTTATTTGATTTAGAATGTGTTCTTCCTACTTCTAATACATCTCTTATGTTTTTCCTTTCAGTTTTATTGTGATATAATTTACATACAGCACTGTATAAATTTAAGGTGTACAACATAATGATTTGGCTTACATACACCATGAAATGCTTAGTGCAATAAGTTTAGTAAACATCCATCATTTCATACAGATATAAAATTAAAAAAAAATTTTCTTTGTGATGAGAACTCAGGATTAACTCTCTTAACAACTTTCATATATAACATACAGCAGTGTTAATTATATTTACCATGCTGTACATTACATCCCTAGTACTTATTGATAAATAAGTACCTGGAAGCTTTTACCTCTTCACCACTATTATCCAATTTGGTGGATCCAACTGACTACCTTCATCCAATTACATCCAAGTACATTTCTTGTTAAAGTGTCAAAATTGTTTTCTCCTTTTAAGATCTTTTCAAAATCATCATTTTATCATTTAAAAACACAAACAAGAAAATTAGAAAATTTTGACTTGAAGAATCATTAAGACTGATGTTACATTTCTCTTCTTCTATCTACTTTTCAAATGAAAACTCCTGGATACCTAGACTTGATTTATGTTTCTGGGACTATTAAGAATATGGGACTTGTTACAAACTCTAACCATTTTCCATTTCCATTTTTTTATTTGTTTTTTTTGTTGTTGTTTTGGTTGTTGTTTGTTTGTTGTTTTGTGGTACGTGGGCCTCTCACTGCCGTGGCCTCTCCCGTTGCGGAGCACAGGCTCCGGACTCTCAGGCCCAGTGGCCATGGCCCACGGGCCCAGCCGCTCCGCGGCATGTGCGATCCCCCCGAACCGGGGCACGAACCCGCGTCCCCCGCATCGCCAGGTGGACTCTCAACCACTGCGCCACCAGGGAAGCCCTCCTTTTTTTTTAATGAGAAAAATTCCTTAGTCTTAGAACCAGCTGAAAGGATTTTCCTTATATCTTTAAAGATATCAACCTTTTTAATGTAAAAACAAAAAATTGTAGAAGACCTGGATTTTTACATTTATTAGGCTCACTGAGGCTGCATCTGATCACTTTTAGCAAATAAAGTCTTCCTTAATGACCTATGTACACATCTGTTCTCTTAATGAACATTAGATTGATAGTTTTGCATTAAAAATAATCTTACCTCAAAATAGTTTTATCAGTTTATAAAAAGATTAATAATACCATTGACTTATTGGGCATCAAATATTGTCAGGCTACCCACCCTTCATTCACACAAGTTTATTTAGTCCTAATTCTTGATATTTTTTTCCCCATTCAGTGACCCTGCCTTTCAAGGATGTTAATTCTCCCATTACAATGATAAACATATAATTTTCCTGTGCAGTTGGCAGGCTTCTTCTCTAGCACTTCTTAAGCAATCAGAAAGGCTCCTATATGTTAGCCCCAAAGTGATAGTACATTTCTACTCAAAGCACAATGTATTAATTGCCCAAAGCAAGCTCACTAATCAATGGATAGGAGGCTTTCAGACTAAACTAACATTAACAATCTGTCCCTGAGGAAGCCTCTTCCTTTTTCCTTAAAGTTATGCATAAAAAATCATAGAAGAAGATAAAGTAAAATACCAAAAATTAATTCTGAGAAAACTGATTACCCGATTTGGAGAAATTTTCCTAATTATAATATAAAGCTGGGGAGGTTGATTTGATGTATACAGTGGCTGGTTTTGATTCATACCATCAGAAACCCTCTATGGTCCAAAGAAGATGGAAAAAAATTCCCCTCTAACTTATCACTCAGTCTTTCAACAACAGCAAACAACAACAACACCTTGAGCTTCTATTATGTGCCAGACACTATAAGCACTGAGGACAGAACACTAAATAAGATACTCATAATTTATACAATCATTGAGACTTTAGTCCATTAGGGAAGACTGTGGCTTAAAAAAATATTAGAATAATGACACAGAAATTAAGAAGCGTTATAGAAATATATCATGGGAGTATCTAATCTGCTGTAAATAGCTTATAGAATGAAGTAACGTCTAAACTGAGATATAAAGAAGGAGCAGTTATTGGACAGAGTGAGAGGTATGATTATTTAAATGAAATGAGTATTCATTTCATATTGATATTTTCTCTTCATATAGGTTGGACTAAAAGTCCAATAATTTTTTTCCTACATGTTATTAGAACTGTATGTCTACATATCATCCCAGACAAGATGTATCAATTTAATCAATGGGTTTGAAGGTCTGGGAAGAAGACTGAACATGGTGCTTTCAGATAACATTAAAAGGTTCAGTGTGACTGGGTTACAAACGCTGAGGTAGAGAGCAGTAGAATTTGAAATTGAAGAAGTCTGTGGGGGGCAAGATTAGAAGGAATCTTTAAGTCTTGCTTAAAAGTTTGGCCTTTGTTGTAAGGCAGAGGACATTTTTTCTACTAGTTTGTTTTTTTAAGTTGAGTACATTCATCTTTATCAAACATTTTAGGTCAAAATTGTCATTCCATTTTATACTGTACAGGAATATAAAGTATCACATTTATTTAGTAAATATTTGTTAAATTGGTATTACATCTCCTTTTATCAGAATATTACCCCTCATATGGTTCAACAATCTTCTAATGAGTTCATTCATTCAAATGACAAATATTTACTGCATGACTCAATGTACCAAACACTGGATTCTGTGAAATAAAACAGACATTAATTCTTGTTTTTGAGAAGTTTACATTCTGATATGAGGAAATAGACATTAAATAATAAATATAAAATATAAGTAAATTATGTACTAGGTTAGAAGGTGACAAGTGCTATTGGGGACAGTAGGAGTACAGTAAGGGTAATTAAGATTGCCAAGGGCAAGACACATGTTGAGTGTCATTCACATGTCAGGTGTGTTCCTGGACTAGGTATTTGCTAGATGCTACTGATTCAGGAATTTTTCACACTCAACAGTCTAGGGACAAAAGATACATAAGCACACAGATCATTGTAATTTTCTGTAACATCTACACTGTACTATAGAAGCACAAAATAGAAGTGCCTTATCCCAGCTAGAGACAAATTCTGATTAAGGAAGACTTCCTGAGAAAGATGGCACCTCACCTCAGTCTTAAAGATGAGCAAAATTCATCCAGATGTAGAGGAGCATAAAGCACATCTTAGAATTCCAGGGGAAAAAAGTTTGCCCTGATTTCCAGGACCTCTTCATTTCATAGTAGGTGAAAGTAACATAACACTTATGATGAGTTCTAGTAGTTCTTTTGTGGTGTCTTTAGAATTCTCTGTGTATAGTATCATGCCATCTGGAAACAGTGACAGTTTTACTTCTTCTTTACAATTTGAATTCTTCTTATTTATTTATTTTTTTCTTTTCTCATTGCTGTGGTTAGGACTTCCAATACTATGTTGAAAAAAACGGGTGAGAGTGGGCATCCTTGTCTTTTTTCCTATCTTAGAGTAAATGCTTAGTGAAATTACTTTCTAGATTCAAGGCAAAAACTGTAACTATGAAATGAAGAGATCAGACTGTCATCATCCTCATCCTGGGTCAACCAGATAGTGAAGTGTCTCCTGGTATGGTATAATAAGTGATGTACAACATTACCAGGTGTTCTAGCTGAAGTTATTGAGTTTGTATCCATCAACTCTTCAGGCTTAAGTCTACATTTTTCAATCCATAGGAAATACAGGGATAGAAGAATAAGCTAAACATGAATACTAGAGAGCAACTAAACCTGGACTGCTGTACAGTAGCTTCTAGCCACACATGGTAGCTATTTAAATTCTAACCTAAATTAAATTTAAATTTAAAAATAAATTACAAATTCAATTGCTCAGTAATTCTAGCCACATTTGGCTCTAGAGCTGCTAGTGGTAAGTATCTATCTTATTGTTTAGCATGAATATGGAATATTTCCATCAAGGCAGAAAACTTTGTTGGACAGTCCTGAAAAAGACAAATCCAGAAGTTAAGATTTTCCATGATTAGATCTATTCAACAAACCAGTGTCTTGGGAAAAAAGAAACACTGTATTAGATTATAAAACTTCAAGGGATATATAAGAAGCAGACTGCATCTGAGTTGAGCAGCTTAAAAAAACATTTTGGGAATATCCAGGGAAATTTGAGTATGGACCAGGTATTAGATAAGATGAAAATTTATTAATGTTGAAAGGTAAATAAAGTGCTACTAGGGGTTATTTCAGGTTTGTGGGAGTATGGTATCTTTTTTGTTGTTGTTTATATCTATTTTCTAGATTTCTACAATGCACATATGACTTTTGAGATAATAAAAAGTTATTTTAATGTTTTTAAAGGTAACATTGCTTACCCGCCAAGAAGAAATTTCAAAGGCTGTTCTTCAGCTAGGTTTACTCTTGCTTACATCACTAATGGTAAAGGAGAGGAATCCTGTAAGAAAGTTTCAGGCAGCCAAAGTCCATGGCAAGGGAGGGATGCAAAAACCTAGAACATGTAAGAAAGTGAAGAGGGTTTAAAGTGGATATCGGAAAACAAAACCTTATGGGCAGTGACAAAAACAATCAAAGACTGAAAGCAAATAGTCAAGGCCAAACAGACAGAAATGACAGTCATTGAGGTAGTAATAGAAAAATATTAGTTCTAGAAAAATATTAAGAACAGACATTTTCCACTTTGTTTATTCCTCTTGCCAGGATATCATTAACCACATAGAGTCATGTCCAATTCAGTGTTCTAGCCTTGGAGACCCTCCTTTTCTTTTTGCTCTGACCTTGAGCTCTGAATTTTTCTAAACCAAATTGCATTCCCTAGTGAGAAATCTGTTCTTTGCTAAGTTTCTGCTCCTATCCTCGTTCTACGTAAGACATTCATGGAATTTTGTCCAGGGAATTTGTCCAAATACCCGCCTATTTTGCTACTGTTGCAGCCTCTGTTTTCTCAATTGTTCTACCTGCCTAAGATATACATATTCATCATGAGTTCTTGCCATTTTAGGCAACCCAGATTCATTAGCTCGTCCCTAAGATACTGTCCTTTGAATTTTGTCACTTACAACCAATTGCAGTGTGGTACATACCTTTAGCTGCCTACTCAAAATCCATTACTTCTTTCTTCCTCACTATGATAACTTTATTATATCCATTTAAAAAAAGATCAGGCTCATGTAAAACAACCCACTTCCCCAGACTCCTGTGCATTTTTGCAAGGTCCACGTGATCCAGTTTGGTACAAAGCAAGGTAAGCAGTTAGAGTTCCAGAAGAGCCTTTTAAGAGCCATATTCTTCAATCTTTTTCCCTTTATCTTTCTTTGAGCCTGGATAGCAGGTGCAGGCATCATCTTTGTAATCAGGAAGATAAAAGTCAGATACTAAGGATGGTGGTATGGAAAGACAATGGGAACCTGAGATGTGAAGGGTATCCTGTGCCTGCCATTGCAGTGTTGGGCTGTCTGCTTTTAGACTCTTTGTTACGTTTGTCTTATTTACCATTTTTCTTGACATGCAAACAAAGGCAACTTTGACTAATGCAGAGAGAAAGTAAAAAGCATCTCATAAACTATTTTCAAATCTGGTTATTATTATTAGGTAAACATGGCCTATAGCTGGACCTGTAATACTTGATAGTTCACTTGTGTTTAGTGTAATTTTAAAGATTGTCTTATTGAGGGAGCAGAATTTAGTATTTTTAGCCTTTACATTTTTTAGCTAGAAACTTATAGAAATATAAAAACAAGTGTGTCTTTATTCCTCAAATAGGAAGGTAAAATGTGCTCCTGTTCTAATTTAAAACCAAGATTGAAATCCAACCATAGGAAATACGAGTGAAGTGACATTTTTCCCTCTAATTACCAAGTCAGAGTAAAATCATAAATCCAGTAAAATCGTATTCATTTCTTAATCTAGGAAATCTATCTGAGCCTTTAAAGTCTAAGATTGCATTAATGTTATCTTCATCAAGCTTTCTAATGCTCACTTAGCTACTGATAATGAAACAATGAGTATCATCCGTCCCATTATATAAATATATGTTACATTTTAAAGAGAATTGTCTTCTGGTTTTACTGAATTATTTCAAAGTCCTAGACACTGGAAGGCTGTCAGAGTCCTTGAAAGCATTACTTCTGTGTCCTATTTTCTGCCGTCAATATATAGCAGATGGTATGGACATTCTTTAGGTCTTTAAAGCAAATGATTTCAAAAAGTATAAACTTGGTACATTTCTGTATATTTCTACATGTAAAATGAGAGGTCCATGTTCATTTAATTTCATTTACAACTGACTTGAATTTCTAATTGTTGGTAAGTGGTATCTGATTTATAAATCTCCTATACTGTATTGAAGAGTCTTATGTATGCCTCTGAATCATGAATGCATTACATATGCTGGGATTTATTGTTCCAAATCTTCCATGGATGAGACCTGATTACTGTACACGTCCTTCTTTCTACATTTGCTTTACAACAATTAAATTTGTACAATTATACATGCTCCCATCTCCCATCCTGTTCTTATGAAGTTTAAAATCTTTACAACAAGGAGCTTCTAAGCAACAAAAGGGTGAGGGTGGTAAAAAGGCACTAAAGCAGAATTTTTCTCCTCCAGAAAAATTTCAAAGTGAGCAAGTAAGCAATAAAATTAGAAATATAATTTTTTACAACTACATTCCCTCCTCACACAAAATTCCCAGGTTATTTATGATTTCAGGACAGACTTCATGACTTTGATTTAAAATTTTAAATTCAGTGGCATGATATTCCTTCCAATTTCAATGAAGGAGTTCTGCCAAGATGGCACATCAGTGTGGGCTCTTGGCTCCCTCCCACAAGTTTAATGATTGTAAAAAAATTGGTGAAAAAAGAGCCAAGAAATAATAAAACAAGAAAACTTACAAACTTATTAACAATAACAAATATTGTGAGATACTGCTGGGGAAACTAGAGCTGTTCCTGAACAGGAAGGGTAGGTATGATATTGAGGACAAAGTGCCGAAGCCTTGAACAGGGAGGGGAAAAACAGTATAGCTATGACAGAATAAATGAGACAAAAGCTGGTTTAGTTCTGCTCTGGTTGAATTCCCATCCTGGAGTTCAGCTTCCATATTGGGGGAGGGGAAATTTAGTTTATTATCTAAAGTTAAAAATTAACCTGGACAGACACTTGTAGGGTGATATCAAACTAATATCAAACTAACATCTCCTTCAACAGCCCATATTATCTTTTTGGACAAAATTGGAAAAGGTATTCCTTCCTCCAGTAAAAGCGTGTTGAAGTAGTAGATACTTTATTTTTCAAGAATAAAAATTATAACATGTAATCATTGTATATACATTATACAAACCAAATTATTAAACCCATTGTAGATAATTCAAAGTTTTGATCAGAATAATTAGGCAAAGTCACTAGGTTATAATTTGCTGTGAAATAATTACATGTCTTGCTTTCATGGAAATAAAATTCATTACTGTACTTTAAATACTTACTTGCTCCAACACCTTGCTTTTGAGAGAAATGCTCATCGGACTTAACAGACTTTCTTTTGGCATTGTAGAAGTGACTTTTGATGAATTATTATTCTGAGAAGCTATATTCTCCACCATTATAGTTTTGTTTTGTTTTGTTTTTAACGCTGTCTTGACCCAGTTTTGAGGCTCTGGGTAGAGGTCAGTTAATTCTTTTTTTAACTGAGGTATAGTTGTTTTAAAATGTTGTGTTAGTTTCTACTGTACAACAAAGTGAAGTAGAGTTCCCTGTGCTATACAGCAGTTTCTCATTAGCTATCAATTTTATACATATTAGTGTATATATGTTAACCCCAATCTCCCAATACATCCCACCCTCCCTTTCCCCCCTTGGTGTCCATACGTTTGTTCTCTACATCTGTGTCTCTATATCTGCCTTGCAAACTGGTTCATCTGTACCATTTTTCTAGATTCCACATTTATGCGTTAATATATGATATTTGTTTTTCTTTCTCTGACTTACTTCACTCTGTATGACAGACTCTATGTCCATCCAAGTCTCTACAAATGACCAAATTTAGTTCCTTTTTATGGCTGAGCAATATTGCATTGTATTTATGTACCAAATCTTCTTTATCCATTCATCTGTCCATGGGCATTTAGGTTGCTTCCATGACCTGGCTAATAGTGCTGCAATGAACATTGGGGTGCATGTGTCTTTTTGAATTAAGGTTTTCTCTGGGTACATGACCAGTAGTGGGATTGCTGGGTCATATGACAGTTCTATGTTTAGGTTTTTAAGGAAACTCCATACTGTTCTCCAGAGTGGCTGTATCAATTTACATGCCCACCAACAGTGCAAGAGGGTTCCCTTTCACCACACCCTCTCCAGCATTTATTATTTGTAGATTTTTTGATGATGGACATTCTGACTGGTGTGAGGTGATACCTCATTGTAGTTTTGATTTGCATTTCTCTAATAATTAGTGATGTTGAGCATCTTTTCATCTACTCTTGGCCACCTGTATGTCTTCTTTGGAGAAATGTCTATTTAAGTCTTCTGCCCATTTTATGATTGGGCTGTTTGTTTTTTTGATATTGAGCTGCCTGAGCTCTTTGTATATTTTGGAGATTCATCTTTTGTCCATTGATTCATTTGAAAATATTTTCTCCCATTCTGAGGGTTGTCTTTTCATCTTGTTTATGGTTTCCTTTGTTGTGTAAAAGCTTTTAAGTTTAGTTAGGTCCCATTTGTTTATTTTTGTTTTTATTTCCATTACTCTAGGAGGTGGGTCAAAAAAGATCTTGCTGTGGTTTATGGCAAAAAGTGTTCTACCTATGTTTTCCTCTAAGGGTTTTATAGTGTCTGGTTTTACATTTAGATCTTTAATCCATTTTGAGTTTATTTTTGTGTATGGTGTTAGGGAGTGTTCTAATTTCATTCTTTTACATGTATCTGTCCAGTTTTCCCAGCACCACTTATTGAAGAGACTGTCTTTTCTCCACTGTATATTCTTGCCTCCTTTGTCATAGTTTAGGTGACCTTAGGTGTATGGGTTTATCTCTGGACTTTCTACCCTGTTCCATTGATCTATATTTCTGTTTTTGTGCCAGTACCATACAGTCTTGATGACTGTAGCTTTGTAGTGTAGTCTGAAGTCAGGGAGTCTGATTCCTCCAGCTTGTCTTTTCTTTCTCAAGATCGCTTTGGCTATTTGGGGTCTTTTGTGTCTCCATAAGAATTTTAAGATATTTTGTTCTAGTTCTATAAAAAATGCCAGTGGTAATTTGATAGGGATTGCATTAAATCTGTAGATTGCTTTGTGTAGTATAGTCATTTTTACGATATTGATTCTTCCTATCCAATAACATGATATATTTCTCCATCTGTTTGTGTCTTCTTTGATTTCTTTCATCAGTGTCTTACAGTTTTCTGAGTACAGGTCTTTTACCTCCTTAGGTAGGTTTATTCCTAGGTATTTTATTCTTTCTGTTGCAATGGTGAAAGGGATTGTTTCCTTAATATCTCTTTCTGATCTTTTGCTGTTAGTGTATAGGAATGCAAGAGATTTCTGTGCATTAATTTTGTATCCTGCAACTTTACCAAACTCATTTATTAGCTCTAGTAGTTTTCTGATAGCATCATTAACATTTTCTATGTATAGTGTCATGTCATCTGCAAACAGTTACAGTTTTACTTCTTCTTTTCCAATTTACATTCCTTTTATTTCCTTTTCTTCTCTGATTTCCTTGGCTAGGACTTCCAAAACTGTGTTGAATAAAAGTGGCAAGAGTGGACATCCTTTTCTTGCTCCTGACCTTAGAAGAAATGCTTTCAGTTTTTCACCATTAGAGAATGATGTTTGCTGTGGGTTTGTCTTATGTGACCTTTATTATGTTGAGGTAAGTTCCCTCTGTGCTCACTTTCTGGAGAGTTTTGATCATAAATGGGTGTTGAATTTTGTCAAAAGCTTTTCCTGCATCTATTGAGATGGTCATATGGTTTTTAGTTTTCAGTTTGTTAATATGATGTATCACGTTGATTGATTTGTGTATATTGAGGAATCCTTGCATCCCTGGGATAAATCCCACTTGATCATCGTGTATGATCCTTTTAATGTGCTGTTGGATTTGTTTGCTAGTATTTTGTTGAGGTTTTTTGCATTTATATTCATCAGTGATATTGGTCTGTAATTTTCTTTTTTGTGATATCTTTGTCTGGTTTTGGTATCAGCATAATGGTTGCCTTGTAGAATGAGTTTGGGAGTGTTCCTTCCTCTGCAATTTTTTGGAAGAGTTTGAGAAGGATAAGTGTTAATGCTTCTCTAAATGTTTGATAGAATTCACCTGTGAAGCCATCTGGTCCCAGACTTTTGTTTTTTGGAAGATTTTTAATCACAGTTTCAATTTCATTACTTGTGATTGGTCTGTTCATATTTTCTATTTCTTCCTGGTTCAGTCTTGGAAGGTTATACCTTTCTATGTGTTTGTACATTTCTTCAAAATTGTCCACTTTGTTGGCATATAGTTGCTTCTAGTAGTCTCTTATGATCCTTTGTATCTCTGCAGTGTCCATTGTAACTTCTTCTTTTTCATTTCTTTAATTGATTTGAGTCCTCTCTCTCTTTTTCTTGATGAGTCTGGCTAAAGGTTTATCAATTTTTTTTACCTTCTCAAAGAACCAGCTTTTAGTTTTACTGATCTTTGTGCTATTGTTTTCTTTTTTTCTATATCATTTATTTCTGTTCTGATCTTTATGATTTCTTTCCTTCTTTTTTTTTTTTTTTTTTTTTTGTCAGTATGCAGGCCTCTCACTGTTGCGGCCTCTCCCGTTGCGGAGCACAGGCTCCAGATGCTCAGGCTCAGCAGCCATGGCTCACGGGCCCAGCCGCTCCGTGGCATGTGGGATCTTCCCGGACTGGGGCACGAACCTGTGTCCCCTGCATCGGCAGGTGGACTCTCAACCACTGCACCACCAGGGAAGTCCTTCTTTCCTTCTTGAGCAGAGGATTAAGTCCACACCCCAACCACCTCCTTCATTGGGCTCTCACACTCCAAGCCACTATACACCCTAATCTCCAGACCAGGTACCACACTACCAAGAGCAGTTTCTATTCCCCAGATCTGTATGAAATTATTCGAATTCACCTATACTAAACCTGCTTATCCTGCCTTGGCCTTCATTTTCACTCAGAAACCACAGTAAAGGATTCTGCCTGTAATTTCTCTCCCTTCTTCTGCCTCATGACAGACCTGGGTGCTTCCCCTCAGCAGCCCTGCATGGTATTGTATTTCTAAACTGTAAAACTCTTTCCACTCTCTCTCCCTTGAACTCTGTCTGGCTTTACCATACCTCACCCATGGTAATATTAAAACAACTGTCAACTCATACTGACAAAAATAAATATACCCTTAGAACTACCAGAGCATTCAGAAATATGTATGGTAGTTCTTTTCCTGAAAATGAAATGTCATATTCCAAAGAAGTCATGATGGATTTGAGAAAACTATCTAAAGCTTTACTTACTCATCCACTGATGCTTTATCAACCTAACACTCCTTACTAATTTTATCAGTCAGTTTCAATTAGTATTTCCATCGTATACAGCATTTGTAATTTAAAGAATTGTGGTGAACATCTAGAATGCTAAAAGATCAAGCTCTACATTTAATATTACACACTTTTAAGAGTGATATCTCTCAGTATAAAATGTAGGAAATAATAGATTTTGAAATTTAGTTTGGGGTCTTAGGCGGCCTGATTGTGAGATTTTAGTCAAAAGTGGGTATTTTCCTCCCTATTCTAAAAGTTTCTAAACACGAAAAAATTGACAACAATAGCAAGAGACTGCAACTTCTTTAGCATCAATAATATATATTTTCTTATTCATTGCTTTATTTTATTCTTCAAATAATTTCTTAACCTTTTTGATACTTTTAAGGACATAAAATTGAACTTTAGTTTCTGCAATATTTTGCTTAAAATATTAATATTAAAAGAATCATGCCAAAAAAAAAGAATCATGCCAAATGACTACTAAGCAAATCATTTGAAAAATGCTTTTTTCTAATATAGGACTTTGGTTTAGCTTCTACAATGCCCATCTTTATTAATATAATCAACAGTTTCTAACAGATTCTACACTGCCTTTGAATTCTATGATGTTAAAGATCAACTCAATTTTCCCGTTATGTATTTGACAATGTTTTTGAAGCTAAAAAATTAGTTTTATAAATACTAATGGATGCTATATAAAAAATAAGAAATTGATTTTTTTTTCTACAGTTTTTGCTACAATTTAAAGAATGAACAGAACTAATAAGATGTTGTTTTGAAGTTTCTCACTGGTAACTGATATTACCATGCATAGTTGCAGCCTTGTTCTATCTTTGGCCCCTCAAATAATTTGTGTTTAAGTTCAAAAATTTTAGTAGTAAACTAAAAATATCTATAGTTCTTCTCAAATGATATCTTCTTAAAAATTTCAAAATGTGCTCATATAAAGAAATATCTGTATTTGAAAGCCAACAAATCTAACAATAATTGTCTGTTCTACGTGATCCATATCAAGGTTTTATCTTTAAAAAATTGAGTAGCAGCATTTCTACGTTTTCCAAAATTATTTCAGTTGTTACATCTACTATAATTCTAATGATTTTTAAAAAGTTTTATTTTTTAAGCAATGTGATAATCTTTTTGTGTTGATGTTTTATTTCTGCAGAAATGATCAACAACATGTTATCAACTTTCTACTCTAATTTTTGCCAGATGAAGGCAGTTATCATTATCTTATTCATAAAATTTCATCAGTAGTCATCAGAATGCCAGACATTACCATGCCAAAACTGAATCACACACATTCAATAATGGCATGCCAATATTTTGTTATATTCATATAGTCTATTCTTCAACATTTCTATTTGTATGTTTTCCAAATTGAATTTCAATGTGAATACATAGTGTTATTGTTGATGTACATTTCATTTTCTTTGTATTTACTAAGCATATCTGATAAACGTTCCCAAGTTTTGTACTAATTCTCATTCTTCAGTGGACTTTTTGTATTCCTCCAAAGTTTGCAATATAGATAACATACAGAACAGCTTGTAATCGAATAGGATAACTTGAATATAGTGATTAATTTGACTATTTGGAATAATTCATGTAAAAAGAATCTCAAAAATCTTTCTTTCTGTAATGTTTTTCAGAAGTGTAAATTTTGTACTTGACATATGCTTAAATTTCCAATAAAACTGTAACATTGCATAATATTCAAATCACACAACCATATACTTGGAGCAGCAGAAAGCATATTCAATTTAGTCAATTCTTCTATTGTGTCTTATGCTAGTTTTTGTAATCAAAAAGTGTTTGATAACTTCCATCGACCTCAAGTGTTTCCTTGTGGCCATTTGCAAATGATTCCTCCCTCCACCCCTGGCCCTGGGCAACTACTGGACACAGCTACTGATGTGATTTGTGTCACTAGAACATACTTTGCATTTTCTGGAATTTTCTTTAAATGGAATCATACCTTATAAACATTTTTGGATCTAGCTTTTTTGACTCAGCGTAAGAATTTTGAGATTCATCCACATTGCTATGCTTGTCAGTAGCTCATTTCTTTTTATTACTGAGTAAGAGTCCTTTAGATAGACCACATTTTATTTTTCTGTTCTCCAATTAATGGACATTTGGATTGTTTCCAGTTTTTGGCTATTGTGAATAAAGATGCAATGAACATCCACATTAAAAAAAAAAAGTGTTTGTTAGTATTTGTCAAGGAAGTAAAAGTAAAGTCACATCTTCTTCCAACAGTGACCTATCTTCATTATATTCAATTACAATTTGTAGCTCTTATTTTTCTTCTCCTTGCATTCTATCTATTTTCTCTAAATATTCAGTGATTTCACTTCCTAATAGTTTTCGGTGTCCTACTTTCTGATTCTAATCATTTTTTTCTTTCTGATATTTAAGGAGAAATAGCTACAAGTAAATGTTGTGTTCATGAAGTAAGAGTAACAAGCAATAAACAGTATTTATAATATAATTTATGGGTCATGATGTGATAATTTCCCATTGAAGACTATAAAATAATTATTACTAATGGATATTAGTTATTACATAGTTATTCATGTTATAATGAAAGTATTTATTGATTTAAAGTGGGAAATCAAAAATTCATTTAAATTGGAAAACTCAACAACAAGATAGTGAAAAGGGGGCAGATGACATTCTCCGTAGTACTGAAATACAGTTTTTTTAAAAATGCTGTCTTGACCCAGTCTTGAGGTCCTGGCTAGAGGCTGGTCAGTTCTTCATTTTGATTAAGTCCACACTCCTAACCACCTCACTTATTGGGCTCTCAGCCATGCATCTACCCAAATCACCCCAGGGCCAAGGACCAGAAATCTAAGGACAGCTGCTTTTCCCTAGGAGTCCAGGAAATTATTCAAATTAATGAATTCACAGGGAACCTACAAAACCACCTAATTTACTCTGTCTTGGTGTGTAACCCACTGACAACCTTTTCTTGCTTGGAGCTCTAAGTAACAAGAGTTTTGCCTTTCATCTCTCCAAGTGTCATTGTGTTATGTTCCACCATCAAAAGAATCTGTCAAGTATGGAACTGCACTCTAACAAGTGCACTTTGCCAAGAAGGTATTTTTAAAGATACTGGTCAATCAGTATATCAATTACAATTCCATCTTCTTCTGTGAAAATTCCTTTCACTTTTCAAATCAGCAATGTCTTTCTAATATCAAACTTGGATCTTTTCCATGATTTGAAATAGAACATCTTAAACATCCTTGTTAAAACAAGATATTTTACCATCACCGACTAGAAAATGTTTGTAAAACATATATAATTTGTTTGGGAGATCGAATAGTTTTAAAGGTAATTTAAAAGTCAAAATAATGAAGACAACTATAATGTTCATAGTGCATTTTACTGTGGCACTCTTGTACAGTATATAACCTGAGAAAGCATATGGAGTAGTCTTGCAATGAGGTATGATTCAAGACTGTTTTGTGGTCTTTTCCCTTCCCCTCTCTTTGAATCCATCATGATTGACATACACAAAGTATGCATTCCTAATATGCATCATCAGGTATGACAACGTTGATCCCAAGGGAATTATAAGATCACAGGTCCAAATAAAAGGCATCTGGGAAAAATAAAGAACAAGAATCTGAGAAACTGATAGCGAAGTTTGTATAGGAGGTTGAAGAGGCAAAATGGGCAAAACATAACTGAAAGAGGAGGAAATACTTGCCCTACCAGATATCAGGACTTATTACGAAGCTATAGTATTTATGAAAAAATAGAGCTGGCACAGCAATATAAAACTGCTCATTTCATAGATCAGCGAGCCTAGAATAAGACCCATACATATAGACAACTATATTATATGACATTAGAGAACCCAGAATAAGACCCTTGTGTATAGACAATTATGTTATATGACAGAGAGCACAGCAGACCAGTAAAGAAAGGAGGGGAAACTGTACAATTAATGCATCTGGAAAAAATTTTCTCACATGGAAAAAGAAAATAAAATCAGACCCCTATTTTACCACTATATGAAAATAAGCTACAGATGAATTAAGATCTAAAATTTTAAAGTCAAAATTTTAAATTTTAATAGGAAATGCAGGTAAGTAGTCTTCTGACCTTGTGGTTTGGAAAGATTTCCCAAATAAGACATGCACTCAAAAAACTAACCATAAATAAAATGATTGGTAAATTTGACTATATATTATTAAGAAAAAAATATCAAAAGACAAAGAAAGTAGAAATATGAGTTAAACATTGGAAAAGGATATCTGTGATTCATAGAACTGACAAGTATTAGTTAAATATACACAATTCATATAATTTTAATGAACTTTATTTTTTAAAAGCAGTTTTAGGTTCATGGCAAAACTAAGCAGAAAGTACAAAGTTCCCATATATCCGCTACTTCATCATGCACACAACCTCTCCCACAATTGACATCCTGCACCAGAGCGGTACATTTGTTACAACTGATAAGTCTGTACTAGTACATTGTTATCACCCAAAGTCCATAGTTTATATTAGGGTTCACTCTTGGTGTTGTATGTTCTATTGAATTTTAATAAACGTGTAATGGCATGTTTTCACCATACGGTATCATAGAGAGTAGTTTTACTGCCCTAAAAATTATCTGTGCTCCACCTATTCAACCCTATCTCACCCCCAACCCTGACAATCATTGATCTTTATACTGTCTCCATAGTTTTGCTTTTTCTAGAATGTCATATATTTGGAATCATACAGTATGTAGCCTTTTTAGATTGCCTTCTTTCACTTAGTAATATGCATTTAAGGTTCTATGTCTTCTAAAGCCTTGATAGCTCATTTCTTTTGGGTGCCAAATAATATTCCATTTCCTGGAAGTGTCAGCATATTTGCTATTTACCTACTGAGGAACATATTGGTTGCTTCCAATTTTTGGCAAATATGAATAAAGCGACTATAAAATCCGTATGCAGATTTTTGTGTGGACATTATTTTTCAGTTCATTTGGGTAAATACTAAGGAGCACAACTGCTGGATAGCATGGTAAGAGTATGTTTAACTTTGTAAGAAATGGCCAAACTGTCTTTCAAAGTGTTAATTTGCATTCCTACTCTTGCTCCACATCCTCAGCAGCATTTGATGTTGTTAGTATTTTGGATTTGGCCATTTTATAGATGTGTAGTCGTGTCTCGTTATTGTTTTAATTTGCATTTCCCTAGTGACATATGATGTTTAACATCTCCTGTGCTTTTTTTTGTCTGCATATCTTCTTTGGTGAAATGTCTCTTTAGATCTTTTGCCTATTTTTTAATAGGGTTATTTCTTTTCTTATTGTTGATTTTTTTTAAAGGGCTTCAAATGCTTGGCTTTTTATTTTATTTTATTTTTTTATTTTTGGCTGTGTTGGATCTTCATTTCTGTGCGAGGGCTTTCTCTAGTTGTGGCAAGCGGGAGTCACTCTTCATCGCGGTGCGCGGGCTTCTCACTATCGCGTCCTCTCTTGTTGTGGAGCACAGGCTCCAGACGCGCAGGCTCAGTAGTTGTGGCTCACGGGCCTAGTTGCTCCACGGCATGTGGGATCTTTCCAGACCAGGGTTCGAACCCTTGTCCCCCGCATTAGTAGGCAGATTCTCAACCACTGAGCCACCAGGGAAGCCCTTATTGTTGAATTTTAAGAGATCTATTGATTTAATTTTTGAAAAAGAAAAAGACAAACTCTCCAAAAGAAAATGGCTAAAGACATGTGCAGGCATTTTACAGAAAAGAACAAATATGTCCAATAAAATTATAAAGAGATGCTCAACTTTATTATTAATCACAGAAATGCAAATAGAGGTAACAATGAGTGACATTTTATATATTCAATTGACAAAATTCTAAGAAGCCCGACAAAATCAAGTGTTGGAGAAGATTAACAGGAACACTTATATATTGCTTATGGAAACGTTCATTGGAAAACATCCAACCATGATCTTATAAAATTAAGTAGTCAGATACCTTAGGATGGTGCATTTCCACTCCTCAGAATATGCTCAAGAAGAATTCTTTCACGTATACTTCAGGATAGTGTGTAAGAATAGCGCTACATTAACCTACAAATGTATACACACATGCATATACACATATATACATACATGCATATATAAATACATAAACACATCTGTGAATAAAGCAGGTCTATCCAGGAGATGGATAAATATAATATGTTCAAAGCAATTAAATATTATACTGAAGAGAAAATAAATGAAGTACAGTTACAAGCAACAACACTAATATATTTTAGTAATATAACAAGTTTGAAAAAAGAAGTTTCCAGAAGATAACCTACACTTGATTTTTTTTATAAATTTCAAAAACAGCTAAATATATACTATATATTGCTTATACATACATACTTTTATTGATGAAAAATTGTTTAGAAGAAAAAGGATGATAAACTTCTAATTCAGGTTAGGAAAGGTGTGACAGGTGACAATTTCTTCTAATATTGTATTTTTCAGATCATCTTGTGAATACACAGATACTTGCTATTTAGTAAGCTAATTAAACTGATCATATGTAAGCCAATAAGACCTCTATTAATCCAAATTTACATATATAAGCTTAAAAACATTTCTTAGAAAATAAATTCTCTTTTTCCTTACTTTTTATTCTGTGGAAGGACCATCTAAGGATAAAACAACTACTCAAGATGTGAAACCATAAATCTGAATATGTTGCTGACTTAAGGGTGAGCTATGCTGAGCAAAGCAAATTGCTGATCTTATACAGAGTTTGAGGGAGGAGTTGAAAGGTAACAGAGGCAGGAATGGGCTGGCACCAGCCTTGAAAACGTGTTCACTCGAGTGAGTCCACCACCTCGAAATGGCTGAATTTCGAATCACGAGTCTGTCATTGAATGGTTGACTTTCAGGCTTTCAGTGTTCACTGAAGTGTATAGTATTTATCCAGTAGATAGATTTAAAACTAGTTCTTGTGTTTTCAGGTTTCCATAGATATAGAATGGTATTTTTCTAAGGACTTTATTTTTTTTTCTGTATCTGTATTCTTTGTATGGGAAAGAATAACTCATTCCAGAACAGTGATTTTCAACTTGGCTACAGTTCAGAGCCACATCAGGAGATCTTAAAACTCCTGATGTCTAGGCTGCACCCCAGACCATATATCAGAATCATTAAAAGCAGACTTAGGCATCAGTATTTTTGGAAGCTGCACAAGCGATCCCAATGATCAGACATTGCTGAAGTGATGGAATGAATGTATTGATGCTCATCATCTCTTTGCTAACAAATCATTTTTAATGGGGGCGGGAGGGCTCTGTCAGCTGATCTCACTGTGTTAGGCACTGATTCCAGTTAATATGAACACATGTAACTCACTAGCTTTGTGAACAATAAGTACCTAACCTGGGACATTTTCACAATTACCTGGGGAGATTTTTTAAACTACAAATCTCTAGATCCCACCCAGATCTACTAAAACAAAATCACTTCACAGGGAACAAAAGAATCAATAGTCTTTTTAAAATTCCCCATGTATTTCTACTTATCATTCAATTTTGATAAACTCTATTTTAGCACATTTAATAAAGATGATGCTATCATATGATGGACTTTGCTTACCGATTTGGGAGTGTAGAGTCCTATTTTTTCATGGACCTTAGAGATCCATAATATCCACACATTAAAATTTTAGCCGTGGTTACTCTAAAAACAAAACTGGAAAGAGAAAAATGTCTCTTACCTTTGGGAGATTCTGTATTGATAGCAACCTACTGGTTCAACATTAAGTGTCCAACCACTCCGGAGAATATTACCCTGCTGTTACTTTGTATATTATCCCATTCCATGATTATTTCTGGTCTCCCTTCTCACCAGTAAATGTGATGCCTTAAGCAGAAGATATTGCTTTATTGTTCTCTAAGAACAATTATCTATTTTACATAGATTGTAGATTTGCTATTATTTTTCTATAGCAATTTCAGTCGTCATTTATTTTAATATAATTGGGCATTTCTCAAGATGTTCCTCCAAAGTTTTTGAATAGAAGAATGTATTTCCACTGTTTTTTCTTTTTTTTTTTGGTGATATTCTTGCTGCATTCACAGTCATCATTATCTCTGTCATCATCTAGCTCTGTAGCAGGATGTGTACTCTGGTATAGAGCTAATCACATGGATGCTGGAGCTAAACTTCATGTGTTTAGCTCCAGCATCCACTCTGCCACATGTTACCTGTTAACCCTTGAACAAGTCACTTAAACTTTTGCTATTAATTTTCTACCCCAAAATTGATTGTAAGCGTTGAATAAGTTAATATATTCAAATACTTAGAACAGTGGTTGACAAGTAGTAAGCCAGAAGTAAAATGTTAGCTTTGTCGTCAGGTATGTGCACATTCACAAATATCTTAGTTTTTTTTTTTTCTTTTAATTCTGTTTTTCAAAGGAAAAGGAGCCTCAGAAGAGTCAAATAACTTTCCCAACACCACATAGAAATAAATGGCAAAGCAGAATTTCAACCACCACAGGCTTACAGCACTTTTGAAACCTCTCACTTATCTTGGAATGAATGTTTGTTAGAGCAGGATAAAAGTTTATTTGTACCATAATATTGCTGCAAATGGAAATGGGGCTCTTGAGCTTTTGTGTCAAATGAAATTTTCTTTTTCTCCCCCTTGTATCATTGCTATCATTTATTTTACTTATACATAAGCTATAATCATTGAACATATTGTTGCTATATTATTCTGAACAAAATGTTATCTGATAGATCAAGAATAAGAAACATAAAAGTTTTTGTTTTTCCTTCACTTATTGCTTTTCTATTGCTCTTCCTTTCTTTATGTAGATATGAGTTTCTGACCTATATTATATTCTTTCTCTTTTTAAAAAAAATTTTCTATTTTATATTGGAGTATAGAGGATTGACCATGCCTATAACACTTTCTAGTTCTATGCTTTCTACCTCTTAATATACTCCCAACTTAGTAATAAATAGTATTACCAAAGTAGTATATTTTGTTCAATTCCATACTTAAAGCAATACAAAAGGAAATAAAAACTGAAATTATTGTTTCTCAAAGTGTTAATTTCAAACATAATAACAAGTAGCAATAGAGATGGATTTACTGTCTACTTTCTAGCTGACTAGTATGTTTTGACTTTTATAAAGATTAAGTTGAATGGTTATTGTTGGGGAAAAAAAAAAGGACTTGACCTTGAGGATTTCATAAATCAATAACCTAGATGCCATTAATGATATAGAAGAGATTATATCCAAATATTTATTGTAAGAAAATTCTTATGTAAATTAATAAGCACATTCTGATGAATAATTAAGAATTCTTAAAAGATTAATATTTGAAAGCATTATACTATATTAATTAAAATTGAATACTCTTTTTAGATTTAACTTTGTTTAATATCCACATGTGAAAAAATGTGAATTAAATATATACATGTGAGTGTTTGTGTGTGTGTGTGTGTGTGTGTGTGTGTGTGTGTGTGTGTGTGTATGAAAGATTTGGTAAGTTTAGTATTTCCCTACTGCCTATATAAGCCTAGACCTAACCTAGAATGTTCTGGATCAGCTGAAATCTTTCCTATGATAGGGAGAGAGGGATTGGAACATCCTTCTGGGGAAACCTTCCACTTTATTTTTTAATGACTCATCTTCTATTTCAGGAATGCTATGGAAGTATTTTTGAGAGTGAAAATTTACGTATTAAAGAAATAAAGACAAAGAAAGAGAGACACATGGAGGAATGCATTTAGGTTACCTCTAGAGATAACCTAAAAGAGGTGTTAGAGGAGTGTGTTAGTTTAAAAAATTTAGCATAAACCATATTCCTTTCTATAGCTGAAGAAACTAGGAGATTAAATAACTTGAGATTTTATGTGGTGTGTAATAGTTAAGAGTAAAATATAGTGCCAGAAAGCCTGGATTCAAATTCTGACTCTATTCAGAGCTGTGTGACCTTGGGCAGGTTACCTCATCTCTTCCACAAGATTTACCCAAAATGGTTATTTTATATTATAAATAATATATGTCTCACCAAGGGTAATCAGCTTTATTAGTCTTTTTAGACAATAAATTTTTGGTTTTGTCATTCTATTTTTTTTTTCTATTACATTCATTTCTGTTGTCTTTTTTTTCTTTTATTCTTCTCTCTTTGGATTTAACTTTTTATCTAAACTTTGAGATAGATGTTTAGATCATATATTTTCAGATTTCTAATATGTGCATTAAAGATACACAGTTCCCTCTAAACATTGTTTTTGTTATATATCTGAAGTTCTGATATATATTATATATATGCATGTATATATTATTATTTAGTTCAAAATATTTTTACTTTCCATTGTAATTCTGAATTATCTGATGAGTTATTAAATATGCATTACATAATTTCCATTATTTGAGCATATTCTAATTATCTTTTTATGTTTGTTAGAATATCATTCCTTTGAAATTTTTTGAAGCATGCTTCATGGCTAAGCATAAAGTTAATGGTCAATTTTAGTAAAATACATGAGCAGTACAAAGAGATATGTATCATATAGTTGTTAGATATAGTTTATTAAATTTTTAATCATATTATTCAAATCCTCCATATCTTTACTAATGCTATCTATTTATTCTATCACTTACTGAAACAGTGATATTAAATTTTCCCACTGTGATTATGGATGTAAATACCTCTCCTTTTAGTTCTGTGAATTTTTGCCTCGGAATCTCTGAGGTTATACAATTTGTGTACAGACATTTAGAACTTGTATTTCTTTCTGGAGAGTTTATCCTTATCATAGATATTCTTCTTTATCTCCAGCAATGCTTTTTTACCTCAACTCTATTTTGATGAACATTGTAATACATACTTATACCAACTTTATTTTGATTAGTGTTTAGAAGGTACATCTTCTTCTGTACTTTATATTCAAACTTTACATTATCATTATGGTTAAGATGTATCACTTATAATCAGCATATAGTTATTTTTACTAGTTTAGTGATTTTTAAATATCAATTACACAAGGTTTCCATAAAGTCTGGAAATGTATATGTATATACATAATGTCATCAATGACATCTTAAGTCAGTAAAAATAAAGTAAATGTTTCTAGGTGTTATGGTTAGCCTATAGTACCTAATCCATTTATATATGATGAAATTAATATTACATATGGATTTAGATCTACCATCTTTTCTATTATCTCACTTTTTCTTTGTTCACTTTTCTCTGTATTCTTGCCTTCTCTTCAATTAAGTATTTTTATTATTACTTTTTAAAATCTATTATTTTCAATCTGTTTTTAATCTGTTTGCTAATTATACATTCCTTTAATATGCTTTTCTTTTAGTACATTAAAAATTCCCTAAATAATTCAAAAGCCTTAGAACTATTTACTCTTTCTTGGTTTATGAGTTATTATCATTATGTATTTTAATTCATATACATTTTCCAATATTTTATTATAAAAATTTCCAAAATAAAGTTGAATGTTTGCACTATGAACACCCATATACCCACCCTTTATGTTCTACAATTAACATTTTTTATAATAATTTGTACAGTTTATATATTTGCTTTATCATAAGTTTATTTCATCTATCATGAATCTAGCATATATTCACACCTCTTTCAATTCATCAATCTACCATCCTATGAAATGCATATTTTTATTTATTTTGAAGTAAAGACATCAGTATACCTTATCCATAAACACTTCAGCATGTATATCAATTACTACAGTTCAATTTTTGTTTATATTTTCTTTCTTTATATACACTAAAATGCACAAATCTTAGTGTATCATTCAATGGGTTTTGATAATTACATTTATTCTGTAACCCAAACCTCTTTCAAAATATAAACCATTACCGTCACCCCAGAAATTGTTCTCATGACTTCCCAACAATCAATCCTTATTTCCATTCCCTTCAGGCACATACTGTTCTGATTAATTTTATAAATGCAAAGAGTAATTTTTCTATAGCTCTTCATTTTTTTCTGCTTTCATTTACAATACTTTTCTTTAAAACACTATTATTTAATTCAGTTTTAGTCTACCGGTGAGTTTTTCTTTCCTAGTTCTTCTCAGATGTTATCCCTTTAAATACTGATTCTCTGTTTCCTCTCCCTCTCCTCCTTTTGGACCTCCAATTGGATCTATGTTAGATCTTTTTATATATCCCACATGTCTCTTAAGCTCTTTTCTGTATTTTTCATCAGTTACTAATTCTCTCTTTGTCTCTGCTTATCTCTTATTAAACTCATCCACTGAGTGGTTAATTTTATTGACTTTTTGATTTTAATTTTAGACTGTCCATTTATTTATTTTGTTTATAGAATCAATTCTTTCTCCCAATTCTTTATCTTATAATTAATTTCTTAAACATATTAATCACAGGATTTTTTGTTTGTTTCACGTTAGATTACTGCAGCTCCTGTGGGTTGCTCATATTATCTGTTTTGCACATTATATTTTTGTCAAGTTGAAACTGTGGTTTTTAACTGAATCCTAAGTATTTCAATCAAAGGTACAGAACTGAACACATATGAACATGTATTTGATAATATTTTACTTAAGATATGTCATTACTTTCAACTCCAATTTTAGAGATCATGGACAGACAAAAATTTATATCATGTTCACTGTTAATAGAAGGAATTATGTAATTAAATATAATCTGCAAACTCATTAATACTAGGTCTCGATAATATCACTTTAGGGTTTTCAAAGAACTTTTACATAGATATTGTATTTAATTTTCAAATAATTTTAGTAAAACACAATAATTTACATTTCAAATATGGGAAAACTGAGTCTCAGAGAAATTAAATAAATCTCTCAACATTATACACCTACCTAATCAAAAACACACCTAAATCAATATTTCAATTAAGTTTTCTAATTCCAACTCCTGGAGTCTTTCCATTATACTACATTTACCATTGCCTTTCTTATTTTAGAATATGATAGAATGAAGAAAGTCATTCTCTTTCCTTGGTTTGCTTCTCTTTGGCATGCTTTTGGTATGAAATTCTCCTTTAGGATCAAAGCATGAAAATGTCATACTGTCCCAACTGAAGGAAGCAACAAAATCTTCCTCTCTCATATCCTTTTTTAGGATCATTACAGATTGTTGCAATTAAAACTAAATTTACCTGAATTTATCATCTTCACTGTAACAAAGTTGCTGATGGTTCATTATACATAAGGGACATTCTGACCGGAAGAGTCTAGAATCCATATGGCTTTAGAGAAAATCATGTTATGTACTTAACAGGATCCAGATCATCTCCTGGACATACTTCCTTAGTGTTTCTTTCCTGGATTGCTTCTGTGTGTATCCTTCCACCATTGTCTTTTAGCAAATCTCTTCATCTTAACATATTCTCCCTTCTCTAAAGACTACAAGAATGACAGCTTTGTATTTTTGCCCATCAATATCCATTCTGTCTTCTACCAGTCATTGTATCTGATTTTCCTTTGGGTTAACTATTCATTCTCACTCACAATGAAAATGGTTCTATCAGGGCCAATCCTTCCTCCTAGACCCAGGCATTGTCACAAGAAGCAGATGTGATCAATCAGAGCTTTTCAGGAGGACTAGGCATGTAACCCAATGAAGACAATAAACATAAACATGGAATTTTTTTCTGGAATTATAAGCCAGAAAATCCTCATCTCTGTTAGGCTTATTAAATAGGTAAGGTACACACCTAAATTTATCTCTTTATAAAGAGGAATCCTATCTGAGAAAGAAGCCAGTAGAGAGGAAGGAATAACCAAGAGATGTAAAGAGCTGCCGTGTTTGGAAGACATCATTTAAGGGGCTTGGATTCAGCCTTGCCTGAATTTGCTAATCTATCTCTACAGTTTATATGTGTCTTTTCCTTCCATTAATATTTAAGCCAATTTAATCAAGGTTTCTCAAATGCTATTCTATCTTGTATTCCCTCTTACATATTCCTCATGGAACACCATATTTAAGTGGTACTCTTTATCTCTTTTTCCAATAGATTATGCCTTCTTATTAGGCAGAGTATTATAATATTTGTCTCTATTCCATCAATGCTTAATCAATTTTCCATCTCATAAAATAAGCTCAATAAGTGTGGGCAAAAGAAAAGAAGGATAAGGGAAAGAGGTGAGAGAAAAGAGAATGGGATTGACATAAAGTCAAAATTTTAGAAAAGTCCTTTATTCTTTTTTATTCTCCTTTCTTATCATAGAAGGCAAACAAGGAAATCAAGACTTGTCCTTTGGATTTTCCAACTGCCCACACTGCCTTCACACAAAGGCTGATAATGCACCATAAATTTTATTGTCAGGGCTGATATTATGTATTCCATCTTACTGTCAGAACATGTGCTGGATGATGTATCCTCAATTTTTTTGATTCAGAAAATATGACCATTGTACTTACTAATAGACATGAGAACTATATTCACCAAGTAATAAATCTTGGCTGTCTGTAGAACCCACAGGCCAACGCATTTCAGGATGCGATGAAATCCCTCCTGTATTGACTCAAAGTGCAGGATTCCTGTGAGCAATGACAGAGGAGCTGAAATCATCACTTGAGCTTGTAGAAGTAGTCAGAAGGAATACTTAAAAGCATGTTACTGAAGCTGGAGTAAAGTGTGGCTAATGGAGAAAAAAATGCTTGCTTTCAAATACAGTTACTGAAAGAAACTAAATTAAAATGTCAGATGCAATAGCAGAGGTAACCTTCTCTTTGGTTAAAAAAAAATGCACAGCAACCATTCTAGTTATTGGCTAAGGCATTCTCTTTTATATTGATCTTTATATTGATCTTCTAGAGCCGACACTAAAGCCAGTCCAATCTTATTTTAAATGTATCTTCAGTTCTCAGCAAGACAGGAATTTCTAAAGGTAGGAATGGTTTTCTGATACAATAAACTTTATTATTGTGTTAGTGTTTTCATTTATAAACACTACCATAGTGGTTATAGTGAATATTAAAATTCAAATTGAAAAAAATGGATTATGCAGATTGGAGAAATTAAATTTGAGGAGTTCACTTATAGGTATTTCATATGCTTCCTAGTCAATCATTAATTAGAAATATAGGAAATGGAAACCTGTATTATAGCTAGTGGGTAGATGATTGGACCTTGGAGCTACGCTGCTTAGGTTTAAAACTCAGCTTGACTATTATAAGACCCTGGACGTGTCATGAAACTACTCTGAGCCTCGGTTTCCCTGGCTAAAATCTAAGGATAAAAATCATAGTACCTCTTTAGTAGGGTTGTGGTGAAGGGTAAATAAGTTAATGCATGTAAAGGTCCCAGAATATTGCCTGGCACAGAGCAAGTGCTAGACAGATGTAAGTTG
Source organism: Phocoena sinus (assembly GCF_008692025.1). Classification (NCBI taxonomy): domain Eukaryota; kingdom Metazoa; phylum Chordata; class Mammalia; order Artiodactyla; family Phocoenidae; genus Phocoena; species Phocoena sinus. Next base: position 22,726,576 of record NC_045779.1, read on the forward strand.
TTTTTTCTGTGTGTTCCTGTGTTCTCTGATATATCTATATTTATATGTTTGCATATATACATTAACATATGTATATAGTACACATATACATATGTAGATACATATATATGATAAAACCTAGCTTATTTTGGAAAGGGTAAAAATCTTTTATAACTCTCCTCAGAGAAGCAGGACTAAGTGGCAGAATACAAACTTGCCCTAAGGGATGGGCAGGTCTAACTTGCTTCCTTATTATTAAAGCCTCCCTAAAGAAGCCTAAAACACATGAATGCAGTGACCTTCCTGGGGTCTTATTAGACATAACTGACAGCCACAGGTTATTTTTGACAAGTGCAGTCTTTGGAACCAGTGTCAAGATCCCATCCTTGGCTCTACAACTAACTAAATGTACAACCTTGAATAAGTCATTTATCTGCCTATGCTTCAGTTGTCTCATCTATAAAATGGATATAGTTAATAATTCCTACTTTATAAGATTGTTGCAAAAATTTAATGAGTTAAGTAAAGAACTTAGATTACTTGATGCATAACAAGAACCAAGTAAGTCATTATTTTAAATAGGTACTTGTTAATGTACCACAACATGCAGCTTTCCACTCATTGCTAATTTGAACATTAAATGACTGATACTACCACCTGTCAATAAATCTGCAATACTAATAAAATCTCATCCTATATAGCCTCCCATAGCCCTAAAAATAAGGTGACATTTAAGCAATTTCCAATTTGCAGTGCGTGGTAAGAAAAAACTAGCAAGTGTCCAACCAGCCTAAGTGACCCTTAATCCCATTCTCACAGCAAATGGCTTTTAAACCAGCCACTAACTGCCATTTGCTGCTATTGTCCTCCATCTGCAATGATGCCTTACATCAGTGGTAAATTGAAATCCTCTTATCAAAACTGTACAGTTTACAGATAGCAGAGAGGTAAACAAGAACAGTTACCAGTGGGTAAAATAAAATCTGTAATAAGACTAATGGAGCCAAAAGTCAATTCTGTAGACTTCTTTTCTTGTGCCTCCCAGCCCCCTCCCCAATATCCCAATGGGAAGTTTATGCTAATATAAGAGCAGCACAAATGATTAACATTTTGTTACAGCTTCCAGTTGCCAAGGGTTTTTTCTTTCCTTGACAATACAATAAAGCATGGGAAATATATTGACTTGTCTTACAGAGTAGGAAGGATTTTGCTGAAGCTGCAGCCAACTTTATGAGAAGAAAAAAAAAATTGAGTCAGCTTGATGATTTAGGTCAGTAAAATATAAACTATCAGGAATGCCATATGTGCTTTGGGTGTGTTCATTGCCTTGCATGTGGAGTTGAAGAGCCATGCATTAAAATCAAGTATTAACTTCCTAAATCAAGTATTAACTTCCTCTTTTATGGTTAGTTTATCTCTAAATAGATGTGGATGGTTGAAAATGATAATTAAGCCATGTGGTTATTGTATTCATCATAAATTAGCAGGATAATAAGAGAACTTCTCAAGTATGCTTTTTTTATATATGTGGAACACTGACAGAATGTTTTATTGTTAGCTTGACAGAAAATCATGTTCATTCCAAAAAAAACCACCATTCCATGGTGTTCAAGCATTCATGTGTATTTTAAATGACTGATTTTGCTAAGTAATTTGAAGAAATCTGTGTTAAGTAGTAATCAATAGACAATTAAATATTTCCAACCAGCTTGTGATTATTTTGTGCATTCTGTTTTCATTATCTGACTTCCCATCTTTGTTGATACATTATGCTAAAACAGGTGAAAAAAGGAGGTGAGTCTAATGTAACTGAACATTTTAATTCTTTAGAATTTTGTGAGAATATCCAGACTTTTTTTTCCCTGTGAGAAAATGCTACTAGGATAAGCTATATTCAAATGACCAGGAATATACCTAATTTTCTATATTAGTACTTTACTGGAGCAGTTTGTTAAAATTCAAAAATTATTTCAAGTGTGACAAATATTTTAACTGGAACAGAAATTTCTGGAGGCCAAATTGACTGTATCTTTTAGGGGAACCAGGTGAGCTAGGATTACTGGGGATAGCTTACTTCTCTGGCTCTCAGTTTCATTTGGTTGCAGCCTGGGAAAGAGCAGTTGCCTCTGACAGTACACAAGGGAGTGATAAACGTGCTCCCATTAAAAACTCTGATTGTGGAGAAGCAGTTATGGTAGAGAAGAAGTCTAATCAAGTCATAGCCATAATCAGAAATTCCCTTCTTCAGGGTCAAAAAAATAGCTAAGTACCACTGGCTTCTCCATAAGGTAAGATAAAGAACCATGGTACTATATCAAAGATAATCATGCATAATACTTTCATTTCTGAAAATAGTTATCTACAATTCCTCTTCATTCTTAGCATACTGTGGTGGCAAGAACAAAATGCTTTCATGGTCAGGAAGGTACTATGCTTTACTATTTTGCCCAAAAACATCTGTTCTCTTCTATGTGGGAAACATAAGAATGGGAAAGAAAGGTTGGTACTCTTCAAGTTCCCTCTCCACAGACACACCACTACTTGTCCCTGTAACTGATGTCTGTTGTTGCACATGGGATAAACCAAGATTTAGTAAAGAAAAACAGGATGACTCAGGCTTGGCATCTTTCCTTGCATTCTGTGGTAACTCATTTCCACAATGACTCCTCTTCTTTAGAATTTCTATTCTTCTCTAGAGGAGATTCCTTCCTACAAGCTGCTGCCAACTTACCCTCCATCAAACACTTAAAACTGTAAAAATATCTCTGATTGAATCCTGATACTTCCTCAATTTCTCTCATTCCTGTAATTTGCTTGTAGCTCTACTTTGCCATTATTTTATTGTTAAAAAGTATTTGGTTTATTGCTCCAAAAAGTTGTACACTTGTGCCAAAGTTGCTCACTACGTAGACTGTACTTGCTGGATTCCGGCAGGGATGGCTACCAAATCCCATACACTAGGATTATTCATGTATTCAAAATATATTTACTGAGCACCTACCTTGAGATTGGCATAGACCCTGCAGAGGGTAAGTTAGTTTTTTTCACAGTAGCAACTTCCGTTTCACTTGGAAACTTTGTTTTACCAAGTTTGAACTCACTGTGAAACTGATGCATCTGCCTTCATGGAATACCCTAGTGGCCCCAAGAATAAAAGCAGATTCCTTAAGATATGCAAATAATCTGCTTTTAATCTTAGTAACACTGGGATTATAACCTCATTACACTGAATATACATTTTTTTGCCTTTCATTTATCAAACAGAAGTTTTACATTCACTTTTAAACTCTCAGGTGCCATATGAAATCAACCTCAGGAGAAGATTCAGATGGTTACAGTATCTTACGACAGACACCTTGGTCTCCTGTGCCCTTGTGGCAATCTTAGGAAATTTGTTTTCAGAGAGAAACGTTGCACAATGTTTTGTTTTGTTTTGTTTTGTTTTGTTTTTTAATTGTTTTGGTCCTTTTTTTTTTTGGACATTTATCTTGAAAAAGAAACTTATAAAACAGGGGAAAAATAAGATCTGCCAAAGAAACAGCCACATCACAGAATATAGGGAGTTCATACTTAGGGTGAAAAGATACATGCTGGAGCCATTCTTATATAAATAACTTTCTATGATCCTCATTCTTCTCAACCTCATTCTCCTAGGGAAATTTCTTTCTACTTATTCAATTTTAAACCCTCTTATTACTGAATATCCTGTTGTTTGCACACAGATCCAGCTGCTCCAGAATAAGCCTCAATGACCTATTGATTGTTTTGAATTAAAGTTACTTGAGAAACAGCCAGTTTGGGGTGGGGGGTGATATATTAAAAACAAACAAACAAAAAACAACAACAACAAAATAAACATACTCTGACCTCCCTCTTTCATCTTGAAAGTGGGAAATAAATCCCCCATGTGAAGATATCCTCCCTATGCCAGGAGGATAGAAAGCATCCTTATTACCAGGGTTAGGGAATTCAAGGCTAAAGAAAGCGGTGTAAACATATTTTGTTACTTATTTATTAGCCTGCTACTCCAAGCACAAGCCCCTTTGTTTTGTTAAACTTTCACAAATAATTGTTTCTTTGTCTAAAAATTATACATAAACAACTTGCTTTGGTCACTTTGGGGGTTCCATTTCTATGAGACCTTTGTTCATGTGCATTAAATTGTATTTTTTCCTCTTGTTAATATGTCTTGTGTCAACTTAATTTAATTCTAATTAGACCAGTTACTAGACCAGCAAAAAGAACTTAAGAGGGTTGGGGGAAATTTCCCCCTTCCTAACGCTGTTGATTTCAAATCCTAACATTAACCCCTGCATTTACTGCAGCCCTTTATGGTTCAAGAGTCATGGCAAGAATACAGTGACTTATCTAGATCATGGAATCTTAGAAGATTTATAATCTCGTTATACCCAACAGGATCTCTTGACAATGGACTATATATGTCTTTCCAAATCTGACTCAAAACACGTATCTTCACAAAGATTTGTAGGCTCCATATTACAGTGTCTTCTCTGATCTTTCTGCTTTGCTATCCTTCAATCACCAAAACAGAAAAACAAAACAAAACAAAACAAACAAAACAAAACAAAAGCCCCATATCCATATACGAAACAGGAAAGAAAGTTTTTGGTCTTTGCTTTTCATATTTATCAGTTGCCTCTGACATCCAAAGCCTACCTCACATAAAATCAAGTCATGGTCTCCAACCATGCCAGAATTTCTAGTGTCTCCAATAGTATGTTCTGGAGATTTCAAGAAACTTGATAACATTAGGTTAAAATTTTTGAATAATGTTTCTTTCTTCCTTCTCTGTCTTTATGTCAAAGTTAACAAAAATACAATTCTTAAACCTTCAAAATACCTTACACTCTTTACATTTCCTCTCAGTTCCAAACTGGGCAAACCTCAACACCCCAAGTCTGTGCTACCAGCGATCCCACTTGATCTTCTTTCATCAAGATTTTCCTGCATCCATTTCACCTGTTTATGGACTGCTACTAAATGAAACCTTCTACACTATCACATTCAATCTTTCACTTTTCTATTAAAACACAAAAATGATTTTCTTCTCTATCAATTTCAAATTCCTTTGCATAGTTTGGAAGCCCACCATAATCTGTCCCTACTTTGTTACAACACACATACACACACACACACACACACACACATACACACCATACACAAACATACACCCCTATTTTACCAGTATTCCCCTATACTATATTTTTCATCTTAGATCTCTTCTTTACTTCAATGCACAATATTTATTTGTATATTCATATCTCCGTATATTTTTTCACTTTGTTTCCTCTATCTTCTCCTCTAAGCTTTCTGCTTAATCATTATTCTCATTCTTCTATTTCTTTAATACCAAATTCCCTTATGAAGTCTTTCTCTAATTTCAGCCCACACCATTGTCTCTCTTCTGCAGCAAGTGTTAGTAACATATAGGCTAGTTTTTAATTGTTCTCTAACTGCTTCCTGTGGAATAAATGTGTTTTCCTTAGTTTGACTGAGAGATCCTAGATTTATTCATTCAACACTTGATGCCAAACACTTTTCAGGCATTGTGCAAGACATGAAGTTAACAATTCCTGAAAGAACAATGGCCGAGATGACACGTACAAGAGCAGGCTACTTTATACGGCTGCATGTGTAGGAGGCATAACTAATTGATCTCAGCACCCTTTCTTGATGACCTTGAAGGTGGCTTCAGAAGGGAAAACCAGTAATTATCAATCAGTTGGATTAAGGAGCAAGTTGAAACCTATTTGATATGCCTGACCTATAATCTAAATGAAAATGTGTGTGGGTGTGTATACGTGTGGGTAAAAATCAATCTCAATTCAGTTTTCTAAAGAGTGGGAACAGATTCTTATTTCTGAGTTGTATATCCAATATAATACCAGAAGAATCTCAATAGAGATGTGGGAATAGTTTATTAAAATGGAAAACAAATTTTATATTAATATTCAGGCCTCACAAACATTGTCTACAGCAAACTATGATTTACTCACATAAAGAATATAATAAAGTCCAATAGTCCCACATTGATTTATTTCTTGAACCACACTCAGAGATACAGAGCAACATAATTAGCATCAGCACCTTCAGACACAAAGAAAATCAATTCTTATGCATGCATCCATGTTAACTAGGAATCTTTTAGAATCTTCCACAGTGCCTGATTCAATAGATGGCATATAAAATAGAGAAACCTAAGTGCATCTTTTTATAATACATCTTGACAAATGTTGCAAATGCTATAGACCCAGAAAGAGAACCATGACAAACAGAAAATTCTATTACAGTATGATTAATTAGTAGAAGAACTTGCTAGTTCAATTACTAAACAGCAACCTTATGAAAGTGGTTAGTATGGATATATGAGTTTGTATTATGTATGAAATTAAGAGAAAGCATGAAGGAGAAACAAAGGGAGGTGGGAGAACAGTGGCACCGGCTGTGTATTAGGAGAAAAGAATTAAATGGTGACAATATTTTGGAGACATTATGGTACAAAAATTCAAGAACGTTATATTTTAGCATGACTATAACAATTAGTAGGTGGTTGTGAGGGAAATATAAATTGAGATATGCCTTCCTCCATAAATATCTTGAATGATTTAATGAGAGAAATTTCTTCTATAAAATGGTTAATAAAGACAAAGCATATGCTTAGCTAGATTTAGGTCTACAAACTGTTCTTCAGGCTTTAAAGAAAATATAATTTCCCTTACAAACCTTCTGGTTATCTCAACCTTCTCATCAGCTTGGACAGACTGATTCCCCTACTCTTAGCTGAAGGGTCATCAGCCATCAGAGTGGATAACATAGTGCCAAAGTGAAATAGTCAGACTTTTATTTAAATTTGATGGGAATATCTTGTCTTCCAGATTTTTTGTACAATTCCCAATTTTTATGACTTGCAAAGACCTAGACGCAGTCCCTCTCAGAATAAAAAACTCTGCTGTTTTTATCTAGATATATGATTAACTCTGATGGACCCAGGGCTTTATCATAACTTTTGATTGACACATGTATATCTGCATAGATTCAGGAAAGGGCTTTGCACCCAGATGGAACTTAACATAAATTCATGGAAGGTGAAGATACTCACTTGTTTTTTAATGCTTTGCTTTAAAATTAAGACATAAAAATAAAGCATTAAGCTTTATTGTTAAAATAATGTTAGTTATCCATAATAGCCCAGCCTCCTTCTGTAACTATACAGACAGCAAATTAGCTATGCCCTATAGTGCTTACAAGGACTATTTATTCCTCACAATTATATAGATAAGTAGATTAAAAAATTTAGTTGAATTAATTTTTTCTCCATCCAGGTATTTTTGTGCTGTAAAAAAGATTGGTTAGAAATGAAGAAGAGCCTTAAAAGTTACAATCAGAAGCAATTTTAGTATCTTAATTTTTTTCCCCATGGTGTAGTACAAACTGACCTACTTTGAAGCCTTTGGAACATCAAAATGTGACTGCAATGTTCTAACCAAGAGGCTGTATGAAACTAAGTGATTGAAGCACTTCATAATTGATGTACTTCATATGGATCCAACACTGCCCCAGTTTCAGCTTTTAGCCTTTCTGTCATTTTTTTTTTATTGAGAACCTTCTAGGATAAAGTGAAGAAAACTCTATGAGCAAAGGGAGGGAGGGGATTACAAACTAATGGAAAAATGAAGCAAATTAATAACATTGATTTTGAATCTTCTTGATATTTAATATGTGGAAACAAAATAAGTTAGCCGAAATTTTTACTTCAATGAGAAAATGCTTAGCAATTTAGATTAAAACAGTAAAACCAGTGGAACTTGCCTGGGCCCACCCATCACATCCCAGGTATCAAAACTTAGGAGAAAAGATGATGTAACTCTGAATTCTGTACATCTGAAATGAATTTGATTCAACAAAAGAATGTTCATTTTTTAAAGAACGTTTACCAAATAAAAAGTACAAATACCATATCAGGGAAAAATACTTTTGTAAGACGTACTTCCAGTATCAGTTATTGTTATAAAAAGGTATAAAACTTAAAGTCTCTGGATTGCTGCCAGGTACTGTCCTTTACTAACTGTACACCTTTAGGCAAACCACTCCACTCTGAGGCTGTTTTCCTACCCTTAATTAGTAATAACCATACCTTTGTAGGGGAACAAAATTTGCCATCTCAAAATGTTTCTTTGGCATGAGGATTATTTAAAACTGAAAACAATCAAGGCCCAAATGTCAGGAAGGAACTTTTACCTTTCCCCTAACCACCTAAAAGAATGTATATAGAGGACCTGTTCCAGGAAGGGAGCTATCTATAGATCACTGTAGTATGAACTAGATGCATAGACAAGGAGGAACCTAGCAAGTCTGTTAAAATTCTTCTCTGGTCTTATGGTCTCTGATGGCCCAGCAAACATTTGTTTAACAAATATTTGTTTTTCCACCTCCATGTAAATTGCCTTCCTCCCTTTTGAAGCCCCAAACTACTACCTCCCAACATCCTCTTTTGTCTTGAGGATGGTATTTAAGGCGAGGATTTTGGCCATTTTGACAAGTTATTCAGTTTTCCTGGGTCTCTCTCATCTAAATGTGTTATCAAACTTTTGTTTGATGTTCTTCTGTTAATCTGTCTCATGTCAATTTAATTCTTATATGAGCCAGAAAAATCTGGAAGGGTAGAGGAAAATTTCTTGCTCCCCAACACCTTCCAAACTGACTTCATAGGGCAGAGTAAAGATAGAATGAGAAAATGTGTTTTAAACATAGAAAACCATATATAAGTTTTGATTGGTATAAGGTATAAGGCTTGATTGACATTATATTGGTCATTACAAGCTTACCCAAATGGCAAACATCCGACTGCGACTTTAACTACAGTCTCATAATCTGTCATTTTATAGATGATCTTAAGGATGGGAACATGAAAGAAAAAGAAAGCATGGCTACCAATCTGCAACAGTATTCAATGAGTAATATTTTGAGATCAGCCTTTTGACATTTTCAAGAAATGAATACTGATCTCACAGTAATCCAAAGAAGGTTAATAATTTATATTTACAAACAGTGCCTAAGAATATCATGACTGAGATTCTCTTCTGTTTGAAAAAGTAGCTCAACATGGTATATGTCAAAAGAGCTTTTATTTGCAAACATTACATTCTTGTGCAAATCATTTCTTCTCACATACACCCCACTGGTTTGACCTTATATACATTTCCAAACAGGCATGGATCTGGCTAAATCAAAAAAGTCAACCGTGTGTGGATAAAAAATAACAGAGTGTCAAGAGTGTCCCTCATTATCCAGTTATACAAGGGTTAAATCACAACCCACTACAGCCACCCACTGACAGTATACCCTGAGGGGAATTCAGGACGAAAAACACAGGATGAAACATTCTGTGCTTTGAATAAATGGCCCCTAGAAACTTAAGATGCATACCTCAGGAATAATTTCAGTGACCCCATATTCTTATATCTTCCAATCCATAGAACAGCACAAAAATGATTAACTTGAGATATCTGTTCCTTGTGATTAGCAGTAATCTTTAACCAAGATGTATGCTTGACTACATGTATTTCCCAGCAACCCCACCACCCCAAATCATATGTATACTGGCTTCTCCACTACCTCCTAGGAGTTAGTTAACTCAGAGCTACTGAGTGGCTGTCTCCCAGGCTATAGTTTTCAGCAAGACCTTGAATAATACTTAAACTCACAACTCTCATGTTGCTTTTTCTTTGACGCATGAGACGAATAACATCTGTATCAAGTACTATGCGTAACATCTGTATCAGTACATAGCCTCTCTGAGCAGAGGGACAGGAAGAGAGATGGAGACAATGATTAGTGAGCAGAGAGGGGAGAGGAAGAAACTTTCATTTATCCCAAAGAATGTTTCCTCAAACTGGGCTAACATTTTTCTGGTTGGTTGCACCAGTGGGAAGCTTTTAAAAGATTGTAGAGCTCTGCCATTGTTCTCAGTTTTGTTGTAACTTTGGGTTTGCTAAAGTTACTGAAAACCTTGCTAAACTGGAGCTATAGATGCAAGCCTAGACTCAGATAAAATCATCAGCCCCTTGTGTAATAGCCTTTTGCACCTTTGTGTATCCTATTTCTCTTCTGTTCCCAGAAAGCCCACTATCTTCATGGCACAGCAGATTCTTTCTAAAATCTAAAGTTTCCTGTTAATATGGTAATGGCTTATGTTACCTTTTAAAGGTTAATTTCTATTTTTAAAATATAGCTTTAAAAGGACAGTGAATAAATCCTTAAAAGTGAATCTTCAGATTATACAACCCCCAGATGAAGGTATATATATATGTGTAGGAATCTTATTTTTCCAAACTATACAACCAATCAAATACAGATAAAAGTAATGTCCATTCATGTAGATAATTTAGTTGCAACAATATGGTAAAATTAGGATTCAATATTGGTGACCAGAGTGTTAATACTGTTGAAGTATTTCTTGATGCCAAGTATCTAGATGACTATGACGAATATTCAAATATAAAATATGCAGAGCTGAACAAAAATGATGACATGCAATGACAATAAATTTGTAGCTCCAACTCAAGTATGCATGCAAAGTCACATTTTTTCATTTTTAATAAATAAAATTAAATCTGCCTTTAAATCAGAAAAGTCAATATTGTAACAGAGAAGGACAAACCTGACTCCATGTGGTGCTTGGTTGCCTATGCTTAGTCATGCTGACTCTGCACTTTTGTCTTCTCAGTAAGTAAAAGAATGATCCTAAAGCCTGAAATATACATAATAGCCCTTTCTCAAGGCTCTGCCTCCCAGGCTTGACCTTTAAGGCCGTAACACTTTTCATTCATATAGAGATTAAAAGTTGCAGAACAGAAAATAACATTTTTCTTGTTGAAGATTTATAGGAACATCATGACCATACCTACGTGGACAACTGCAAGAACAAAGGATTATCACCAAGAGGTCTGCAAAAACCAGCCACATTCCCTCCTCTTTCAGTCTAAAAGAAGCCTGAATTCTAACTAAGGGAAGATGGTTCTTTGGGACACTAGTCCACCACTTTCCTGGTCTGCTGACTTTCTGAATAAAACTGTTCTTCTTGCCCCAACACCTCGTCTCTCTATTTATTGACCTGTTGTGTGCCTAGCAGTACAAGCTTGGACTTGGTAACAATATCAGGCATTATTACTCCCTTGAATTCCTCACTGCTTTCCCCTTATGCAGAGCAGAATATTCAGAAAAGCCTCTTTTGTGGTTAGTCTGCTGATTACTACTGAGATATTGCCATCCCTGTCTACTGAATTCTTGAAGTTTGATGAGTCTTTTTCTATGTCATATTTGGGCCTTTTTCTAAAACTATGGATTTGTCTCAGGGCCATATGTACACTTGGAAGCCATATTTTCCAAAGTCTTGCTATCATCTGTGTGTGCTGCAATAAAGCAGGGCATGAATGAATACCATTTGTAGAAACTGCCAACCTCTATAATCCTGCCAGTCTATAGGAAATATCTCCTTACCTTTTGCATTTCTCAAAGATACTCCCCCTCTACCCATTTCCCTTGCTGTCTCAGGATCCCAGCATAACTTCATCAGTGCATGTGAGCTTTTGTCTTTGCAAAAACACTTAAAACACAGAAATACAAAAGGTTTGCTAATATGCTTGGTCATGTTTGGTCATGACGATAAAGGAAAAATAAGAACGTATCACTACGAATTAAAACCTCAATACATTAACCTTTATCAACATATTAAGTGTTCTTTTTTCCCCACCTACAAAGTGGAAGTTTTATCAACTTTGGATAATTTATTTTCTCTTTTTATGCCTGCACCTCTAGCCTAGCCCTTTTGTTAGTGATTTGAAATAGATGTAATCTTCTTAAATGTTACTAGGACCCTTAGATCCACAAAAAGGCCCCTACCCAGGACCCCATGCTTTAGAGGATATTTATTGCAAAGAATCAAATTAAATTGTTACAAAGTACATAGTCATGTCATTAGGATCTGGTGCTCAAAGCTGACATAGTGCAACCCTGACACCTAAAATCACTGCCTTGACTCACACCAGCCAGGCCCAGAAAAGTATTGGTTCATCTCTTGCCCTATGTTCCTGAACAAAATGCAGAGAGGATTTGAATATTAGAAAGTCTTAGATAAGAGGGGAAACCTTGACAAATTCTTCCTCTTACAGGGCATGAATCTCAGTATGCAGAGCATTCATTTTCTTCCTTTCATTTGTACTCCAATTCATGATTCCAAAGATATCTGGGAATTAGCAAAGTCTTTGCAACAGTTGTACAAGGTGGCCTAGAAATGAAACCAAGCAGAACCCAACTGGGCACTCCCAGGTACAAAAGCCATTCTGTATCTCCTTTTTCTTGTTTGTAGGAAAAAGGCTTCAGCCTCCTAGACCTTCTCTGAATTCCAAAGGGCAGATTCAAACAAACAGTTACTAATGAGGGAAGTGAGGGAATGCAGAAAGAAGGAAAAGAGGTTAAGAAGTAATAGCGCAAGATCCTGGTTACTCCCCAGGGGATGTGCATAGTAATCTGATATGTATCTCCAATTTTTTTCTACAGTACCTGGGGCCCCACTCAGGTGTAGAATGGTAACTTCAGGCTGAGCATAGCACATGTACTCCAGATGGTGGAACCAGAAGGCTGATAACTGAGATTCCTGGAACACCATCTTGTTACCTCACCACCAACCAATCAGAAGAAAGTCCCACATCCTGCAGTCCCCGCTACCACCACCACCAAATTTGCCTTTGAAAACTTTTCCTTCAAACCCATCAGGGAGTTCAGGGTTTTTTTAGCACGAGCTGCCCATTCTCCTTTCTTGGACCTTGCAATAAACCTTTCCCTGCTCCAAACTCCAACGTTTCAGTTTGTTTGGCCTCACTGTGTGCATTGGGCAAAAAAACTTAGGTTTGACAACAGAAACATTGGCAATATCAATGTATATTTCTCTCAAATTTATATATGTAGTCAGCAGCCACAGGGGTTGGTTCCAGGACCCCCAGGGATACCAAAATCCATAGATGCTGAAGTCCTTTATATAAAATGTTGTGGTACTTGCATATGACCTATGCACATCCTCGTGTATACTTTAAATCATCTCTAGATTACTTATAATACCTAAAACAATGTAAATGCTATGGAAAGAGTTGCCAATGTACAGCAAATTCAAGTTTTGCTTTGTAAAACTTTCTGGAATTTTTTTAAAAAGTATTTTGATCTGAGTTTGGTTGGTATCCAACCATGGATGTAAAACTTGCAGATTGGAGGGCTGGTTGTATGTATATTTATGACATTTATATATATCACATAACATAAAGAAAGCCTGACATTGATTCTTTACATTGGCAATGATATTGGATATTGGAAACTAGAATTGTGAGCACTATTTTGGTAAAAGTATTTGATAAGAATTAATAAAATTTTCCAAAAAACTCTTAATTTATATTTATATAAATGAATTTTAAAATTTATACTTATTAATTATAAATTGTATTTACTTCTACATTCAATAGAAAAGTTTGGATATTTGAGAAGAAATGAACTTAAAACTACAAGAATAGCATTGTATTCTTTACATTCACTTCAATTTATAATTTTATGTATTATTTTCAAAGTTTACATACTTTGAACAAAGTTAAATTCTTTTATATCATCACTGTCAAAAGAATATAAGTTTCTAAAAGTATCTATTATGAAACCATGATCAGACAAGAAAAAGCAAAATAAATACAAAGTAATTTATAAGTCATGGGTGCCATTGTTTATTACTCATTTAAACATTGTAGTTCCATTAACAGAATACTTAGATTGGCACAATAAAAATTAAATTCAATTAAAATTTATATCTTGCCTACTTTTAATCTTATAAAACCATAGCTTTACATATTTTTTTCATGTTTTACCATGAAAGTATACTGTTCAATGAGCAGATAGAATGTATTTTATTTAGCACTTTGGTGGTTTGGATATAGAGCTTTCAAACATTTAAACATCTTACATGTAGGTCTCTCTTTGTTTTCAGGCCCTGGGCCTTTCAAATATTAGAAGCAGGCCAAAGGACTGGAAGTGTAAAAGAATGTGAACAGATCCATTTTCCCTGATGCTGACCTTTAAAATTAGCCAGCAGACCTAAACATGCTTGATTTCCAGGCCTCAAAATGTACCTGTTCATATAACAGGTAAATTTCCAGGATTCCTCTTGTTCTGTTTCCCAGTTGTTTCATTAAAATTCCACCTCTATTCTGTTGTTAACTCTTGGTTCTCTATACCCCATCCTAATTCCCCACCTCTGGCTTGTAAATGAACTTTGAGCACTCTCCACTGTTTGGTCTTCAGCTTTTTATATGTAGAGATGAATGTTGTTTTTTTTTTCTTTTTTGTAATGCAAGTACCTAACTTGACCTTTGATTACTGAGGCCTCTACTCCCAAGAGGCATCCACTTCACTTCAAGTTGGCTGTCTTGAATAAGCACAGTGCCAGTCACAGGGCTAGACAAGGAGCAAGGCCATGCCCCTCTTCTCTATCAGCTTCCTTTGTTTTATTGTTTGATTTCAATAACTGACCATTGGGTGGCTTGTTTTTTCTTTTCCCATGTTTAAATTCTCCCTCTTATGTTTTAAATCCATCCATAATACAGTGAACCCCCAAAACCCTAGGCCTGCATCTTCAACCTCAATAAAAGTAGAACACCAGGCCTGCGTTTCCTCTCTTTCTACCTTTAACCTTACTGTGTGTCCTCAGGTGTGCCATGTAATTTCCAGGACTTGAAAGCAATAATTTTTTTTCTTTTCTTTTTTGTGGTACACGGGCCTCTCACTGTTGTGGCCTCTCCCATTGTGGAGCACAGGCTCCGGACGTGCAGGCTCAGTGGCCATGGCTCACGGGCCCAGCCGCTCTGCGGCATGTGGGATCTTCCCGGACCAGGGCACGAACCCGTGTCCCCTGCATTGGCAGGCAGACTCTCAACCACTGTGCCACCGGGGAAGCCCTTATTTTATTTTATTTTTTTCTTAATAAATTTTTTTTCTTCAAAATTTCCTGATGGTTATTACTGAGGGCATCTTGCAATCCTAATAAAAATCACACAGGCCAGGTCAGCCACAACATTGGTTATTGATAGGCTGAGACCAGCACAAAACACTTTGATCTCAGATTGCTTGATTCATCTCTATTGTTGATAACTTCCCTGATGGCTTAGGTAGTGAGGGTCAGTTCTGGCCACTTGGGAGCCTGTTCTTAACCTTGGAGACTAAACTGGCATGTGGCAAAATAGCTCAGATTTCAACTATAGCTGGAGGGTTAGACAAGTTAAAACCAATCCATCATCACCATGGAAACAAGAGAAAGGAAATAACTTTATCATAGAAAGGAAGAAATTTTTTCTTTCTATATAAAAATTCCACATAAGAATCTACACTTACAAATGTGTAGGCCTCCCTGTGAAATCTCATTTCTTTACTCAAATTAAAGGATGTCCCTATCTCTGAAATAAACATGCTAAATATTAACTGTCACATATATTTCTGTACCTTGTCATTAAATTTTAATGTTTGATT
This sequence comes from Phocoena sinus, assembly GCF_008692025.1. NCBI lineage: Eukaryota > Metazoa > Chordata > Mammalia > Artiodactyla > Phocoenidae > Phocoena > Phocoena sinus. The sequence goes on from NC_045779.1 coordinate 22,742,131, forward strand.
GCTCAGTGAAATAACATTGAATAAATCAGCACAAATAAATATCATCATCTAAAATTCCATGACTTGCATATATTATCTGTCACCTCAGCCTTACTTTTCTGTGCTTTAGAGAAATAACAGATAATTAAATTACCAAGATATGCATGAGAAAAACAAGACAGCAACTAAATACCACACTTTTTTGTGAACACTTGTCCTTTTGGCTGTGCAGAATGCAATCCCTCCATTATTGACACCCAAATTCCTTTTGTATGCTGTCTAAATTTTGGTCAAGTTAGTGTCATTCTGGTGCTACAGAAGCTCCTGGCTACACACTCTCTGAACCTCTTACCATCATGCAACCAAGAGTGGACCAAGCTCACCTACAGAAATGGTAGTAGATGGAGTTTTGATTTTGAGTTAGAGATGCCAGACATGAGGAATAATTTGAGGCAAGACCTGATTTACAGTAGATGTGCACCAGTATGGTTCTACTGGGTTTTTTTAGCTAAGCACCAACTTGATGGATTGGTACCCTTGTTGTACAAAGAGATGTGTATTTTAAAATCCACCCACCCCTAGTTAAAGAGAATCCTTTACAGAAATAGTGATGCCTGCTGTCAGACTACTCCAGATGTGTACTGTGTTTTTCCTGTCTGTTTGTCTCTAGAGGTCCCCTGGATCTATTTCCTAATTCTTGTCATATATATCTTATCATGTAGATTTCTACTTGCCCTGTGGGCATTCAATTCCATTCTGCCTGAGGCAGGATTTGTTTTCTTTGCTTGCAGCAAGTATCTTTGACCTATCTTACAATATGCTGTCTCTTGAGAAATAATATTTTTAGAAAATTTTATAATCAGCAAATTAAGTTGATTCACATTCAAGAGTAACCTAAAACAACCACAAAACTTATATAAAAATGATCCCAAGAAATAACTCTAATAAATAACAATGGAATGCACATGTTTAGAGCATTTCAGAGTGCTGTTTTTATCTCTTGCTTTCTTTGATAATGATAACAAGCAAGTGAGACTAGAAGGTCAGAAAATGTTATCCCAATTTTATACACAGACACAATGGGATTGAGATCCAGAGAGTCTAAAAGGCTTGTTTTGCTGCAGAGATAGTTAGACATAGGCCTGGGGCTGGAAAGCAGCCTCTGGACTATTAACTGAGAACTTTTGAAAAGGAAATTTATAGGTTCAATTTTCTACATGCAGCCTATAAAGGCACAAGCAACATTATCACCTACTATCTTTACTAGATATGGAAGTAAGGTAAGCAGGCTTCCTATATACTGGAATCATGTTTTAGTTGCTTAGGGCTTATAGTGCCCTGGACTAACAAGCAGTCACCCTGCAGTAATGTTCCTGTTACCCAGTTAGAGTCACTGGATCATTTGTTAGAGAATTTCAAACATCAAGAATTATGTTTATTTATCTATATAAAAAGAAACTTGCGTTCAGATGAAACTTTAGGCACAAACTCAATATGTAAACGGAGAAACCCTGATGCGCTTATTGAAGTAAAGCTTGTCGACTAGAGCCCTCTGATCCCCACACTTAAGGCCCCTCTGTTACCCAGGTCTCTCAGAAAAGAGGGTAAATACTGTTAACTTAGCCCTGTCCCCTGTTTTAGAAGTGAAAATGTTCAAGCACAGATAAATTAGGTGATTTTTTTCAAGCCCAGCCCCATATAGGAATTTTATGGAAGACATGGAGCCCTGACTCCAAACAAGTGTTTTGTCTTGTTTGTTTCTTTCAAATTCAGGGGAACACCTGTATTTCCATCCTATTCTCCAAAACACTACCTCAGAGGTAGATCCTGCTCAGTGTCTGTGAAGATGAGCTTGAAAAGCCACTGTAGTTATACAAGTTGCATTATCTTCAACTGACTTGTCTGCTTCTTGAGGGTGGAGCCTCTGCTTTCAAACACGTTTCTATTCCCCATGGCTAGACAGGCCACATAACTTAGCTTCCAAACAAGATTACTTTTGTGAGTGAAAGGAAAGCCATTTATAATTATAACTGGAGAGAAGGCCAGGCAAATTAAGACAGATGATCATCCTGTCCATGGTACCCATTATGTTCTACATAAAAGTAATTACTCTATGAAAAAGACATTTTGGCATTCAAGAGGCTCCATCTTGCCCTTAATTATTCAGAATGTCAAAATAAATTCTACACCACTCAGAGGTATAAATAGTCCCTGCTTCATGAGAAGAAACTCAGTCACTTGGACACATAAGTAGTTCCTACCTGGTCTGCTTGGAAGACTCACATCTGAACACACATGAGGAGAGACTAAAAAGTGAGGGGATTTCATTGTAAAATAAAAATAGTAAATAATCTGAAATAAAATTAGTGAATAAAAAAAGAAAATGAATATTTGTTGAGTTTAGTTTTCTTAGAGAATTTTCAGTGTTTAAGTCCTTGTTACTCCCTCCCATAAACACAATTTCCACTCTGGCCTCACTTACATGCAGTACATTCTGGAGGTGGTCAAGAGCCAATACTGGGCTCTTTCTCAGCCCTTACAGGTACAATTTCATGTGAAACATTTATGGGATGTCCTTGCCCTTTCAGTCACCTGTCTGTTCTCCTTAGTTACAGAACAAATGACTTTCTGACCTGCTGACTCTGGGCCTTAGATTGAAATAATCACCTTCTACTACCACCTAAATGACTTGGGTGCCCACGTTTGCATGTGACACTGATCACTCCAGCTCTGCTCAACACCACAGTCAGTTTCCAATTCAGGAGAAAAGAGTGATTGTTCAGCTGGTCAGTGTATGTTTTCTTGATTCCTATATGCTTTTTCTTGCAAATTTGTTAATGGTATTGCAGAGATGAGAAAGAACCTTATAAATTAATTTTCATTTCCATCACTATTCTTGGCAACAGGTAAAACTTATGATCAGAAAATGACCATTAGACTATCATAAGAATATTTTATAAATCAATGTTTAACATTTACAAATGAATCTATGGAGAAAAGAACAAAAGCTAAAAAACAAAAAAGATTAAATTTTTATGAACCAGAAGAAGGTTAAAAGCTTATCTAGAAAGTACAAAAACATATGTTTTGTACACTTTTGGGTTTTTTTTTTATTCTATTTCACAATGAAAGAAGAGAAAATTAAAATCTAAAGTATGATGGAATTAATTTTCTATTAGAGAACGCTTCCATTTCTTTAAAACTTTTAATTTTCACTTTTTACACTTCTTACACTTGAAAGATTTTTAACTGGTATCCAAATTATTACAAAGTCCCCAGTCAAAGAGCCATTTTGGCCATGGAACCTATCCTACTGGCTTGCTCAGGCAGGGAAGCAAATCCACAGCTCTGACCAACTGCTAAGTCCCACCCAACTAGGAAGCCTGGCCAGGGAAACTGACAGCAACGAAGTTCATCCTACAGCCCTGTTCAGGGAGCCAAGCCAGCAGCCTTGCCCAACTCTTGAGCATAGGTTCTGGACCCACATAACTAGGGAGACTTAATATTGACCCTGGGCAGCCTCATGGCCCAACCTACTGGACGACAAATTTGCAGAGCTCAGATTTGAACCCTGCCCAGAAGATGAATCAAGCCTACCACCCTGCCCAACACAGCCTGTGGCTTCCCCCAAGCAGGGAGCCTGGTCAGTGACCCCGGCCAATTACAGAGCATAGTCTCCAGCCTCACTCAACTACTGGATACAGCTAGAGGCCAATGGCACTTTTTACAGAAATAGAAAAAGCAATCCTAAAATTCTTATAGAACAACAAAAGGTCCTGAATATCCAAAGCAATCCTCAGAAAGAAGAACAAAGTGGAAGCATCACACTCTTTGATTTCAAGCTATATTACAAAGTTATAGTAATCAAAATTATATGGTATTGGCATAAAAAGAGATACATAAACCAATAGAACAGAATTGAAAGCCTAAAAGTAAACCCATGTGTATATGTACAATTAATATTTTATAATGGAGCCAAGAATACTGAGTAGGAAGACGACAGTTTCTTCAATACATGGTGATAGGAAAAATGGATATTCAAATGTAAAAGAATAAAATTGGACCCTATATTACACTACTCACAAAAATTAACGCAAAATAAAGACTTAAATCTAAAACCTGAAACCATAAAATCCTGGAAGAAAACATAGAGAAAAAGCTCCTTGACACTGGCCTTGGCAGTTATTTTTTTTTTTTTTTTTTTTTTTTTTGGGTATGACACCAAAAGTTCAGGAAACAAAAGCAAAAATAAACAAGTGGGACTACATCAAACTAAAAAGCTTCTGCACAGCAAAGGAAACTATCAAAAAAAAAAAAAAAAAGAAAAAAGAAAAAAAAGGAAAAGCAACCCATGGTAAAAGATAAATTATTTGTAAACTACATATCTAATAAGGGGTTAATATTCAAAATATATAAGAAACTCATACAACTTCAATAGCAAAAAGACCCAAATAACCTAATTTAAAAATAGGCGAAGAACCTGAATAGACCTTTTTCCCAAAGAAGATATTCAACTGGTTAACAGGTACATGAAAATGTGCTCAACATCACTAATCATCAGGGAAATGCAAATCAAAACCACAATGAGATATCACTTCACACCTATTAGAATGGCTATAGTCAAAAAGACAAGAGATAACAAGTGACAGTGATGTAAATTGGTGCAACCACTATGTAAAACATTATGGATGGTCCTCAAAAAATTTAAAATAGAACTACCATACAATCCAGTAATTCCACTTCTGGATATACAACCAAAGGAAATGAAATATCCATCTCAAAAAGATGTCTACACTCCCATGTTCACTGCAGCATTATTTACAATAGCCAAGACATGGAAAAAACATATGTGCCCATCAATAGATGAATGAATTAAGAAAATGCTCAATGGAATATTCAATGTTCAAATATTCAATGGATTATGCAACTATAAAAAAGAAGAAAATCCCACCATTTACAAGAACATGGATGGACCTTGAGGGAATTATGCTAAGTGAAATAAGTCAGACAGAGAAAGAAAAATGCTGTATGATTTCAATTACATGTGGAATCTATAAAAAAAAAAAAACTCACAAAAACAGAGAGTAGATTCATGGTTGCCAGGGACAGGAGGAAGGGGTGGGGTGAGAAAACTGGAAGAAGGTAGTCAAAGGTACAAACTTCCAGTTACAAGATTAATAAGTTCTGGGGCTATACTGTAATGTATGGGTACTGTAGTGAATAATACTCTATTGTATATTTGAAAGTTCCCAAAAGAGTAGATCTTAAAAGTTTCACCACCCCCAAAAAGAAATTTTAACTATGTGAGGTGTTAGATGTGTTAACTAACATTATCGTGGTAATCATTTCCCAATGCATATGTATATCAAATCATCACAATATACACCTGAAATGGACACAAAGTTATATATCAATTATATCTCACTAAAGCTGGGGAAATAATAAGATAAAGTGAGGGGAGAGATATAAGTTAGTGATTCTATATAAAAAAGAAAAAAAAAAGCCCCCAGGTTTGGCAGATTAGAAGTTATTACCTAAAAGGACTCTCAATTTTCAAACCTCGATGGCTCAGAGAATAATGCTGTCATTAACAGAAAGAAAAACTCACGAGATGGGTTTGGGGGTGAGGCAAGATTATAGGCTCAGTCTTACCCATGTTGACATTGAGTTCCAGGGAGACATCCAACTGGCAAGATCCAAAAGGAAAGAATGTAGGACTAAAGCTAAATATAAAAAGAGACATAAAGATTGGGGGAAGGAGGGAGTGTCATCTACAGAGAAGTTTTAGATGAATCCATGAAGATGGTGGAGGCTGCTGGAACTTGAAGCTAAGGTCACAGGCTCAAAGGAAACTTCATGTAGCCAAGTATACAGGTGTACTGTGAACTTCATGAAAGAGTGAGGATATATTTTTTCTTCAAAATATGCAAAGCAGAGAAAGAAAGTACAGTCATGCTTCATTTTATCGCACTTCATTGTGTTGTGTTTTGCAGACACTGTTTTTTTTTTACAAATTGAAGGTTTGTGGCAACCATGTGTTGAGCAAGTCTATCGGTGCCATTTCTCTAACAGCATTTGCTTGCTGTCTCTGTGTGGCATTTTGGTAATTCTCATAATATTTCAAACTTTTTATTGTTCTTGTTACTACTATGACCCACTCTGAAGTCTCAGATGATGGTTAGCATTTTTTAGCAATAAAGTATTTTCTAATTAAGGTATGTACACTCCTTTTTTAGACATAATGCTGTTGCACCCTTAATAGACTACAGTATAGTGTAAACATAAATTTTATATGCACTGGGAAACCAAAAAATCATGTGGCTTGCTTTATTGTGATATTCACTTTGTTTGCAGTGGTCTGGAACTGGACCTGCAATATCTCTGAGGTATGTTTGTGTAGGTGAAGTCACTAAAACTGTTGAAGAAGAGAGATCTTTTTCTATAAAGAAGGGAGCAAGCTGTAATTAGATACCAAATACTAATGAAAAATATTCCACTGTGGAGATTCAATTGGAAATCAACAAGAAGTCAATAAGAAGACTGTTAAATACTTATAGATAGCCAATGAAACAAAATTTAAACTGCTATAGATACAGCATCTTTACTTTTTTTTTTTTTCTTCTAACATTACTAGAAGCAGAGAAATCAAACAAAGTGAGCCCTGGGGAATAGAAACCAGAATGGTATATAGCACAAAACATCCAGTGATAAATCCTATAGGTGACAGCAAAATCAATGTGGAAGAAACAGACCATAAAGTCTATACTGGGGAATGAGATAAGCAAATTAGAAAGATACTAAATGATCAGAAAAAAATGGAGAAATAGAGCTCAGACCAAAATGAGAGAAGAAAAGTTGGGAAGAAATACAGTGGTAGAAAAAGATGAGGGTAAGAAAACTGTGGTCAAAGAGAAAACACTTTTAAATTCAATGTTTTGGAGGTTGTGCAGCTCTTAGTAATGACAAGGCCAAGGCATTGTTATTTAATAGCTAAAGTAGAGATGAAGTTCAATGGAAAATGAAGACAGGTAAATGCCCTCTCCCATGCTCATTTGGAAGAAAGTTTTTTGAGTGCTTACTCCACAGTGCCTAACAGTATGTTATACGTCTCAAAGTACTCAATAAGTAACAATGGAAAAGAAAAAAAAGTGTAGTCTAATTCTCTAGAATACCATAATACCAAGTATATACCATAGAGCAGCTGTTCATCAAATGCATATACAGCATATTGGAGGAGAGATCCTCAATTACACAGAATATTGTTTGAGAGCTTGTGCCATATCTGAGACTTCATGGGCCATTCCACCGTTCTATTAGACTGGCTGTTTCTGAACATTGCAGTAGATGATAAACCATTGAATCTCATGGTCATGATAGTATTGTCATACTTCTTTGCTATACAATTGGTCCCTTGATCAAGACAACATTGCGCAGAATAATGTGAAAATGAGTAAGGAATTTTGAAATCCATCACTGGCAGAGAATAAAAGCCTAAATCTAAAACATGTATTGCTCTATGAAGGCCAAATTATTTCCCCTTTCAAACTGATTCATTAGGTAGCTGGTTTGTCATCACTAGAAGTTTGGTGTTGCTCTCTCTTGCTGACAGATTAGGTACTCAGCAGATATAATGTCCAATTTAACCTCATTGGAAAGGAACTCATTTCTAGATACAGGCACAGCCCACATCCTTATTTTAACATCCACTATGGTCATTTTGGCCAATTGGGAAAACACTGAAGTGGCCAAAGACACAAGCTAGCAGATTTCCAGAGGATAGGTTATCCTGTGAAATTGTACTGGACGTCTCCTCCATGGTGAGAGAGACAATGATTCACGTATTTTGTACTCCTCCCATAATTCCATCCATATACCTCTTCCTAGACCCCATTATCATGTTCCTTCCTTGTCGCTGATCCATCAGCTTGACTATCTCTGTTTCTTATTTATTCTGGGCATTTCACATACATGGAATCATACAATATGTGATCTTTTGTAACTGGCTTCTTTCACATAGCATAATGTTTTTTCAAAGTTCATTCATGTTGAAGCATATATTCAGTAGGTAATTAGTTTTATTGCCAAATATTTTCACTGTATGGATAGTTTGTTTATCCGTTTGTCAGTAGATGGACATTTGAGTTGTTTAAAGTTTCTGGCTATTATGAATAATGTTATGCAATCAATCACACTGTGCCGGTCAACACTGGCATCTGTTCTGCTGCATGTTTCTCTCTCTGAAGTGTTCTCTGCCACCAGCAATCTCCTTAAAGATAATTTCATAGCCCTGAACAGATTTTCAAGATATCATATTGACCATGTCCCCAGAACTTAGCAAAAATCCATTCAAGTCATTTTTACCTGATGCAAAATAGGCAGAAACCTAATTTATTAAATATCATAAAAATTAGATCACCACAGATAGGTTTTTGCACCTGCATTCTTGTTTAAACACTGTATCATGAATATCTTTATTATTCAGTCCCTATAGATCTACTTTATTCTTTATAAAAGCTCTATAATATTATGTTGTAGAGCTCTACTAGAATGTATTTAATTGGTCAACTATTTTGGACATTTTGTTTTATCAATATTTTATGCTGTAATGAACATGTTCATACATTTATGTTTACGTACCCGTGGCAAAGTTTCTGTAAGATAAAATCCCAGAGAAGGGCTTACTGGCCAGAAATTCTAAATATCTCAAATTAATTTTTAATACCATCCACTATCCAAACAATAGAAAAACAGCCCTTTCACCTGTGCCAGACAGGAGGCACTATTTCCCCACACTTTCACCAATACTGGACAATATCAGTAGCTTTTGTTAGTGTCAATATGATAAATATACAATGGTTAGATTAACAGTAAATTGAGCCATTATTCAATTCAGTCGTATTCCATTTTTGTTTTTGTGGGTTTTTTTTTCCATTTGAGGAGGCCTGGTAAAGTGAAGTGATTTATGCAATTCCTTTCTTTACTAAACAGGTATAGGGAGAAGCCAATGTGATTAAAATGCTGTTATTTAATTTTCATTGATGTCCTATGAACAGCCTCTCCAAATGATACTTTTACCACTTAGAAAATAAATGAATGAAACAGCAGGTTTAAATATAGATAATCTTTAGGTAAGTAGGTAGATACTGATATGTAATAGTAGGTAATACCTATTATGGTATTTTAAAATACCACAGGTAAATCGTCAAGTAACTACTTGACTGAGGACAGTTACCATCACTGAGCTTTATTATGTAATCAAAGAATGTGGTATAAATATAACAATTTTCCATTGATTTTGAAGGGGTTACAAAATGCTCATCAAAATATCCTTGTTGACTAAGCAGACTTTTCTAAGTTGTAAAGAGGTTTCCTCTCAAACTGAACTTTCTTTGCTATCTGCAATAATGGGGCTTACGTGAATATCCACTTCTCTGAAAGAAATGAGCATTTAGCAGCTGGAGAAGAGGCCCATTTTAGAACAATAGACGTGATGGTTATGAAATCTTCCATTACCTCTCACCCAGACGCAAGACATAAAACATAGATACTTCTCTCACTGAGTCCATGTCTGCCACTTGAAATAGCAAAAGAAGTGAATTGTTTGATTCGGTTACTGTTAATCACTGTTATATCAGATGGAGTTCTTGGTTGCAAGAAACAGAAGCAAACCATGAGTAATTTAAGCATAAAAATATTTTATTTAGAGAATATTAAATAGTCCACAGAATCTTAATGTGGGAGTGATGGGAGTGGATGAAAGGGAAGGGAAAAGGGAAGGCAGAGAACCAGATTTGGGGATACAGAATTAAGAAAAATTCCCCAAAACACCATTGCATCTTGAAACAGATCTTGACCGCGCAGTCAATGCTGGACAGAGTAGAATCTGCCACAGGGACTGCTGCCAGGATTGCCTCTTATGACCTGATAGGACCTCTGCTACCCATCTCCAGAGTGCATCCCCCAGGTCTGCTTCTTTGTTATCATTACCTTCTCTGTCAAAGGCTAATGCAAGTGCACGACTAAACAGAACTCCAAGGAAGATTGAAGAATATGTGTCTGGCATTTTATGCTTTTATATTAGGGTGGCTCTGTGCCATACAGTAGGTGATTAGTCAAACATAGGGAGAGAATCCAGAGGCTGGGAATCCAGAAGGATGACAAATATTCATTGAAATTCCAGAATATCAGGAGTATTTCTTTATTAGGGCTGAAGTTAAAATTGTTCCTTAAATCTTTTTTTGATGATAAAAATATTTATTTGAATGAAAGGACTACGGTACTGTTAATTTTTTTTTTTACTCTCTTTTTGTCATTATTTATGTTTCCTTTATTTGAGGACAGCATATGCTGGGTCAATTTCCAATCTGATTGTTTTAGTTCATTTGACCTCTTAGAGCTATTGTATTAACTATTATAATTATACTTATTTCTGCATCTTTGTTATTGTTTTCGATTTGTCAAAATTATTTGGCTTCTACTTTTCTTCTTTCTTCTTTCATTGGAGATTTTTCCTTTATGGATTTATATTTAACACATTCTCTTCCATTTTTTGGTTCCTTATTAAATCCTATGCATATATTTCTATTCATGTCTCAATATATTAAACCTATCAATACTTATATCACTTCCTGGATTAAGACAAGTAACTTAGCATGTTCTCACATAATTTTCCACTGTCTTCTCAAATCTAGTGACTCCACTGAGAAATTTAGTGACAATCTCAGGTATATTGAAATACTGGCTCCAATTTTTTATTTATCTCTCTATCCATGTCCTTTGCATGTAATATCACAGTTCCTCATAAACAGGCTTAGAGTACTCTCCATCTCCTTAAATTTGGATTTGGCCACATGACTGACTCTAGTCAATATAATGTAATTGAAATGATAGAGTGCCAGTTCTGAAAATAAGACTTAAGAGACCTCCTGGGTTTCTACTTTCCCTTTTGCAACCCGGCCATTATCATAAAAAGAGCTTCCCCTGATTACTGCTGCCCCTCAGCCTAAACTACAAAATGAACAGAGGCAAAGGAGACCTTTTGAGTTTATTTTATGTTAAAATTATATCTTCATACTCAATATTTCCAATTAGTTCTTATTCATACTAACTCATCTCTTTGAGGGCCATGTAATTATCAAATGTCATAACTCTTAATGCTTCTGAAGTAGAAGAAAAATCTAGATTTTTAGCTTGTCCCCCTCTAGGTGAGTTTTGGGAGGAAGTGGTCTCAAGGCAAAATGTTGCATTCTAGTGCTGTATTCCAAGTTACCTACTGTGTATTTTTCCACCTCTGCCATCCCCTAACCCACCAAAAAAAGTGACATACTGTACATTAGGCACTGCTTTTTTCTGAGAAGCCATAATGCTTTTTTTACATTATTATCTGGCTTGGTGACTTTGGAGGCAGAGGAAGCTCCAGGCTCTGCTGAACAGTCTGAGATCACTGTAATAATTGGTTCACCCAATTCTTGGGCTGCACTGATATACGGTTATACAATTGTTAGCCCTGGTCTGGATCAATAGCTTTCCTGACCCTTGGGAGTGATGGTGCAGGTGCAATGATGGTCTACCCAGTTTATGTGGACAACAGATATGGGTATAAAGAGAAAGCTTTCACCCAACTAATTACGTGGCCTCGCTATAGGTTCCATAACACCCAACATACACTCTGGGGCCCCAAATCTTTAGCTTTCCCAAAGGTTTTTTACTTTTTTATGTTACTTGCTAAAATTGATTCTAATGTCTACCTGCCCCTCTGTTTCTTGTGAGACATGTCCCAAAATCTAAAGGGACCAGAATTCTTTGTAGTTCACCATCATGTGCCTCAAATATTTTTTATAAACATTACAATCCCCAGAATTATTGTGAAGAAGATCATTTCCTGGTATTACAAGGGCAATTCCCAATGATGCATTCAAATTAATTGTTCAGCACATGAATTTGAAATAAAACCAGTAACCATCTGGAAGAAACTCCTTTAAACTTTATTTTGTTGATTTGAAAAGTAAATACCAAATACTCTTTTTTTTTTATCTCTTTGCATGGTCCTTTCTTGACGAGCCTATCTAGGCATATCTCCTTGGCTATGTTTTATAATATTATGCTTTTTATTCTGTCATTGCTTTATCTCAATCAGAAATAATCCTAATTTTAAATTTTGTTTATTGCTTGTCTCTCTCCATCAGGTTGTAAACTCCCTGAGGGTCCTTATCACTCTGTGTTTTACTCAAAATGCCTAGGAAATATATCTTACATAGTAGATACTTAATGAATATTTGTTAAATAGATGAACAACTCTTATCTGGGAATTAAATGATCTTATTGAGTTACTGGATTTCACACAAGACATATAGAAGGTCACTGTTGGAACTTTCTTGTACTTTTCTTGGTGTTCACAATAAACCCCTGTATTACCTTGTTGGAGCTGTAGTTACAAAGCACCACAAACTGAGTGGCTTCAACAACAGAAATTTATTGTCTAATTGTTCTGGAGGCTAGATGTCCAAAATGAAGGGGTTGGTAGTATTGGTTCTTTCTTTTTCTTATTTTTTTTTAATTGGAGTAAAATTGCTTTACAGTGTTGTTAATTTGTGAGGGCAATTTGTGAAGAAAGAATCTATCCTAGGCCTCTCTCTAGCTACAAAGATGGTCATCTTCATGTTCACATAACATTTCTCCTTGTATGCATGTCTCTGTTTCCAAATTTTTTCTTTTTATAAACCAGTCATATTGGATTAGTTTCCATTCTAATAATTTTATTTTACTTTATTTTTTTAATTTTTATATATATTTTTTATTGGAGTATAATTGCTTTACAATGGTGTGTTAGTTTCTGCTTTATAGCAAAGTCAGTCAGTTATACATATACATATGTTCCCATATCTCTTCCCTCTTGCATCTCCCTCCCTTCCATCCCCCCATCCCACCCCTCTAGGTTGTCACAAAGCACCGAGCTGATCTCCCTGTGCTACACGGCTGCTTCAACTAGCTATCTATTTTACGTTTGGGAGTGTATATATGTCCGTGCCACTATCTAACTTTGTCACAGCTTACCCTTCCTCCTTCCCATATCCTCAAGTCCATTCTCAAGTAGGTCTGTGTCTTTATTCCCGACTTATCACTTGGTTCTTCATGACCTTTTTCTTTTTCTTCTTCTTCTTAAATTCCATATATATGTGTTAGCATACGGTATTTGTTTTTCTCTTTCTGACTTACTTCACTCTGTATGACAGTCTCTAGGTCCATCCACCTCATTACAAATAGCTCAATTTCGTTTCTTTTTATGGCTGAGTAATATTCCATTGTATATATGTGCCACATCTTCTTTATCCGATGATGGACACTTAGGTGGCTTCCATCTCCTGGCTATTGTAAATAGAGCTGCAATGAACATTTTGGTACATGACTCTTTTTGAATTATGGTTTTCTCAGGGTATATGCCCAGCAGTGGGATTGCTGGGTCGTATGGTAGTTCTATTTGTAGTTTTTTAAGGAACCTCCATACTGTTCTCCATAGTGGCTGTATCAATTTACATTCCCACCAGCAGTGCAAGAGTGTTCCCTTTTCTCCACACTCTCTCCAGCATTTATTGTTTCTAGATTTTTTAATGATGGCCATTCTGACCAGTGTGAGATGATATCTCATTGTAGTTTTGATTTGCATTTTTCTAATGATGTTGAGCATTCTTTCATGGGTTTGTTGGAAATCTATATATCTTTTTTGGACAAATGTCTATTTAGATCTTCTGTGCGTTTTTGGATTTGATTGTTTGTTTTTTTGATATTGAGCTGCATGAGCTGCTTGTAAATTTTAGAGATTAACCCTTTGTCGGTTGCTTCATTTGCAAATATTTTCTCTCATTCTGAGGGTTGTCTTTTGGTCTTGTTTATGGTTTCCTTTGCTGTGCAAAAGCTTTTAAGTTTCATTAGGTCCCATTTGTTTATTTTTGTTTTTATTTCCATTCCTCTAGGAGGTGGGACAAAAGGATCTTGCTGTGATTTATGTCATAGAGTGTTCTTCCTATGTTTTCCTCTAAGAGTTTGAAAGTGTCTGCCCTTACATTTAGGTCTTTAATCCATTTTGAGTTGATTTTTGTGTATGGTGTTAGGGAGTGTTTTAATTTCAAAGTTTTACGTGTACCTGTCCAGTTTTCCCAGCACCACTTATTAAAGAGGCTGTCTTTTCTCCACTGTATATTCTTGCCTCCTTTATCAAAGGTAAGGTGACCATATGTGTGTGGGTTTATCTCTGGGCTTTCTATCCTGTTCCATTGATCTATATTTCTGTTTTTGTGTCAGTACCATACTGTCTTGATTACTGTACCTTTGTAGTATAGTCTGAAGTCAGGGAGCCTGATTCCTCAAGTTCCATTTTTCATTTTCAAGATTGCTTTGGCTATTCGGGGTCTTTTGTGTTTCCATACAAATTGTGAAATTTTTTGTTCTGGTTCTGTGAAAAATGCCAGTGGTAGTTTGATAAGGATTGCATTGAATCTGTAGATTGCTTTGGGTAGTACAGTCATTTCATAATGTTGATTCTTCCAATCCAAGAACATCATATATCTCTCCATCTGTTTGTATCATCTTTAATTTCTTTCATCAGGGTCTTATAGTTTTCTGCATACAGGTATTTTGTCTCCTTAGGTAGGTTTATTCCTAGATATTTTATTCTTTTTGTTGCAATGGTAAATGGGAGTGTTTTCTTAATTTCACTTTCAGAATTTTCATCACTAGTGTATAGGAATGCCAGAGATTTCCATGCATTACTTTTGTATCCTGCCACTTTACCAAATTCAATTATTAGCTCTAGTAGTTTTCTGGTAGCATCTTTAGGACTCTCTATGTATAGTATCATGTCATCTGCAAACAGTAACAGCTTTACTTCTTCTTTTCTAATTTGGATTCCTTTTATTTCTTTTTCTTCTCTGATTGCTGTGGCTAAAACTTCCAAATCTATGTTGAATAATAGTGGTGAGAGTGGGCAACCTTGTGTTGTTCCTGATCTTAGAGGAAATACTTTCAGTTTTTCACCATTGAGGACAACGTTGGCCTTGAGTTTGTCATATATGGCCTTTATTATGTTGAGGAAAGTTCCCTCTATGACTACTTTCTGCAGGGTTTTTATCATAAAACGGTGATGAATTTTGTCGAAAGCTTTCTCTGCATCTATTGAGATGATCATATGGTTTTTCTCCTTCAATTTGTTAATATGGTGTATCACGTTGATTGTTTTGTGCATATTGAAGAATTCTTGCATTCCTGGAATAAACCCCACTTGATCATGGTGTATGATCCTTTTAATGTGGTGTTGGATTCTGTTTGCTAGTATTTTGTTGAGGATTTTTGCATCTATGTTCATCAGTGATACTTGCCTGTAGTTTTCTTTCTTTGTGACATCTTTCTCTGGTTTTGGTATCAGGGTGATGGTGGCCTCGTAGAATGAGCTTGGGAGTGATCCTCCCTGTGCTATATTTTGGAAGAGTTTGAGAAGGATAGGTGTTAGCTCTTCTCTAAATGTTTGATAGAATTCGCCTGTGAAGCCATCGGGTCCTGGGCTTTTGTTTGTTGGAAGATTTTTAGTCACAGTTTCAATTTCAGTGCTTCTGATTGGTCTGTTCATATTTTCTATTTCTTCCTGGTTCAGTCTCGGCAGGTTGTGGAATTCTAAGAATTTGTCCATTTCTTCCAGGTTGTCCATTTTATTGGCATAGAGTTGCTTGTAGTAATCTCTCATGATCCTTTGTCTTTCTGCAGTGTCAGTTGTTACTTCTCCTTTTTCATTTCTAATTCTATTGATTTGAGTCTTCTTGCTTTTTTCTTGATGAGTCTGACTAATGGTTTATCAATTTTGTTTATCTTCTCAAAGAACCAGCTTTTAGTTTTATTGATCTTTACTATCTTTTCCACCATTTCTTTTTCATTTATTTCTCATCTGATCTTTATTTCTTTCCTTCTGCTAACTTTTGGGTTTTTTATTCTTCTTTCTCTAATTGCTTTAGGTGCAAGGTTAGGTTGTTTATTTGAAATGTTTCCTGTTTCTTAAGGTAGGATTGTATTGCTATAAACTTCCCTCTTAGACTACTTTCTGCATCCCATAGATTTTGGGTCATCGTGTCTCCATTGTCATTTGTTTCTAGGTATTTTTTGATTTCTTCTTTGATTTCTTCAGTGATCACTTCGATATTAAGTAGTGTATTCTTTAGCCTCCATGTGTTTGTATTTTTTAACAGATCTTTTCCTGTAATTGATATCTAGTCTCATAGCGTTGTGGTCGAAAAGATGCTTGATACAATTTCAATTTTCTTAAATTTACCAAGGTTTGATTTGTGACCCAAAATATGATCTATCCTGGAGAATGTTCCATCAGCACTTGAGAAAAATGTGTATTCTGTTGTTTTGGGATGGAATGTCCTATAAATATCAATTAAGTCCGTCTTGTTTAATGTATCATTTAAAGCTTGTGTTTCCTTATTTATTTTCATTTTGGATGATCTGTCCATGGGTGAAAGTGGGGTGTTAAAATCCCCTACTATGAATGTGTTACTGTCGATTTCCCCTTTTATGGCTGTTAGTATTTGCCTTATGTATTGAGGTGCTCCTATGTTGGGTGCATAAATATTTACCATTGTTATATCTTCTTCGTGGATCGATATTGTGTGTTATATTTTCTCTTGTACTAGTCTTTATTTTAAAGTCTATTTTATCTGATATGAGAATTGCTACTCCACCTTTCTTTTGATTTCAATTTGCATGGAATATCTTTTTCTATCCCCTCACTTTCATTCTGTATGTATCCCTAGGTCTGAAGTGGGTCTCTTGTAGACAGTATATATACGGGTCTTGTTTTTGTATCCATTCAGCCAGTCTGTGTATTTTGGTGGGAGCATTTAATCCATTTACATTTAAGGTAATTATCGATATGTATGTTCCTATTCCCATTTTCTTAATTGTTTTGGGTTTGATATTGTAGGTCTTTTCCTTCTCTTGTGTTTCTTGCCTAGAGAAGTTCCTTTAGCAGTTGTTGTAAAGCTGGCTTGGTGGTGCTGAATTCTCTCAGCTTTTGTTTGTCTGTAAAGATTTTAATTTCTCTGTTGAATCTGAATGAGATCCTTGCTGGGTAGAGCAATCTTGGTTGTAGGTTTTTACCTTTCATCACTTTAAATATGTCCTGCCACTCCCTTCTGGCTTGCAGAGTTTCTGCTGAAAGATCAGCTGTTAACCTTATGGGGATTCCCTTGTGTGTTATTTGTTCTTTTTCCCTTGCTGCTTTTAATATATTTTCTTTGTATTTAATTTTTGATAGCTTGATTAATATGTGTCTTGGTGTGTTTCTCCTTAGATTTATCCTGTAAGGGACTCTGTGCTTCCTGGTCTTGATTAACTATTTCCTTTCCCATATTAGGGAAGTTTTCAACTATATTCTCTTCAAATATTTTCTCAGTCCCTTTCTTTTTCTCTTCTTCTTCTGGGACCCCTATAATTCGAATATTGGTGCATTTAATGTTGTCCCAGAAGTCTCTGTGACTGTCCTCAGTTCTTTTCACTCTTTTTTCTTTATTCTGCTCTGCAGTAGTTATTTCCACTATTTTGTCTTCCAGGTCACTTAACCATTCTTCTGCCTCGGTTATTCTGCTATTGATCCCTTCTGGAGTATTTTTAATTTCATTTATTGTGTTGTTCATTGTTGCTTGTTTCCTCCTTAGTTCTTCTAGTTCCTTGTTAAATGTTTCTTGCCTTTTCTCTATTCTATTTCCAAGATTTTGGATCATCTTTACTATCATTATTCTGAATTCTTTTTCAGGTAGACCGCCTCTTTCCTCTTCATTTGTTAGGTCTGGTGGGTGTTTACTTTGCTCGTTCATCTGCTGTGTGTTTTTGTGCCTTCTCACTTTGCTTATCTTACTGTGCTTGGGGTCTCCTTTTTGCAGGCTGCATGTTCGTAGTTCCCATTGTTTTTTGGTGTCTGTCTCCAGTGGCTAAAGTTGGTTCAGTGGTTTACATAGGTTTCCTGGTGGAGGGGACTAGTGCCTGTGTTCTGGTGGATGAGGCTAGATCTTGTCTTTCTGGTGGGCAGGTCCACGTCTGGTGGTGTTTTGGGGTGTCTGTGGCCTTATGATTTTAGGCAGCCTCTCTGCTAATGGGTGGGGTTGTGTTCCTCTTTTGCTAGTTGTTTGGCATAGGGTGTCCAGCACTGTAGCTTGCTGGTCGTTAAGTGAAGCTGGGTCTTGGTGTTGAGATGGAGATCTCTGGGAGATTTTCACCATTTGATATTATGTGGAGCTTGGAGGTCTCTTGTGGACCAGTGTCCTGAAGTTGGCTGTCCCACCTCAGAGGCACAGCACTGACTCCTGGCTGGAGCACCAAGAGCTTTTCATCCACACGGCTCAGAATAAAAGGGAGAAAAAGTAGGAAGGAAGGAAGGAAGGAAGGAGGGAAGAAAGAAAGAAAGAAAGAAAGAAAGAAAGAAAGAAAGAAAGAAAGAAAGAAACAGAAAGAAAGAAAGAAAGAGGATAAAATAAAGATAAAATAAAGTTATTAAAATAAAAAATAATTATTAAGAAAAAAAATTTTTAAGTAAAATAAAACAAAAGGACAGAACCCTAGGACAAATGGTGAAAGCAAAGCTATACAGACAAAATCTCACACAGAAGCATACACATACACACTCACAAAATGAGGAAATGGAAAAAAATAATATATCTTGCTCTCAAAGTCCACCTCCTCAATTTGGGATGATTCGTTGTCTATCCAGGCATTCCACAGATGCAGGGTACATCAAGCTGCTTGTGGAGTTTTAATCCGCTGCTCCTGAGGCTGCTGGAAGAGATTTCCCTTTCTCTTCTTTTTTCGCACAGCTCCCGGGGTCCAGCTTTGGTTTGGCCTCGCCTCTGCGTGTAGGTCGCCAGAGGGCGTCTGTTCTTTGCTCAGACAGGACGGGGTTAAAGGAGCAGGTGACTCGGGGTCTCTGGCTCACTCAGTCCGGGGGGTAGGGAGGGGCACAGAGAGCGGGGCGAGCCTGCGGCAGCAGAGGCCATTGTGACATTGCACCAGCCTGAGGCGCGCCGTGCATTCTCCCGGGGAAGTTGTCCCTGGATCACAGGACCCTGGCAGTGGCAGGCTACACAGGCTCCCCGGAAGGGGGGTGTAGATAGTGACCTGTGCTCGCACACAGGCTTCTTGGTGGCAGCAGCAGCAGCCTTAGCGTGTCATGCCCATCTCTGTGGTCCGCACTGATAGCTGCGGCTTGCGCCCGTCTCTGGAGCTCCTTTAAGTGGCGCTCTGAATCCCCTCTCCTCACGCACCAGGAAACAAAGAGGCAAGAGAAAGTCTCTTGCCGCTTCGGCAGGTCCAGACCTTTTCCCAGACTCCCTCTCGGCTAGTCGTGGTGCACTAAGCCCCTGCAGGTTGTGTTCACGCCGCCAACCCCAGTCCTCTTCCGGAGCTCCGACCGAAGCCCGAACCTCAGCTCCCAGCCCCGACCGCCCCGGCAGGTGAGCAGACAAGCCTCTCGGGCTGGTGAGTGCCAGTCGGCACTGATCCTGCGTGCGGGAATCTCTCCGCTTTGCCCTCCGCATCCCTGTTGCTGTGCTCTCTGATGAAGCACCGAAGATTTCCCCCTCCGCCAGCCGCAGTCTCCGCCCACTAAGGGGCTTCTAGTGTGTGGAAACCTTTCCTCCTTCACAGCTCCCTCCCACTGGTGCGGATCCCGTTCCTATTCTTTTGTCTCTGTTTTTTCTTTTGCCCTACCCAGGTACGTGGGAAGTTTCTTGCCTTTTGGGAGGTCTGAGGTCTTCTGCCAGCGTTCAGTAGGTGTTCTGTAGGAGTTGTTCCACGTGTAGATGTATTTCTGGTGTATCTGTGGGGAGGAAGGTGATCTCTGCATCTTACTCTTCCACCATCTTCCTCAACCGCTAATAATCTAATTTTAATTTAATTATCTCTGTAAAGACTCTATCTCCACAGAAGGTCACATTCTGATGTACTAGGTTAGGACTTTAACACATGAATTTTGAGAAGCCTGTCCAACCCATAACAACTACTTACATTTCTATCACAGTACTTCTCTTATTGTGTAATAGTAGTTTACTTGTCTTTCTTCACAATTAGACTTTAAGATAATTTGAACACAGACTAGTCATTCAGTAAATATCATGGATACAAGTGAATATATTCTCTGAAGAAAAATCACAGATCTTAACACCCAGCTTTAGCCTTTCCTACAGTGCTTCTTAAAAATAAGCAGACAGCCTCCTGCTTCAAAACTCCATCCAAACCTAAGCACCCCTTTTCTAGGCTTTTCCTACCTTTTACCATGTTGTAGTGAATTTATGAATGAGTGAATCTGAGGTCCTTGTGAACACTGAAAGGGCAGGGCCCTGAGTTAATATTCATCTTTATACTCCCAGTATCTGTTGCCATGTTTGGAGCATAATAAATGTTCAATGTTTATTGAACTGACAGAAACCAACAGAATTATGACCCAGACCAAAGAAGTAAAGACAAAAATCATTTCCACATGAATATCTTTGGAATGGCTGCAACCTCCTTGACTCCAGGACGCAAAGATCTTTCACTGTTGTCCATTTAATCAGCTTAACCTTCACACTCTAGCTGCCTCCTATCACTGTGTCCCATGAGAAGTGGAAGTCAAGTTACATTCAAAGCAAAGTGAAATTATTTAAGGTCTGGTCCCTGTTGTCAGTTCCCAGGAAAAGAAACAGTGTCACATTTCACTATCTGTATGGTACAACAACAATAAAATAAATAATTCCCTTACTTTGGATCCTAAGGCTGCAGTGGCATAGGATTTTTGTGGGAAGATGCGTTTGTAAGAGAATTTGGCAACACAGAAAGTGCTGCAATCCACAGTTTTAATGACATCTTGGCATCTTCTAAATTCCCATTCCAGATGTTCCAGTAGGGGGGTGGTGAGGGTGTCTTCCAGCAGTGGACATTTTTTGCCTTGGAAATTCAGCAAACACCATAGCAGTGTGTAGTTTATCCTCATCTCCAGATAGATATGCTAAAATGAATGCTTCACTTGGCACAAATTTGAGGACGCTCATTATACTAGGAGAAATCATGCATCACAATAAAAGGAAATGTCAGATTTCACTTAATATCGACAACTTGCCTTAAGATATATTTTTATCCTAGACTCCTTCTGTGAAGCCTGCAGTCTTGAGAGAGTAAACGAAAAAAGAAATAAGAGTATAGATACATACCAGGCAATAAAACCTTACGTAAAATATCAGAGACACTTTAGCACTTTATAGAAGCTAAAGCAGCTTGGGCATCCCCCCGTATGTGGATAAAATGTGTGCTGAATCCTGAACAGTCTTTCAATTTGCTATTGAATGATAGAGTTTTGTTTTTCTTTTTCTTTTCTTTTCAGTAAAATTTAACAACCTATTGTGACATTAAAATTGTTCTCTTCACAATTTCTATGGTGCCATCCTTGATTTTATGCTATAGGATCTCCTTATGGTTGATTTTGTAATTTAAAATTAAAAACTTCCTTTCAACTAAGCCTTAATGGAGACAGTTTCAAGTCTTGCCTAACTTTGAATATGGCTCTTTAGGAGGTCTCAGGAGATTTTGCCCCAAGACATTCTCTCCAGATGTGTCTCTGCAGTTTAGGATTACATTTATGCATGCTTATATTCATATTTGAGGCAACCAATAACTCAGTAATGTTTTTACTGATCTTACTTTTAAAAAGGAGAGCTTAATTGGCAAAAAGAGATTGGTTCTGTCTGGGTGTATTTGATAAGGTAGCCCCTTAGGAAAGATCATTAGGCCCTAATTGGAAAAAGGAATAGGTCTTATCGCTGTCCCCTTAAGCTGTTTCTGCTTATCTTATCATGCGGGTGGTAGTGGAGCTCTGTGTTTAGGCATAAGGTTGACCTGGATTTCATGGAATCATATGCGGTCTGGGGGACCAATAAGAGACTGTTGCTAGGGAGACATTGCAATGTACTCTAATTAAATCAGAGTTGACATAAATGTTTTAAAAAGAGGAGGAGAGGAAATTCTATTTGTGTATTTCTATCACTCTCTCTACCTCCTTTCCTCTCTCCCTTTCTCTCCCTCCCTCTCATGCTATTAGATTTAGGTAGTCTATGTGTTTCTGATTGTAGTACTATTATTTTTACCTCTTATTTACCTAGAACTGTTTTTTTTGGTTTGTTTTTATCCCTGTCTGTCTTACATTCATAAGTCACACTTTTCATTCTGTTGCTGAAAGCTCGGCCCCTGTGCACCGGTGTAGAATCGAATCTCAGAGACAGAGTTTTGGGTGAAGTAGAAAAGAAAAGAATAGCTTTATTGCTTTGCCAGGCAAAGGGGGACACAGTGGGTTCCTGCCCCAAAAAACTATGTGTCCCCACCTGAGAGGATTTAATGAGGAGTTGTATAGCAATGTTCAAGGGCGGGGCTCCTGATAAGATTAGGGTGTGTGTGGGGCCTTCACTCCTCTCATCTGGTCTCAGGTAATTTTCTTGATGAGCTTCCCTGGTTCCTTTAATGTAGGCTCAGATGGTCCTTCTTTGGTATAAAGAATGATGACATCTTAAAGAGCTTAAAGACATTGTTATGTGTATCCCTTGAGGTGGAACAAAGACCCAGTCCCAAGGCTACATTATTGTTTCCTAGCTGCCCCTCCCCCATCCCTGCATCTCCTCCGTTCCCTATTGGTTAGGGCAAGTCATGTTGTTCAGAGTCTGTTTCCTACAAGAAACGAGGGACAGAAAGGCTTCCATGCCCAGGAGCCACAAAGGATCCTGCTGGGTTTTAATGCTAGCTACTTTATCACCTTCTACCAACAAAATCACTATCTCTCAATCCATCATGGATAAACTGCTAGTGATTCTGTTAGTCATAAATCTAAAATCATAAAAATATTTCATCAAATATCAAGGGTTCAAGGTGATAGGAATAAAGTGCTCTACGTCAAGGCAGCAGTCTTCGGAAAAAGTCTGGACAGGATCCCAGAAACTGAAATGTCTGATAGTATGTCTATCCACAGGGTAACTCACTTGTGCAGAATTCTACTTAATAGGAATCAACAGAAACTCCTAAAATATGCCAAGTTATACAAAATCCTCAAAATAATACAATGCCTGTGGCTCAATGATTATTTATTGACTATAAATGAATAGGAACTTAGTCTTTGCCCTTCAGGAAAAATAATATAGTATGGGTCTTTTAAGCAGTTCAAGAATGAGTTAGATGAATCATAAATTTATGAAAACCTCAATGGTTAGAGAAAATTCATGCTCATGCCCAACCACAATCCCTCATATACTCACAAATCCTATATCCCATTAAGAGATTATCTCCCTATTCCTACTGTGAATGATGTTGAATCTTTAATTAAGCTAAGTATTAAAAGATGAATTCTTTGTTGAATTTTGACATGCTTAAAATTTTTTCCATGATACAGAAGAAACTCTGTGTCATTTACCCTAATTTCTTGTCTGTGCTTTGACTAATGTTTTACTACATTGCTATGCATTTGTAGTAACAGATCAGATAATCCAAAAAAATTAAAAATGAATTCTCAGTTTTATTAATAATCACTTTAAATTAACTCTCTTTCTAAGCCAAGAGACTGGAGCAACATAAATAAAGCTGTTTATTGCTGATGATAAGGCCAAATTAGTTCTGTCCACTATTCCACTATGTTGATAGGTGCCTTTGTCTTTCCAACAAATGATTCTGATCCCTGAGCACAGTTAGTAAGAGTTACTGATGTGGCTGCCCCTCCTTGAGCCAAGGCCTGGGATGGACTCATTCTTAATCCCATTGAAACCATTTTCTCATTTTTTTGTGGGTCCTAGCTCCTGTGGACTCAGGGTGTATAAGCCTGGCTCCTGGCTATGAACGGAAGGACAGATCAGGCACTGATATGCAGCCTGACTTCCTTTGATTTCAGAGTTGGTATTCACAATGTAAGAGCAAAAAGTCTCGAGAAAAAACACAGTTTAGGGCTTTATAAAAAATTTTTATTGGAGTATAGTGGATTTACAATGTTGTGCTAGTTTCAGGATAGCAAAGTGAATCAGTATTACATATACATATATCCACTATCCACTATTTTTTTTAGGGTTTTTTCCCATATAGGTCATTATAGAGTATTGAGTAGAGTTCCCTGTGCTATACAGTAGGTCCTTATTAGTTATCTATTTTATATATAGCAGTACCACAATCATAGTGGGGAACTTTAACACCCCACTTTCACCAATGGAAGGATCATCCAAAATGAAAATAAATAAGGAAACACAAGCTTTAAATGACACATTAAACAAGATGAAATTAATTGATATTTATAGGACATTCCATTCAAAAACAACAGAATACACTTTCTTCTCAAGTGCTCATGGAACATTCTCCAGAATAGATCATATCTTGGGTCACAAATCAAGCCTTGGTAAATTTCAGAACATTGAAATTGTGTCAAGTATCTTTTCTGAACACAATGCTATGAGACTAGAAATCAATTACAGGAAAAAAACTGTAAAAAATACAAACACATGAAGGCTAAACAATACACTACTTAAGAATCAAGAGATCACTGAAGAAATCAAAAAGGAAATCGAAAAATACCTAGAAACAGATGACAATGAAAACACAACCACCCAAAAACTCTGGGATGCAGCAAAACCAGTTCTAAGAGGGAAGTTTATAGCAATAATCCTACCTCAAGGAACAAGAAACATCTCAAACAACCTAATCTTACACCTAAAGCAATTAGAGAAAGAAGAGCAAGGAAACCCCAAAGTTAGCAGAAGGAAATAAATCATAAAGATCTGATCAGAAATAAATGAAAAAGAAATGAAGAAAACAATAGCAAAGATCAACAAAACTAAAGGCTGTTTCTTTGAGAAGATAAACAAAATTGATAAACCATTAGCCAGATTCATCAAGATAAAAAGGGAGAAGACTCAAATCAATAGAATTAGAAATGAAAAAGAAGTAACAACTGACATTGAAGAAATAAAAAGGATCATGAGAGATTACTACAAGTAACTATATGCCAGTAAAATGGACAACCTGGAAGAAATGGACAAATTCTTAGAAAAGCACAACCATCCAAGACTGAACCAGGAAGAAATAGAAAATATAAAAAGACCATTCATTAGCACTGAAATTGAGACTGTGATTAAAAATCTTCCAACAAACAAAAGCCCAGGACCAGAAGGCTTCACAGGTGAATTCTATCAAACATTTAGAGAAGAGCTAACACCTATCCTTCTCAAACTCTTCTAAAATATAGCAGAAGGAAGAATACTCCCAAACTCATTCTATGAGGCCACCAACACCCTGATACCAAAACCAGAAAAAAATGTTACAAAAAGAGGAAACTACAGGACAATATCACTGATGATCATAGATTCAAAAATCCTCAACAAAATACTAGCAAACAGAATCCAACAGCACATTAAAAGGATAATACACCATGTCAAAGTGGGGTTTATCCCAGTAATGCAAGTATTCTTCAATATACACAAATCAAACAATGTGATACACCATATTATCAAATTGAAGGATACAAGCCATATGATCATCTCAACAGATGCAGAAAACGCTTTTGACAAAATTCAATACCTATTTATGATAAAAATCTCTCCAGAAAGTCAGCACAGAGGGAACTTACCTCAACATAATTAAGGCCATATATGACAAACCCCCAGCCAACATTTTTCTCAGTTGTGGAAAACTGAAACCATTTCCTCAAAAAAAGGAGCAAGACAAGTTTGTCTACTCTCATCACTATTATTCAACATAGTTTTGGAAGGTTTAGCCACAGCAATCAAAGAAGAAAAAGAAATAAAAGGAATCCAAATAGGAAAATAAGTAAAACTGTCACTGTTTGCAGATGACATGATACTATACATAGAGAATCCTAAATATGCTACCAGAAAACTACTAGAGCTAATCATTGAATTTGGTAAAGCAGCAGGATACAAAATTAATGCACAGAAATCTCTTGCATTCCTATACACTAATGAGGAAAAATCTGAAACACTCCCGTTTACCATTGCAACAACAAAAAAATAAAATACCTAGGAATAAACCCACCTAATGAGAAATAAGACCTGTATGCAGAAAACTATAAGACGCTGATGAAAGTAATTAAAGATGATACAAATAGATAGAGAGATTACCATGTTCCTGGATTGGAAGAATCAACATTATGAAAATGACTGCACTACCCAAAGCAATCTACAGATTCAATGCAACCCCTATCAAACGACCAATGGCATTTTTCACAGAACTAGAACAAAAAATTTCACAGTTTGTATGGAAACACAAAAGACCCTGAGTAGCCAAAGCAATCTTGAGAAAGAAAGATGGAGCTGGAGGAATCAGGCTCCCTGACTTCAGACTATACTACAAAGGTACAGTAATCAAGACAGTATGGTACTGGCACAAAAACAGAAATATAGATCAATGGAACAGGATAGAAAGCCCAGAGATAAACCCACACACATATGTTCACCCTATCTTTGATAAAGGAGGCAAGAATATACAATGGAGAAAAGGCAACCTGTTCAATAAGTGGTGCTGGGAAAACTGGAAAGCTACATGTAAAAGAATGCAATTAGAACACTCCATAACACCATACACAAAAATCAACTCAAAATGGATTAATGACTAAAATGTAAGAATAGACTCTATAAAACTCTTAGTGGAAAACTTAGGCAGAACACTCTATGATATAAATCACAGCAAGATCCTTTTTGTCCCACCTCCTAGAGGAATGGAAATAAAAACAAAAATAAACAAATGGGACCTAATGAAACTTAAAAGCTTTTGCACAGAAAAGGAAACCATAAACAAGACAAAAAGACAACCCTCAGAATGGGAGAATATATTTTCAAACCAAGCAACTGACAAAGGATTAACCTCCAAAGTATACAAGCAGCTCATGCAGCTCAATATCAAAAAAACAAGCAGCCCAATCCAAAAGTGGGCAAAACATCTAAATAGACATTTCTCCAAAGAAGATATGTAGATTGCAAACAAATGAAAGGATGCTCAGCATCACTAATCATTAGAGAAATGCAAATCAAAAGTACAATTAGGTATCACCTCACACCGGTCAGAATGGTCCTCATCAAAAAATCTACAAACAATAATGCTGGAGAGGGTGTGGAGAAAAAACCCTCTTGCACTGTTGGTGGGAATGTAAATTGATACAGCCACTATGGAGAACAATATGGAGGTTCCTTAAAAAACTAAAAATAGAACTACCATATGACCCAGAAGTCCCACTACCTGGCATATACCCTGAGAAAACCATAATTCAAAAAATTCATGTACCACAATATTCACTGCAACACTATTTACAATAGCCAGGATATGGAAGCAACCTAAGTATCCATTGACAGATGAATGAATAAAGAAGATGTGGCACATATATACAATGGAACATTACTCAGCCATAATAAGAAACCAAATTGAGTTATTTGTGGTGAGGTGGATGGACCTAGAGTCTGTCATACAGAGTGAATGAATTAAAAGAGAAAGAGGAAAACAAATACCATATGCTACCACATATATATGGAATCTAAAAAAAAAAGATTCTGAAGAACATAGGGGGAGAAGAGGAATAAAGACACAGACGTAGAAATGGACTTAGGAACATGGGGAGGGGGAAGGGTAACCTGAGATGAAGTGAGAGAGTGGCACTGATATATATACATTACCAAATGTAAAATAGATAGTTAGTGGGAAGTATTCACATAGCACAGGGAGATCAGCTCCGTGCTTTGTGACCACCTGGAGGGGTGGGATAGGGAGGGTAGGAGGGAGACGCAAGTGGGAGGCGATATGGGGTATATGTATAGTTATAGCTGATTCACTTTGTTATACAGCAGAAACTAACTCAACTTTGTAAAACAATTATACTCCAATAAAGATGCTAATATATATATATATATACTTTGCCACAGATATAATTTAATTAACTTGCTATTTTGCTATCTTGCATTCACTGTTCATTCCCGTCATATTTATATGATAAGTATGGACATCTTTGTCTTTGGGAATTATGTTCTCTGAGTTAGCATTATGGAAATGTAGAGGGTGACCCTGCCTTGGTTTATTGGGTCATGTCAAAGATTGAAAGGTCCCAGATGGCTGCACGATCTTGCAGTATGCAGGTTTGTTGCTCGGAGACCATATTGATCTTTTCCAGCCTCTTTGCAGATGGCCTCCATCTACTTTCTGGTGATTGATTATAGTCATTTACAGCATTAAGTGGTTAGAAGCTTTACCTTGCCTTCAATATTTATAAAGTTAAAAATCTAATCATTTGAGCTTAAAATGCTTTATGGAATTTCTTTTTTTTGCCGATAGCAGCCTATCACTTGGAACGTCTGCTCGTTTAGTCTGGCCAATTTTGAATATGGTTAAACACACATATATTTTCCTACTTTAATATAAGTACAATGTAATTATCAAAACCAGCTGGTTTGTATTAACCAAAGTCACTTTGCTTCTTTTTTGACATGTCTGCCTCGTCCACCTCTTTGTCTTCAGAAAGCTTCAACTAGAATGGCCTCTCTCAAGATGATTCTGTTTCAAACATTAACACGGTTCCACTTGTGGAAAATAACAGAAGACTTAATAGTACCTCAGTGCTTTGATGTCTGGTCCCTAAAGGTCAAGTTGGACAGTGCAGTCAATAACTGGATAGCTAGTCCAATGAGGACACTGTCTCCTCTCCCTCTCTCATAGTCCTGGTGGAGGAGTTCACTAAATTAGTATGCTGCTGTAGTCAGTCAAGTGGAAGCCGAGACACAATTCATGTTTTCTGATTACAGCGCTCCATGATGAAATACCTGTTATAAATATAGTTCTGTCTAATATTTTAAAGTAGATTAAAAGAATCAGATGGAGGCAGACTTGAAAAGGCCAGCTTTTTATTAGATCTGTGAAAGATTCCATTTAAGTGGATACTTCAGCAATACTTTGCTTCGCTTGCCATGTCTGAGAGAGGGGGACTTTTAAGACCCTAGTGAACCTTGACTTCTCCTAGGTTTCCAGGAGAAATGGAGATGTGATGGGAGTTTTCATAAAAAATAATGGTAATAGATACCAGGTGCTTATTTTGTGCCATTGATCTCAGTGACAGATAGGTACAGGGCAGCGCAGGGGATGGGGGGGCTCTTACTTTTCTTATCCATCATAATGACCTTTTTAGGTAGGTATTATTATTTTAAATAAGATGAGTATATTTGTTATCAAACCAAATGTGGGTCTACTCACCCCCACGCAGTAAAGCCAATCCACTGATACTGGGTTGTGGTGAAGGAAAGTGCCACATTTATTGCAGGGTGCCATGCATGGAGTCCAGGCAGCTAGGGATCAAAAAACCCGAATTCCCTGATGGCTTTTGGAGAAAGGTTTTTAAGAGAGGGTGAGGGAGGGGGTTTGTGGGGTGTGTGATCAGCTCGTGGACCTTCTTCTGATTGTTTGGTGGTGAGATAATCTGGAGTCAATGTCATCAACCTTCTGGTTCCAACCAGTCTGAGGTATACATGCTTGTGGGCAAAATAGAGTTAACTTCTTCTACCTGGTAGGGGTTTCAGTATCTGCAAAACAGCTCAGAACCAGAATATTATCTGTAGCCTTTGAGGAGGAACTAAAGCCTTGACTTTAATGGCCAAACAATTATTATTTTATATTGCTTGAGTGTTTTGCTTCATTCCTGCATTTTCTCATTTCTCTGATTAAATTTATTATTTGGAACTCAGGGAAGGCCTAGGAGGCTAAAGTTTTTCTACAACAAGAGGCAGGCAGAGGACATGGGGGTCCTATTAAAAATGAGAAGGACCCTGTCAGGCTCCTGAGCATGGAAGCCTTTCTGTGTCTCCCTTTTCTTGTTTGTAGGAAATATGCTTCAGCCTCTTTGAGTTCCTTCCCTGAGTTCCAAAGGGCAGGTTCAGACAGTTGCTAATCAGGGAAGGGAGGGGATGCAGAGACAAAGGAGGAGCAGTCAAAAAACAATAGTGGGTCTTCCCCACAGTTGTTGGCACAGTGGTTGAGAGTCCGCCTGCTGATGCAGGGGACACGGGTTCGTGCCCGGGTCCGGGAAGATCCCACATGCCGTGGAGCGGCTGGGCCCATGAGCCATGGCCGCTGAGCCTGCGCGTCCGGAGCCTGTGCTCCGCAACGGGAGAGGCCACAACAGTGAGAGGCCCGTGTACTGCCAAAAAAAAAAAAAAAAAAAAACATAGTGGAGTCTTGGGGCAGGGTCCTAGTTCCGCCTCAAGATATACACATAACAATATCTCTGAGCTCTTCTGCAGAACGAAAACCCCCAACAAATGGAAGATGTTAGCTACTTGATGCATTCTTCAATCCAGAGAGAAGGTCACAGTTTGATAACCTCGAGAACCACAAAAGTGCATCAGGAGACCACCTGAGACCAGATTAAAGGAGTGCTGGGCCTGCACACACCCTGATCCTTATCAGCAACTCCACCCTTGAACCATTGCTATAAAACTCCTACCAAATCCCCCTGGAGTTGGGACACACAGTATTTGAGGGCATTAGCCTGCTGTGTCCCCCATTGCCTGGTGAAGCAATAAAGCTATTCTTTTCTATTTCACCCAAAACTCTGTCTCCAAGATTCGATTCAGCACGGGTGTTCAGAGGCCGAGTTGTCAGCACCACTATCCCGGTAAGGCCCCATTATGTTTCTGCTTGGTTACATATTGAGGCACACACCTTTCAAATGATTTGCTAAGGTCTATGCAGCTAAGAAGCAGTTGATTGAGCCAGGATCAAACCCAGGCCGTTTGAAGGCAGAGCCAGAGCTCCTAACCACCACCATCACACTGTACCTTGCAGGAATGGTGACTCATGTCTGTCTGGACCTGATCCAAGAGCAAAACATCTTTTTAGCAAAGCTCCTGTGTAATCATCAGAGAACTTAAGCGACTCTCATCACTCCACTCACCTCATCATCAGCCCCTTGATGCTTTGCTGACAGCAGCCTCCATCGAATATTTTGCTAACCCAAAATATGGGTCTGAGGACTTAGTCAGGGCAGCAGCAATAGGCCTCCCAATGGAGAGGCTGGAATAGGTTTCCAAACCGTGACTGTAGAGCAGGCTTGTCATTCCCTCTCCTGTATGAACAGTGATCATGCGGTCTTACGTTTCCACATTCCCATTCATTTATACATTTTAATTCAGTTACAGTCACCTCACCTTCCTAGATGCCCCTAATCTTCTCCCATGAAAAATATAGAGATGATTAATATCTTTAAGGCACTAAGAGAGATGCTGGGAATTAGACAGTATCCAGTATTGGAGATTGGGCCACAGGGAGCACATTCCTATGGATTTAGTTCTCTTTCAAATTCTGTCAGTGTAACTTTTACTCCATAAAAGCTAACTCAGGTGTGCTTCAAGCCAATGATTTTATTCTTTTATTGTCTTCTGAAAACAAAACCCAAACTGACTTTCTCAATGAAGGAAACTTATTATCTCATATAACTGGAAAGTCCAGGCATAAATTTAATATTAGGCCAGACTTAATCCAGGAATTCAAACAATACCATAAGGTATTTGTTTCTCTCCGTCTCTTGGTTTAGCCTTCTGCTGGTTGGGTTTATCCTCAGGCTACCTATGATGGTCCCTGGCACTTCATGGCTTACTTCTTTCTGCCAGTAGTTCCAAGGGAAAAGGCATCCATCAAAGTCCTGGGATTCATTGGAATCAAATCAATTTGGGAGATATGTATATTCCTGCACCAATCATTGTTGGAACAGGATAATTGGAATTATGCTAATGGATCAATAATGTGTCAGTGATCAAACTAATCCTCCTGATATATCCCTGAAATCAGGAATGGTGCCATTTCTGAATCATACAGACCAAGAATGGGCAAATAACAGATAACACGGAATACTGAGAAAGAGTGTCAAATATCAATTGTATTTACTTGCAACTGAATACAGTTTCTGTGAAAAGTCATATTAAAGTTGTAGAATATGTAAGCAATGACTATCACTTCTTCTGTAAAACCAGTCTTGACCATTGAGGGAAATGACCATTTCATCCTCTGTGCCCCTACAGTTCTGTCCCCCCATCATATCATCACAACCCTAAATGAGCTAAATCACTTGATAATATATATAGTTGTCCCCCCTTATTCATGGGGGATATGTGTCAATATCCCCAGTGGATACCTGAAACTGCAGATAGTACCAAACTCTATATATACTATGTTTTTTTTCCTATCCATACATACCTATCATAAAGTTTAATAAATTAGGCACGGTAAGAGAATATCCAAATTACCAACATCACTACTCTTGTGCTGTGGAGCCATTAAGTAATACAAGGCTTACTTGAACACAAGCCTTGCTGAAATACCATGACAGTCAATCTGATAACCCAGCCAGCTACTAAGTGACTAAAGGGTTGGATATGCTGGACAAAGGGATGAATTATATCCCTGGATGGGACAGAGGGGGGATGGTTCAAGACTTCATCACTATACTCAGAATGGCATGCAATTAAAAACTTACAAATTGTTTGTTTCTGGAATTTTCCATGTGATATTTTTGGAACTTGATAGACCTTGGGTAACTGAAACTGTGGGAAATGAAACCTCGGATAAGGGAGGGGGCTAATGAATATCTCCCCACCCATGGCTACCTCTTCCATGAGGGTAAAGTAGATATCATTTGTGTGTCTCCATTGATTTCATAATGTCTGACAAATAGTAGGACTCCTAATAAATATTTATTTCTTGAATAAATTATCTCCATTTCTAATCATATAATAAGCAACAATGTTAAAAGACATCAGATTACATTATAGAACGAACTCAGACTACCAGTTAGCTTAAGACTCTAAAATCAATATCACTGTCTCCTCTCCTCTTCCCCAAATACTCCAAATGGAGCTGGTCTTTGTTCAAAAGTTTTACATATTATAGAGATTAAGTGACCCATAAGAAGAGAAACATATAGAAATAGAAAGAGTAGTAAAAAACCTGGACCTTAGCAACTAATTTGGGATTTTGGTGACACTGCTTAAAATCAACATTGAAGAGTTTATCAAAAATACAGGTTGCTGGACAATCGTTGCATCTATAGAATCTTATCAGTTGGCCCAATCAAACTGCTTAATTCCTTCAAGGTATTATATTTTATTTTAGGAGCTAAAAGCTGTGTCAGAAAGAACATTGGACAGAGATTTTAAAAAGCTAGGGTCCAGTCTTAAATACTGCACTTGATGGGTATATGATCTTGAGCAAATCAGTTAATGCCCTTTTACTTTAGGTTCTTCATGAATAAAAAGAAAAAAGGGGACCATGACATCCTTAAACTCCGTTCTAGCTCAAATAACTCATAATCTTGCCATAGATCAAGGGTATACTACGTGTTCAGTAAACACTTATGTAGAGAAAAGAGAATTAAGATTTGAATATTGTTTAAAATAAACTTTTTATTTTTGAATAATTTTAAATTTACAGAAAAGTTGCAAATTTAGTACAGAGAGCTCCCATTCGTCCTATACCTAGTTTCCACTATTATTATTATCTTATGTTAGTATTGATATATTTATTACAACTGAGTGAACATTGATACTTTTTTACTAACTAAAGTTCATTCTTCATTTAGATTTCCTTAGTATTAACCTAATGTCCTTTTTTCTTTTTTGGGATCCCTTAGGCTCCTCTTGGCTACGATAGTTTCTCACACTGTCTGTTTTGATGACTTTGAGAATTTTGAAAAATACTGGTCTAGTATTTTTTAAAATGTCTCTCAATTGAGATTTGTCTGCTGGTTTTCATATGAGTTCTGGGGATGAAGACCACAGAAGTGAATGTGCCATTCTCATTACATCAAATGGAGGCTACATATTATCATGACTGTTGATGGTGACCTTGATCACCTGGCTGAAGTAATGAGACTTGAGCCTTTTTTATTGAAAAATTATTTTGTGCCTTCTGTGTGTCAGCTACTATGCTAGCTGTTGAGCAAATAAAGATGATCCTTGCCCTCATTGAATGTACAGCTGAATAGGGAAACTTAACCAAATAACTTCACAATTAATTGTGTATATATCTATATCTACATCTACATCTACATCATCTATATCCATATCTAAAACAGGGACACCTAATTTAAACTGATGGGTCAAGAAAGACCTCTCCAGGAAGTGATGTTAAAATGGAAATATAAATCATGAGTAGGAGAAGACTAGACAAAGAGATTTGCAAAGAGAGTTTAAGACAGAGAAAATTGTTTATCTGAACACCCTGCTGAGCTGCTTGGAAGAGAGAGAGAATGAGAGAAAGAGAGAGAGAGAGACAGAGAGAGAGAGGCAGGAAATGACCTGAAATGAAAGTTGAAAGGTGACAAAGTTGATAAAGTTGAAAGCCTTAGCCTTTCTCTGAGCTTGATTAAAATTTGGACTGTTTCTTTTCCGACTACACATCCCTGACCTCCCTTTTCTTAGAACATTTACTTAAGAATACTTGGAATTGTAAATTCTTTCTCTGATCCTTTGAATTGTAAATCACTTCACAACCCAGATATGTCTTTCTCAAGGACACTGGGAACCATTCTTTTGAACTGTAATCAATGAAGGAGGTAGCACCCTTGTCTCCCATTCTCTGTAGGAAGCTAGGTGCTTAATTTCAAAAAGGCAAAATTAGCAAACATAGCTAGACTTAATCACATTGACCAGTCTCCCCACTAATGTCCTTCTGTACTTTTCCATTAGCTCACCCCACAAATTATCCCCTGCCTTTTGTTTCAGCAGAGTTTAATCCCTCTCTCTTATTGCAATAGCCTTGCATAAAATTTTCCTTGCCTGTATTTAACTGGTCTGGT
Source organism: Phocoena sinus (assembly GCF_008692025.1). Classification (NCBI taxonomy): domain Eukaryota; kingdom Metazoa; phylum Chordata; class Mammalia; order Artiodactyla; family Phocoenidae; genus Phocoena; species Phocoena sinus. Next base: position 22,776,980 of record NC_045779.1, read on the forward strand.
GTAAACCAAGAATACTTAGAAAAGGTGAAAAAGTTTGTTTAAAAAATTGATTTAAAGGTAACAGAGAGTTAGAAAGTCCATGAGGACTTGAGGGACCAAGATCTCAAAAGAAAAGGGAACCCAACAACAGGTAACACTTTTGTCTGCAAACCATTTGAGTAATCTAGAATGGTGACTGAATGGCTGAGAAATTGAGTAGAACTTTCAGAAGTTTCATCTAGTGTGATTTTCCCAAGTATTTCTGTCCCTCCCTATACACACTCAAGGAACTTCTCTCTCCTCCTTTGGAATCTGGGCTGTGTCTGACTGCTTTGAACAATGGAATGCAGAAGTGATGTTCTGAAATTCTTAAGCTGCTTTACTACTTCTCTCTTGGGACACAGCCAGCACACTGTGAGGGAGCTCAAAAGCCACATGGAAATGTTACAGGAAAGAAAGGTGGGGCCAGAGAGGATGGTCACCTCCCAGGTTTCAAGTGAATCCCTGGTACGGCCACTGAGTGTGGGTTCTTGGCTTTGCTCAGGAAAGAATTCAAGAGTGAGAGCCATAGTAAAGTGAAAGAAGGTTTATTCAGGGAGATACACACTCCATAGATAGAGTGTGCATCATCTCGGAAGGTGAGAGGTACCAGGGTACGGGGTTGTCAGTTTTTATGGGGGGGGGGGGAATTTCATAGGATAATGAATGGGAGGAGTATTCCAGCTACTTTGGGGAAGGGGTGGGTATTTCCAGAATTGGGCCACCACCCAATTTTTGACCTTTTATGGTTAGCCTTGGAACTGTCATGGTGCCTGTGGATGTGTCATTTAGTTTGCTGATGTGTTACAATGAGCATATACTGAGGCTCAAGGTCTAATGAAAATCAACTCCTCTGCCATCTTGGACCTAGTTGGTTCTAACCAGTTTATGTTGTGTCCTCAGGTTATGTCATTCTTTTAAAGTTTGTGCCCTGCCCCCTTCGTATGAATGGTCACAGCTGCATTATTCATTGCAGTCCACAGGTGAAACAGCCCAAATATTTATCAACTTTAGAGTAGATAAATATATTGTGATACGTTCATACAGTGGAACACTAGAGAGAATGAAAATAATCTACTGTTGCATGCAACAATATGTATGAATTGCACAAGCATAATATTGATTTAAAATTAAGCAAATCTAATCTATGGCCTAAGATACCCTATGGGAATGTTATGACTAGAAGGTGCCTGGGGATTACTTCTGCAGCACTAGTAATATTCTATTTCTTTATCTGGGTGCTGTTTATATGGGTGTGTTTACTTTGTAACAATTCATTGAGCTGTTCTGTATATTATAACTTAATTATGTTTTTTACAAAAGAAACTTCAGATCGAACCAAAACAGATGAATGTTCCTTAGCCATAACTAATAGTTTTTACCAATACTTTAGAAGCAGGAAGAAAAGCTGGAAGTTTATGAAAGAAATTAGAAGCTCTAAATGTATGCTGCAAAATATATGTGATAGAAATTGGTTTTACTTTAAACAGTCTATTGTGTAATCTAATTTGTGTTGGTGTCAAAAATCTGTCCCCTTTCCTGGTTTATTGGTCATTTCCTTTAATCTTTTGGAGTCCATATTACCAGACAGCTTAGTTTTTTTGTTTTGTTTTGTTTTGTTTTATGGCAAGGCCTCAGCTCCCTTTCCTTGTCACTCACTGATCTCATTCTGTTTCAGTAAATCTACCAAAGCAGTTCAAGTGAAAATGCTCAGTTGTCTTATCCCTCAGCATATTTGTTTTCTAATTTACATTTCTCCATCTAGTTTATGTCTTTAAATGTCACACTCTAAACTGATGGCTTTCAATCTGAGGCATGAAGTTTCTCAGTTTTCGCAAAGGAAACAACCTTGTCTGCCTATCAAACATAAAGTATCAGAGAGAAATGTGGCTGTTGGTGAAGTCATTTCAACTGGTTCAGGAAGTTTGCTCTCACTTATTCACTTAGTGCCATTAAACCTGACTGCTTCTAGCCTTCAAATGATTCTCATGGTGTTTAAAGTCTATGTGTGGATTTCATGTCTTGTGGCTAAGTTATAATAGTTGCTAAGCTATTTCCTCTCCACAGATATCTCATACAGCCCCTTCCCAATGATAATTATAATTTTTTTTCCCATCTATTCTTTTGTTGACCTTCTGGGCATATTTCTGTACCATTTGTTGCCATTTTAAAAAATTACAATGATATTCAGCTTCTTACTCTTCTGTTTTATAAAATAGCAGATTATATCACAATACGTTAAATCATGAAACTACACAGCCAAAAATGCATAACCACACAGCACCATTGATTTATTAAGAGACTTTCAGTTAGGTGTTTTATTTAGGAAGAGCTATGCAAAGCATCATTATAATAGTTTGGAAGCAATGGCACACACAATCCCTTAAAGAGATAAAATAACAAATAAATTATATCAAGAAAGAATTCTCAAACTAAGTGACCTTAAAGATTCAACTCAAAACTGCAAGTTTATAGCTGAGTCAACCAAAGTCTAGAATGGAAAATGGCTGCCTAAGGCCTTCCAGGTTGTGAGGAAGGGCAGGCTGACACTGAAAACCGGGTCTGTTCTACATCACACAACATATATATTTATAAACAAGTGCCAAAATGCAACAATAAAACCAGCTGTAAAACTCAGATGATTCTCATGATCTACCCCCCTTGACATGCACTGAAACCATTTTGCCATAGTATGATTTTTCTTAGGCAACCTCAGTTTTCTTCAACAAGTGAGATTAACTATCCTAATCTTAAAACCAGAGTGACCTTCTCAGTGCTGGATCTATCAAAACAAATGCTCTCTATAAATATTTTATATGACAACTTATTTAAAGAGCTTTGGAAATAAAGAAGTCAAATTGTTTCAAATGGAAATGCGTTAGGTAGAAATATGCCAAGATGGAAAAACTATAATATAGCCAAGAAAGAAAGGGAAAGTAGGAAAGAAAAGAAAATATAAAAGAAAAAAAATTCAATGAATCATTGTAGAATAAAAGAAAGAAAAGAGAAAGAAAATAAAATCCAAACAGTCCCACTGTAAAGAAATGAAGGCAGACCATCCTGTGAAATAGAGGGTCACACCAAGAATGTCCTATTGTAGATGTCTTTCTAGGGCCAACCCTGCAATACATTTACACTATGATATATAATCTACTGACATTAGATATGATACCGCTAGAATTGCAAATAGACTTTACTAGCACTGGAAATGAATGTAAAACATTTGAAAAAATAGCCACCCCAAGGAAACATTCCTTTGTTTATGTAGAAAAGCCACACACATACCAATAAAATCTGTTTTTATTTCCAATGGTACTTTTGTTAGAAATGTTGACGGTGGGTTACTCTGTTGAAAAGTATTTCAGCAAAACTATTTCCTTTCGAATGTTGAAATAATACCAAATAATTTGGGAGAAAGTACAATAGACTGGCACGTAAACAGTAAACACATCTATTACAGAACCAGAAATGTTAGCAGTGAATCTCAGATGAATTGAGATGACTAGGCTCAGGAATGATCATGAATACTCTCCACATTTAGTAAACAATTCCCAAAAGATGTGTTAACATTAAGGGGACCTAAAACACTAGCATGAAGTGAAGTGGGGTAAGCAAAGGGGAATAACAATTGTTAAGCAGTGAGTTGAAGAATCAGGTCTTTAATCACAAGCTTAAAATATCAAAGATTGTTGACTTGCAAAAGATACCACTTGAAAAATAAAATATTTATTTAATAAATTATTTGGACACATATTGTAAGCAACATTTTGTTTTGTCTTTATAACTTAATGAAGGAACTGAGCCTGTGAACTACTTATTTTGGTATTATATATGCAAAAACATTGACTCTTTCCTTTGCTTTTCTTTTTCCTTTAGTGATCCAGGTAAACAAAAATAAATTAATCATAATCTTTGGTTCATAGTGCATAGTCATCCTTGGTCTGTGAACAGTCCACTTTCATTCATTCTTTTATTCATTTACTTTTCCAAATTATTTAGTTTTTTTAAAAATTGTGGTAACCATGATTTACAATTTACCATTTAAAATATTTTAATGTATATAGTTTAGTAGCATTAAGTAATTGACATTGTTTTACAACTTTCACCACAATCCTTGCACAGAACTTTTTCGTCTTGCAACACTGAAACTCTGTGTCTATGAAGAACTCCACACTCTTCTTCCTCCGAGGTCCTGGCAACTACCATTCTTCTATTTTCTGTCTTTATGAATCTGACCTCATATGAGTGCAATCATACAGCATTTGTCTTTTTGTGATTGGCTTATTTCACTTATCACAATATCCTTAAGTTTCATCTTTGTAGCATATGTCAAAATTTCCTTCCTTTTTAAGGCTGAATAATATTCATTGTAGGTATTTATCACATTTTGCTTATCCATTCATCCAACAATGGACACATCCATTGACTGCTTCCTTCTTTTGACTACTTGATTAATGCTGCTATAAACATGGGCATGCAAGTGTCTTTTCATGTTCCTGTTTTCAGTTCTTTTGGAGATATACGCAGAAGTGGGATCATAGGATAATCCTATTTTTAATTTTTTGAGGAATTTCCATACTGTTTTCCATGGCAGCTGCACCATTTTACATTCCTACTAGGAGTGCACAAGTGTTCCATATTCTCTATGTCCTCATCGGCATTTATTTCCTGCTTTTTTGATAGTAGCCATCCTAATGGGTGTAAAGTAGTATCTCATTCCTACTTATTCATTTAATCTTAGTACTACAATAAATATCCCTAAATCTATCACTCAACCAGACCTAAAATATAACTATGCATATGCTCCTCTCTCATTTTCTGCTCTGTCTCTCCCTAATAGTAATCCAAAGTAGTTGTTTAGTATTTCTTGTTTTTATAAATGTATACAGTTCTACCTTATACTATATGACTAAACTTCTCTTACTTGAGCCATGGCTATCACTCCTGAAGAAAAAGAGAATTCAACAGACATGTCTCTCTAAGTAGGAACAGAGATAATCATGGCTACATAACCACTAAGAAGCCAGTCAAACCTGTTTACTTCTCGTGGTTACAATAAGTTGATGAAAAATTTTGTGTTAATTAGTTAATTGAATTTAAGTAATACAATTTGATGAATAGTAGCTAACTGTACCAGGCATCGCAGAATGTTCAAGGATGAATATAAATGATCTCTCCACCAATACTGTGCTTACAATGTAGTCATTTATTTATCTACTTCATAAACATGTGTTCAAAGCTGTGGGATATACAAAGAAATTTAATAGACATTAACAACCCTTCACAGCCTTGCAGGAATACAGATGTATTCTTAATCTGATGTTTTCTGTGGCAGACACAAGTTGTCATTTTACCTTTTCCCCTCTCCTTTTGAGCATGTACCTGGAATATATTTTCCAGATCATTTTATACTTACCTGTGGCCATGTGCCTAGGTTCTGGTTAGTGGATTTGAGAAGGAAATGATGCATGCCCCCTCTGAGACTGGAAACCTCACACAAACTTCCACTTACTCCACACCCTCTCTGCTAGTCAAGGACACTGAAGTCCTAAGGGATGGTGGAAACACAAGTTGGAGGAAGCCTCCATTCCTGAATGACTTTATAGATGTCTGCCTGCTGAACTGTCACATTAAAGAGTTCTTAGCAATAAATAAACTTCTACAGTGTTAAACCTCTTGGAATTATTTAGGGTTTATTTGTTACCACAGCTAGTATTTACTACATCTAATATTCCTCCTCCTCCTGAAAGGATCTAAATCCCTAAATTCCCCTTTTCTTGGCATAATGATAACTGTAATTCTGAAAACTGTGTGTCTGTAAAGAGAACCTTCAGTTCAAATTTTAGTTTTGTCATTTTATTAATTTACTCATTCAACAGACATTTTAATGCACAAATTTCTTTTAATGTTGATGAAACAGCAGGGGAGCAAATGGACAGACAACTGTTTTCAGGGACTTTATTTCTAGAGTGCAAAGAAAGATAATAAATAAGTAATCATCTTAATATATAATATAGTGTTAGAAAAGTAATGCTTATTTAGAGTCTAAATGATTTAGGGAGATATTTATATAAATAAAATAAACACAATACTAGAAAATAATAAATATTTCAGAGAAATATAAAAAAGCTGAACATTATTAGGGCTAGAAAATGTATTTTAGTTATTGTAACTAAATACAATTTTATTTAAAATGTATAAATGTTTATGAGCCTCTTTTTCTGTATAGATGTAAAGAAAATAGCAATATTTAATTTATAGTGGTGACATATTTGTAGGAATGTATTTAATAAGATAAAAGCCTATGCTTTAGTAGCTATCAAAGAATGATAACTAATTAAATGCAGAATTTTCTAAAGTATGGTATTCATAAACTTTAAAGTGTCAGTACTAGGTTAAAAAAAAAAAAGGAAATGTCACAAGTCAGCAGTGGAATACTTCCTAAATGGCTGATATAGACAAAAGAATTATTAGAAGTTAGAGGAGGAAGGATTCACTTGACAGAAAAATAGCATTGGGTTTGGTTTTAAAGGTTGAAAAGAATTTGATTAGGAAGAATTAGGGAAAGAGGAACAACTTGTGTTAATTAAAATGCAAAGAGGAGAAACCAGAGGTGTGAATAGAGAGAGTGAGAAAACCAGTGTGACAAAGTGAAAAATATACTCAGAGTGCAATGAAAGCTCATGTTTGAAATATGGGCTTGAGCCATAAAAACAAAGGGCCTTGAATAGCAAGTTAAGGTATCTTGCAAACCCAATTTAACAGTAGAAAGATGACACCAAAATTAATGAACTGAGTGTAGAGAACTCTCCATCAACTGACAGTTTGTTAGCATAATGCCAATCATTGTCATTCTTCCAGATAGTGGTACACTTTATAAAATTAAGCAACACATCTTTCATTATTGGTGACATTTACAAAGTGCCTGTCACAGTGCCCTGTCTACAGTCTATATTTAATGGAAAATATTCATTACAGATTTATCTAATCACCTCAAACACATGCCAGTTAGCATCGATAAATTATTCTTTACATATTGGTGTAGACTAATATTTTCCCCATTATCCCAAAATGAGAAAACATGAGATGTGAAAAATTGTAGAATACTGAAGAAATTAGCTCTGGTAAAGAAATATATTTAAATTGACTCACTTTACTTAAAATCACACCTTCACTTCCAGTATAACTGAGTGGAAATCTAAAGAGCATATATTTTCCATTAGTATTAAAAATGAAAAGACTTTTAAGAACAAAAAGAAAAGAACAGAGAAAAAAACAGAAGATGTTCAACATTGTCCACATCTTCAGACAACATAACTTCTAGTTTCAAAGCTTTCATATGAAGTCCAGGTAAGATGTGCTTAATAATAAAATAAAACTATTGTTATTACAACAATAGCAGGCCTACTAATGCCTCCCTCTGCTCTGTTTCACTTCACCAGAAGACAATCATGGCAGGGAGAAAGATTTTGACCAAAGCTATATTTCCTTTAAGGGACCTTGGCTAGTTGTAATTCAGCTAAGGGCCACTGGGATTATTTAATATAGTTCCAGATAAGAGCCAGTATGGTGTATTCTATGGACCCAGGATTTCATTGTCATATCTGTAATTATAGGTTTCCTTTTCTTCCTGTCCCTTGGCAATAGAATATGACAAAAGACATAGAGAAGAAAATTTAAAAAGACCCTTAAAAAGCTAAATGTTAGAGGATTATGAGAAGATGGTAGAGTAGGTAGCTTCCCACTCAACAAAAATTACACTGGCAGAATCTGTCTGATGCAACTATATTGGAACTCTAAGTCTACTGAAGGTTTGTTACTTCCAGGGGAAGGCTTGCATAGTAAATTGCAGTGCACTTTGGTCAGCTCTTACCACTACAGGAACCACCTATCCCCTACCCCTAGCCAGGTGGCAGACAGTTGTGCATATGTTCCAGAAGCAGCTTACATACAGCTTTTAGGAGCCACAGTAGACAACAAGCAACTTGTTCAACAAATATTGGGGATCTGTGCTCTGATCTCTGACTGCTGGCTTCAGAGCACAGAATGGCAGACACAGAGGCAGACAGTCATTGTTGTTGCACTTCCCCCCACTGTTGTAGGCCCCTCCCCCTCTAGCTGAAGTGACTTCTAGTCAACTTAAAGGACTAGAACATTTCACTCCTTCCGTTTTTTTTTTTTTTCCCCCTTGTGGGAGCCAAATATTCAAAAGCAACTGTATGTACAAAGTCATATGCCTAGGGAAAGGCACAGGCTTGGGAAGATCTGTAAAGACCTTAGGTTTATACCTTAAACTTAAGTTTATACTATAGGCTCATCCTCAGCACAGAGATAGCCTACAGAAATCAAAACCAAACACAGAAACAAACAGAAAACTCTGGGAAATGGGGAGAATCTGATTTCTAGAGTCACTGCATTATTAGATTCAAATGTGCAGTTTTCAGCAACAACAACAACAAAAAAAAACGAAGCATACAAAGAAACAGGAAAATATGGCCCATTCAAAATAATTAAAAAATATATAAATAACAGAAAAGATTCCTGAAAAAGACTTGATGGCACATCTACTAGACAAGGAATTTAAAACTGTCTTATAGATGTCCAAACACCTAAAGGAATATGTAAAGACAGTCAAAAAGAAAATGATTTATGAATAAAATAGAAATACCAATAAAGAGAAAATCTAAAAAGAAACCAAAAAGAAATTTTGGAGCTGAAAAGTACAATAACTGAAATGAAAAATTCACTAGAGTGATTCAGAAGCAGATTTGAGCAGGCAGAAAAAAGAATCAGTGAACCTGAAGATAGGACAATTCAAAGTTTTAAATCTGAGGACAGGAAAAAGTAAAAATCAAAGAAAATTAAGCAAAGCCTAAGGGATCTGTGGAACGCTATCAAGTGGTAGGAGTCTTAGAAGGATAGGAGAGAGAGAAAAGTTCAGAGGATATTTGAAGACATAATGGCTGAAAATTTCCCAAATTTGATTAAAATTGAGTGTAAACACTGAAAAAGTTGTACAAAGTTCAAATAGGATAAACTCAAAAAGGTTCACATCAAAACACATTATAATCAAACTGCTGAAAGCAAAGCAGTTTGAGGGAAGCTTGAAAGCAGCAATAGAGAAGTGACTCATCACACACACGGAATGTTCAATACAATTATCAGTAGATTTCACATCAGAGACTTTGGAGTCCAGAAGGCAGTGGTCTAACATTTAAAGTAATAAAAGAAAAAATCTGTTAACCAAGAATTCTGTATCCAGCAAAATTGTCCTTCAAAAGTAAGGGAAAATTAAGACATGCCCAGATAAACAAAAGGTGAGGAAGTTCATTGTCACTGGACTTGCCTTGCAAGAAATGCTAAAAAGAATTGTGCAGATTGAAATAAAAGAGCACTAGACAGTAACTCGAAGCTGTATAAAGAAATAAAGGTCATAGTAAAGATAATGCATGGACAATTACAAGAGCTAGTATTATTGTAACTTTGATTTATAATTCCACATTTTGTTTTCTACATAATTTAAGAGAATAATGCTTTAAAATATCACTAGTTTATGTTTTGGAGCACATAATGTGTAAAGATGTAATTTTGTGACGCCAACAACTAAAAAGGTGGGGATGGAGCTCTAAAGGAGTAGAGCCCTTTTTTATGTTATTGAAGTGAAGCTGGTATAAATTCAAATTAGAGTATTATAACTTTAGATGTTACATACAGTCCGCATGTTGATCACAAAGAAAATAGCTGTAAACTATACACAAAAAACTGAGAAGGGAATTTTTAAATGTTTCAGTACACACACACAAAAAAAACCCACAAAATAAGATGTGATACAGGAAACAAAGGAAAAAATTTTGTAGGCATAGAGAATATAAATAGTAAATGACCGAAGTAAGTTTTTCCTTGTCGGTAATTACTTTAAAAGAAATGAATTAAACTCTCCAATCAAAACATACAGATTGGCAGAGTGGATTAAAAAAAAATAAAATAAAAATAAAAAACATGAACCAGCAAATGAAAGGATGTAAAAAGATATTCCATGCAAATAGTAACCCATACAACAATATATACAATGAAAAATTATTTAGCTTTAAGAAGGAAGGAAATTTTGACATATCCTACAACCTGGAGAACACTATGCTAAATGAAAGAAGCCAATCACAGAAAGAAAATTAACCTATGGTTCATTCATGTGAAATATTTAGAGTAGTCAAAATCATAAAATAGAAGGTAGAATATTGGTTGCCAGGAGCTGGGAAGAGAGGGGGAAAGGGAGTTACTATTTAATGCATATAGAGTTTCAGTTTTATACAACAAAAATATTTCTTGAGGCGGATGGTGGTGATGGTTGCACAACAATATGAATGTACTTAACACCATTTAATTGTACCTTTAAATATGATGAAAATGGTAAAAATCTTATGTGTATTTTACCACAATAAAAAATTGTGAAAAAGCTGCATGTTTTCAAGAACAAATTGTCTATGAGCACTCACACTTATTTGCATATTGAGTCATTTTGAAAGTGTAGTGGATTTCATTTAAAAATTGCTTTTAGATTATAAAAATAATGTAACAATATGCCAGAATTAACAGTATATGTAATAAAAAGTTTGGCATAAAGAGAAAAAACTAACCCCAAATTACATAAGCCTAGAATTATAATTTAAAAAAAAAGTTAAATCTAGCCTCCCTCAAAATTTATTCCTGAGAATACTATTTCCTTAAGATGTTAATCAATTCTACAAGGAAAGGGGATTTTGGTGTTAAATACATTTGAAAAATAATGAGTTAAAAGGTAACAGGATTCTTTTGTACAGGTTCTCACTGTGCTTCTATTATGCTGATATAAATGGAGAAGCCTTAAGAGGATGAACAGAATGCACAGAATGTTCCCAACAAAATTGACTTTCTTGACCATAGAATGTGTCCTATAACTAGTGCTTTATTGGATATACTTTTGGAAACGGTATATGAAGCAGTTGTTATTATAGTATGTAAAGTTTATATACTGCTTTGTAATATGCCTTCAACATGAATGTTTTACCAGTGGAATTCAACCATAAGTACAATTCAATATTAAACATTGTGCTAGATTCTGAAATAATCATAAAGACTTGATCCTTTTCTGCAAGCTGCTAACTACTTATTTGCGAGTATATGTGAAGTAAATGGGGTCTTTTCAATGTAATTTGGCAAGCGCTATAATGAGACAAAGAAGATTTTTTATAATTCATAAGAAGAATTCCTAACACAGGACTGGAGCATTTGGACAGATATTCTGGAGGAAGTGATGTCTAAACTAAGATCTGAGGATCAAAAAGAAGCGGTCTTGGTGAAAGAGGATTAGAACAGTGTTCTCCACGTAGAGGGAGAAGGATAAGCAGAGACAGGAGGCAAAGAGGAGGCAAACTCTTCAATTTAATGTATATAATATAAAATACTTAATCATTGAACTAAAAGTCAAAGATGTTGTTTGATCAACTTTTTACTGTTGTATATTTTTTCACATTATTCAGAAAGATGAGATGAGCATTTAAAAAAATTTTTAAACTAATTATATTTGACTTAATTAAAAGGTACAAACAAAATACATGATTGTAGCTCTAATATCTAAGTCCCCAAGAATATACAGATAATTAAGCCCAATGTACTTTGGGCAGGCAGTGGGAGGTAGCTGGTGTGATAGTTAAAGGAAAGGACCTTGCAGAAATTTTCTTGGTAAAAATTTTCTATATGTGGAGAGCCACTCTGTTTCTCTCTAATGCCAACAAGTCATTCTGGACAGGGAACCAACCAGATGAGTTAGCAGTGGCCAAGAGGTCATATGATATCATTGTTTTCATGTCTCCCAAGCTAAAAGTTAAAATAGGAATGTCTTTCAAAGTCACATTAAAATGAAAATTGCCATAAGAGAAGGATGAAATTGAAAAATCTGAAATTTACATAAAATTCTAATTTGTAAAAATGAAAAATCTTTCCTTTTGTGTTTTGGAAACTTTCTAGATGTATGTAATTAGTTCATTCTAGATGTCTCTTTGTAATGTCATAATTTCTTTTTAAAAAGAAAAAAAAGTCACTGTTAATTTTTCTTTCTGAATAATGCGAAAAATTCACACTGTTTTACCTGTGTGAAGTTTGTTATATTTTGGATTATTTTATGGTGTATTTCTGGAGATAGGACACTGGGTGAAAATGCATACGTATTTTCTCGGCCCCTAATACATATTGCCAAACTGCTTTTCAAAAGCATTATATGAATGGGAAAACTCACTAATGGTATTTGCAAACAAGATTTTCAATGAATCCCCACTAGTAATAGTATATTTACCAAACCCCTTTTCCTTATAGCACTGATTAATATTCCATGGGAATATTTAGTGTTCTCAGGAACACATTTTTATGAAGACTAGATTTTAAGAAATCATATTAAAAACTAGAATAACATGTGTGAACTTAAAATAGTTGTAGCCCTAAGCTCATGCAACTATGGATTAGATTTTTCTTCTTTATAGCAAAGTGTCTAAAATATATACTTTTTTATTTTTATAGTCTAAAATCAATTTTTTAATGAAATGAATATTTTTGCTTCCATTTCCCCTTTCAAAACAAATCTCTATATCTCTCCGTGTATATAGATATATAGATTACCTGTATCTATATATAATGTATTTTATAAAATATATAATATTATCATTCTAATATAATATTACACATAACATTACTATATTAAATAACTAACAATTTTTATCATGTATATTATATTATTTAAGATTTTGATGAAGAATAAAGTTTATTTCTCTTTCATGTAAATGTCTGGAGTTGGGCAGCCTAAGGCTGGTATGTAGCTCTTCTCAATGGGATCCTTTGGGATCCAACCTCTCCTCTTCTCCTCATGGATCTGCCATCCCTAGGCAGGTGGGTGGAAGAAAGGAATAGAGCAGTGGAAAAAGGGACACTTAGCAGCTGCTTCTTATAAAAGGAAAATTGCAGAAGCCACACGCTTCTGCTTTCATCTCATTGGTACATGGCCATACTTAGCAGCAAAGAGGTACAGAAGCATTGAGGGAGTGGGCAAGCTAAATTTGGGAGTCCATGTATCCAACAAAAATGTCTTTCCTATGCTATGAAAGGAATAGAACATGAGTATTGGGAGAAGACTAGTAAACCTGTGACACTATAGTACTAAAGTTCTTTATAACCTACAAATCAGTCGCTGTCTTAGTTAACCCTCACAATGACACTGTGAGGTATTATTTTTACTTAGAAAATGAGAAAATTAAAATCCCGACAATAAATTATTCTAAGATTGTCCATCTAGAATTGGGAGTAAATGGGAAGTCCTCTATTTGTCAGAAGAAACTTTTGATCTGTGTTATCATTTACAAGCTATGTGATCTTAGGCAAGTCACAACCTCTCTGAGCTGTAGCTCACTCATCTGCAAAAGAGAGTGAAAACTGCTAGCTATAAGTGGTTCTGAATATTAGAATAATGTCTTATGTCTAGTGGTACTCAAAAATAGGAGGGATAACAGTGATAGTCATGGTGGTGATGGCAGTAGTAGCAGCACAAAAATAAAGAACAGACTCTGGATTCAGCCCTAATTCTATTTTTTTCCTACATTATACTGCCTTTCAAAGCCCCTCAGTGACCTTACCAGTAATTAAAAAAAAATTTTTCTGACATAACAGAGGCCAAGAAACAGGGATTAAAAACACTGTTTCAGTGACGCTGAAACAGCCTACTAATTCTATCAATTAATTCGATCAATAGATGTAATTGACCACTGTTCAATAAAAATTCAGTCAATTTTACTTAAAGATCCTTAATCCAATGATCTGAATGAAATAAATTACTGTGTTACTGACTTTTCTCTTTTTGCCCCATTGCTATTGCCACTTTTGGGTACAGTTTACATCTTTCACATACAGTGAGGGAGCTTAAATGAAAACTTAAATCTCTAGTCTTCTTGCTAGCTTGTTTGCCAATATACTCTATTGCCAAACATTCAGCTTGAGCTGTTTGGTTTTCTTTTTATGTTATTTCAAAGTTTCTATAAAAGAATCTGGGGTTCTTTTTCAACGTGAAGATTCTTGGGCACCGCTTAAGCCTTATTAAATTAGAATCTATCTTGATGTAACCCTACCACCTGCCTATTAATAATTCTCCCATATCAGTCTTATGCCTACACACATATATTTCATCCTCAACCCTCCCTGCCATCATGTCTCTTTTCTAGTCATTCATGGTAACCCTAGCAGGATTAGAACAATAACCAAGAGTCATGTTATCTGAAGAGTTTTGCAAAGCTCTCTGCCTCAACTAAATTTTTAAAAATTATCAAAACAAAGAAAAAAATCAAAGACTGATAGAATTCTTTTCCAAGGCTCTCCACATTCACTGACAGACAAAAGCGTGATCAGCACTAGTCTGGGTGAACTACAGGATCAGACTAGAAAAGACAGGAAATTCAGAACCTGTAAAACAGCAAGAAGACAATTTCAAACTTTGTCAGCATTCTACCCAAGCCATGAGCAGTACTTATTGGGCAAAACTCAGCATTCCCTTCTTGCTGAACAGAGGAGAACTGACCTCCAAGTACATTCTGCTGAGTCATTTTATCAAGGCACATTTAGCTGAATTAAGTTGCCTTATTTAGCAGATACCTTCACTTTTGAGTCAAGGCTATGACTTCCAATTGGCACAGCACTGATCTGACAGAACTGAACACAGTGGCCATCTTATACCCTCACCAGCATCTTAAGTCTGGCCCATAAACTGTCTTTGCTGTTCACATGTCATACTAACTAGATTAAAAGCTCTTTAAAGGCACAGACAGTTTATTTAATTTATTATTATTATTATAAAATACATGTAACATAAAACTTACCATTTTAACCATTTTTAAGTGTAAAATTCTGTGGCATTAAATACATTCACTACCCATCTCCAAAACTCTTTTTCATCTTGCAAAACTTAATCTATGTACCAATTAAACAATTCATTCTCCTCTTCCCCCAGACCCTGGTAACCACCATTCTACTTTCAGTCTCTGTAATTTTAACTACTTTAGGTACTTAAGTAGAATCATAAGGGATTTGTTATTTTTCTTATTCAGTTTTGTATCCTTTACTTAATCAGGAACAATAACTTTTCTTCAGTAAAACTTTTCTTAGTAGTTGTTGATATCAACTACTTGGGTATTTGGGTACTACATGGAAAAAGTACCAGTTTCAAAGTTTGAAAGAAAAAATAATGACACAAAAAAGAACACCAAAAAATCACTGAATTCCATGGTAAACTAAGTTGAGAAATGTATGAATAACATAGTAATGCCTTAATCATCCCATTAAAGGCAAAGACTCACAGAATTGCTTTTGTCTGATAACTTGGCCACTATTCCCAGTCTACACACTGCATTCTTTGCTTCTCAATAAATTGTCTATATAGTCATTGGTACTCCTCTTTATATTCCCAATGAGAATCCATTCTGCAGGCCTTAGAAATACCCACATCACTCAACACCCCCAACATCTTAAAGGTAACTGCACATAACTAAGGCCCATATCTCCTTTGGAATTCCATTTACTAGAATTTTTTAAACTTAATTTGTCATATAATAAAATGTTAGGTAGTTTTAAGTATTTTAATAAAATGTTAGATAGTTTTAAGCATTTTGAAAATAAACCATGATAGAGGAGTAAAAAAGAACATATAGGCTAATTTCAAAAAGTTTCCTAGGAGAGAAGGCTTTGTTCCAGAGACATCACCAATGAAAAGAAATTTGAATGAAATGAGGGAAGCCACTCTGGTGAACTGGGAGGAACATGTTTCAGTCAGAAGTAACGGATTTTCCAAAGGGTCTGAGGCAGGAATGTTCTTGAATATTCCCCAACAAGAAAGCAAGTGAACTGGAGCAGAGTGAGCTGGGTGGGGTCTAGGGGGGAAGAGCAAAAGTTAAGATCAGAAAGTGTGCAGGGAGACACATCTGATTAGCTTTGCAGGCATGGCATTTGTGCTGTGTGAGTTGGGGAGTTATTGGAGAGTTAGTGCATAGGAGCCACATGGCCTGATTTATTTACTCACTTTGGTTGCTAAGTAAGGGTCAAGAGTAGACACAGAGGCCAGTGAGAAGATTAGTTTAGCTTGGACTGAGTTGAGAGCAGTGGAAACGGTAAGAGGTGGCAAGATACAGGAAATATTTTGAAGGTGCTGCTGACATAGCTTGATTAGAAAGGAGAGCTGAGGAAGAGAGAGGAATTTTAAATGACTACTCTTTTTTGGTATATATATATATATATATATATATATATATATATATATATATATACACACACACACACATTTTTTGGCCCTGAGCAGCTCAATGAATTAAAGTGCTATTTACTGAAGTGGGAAAGATTGGGCGGGGGGTAGGGAAGAATGAGAAATTTGGAGATTAGAAGATGTCAGGTTTACTTAAGTTAGAGATTCCCTATTAGACATCCATGTGGGGAAGCTGAGTAGTCAGGAAGATAATATAGCAGCCTGGAGTTCAAGGGAAAGGCTAGAAGACTAGAGATACTTATTTGCCTGTCATCATCAAAACAGTGATATGTAGAGCTATGCAAGTAACTGTATGAGATAACCTAATGACTAAATGTAAATATTGGAATATGTTTCTGTTAGCATATTAACAATATTTGAATCTCATCAGTTTTCATACAGTGGGTGTTGCTGAATTGGAAAAATAGCACACCATATATCTATAGCTGTGTCTACATCTATATCTATATCTATCTATCTATCATCTATCTCTCCACAGAGAGTGCTATATATAACTGCAGGAAAAAAAAATGTATCTTGCAGTTTCCTCAGTAGACACCCTAAAATATCTCTTCTTTTTGACAAGCCAGTACATTTTTCCTTATAACTCATAAGTAATTGAAAATAGCAAACAGCTTACTGTCATAAAGAACTTTTATGTGATAGTAAAAGATCATTTTGCACATGTTAGTATTGGTCATAAACAGCACACTGAAGTCAAAAGTAAATGGCATGAGCAAGAAATTTCATTAGATTTTAAGTTAGGACAAATAAAATTCCATCACATTATGGTTGCTAATAAATTCAATTCAATAAACATATTTATTATATGTCTATTACATACTGGACATTGTGCTAAGGGAAAGGGCACAAAGATAAGCAAAAATAGTCACAGACTTTGGAGTTGACAGTCTGGTAGAAGAGAACTTTATTCTAATAATCACACTGCTTATTTAATTACATAGTGATATAAAAATATGAAGTGTACAAACATGAATCTATAAAAGCATATGATAACCATAACTGGCTTAGTCTTAGAAATCAGAGATGATTTCATGAGAAAGTGTCACTTGAACCTGGTGAGGAGAAGATGTTTTCAAAACAAATGGTATCTAGGGGATGGACAATGTGTATTGCACAAAATAAAGAAATCCAATGTAAATGAAGAATTGAGAAAAATGATGAACAATAAGACTGTCAGCACTGTTCACCCTGCTTGTGTGAGTTTTGTAAAATATTTTAAAATTTGTAGATGATTACTTTTCTCACTTGGAAAACATGGTACTTTTTTTGTTTTTAATCTCAAAGATCCCTTTCACTCAAAAACTATGGAATTCTAACATTCCAGCTCATGATTTTTAAGTCATGGTTGCTGTCCCTGGTGCTAGAAAGTAAGTAATTAAGAGAAGAGAGAATTGATGGAGGTCAAGGTTCCCAAACCTGACCACACTTTGGAATCACAAAAAGCACCACACCCAAGATGCACTGAATTATAATCTTGAGGATTAGAGCCCTTGAGTCTGTATTTTTGTATATTTCTGCTCTTAGGTGAATTTGACACATAATCCACAAAATTGATTTCTAGGACTATTGCCCAGTGTAGTGTTTTCAACCTTGGCATATATGGAATACATGGAAACTTTAAAAATGATTCACAGCCAGATACTTCTCCAGAATAACTAAATCAGAATCTCTAGAAGAGAAACCCAGTAATGAGTATTTTCTCAAAGATCCCCAGGTGATTCTAACAGGTGACCAGTAGTCACATGAGGAGATTTGAATAAGGAGATGGGAATACTGTAAATTTTTACATGTAAAATGAATCACCAAAAAAGTTTACCTATAATGGATTTATGGTATCAACACACACACACACACACGCACACGTAAATCAAAGGGCAAGACTATTTTGTCAAAGGCGTTTGAATCAACTGAATAAGAATATGTGGAAATAAATATTCAGAGGTATCCATTAAAATATGCTTTATAAATGTGTTAACTAAAAACCTACAAAAACTGTTAAGTGAATACCAATTAGTTTGAGTAGCAATAACTTGGTATCAATTTTTCTCCCATTGAAAATATATGCAGTCAGGATAAGTTTAATTACAGTATTTTGATTGTGTATGCAGTATCTTACAATTTCCTTGTGAAAAGATGTCATCAGGAATACAGACATTTTGGGTTTGATGTTATAACTAATTATACTTCTCTTACTATATTTCTGAATTAGAAACCATTCAAGAAGAAAAAGTGGTAGTCAACAGATAGAAATAAGATAAATATACATTTTATTATTGTTTTGAAAAAAACAATATGGAGAACACAAGTTGAATAGAAAGCTACAATCCAGATTTTGATACTATCCTGAAAGTATAACCATGAAAGATGATCTGTCCATGGAAGAGTCATTTATCTTTCCTTAGATAAAAATGAGTAAAAGATAGAAAGAAGCTGAAGTATGAACTTCACCCCAAGTATGACAATATGAAGGTAGAGTATAATTAATCTCTACTACAAAGAGATATTTTAAATTTGTGTAAATGTTTAACTTAGAAAGAAATTTAAGAATAGGATAATTTGTTAGCTCAGGCATCATACTCCATTATGTGGTTACTTTTATCACCAAAGTATCCATATTTAAAGACATATAAAATATTAATGTATAAAGACACTGTAAAATATTAATTTGAAAATGGGCCTGACCATAAATTATTTGACACTAATACTTTTAAAATGCTCTTGTGTTAATTATAAAATTTATTGCTTTTTTTTTTTTCAAAGTAGCTCTTCTAAAGCTCACTCCTTGTCATCACTGCAGCCATCCCTGGGCACTATGTTCCTGGCAACTAAGATACTCTTCCTATAATGTCAAGGAGAGGCTCACCTCACATTAGCTCTGAGCCAGGCTTCAATCTACTGATTTTTCATAATGTCCCAGTCAACCAGTTGATTTGTTACATTCAATCAACTAATTAATCAAAATGGGTATATAAATTGATGGATTATCAGAATTAGTTTATTCATCAATACAATACAATCCAAAGTAAATATTTAGAAGACACACAGATAGCCTTCCAGGCCTGTAATTTTTATTTTATCCTCAGTGATGCTGTCTTTCTACAACAGCCCCTTGTACCACTGGCCCCACTAATGTCTTGTTTATGATAGGGAATCAATAATTATTGAACAATCTAAATAAGATGAAAATTTATGGTGACACTAACATCTAAGATTCACCAAATCTGATTCATGCCCATGAGTGATCCTTGGGTCTACCCACAATTGTCTCAACTGTCAAAAGAACAACAAACCTCAGTGTGAGGAACAAAATCATGGAAAATAAAATGAAGAAAAGATACTTCTCTCAGGGTTTCTAACCATACATTCTGTTGTAAAGGTTAATAAGAGCAAACAATATGGGGAAAAAAAGAAATTTGTTCAAAAGAAGCAGAATAGGAGGTTAAGTAGCCACTGCCAGAGCACAATTTGATATAACTCAACTACAAGTACTGAGCACCTGCTAAGTGTTGCACCTGCTAATATTGCTGCATGTTGGATATAAAGACATTTTATCAGTTGTAAATATAGTAAGAGTGGTAGTAGTGGTGCTGCTGGTAGTTGAAGTAGCAACAGTAATATTAATTTTAATCAACTTGATTATTTTATAAAAAATAATTTGGATATCTTATTGGACTCTATAAACAAAGATGTTAGATGGGCAGCTATTGTTTATTCTCATGTTTTAAATAAAGAAATTAAGACTCGTAATGATGAGAATATAGCAATAATATTCTAGCTCCATGAAGAATTAAAACTAAGGATTAAAGAAAAAGTTTAATGAAAGTAGTCCAAAATCCAAAATAAAAGTCCAAGGCACCAAGGGGGAAAAAAGGTCATAGCAGAAAAATCTCAGCATTAGGGCAGAGATCATAAATAAAACAAAAGTGAATGGAGGCTGAATCAAGCTCTTCAGATGCCTGCCTTCATTTTATAGCAAATTGAACTATTAGCCTGGGGGCTGAGCCAGTCCAGTTGGAGGGAGCCCTGGGTCAGTGGGTTACCACTTCACTCCTATCAACAATGGAATCTCATTTATCATCTCAGTTGTGTCTGCTAGTCCCTGAAATACACTGGAGCCATAAGAGAGAAATCTAGGTGATTGCATTTTCCTCAGAGCGAGGAGATATGTAAATGGCTTGAATACAAACCTCATGTTTTATTCATCACGGTTCCAGTGATAAAATTTTAAAGGAAGTGTCAAGTAAGGCAGATAGATGGTTTTAAAGGTCTTGGGTACTTCTGCTGTCGATATACCTTCAGTCTTCCTGGCTAACACCATTTAACCTCCAAAGTTCCCTTCTTTACAATGGAAAAAAAAAAGAGAGAAAAAAATCCAATATTTTTCCTCATTAGAACTTATAAGAGAAGTAATGCAAATGATTGTAAAGGACTTTTCAAGAATGATAATTATTAAATATCTATGTCATCTATACAACCAGCAGACACAGAGGTTCAGACCTCAAAAGAACATGAAGCCTAGAATTTGAAAAAAAAGATGAAGAGGAAAAAGATCAGGAAGCATACTATATGACCAAGATAGAATAGGTCTACCTGCCCACCGTGGTTGTGGCCAGCAAGAAATCGCATGCCCTGGATGAGATCGGGACATTTTTGTTGAGCATGGAAACCTTCCCAGAAGTTACTTATTCTACTGCATAATTATGAATCACTTTACAAATGAAGAAGAAAAAGATGTCTTCCTGTATGCCATTCAGAAGAAGCAGGCCTTAAATAGAGTAAATGGTAAATCTATACAAATGTGGTTATAACACTACTGAAATTATACTGAAATGAAGAGATGTTATAAAAACAAGTGTAGTAAGAAAAATTGTGTGATTAATGAAAACAGGAGAAAGGGAGGAATTTTCAGTACTCTGAAGGGAAGGGAAGGAGGACCATCAGACCAATGGACCATTTTTCCATTCTTTTTTCTTTTTCTTTTTTTTTTTTTTTTTTTTGCGGTACGCAGGCCTCTCACTGTTGGGGCCCCTCCCGTTGCGGAGCACAGGCTCCGGACGCGCAGGCTCAGCGGCCATAGCTCACGGGCCCAGCCGCTTCACGGCATGTGGGATCTTCCCGGACCAGGGCACGAACCCATGTCCCCTGCATCGGCAGGCAGACTCTCAACCACTGCGCCACCAGGGAAGCCCTATTTTTCCATTCTTAATGGCAGTAAGGCATGCAGTGGAGAAGTGACTACCCAGATTATCCCAACATAAAGGTAATCTCTCTTAAGAATATCCCACTGCTGAAGCACAAGCTAAGAGTCCAAGAAAACTAGATTTAAACCTTATTTCTCTGATTGTATCTTCTATTTGGCCTGACTCTGACAGTTCACTCTGCAGTCGTGTTTGAGAATCACCTTACAACACCTCCCCTCATCCCCCACCAAATATTCAGCTCCTTCTGTGTCCTATTTATACCACCCACGTGACCCAAGCATGGCTCAGGAAAGCTAACTTCAGGGTCCCCTGCTGTGTGACCCAGGATTGGTGTGGCTGCTTCTTAGGTTGGGGAAACCCAAGCTCTAACTCTTTCCATAGTTTTTTAAGAGGAAGCAGCCAGAGTTCCTTCCTTCCCTTGGTACAACCTTCACTAATCTAGTGCAAGCATAACCCTCTGATCTTTTCCCTCTATCTCCATTATACTCTCCCTCTTTTTTTAAAGCTTTAGGTCTCAGCTGCTAATTTTGACTATTGAGCTGCTAAAGTGTAGGATAAAGAAAGATAAAGATTCTTTTTTCAAGATGTTCAAGGTTGTTAAGACTATTGCTGTAGATTATATTTTTGGATGTTGGAATCTCTCTCGTAGTATTCTTTTTGCAGAACAAATTATCATCTCTACTCTGAATCTGTACGCACACTTGGATAAGGGTCAGGTGCTCAGAAAGACAAAAGAGGTATGTACATCAATAATTTTGAAAACATCTCACATTACATTTGTCAGAATAGTCCCTGGAATATGTTAAGCATTCAATAAATCCGTCTTATTGTTATTTTAAAAATAATAATCATTTGTATTAATAAGAACATTTAATAGTAATGTCAATCTAGTATTCATCAAACAATGAGTATAAATATCTTTATACTTTATAAATTGTGATACGAGTAGATTATCTTTTCCTGCAAATTAATACATAAGCTATAATTCTTTGTTCATTTTATTTAGATTGAAATATCTAGAGCCTGATCTGCCTCTTACATACTAACAAAATTAACGTTTGTAAACTCTTACCCTGGAAGCAGAAAGCAGAGAAGCCAGAACAGTCCCCTGGGACCAGTGAATTCCAGGTCAAACTCTCCTAGGTGGCACCCATTATGACAATTGGCTGAAAGCCCAGTCAAGGGCTGCCCTCTGCCTTGGTCTGATATGTCCTGCTTAAATTGACAGAAAAATTTTTATAGAATTCTCAGGGATATTCTGGAAGCCATGATAAATCCAGAATTACCTTAGAAATAACTCCCCAAGTGACCAAAGTAGATTGTTGTAGCGAGATGTTGATTACTGAAAAGGAGATTTGTGCTCTTGAAATATTTATTCCACAGGGCCTCCTGCTTCCAGAGAGCATATGTGTTTGATGCTTTATGAAAATGGTAGTCCTGATGGTAGAAAGAAATGATCTCATGAGGAAACTCTCCCTGTGCCAGTGCAAATCCAAACTCTAAGCTGGGGATGAAGCTGCACTTCTGTGACAAGGCCGGCAGCTCTGGGACATCCAGTGGTGTTATAGTAATGAGCCAGGCCACAAATTCAACTCCCCTGACCTTCATATGTCAGAATGAGTCAATGTGACTAAGAGTGGTTTTCCCAGTAGCCTGGATCAGCATTCAAGCCTAGTCCTACAGGATGAAAAATATACCATCACAACGAGCACTTCCTATGGCAACTTATTAGGCTCTATTTGGAATAATTATGATTATAGAAAAGGCTTCACCCCAGTAGTGATCTGTATCAAAAAAGCCCCATAGGCTGTCTACATTATTATTGCTTATCTTATTTGTTCACTCACTCTTCAGCTTTAGTTAAGACATACCCAAAGGATTATTAGGAAGCAAATATTTCTGGAAAGCCCACAATGGCTTTTGAAGTCACTGAATGAAATGCTCTGCTCAGCACAATCTCTGTGTCACATTCTGACACTGCATTATGATTTTCTTACTGTACTTTTCTGCCTTCAGGTCATCTGCCTGAATGGAAATGAATTATGAAAGAAGAGGAATCAGAGATAATGTGGAAATGCATTTTAAATCTTCGTCTTTATGAAAACAACTCTAAGTTATAGTAACAAGAAGGCAAGGGGGAAAGTACCTGGTCCGCCCATACCACTTTCCCAAATTAACTTTTATCTTCCTTTTAAAAAATAAATCCTTCAGTAAAATGAAATTTAACTTGCCATTTAAATAGTAAATCATTAAGAATAAGCAAGTCACACTTATAAAATAAGACAAACTTGAATTTCTCCCTTTAGCAGCAGTGTGAAGGGTTGAAGACAAGCTTTCACCCAGTAGAAAGAGGCCAAGCTTTGTATAAAAATGCCTATTTGAGAGGGAAGTACTTGAATTCCCCACTGGACATCTTTTGAGCAGAGATTCTCGAACTTTACCTTGCATTAAAATCACTTGGAAGGTTCCTCAAATTGCAGATTGTGGGATTCAGTAGATCTGGGAGGACACATGAGCTGAAAATTTTAATAACTGTCAAAGGGTGCTGATGTTGCTGGTCTGGGGACCACACAAGGAGAACTACAGAGCTAGCGGGATATTCCTGGCCATGCTCACACCCTAACTCTCTCTTCCCCAAAGGAGGAAGACTAATTGATCTTTTGGGGAAAATTATGGAACAGGTTCAGCTCCATTGTTTCTTCTTTTCCTTTGAGCTTAGCAGGGCAGGCTCTGCCCTTCTGAGAAAGGCTTAGAATGCCCAGTGATGAAAATAATTATGGAACTCTCAAAGCATAATTTTCAAACATTAAAAATATGAATCTACTGCAAATACATAGTTAACATGCATCAAATATTTATTTAAGGCAATAATGAGGGAAAAAGAAAATTGGTAGGTAAAGCTGGTTCAAAAGCACATAGAAGAAATGGAAGTATTTATAGTTAATGAAAGACAGAATCCTGAAATAAAATTGCAGTGTAAAATATAAAGATATTTAGTGTCTTATGGTGCAATAACACTGTAACATTTGGGGTTTTCTCTACTGGTTAGAAAACTATTACATCCCTTTTGGACAAAATAATTTACAACATACAAATTCATAAGTCAATATTTCATTTCACAGAACCTAGGCGCTAATCCACGGTAAATAGGAAATCAAACAAAACTACATTCCTTTAGAGTGGGAGTTAGCAAACTACAACCAGTGAGCCAAATCTGACCCATTACCTGTTTTTTGGAAATAAAGTTTACTGGA
The DNA here is from genome assembly GCF_008692025.1 of Phocoena sinus. Taxonomy (NCBI): domain Eukaryota; kingdom Metazoa; phylum Chordata; class Mammalia; order Artiodactyla; family Phocoenidae; genus Phocoena; species Phocoena sinus. Next base: position 22,801,780 of record NC_045779.1, read on the forward strand.
ACACAGGCACACTCATCCATTCATGCAGGTTTATGGCCATTTTTTTAGCTACAACAGCTAGAATTAAATAATCCCCCAAAAGGCTTATTACAATGTTCTAACATGACACTTAAAGGTCATGCAGTCATTCTTTTATGTTATTTCTCAATTTTAGATAGTTTTTCTTAACAGAACAAATAAGTACTAAATGAGGCTATCAGAACAGTATGAGCTCAGAGCAGAGAACCGTGCTGAATTTGTATTGTATCGACTTAGCCACGGGAAAACTACTACGTTTCCTAGAATTCCCTTCCCTGAGACCAAGAGGGCTTTAATGTTTCCCTCAGCTTGACTAAACTTTAGATAGGCTTTTGCCTGACTCTAGGCCCTTGACCTCCCTTTTCTTAGAACACTTATTTTGGAAAACTTGTCATTGTAAATTCTTTCTCTGCCTCTTTGAGATATAAATCTTTTTAAAGGCCTCCTGCCAGTTTTACAACCTAAGACTGCCTTTCCCAAGGATTTGGGAGCTATCCTTTGGAAAAGTAATCATCAGGAAAGATAACAGCCCTGTGGGAGTGTGGGAGTTGTAAAATTACCTCCTGTCATGAGGATAAGAGAAAGTTTACTTTTCCTTTGGAGAACGTCAGTTAGCAAACACAGATGACCTGTGACCCCCTCCCCCAACCTTAGCTGTTAAAACTTCTGCATTGGGGGACCTTGAAGATGGCGGAAGAGTAAGACGCGGAGATCGCCTTCCTCCCCACGGATACACCAGAAATACATCCACACGTGGAACAACTCCTACAGAACTCCTACTGAAGGCTGGCAGAAGACCTCAGACCTCCCAAAAGGCAAGAAACTCCCCACGTAACTGGGTAGGGCAAAAGAAAAAACAGAGACAAAAGAGTAAGGACGGCTCCTGCACCAGTGGGAGGGAGCTGTGAAGGAGGAAAAGTTTCCACACACTAGGAAGCCCCTCCGCGGGCGGAGACTGCGGGAGGCAGAGGGGGGAGTTTCGGGACCGCGGAGTAGTGCACAGCGACGGGTGCGGAGGGCAAAGCGGGGAGATTCCTGCACAGACGATCGGTGCTGACCGGCACTCACCAGCCCGAGTGGCTTGTCTGCTCACCCGCCGGGGCGGGCGGGGCTGCGAGCTGAGGCTCGGGTTTTGGTTTTGGACGGAGCTCAGGGAGAGGACTGGGGTTGGCGGCTTGAACATAGCCTGAAGGGGTTAGTGCACCACGACTAGCCGGGAGGGAGTTCGGGGAAAAGCCTGCACCGGCCGAAGAGGCAAGAGACTTTTTCTTCCCTCTTTGTTTCCTGGTGCGCGAGGAGAGGGGTTTAAGAGCGCTGCTTAAAGGAACTCCAGAGACGGGCGAAAGCCGCGGCTAAAAGCGCGAACCCCAGAGACGGGTGCGAGCCGCGGCTGAGGGCGCGAGCCCCCCGAGACGGGCGCGAGCCGCGGCTGAAACCGCGGACCCCAGAGACGGGCGGGAGACGCTAAGGCTGCTGCTGCCGCCACCAAGGGGCCTGTGTGCGAGCACAGGTCACTCTCCACACCCCTCTTCCGCGGAGCCTGTGCAGCCCGCCACTGCCAGGTTCCCGGGATCCAGGGACAACTTCCCCGGGAATACGCACGGCGGGTCTCAGGCTGGTGCAACATCACGCCGGCCTCTGCCGCAACGTCACGCTGCCTCTGCAGCCGCAGGCCCGCCCCGCACGTAGTGCCCCTCCTACCCCCATCCCCCAACCCCCGGCCTGAGTGAGCCGGAGGCCCCGAATCAGCGGCTCCTTTAACCCCGTCCTGTCTGAGCGAAAAAACAGACGCCCTCCAGCGACCTACACGCAGAGGCAGGGCCAAATCCAAAGCTGAGCTCCTGTGAGCTGTGAGAACAAAGAGAAAGGGAAATCTCTCCCAGCAGCCACAGAAGCAGCGGATTAAAGCTCCACAATCAACTTGATATACCCTGCATCTGTGGAATACCTGAATAGACAAGGAAGGATCCCAAATTGAAGAGGTGGAATTTAGGAGCGAGATCTATGATTTTTTTCCCTTTTCCTCTTTTTGTGAATGTGTACGTGTATGCTTCTGTGTGAGATTCTGTCTGTATACTCTTGCTTCCACCATTTGTCCTAGGGCTCTATCCGTCCATGACTTTTTTTTAAAAATTCTTTTTCTTAATAATTAAGTTTAATTGTAATAACTTTATTATACTTTACCTTCGTTCTTTCTTTCTTTCCTTCCTTCCTTCCCTCCTTTAGACAACGAATCACCCCAAATTGAGGAGGTGGTCTCAGGGAGCAGGATTTATGATTTTTCCCCCTTTACCTCTTTCTGTGAAGGTGTATGTGTATGCTTCTGTGTAAGATTTTTTCTGTATAGCTTTGCTTCCAACATTTGTCCTAAGGTTCTATCCGTCCCTTTTTTTTTTTTTTCTAAATATTTTTTAATTCAATAACTATATTATACTTTATTTTATTTTTACTGTATCATCTTTCTTTCTGTCTTTTTTCCTTCTTTCCCTCCTTCCTTCCTTCCTCCCTCCCTCCCTCCCTCCCTCCTTTCTTTCCTTCTTTGCTTCTTTCTTCCTTCCTTCCTTTCCTCCTTTTCTTCTTTCTTTACTCATACTTCTACTAATTCTCCCTACTTTTTCTCCCTTTTATTCTGAGCTGTGTGGATGAAAGGCTCTTGGTGCTCCAGCCAGGAGTCAGGGCTCTGCCTCTGAGGTAGGAGAGCCAACTTCAGGACACTGGTCAACAAGAGACCTCCCAGCTCCACATAATATTAAACGGTGGAAATCTCCCAGAGACCTCCATCTTAACACCAGCACCCAGCTTCACTCAACGACCAGCAAGCCACAGTGCTGGACAACCTATGCCAAACAACTAGCAAAACAGGAACACAACCCCACCCATTAGCAGAGAGGCTGCCTAAAATCATAATAAGGCCACAGACACCCCAAAACACACCACCAGACGTGAACCTGTCCACTAGAGAGACAAGATCCAGCCTCATCCAGCACGACACAGGCACTAGTCCCCTCCACCAGGAATCCTACACAACCCACTGAAACAACCTTAGCCACTGGAGACAGACATCAAAAACAACAGGAACTACGAAAGTGCAGCCTGCAAAAAGGAGACCCCAAACACAGTAAGATAAGCAAAATGAGAAGACAGAAAAACACACAGCAGATGAAGGAGCAAGATAAAAACCCACCAGACCTAACAAATGAAGAGGAAATAGGCAATCTACCTGAAAAAGAATTCAGAATAATGATAGTAAGGATGATCCGAAATCTTGGAAGTAGAATGGACAAAATGCAAGAAACAGTTAACAAGGACCTACAAGAACTAAAGATGAAACAAGCAACGATGAACAATGCAATAAATGAAATTAAAATCACTCTAGATAGGATCAATAGCAGAATAACTGAGGCAGAAGAACGGATAAGTGACCTGGAAGATAAAGTAGTGGAAATAACTACTGCAGAGCAGAATAAAGAAAAAAGAATGAAAAGAACTGAGGACAGTCTCAGAGACCTCTGGGACAACATGAAACGCACCAACATTCGAATTATAGGGGTTCCAGAAGAAGAAGAAAGAAAGAAAGGGACTGAGAAAATATTTGAAGAGATTATAGTTGAAAACTTCCCTAATATGGGAAAGGAAATAGTTAATCAAGTCCAGGAAGCACAGAGGGTCCCATACAGGATAAATACAAGGAGAAACACGCCAAGACACATATTAATCAAACTGTCAAAAATTAAATACAAAGAAAGCATATTAAAAGCAGCAAGGGAAAAACAACAAATAACACACAAGGGAATCCCCATAAGGTTAACAGCTGATCTCTCAGCAGAAACCCTACAAGCCAGAAGGGAGTGTCAGGACATACTGAAAGTGCTGAAGGAGAATAGCCTGCAACCAAGACTACTCTACCCAGCAAGGATCTCATTCACATTTGATGGAGAAATTAAAACCTTTACAGACAAGCAAAAGCTGAGAGAGTTCAGCACCACCAAACCAGCTTTACAACAAATGCTAAAGGAACTTCTCTAGACACGAAACACAAGAGAAGGAAATGACCTATAGTAGCGAACCCAAAACAATATATAAAATGGAAATAGGAACATACATATCGATAATTACCTTAAATGTAAATGGACTAAATGCTCCCACCAAAAGACACAGATTGGCTGAATGGATACAAAAACAAGACCCTTATATATGCTGTCTACAAGAGACCCACTTCAGAACTAGAGACACATACAGACTGAAAGTAAGGGGATGGAAAAAGATATTCCATGCAAATGGAAACCAAAAGAAAGCTGGAGTAGCAATTCTCATATCAGACAAAATAGACTTTAAAATAAGGACTATTAAAAGGGACAAAGAAGGACACTACATAATGATCAAGGGATCGATCCAAGAAGAAGATATAACATTGTAAATATTTATGCACCCAACATAGGAGCACCTCAATACATAAGGCAAATACTAACAACCATAAAAGGGGAGATCAACAGTAACACATTCATAGTAGGGGACTTTAACACCCCACTTTCACCCATGGACAGATCATCCAAAATGAAAATAAATAAGGAAACACAAGCTTTAAATGATACATTAAACAAGATGGACTTAATTGATATTTATAGGACACTCCATCCAAAAACAACAGAATACACATTTTTCTCAAGTGCTCATGGAACATTCTCCAGGATAGATCATATCTTGGGTCACAAATCAAGCCTTGGTAAATTTAAGAAAACTGAAATTGTATCAAGTATCTTTTCCGACCACAACGCCATGAGACTAGATATCAATTACAGGAAAAGATCTTTAAAAAATACAAACACATGGAGGCTAAACAATACACTACTTAATAATGAAGTGATCACTGAAGAAATCAAAGAGGAAATAAAAAAATACCTAGAAACAAATGACAATGGAGACACAATGACCCAAAACCTATGGGATGCAGCAAAAGCAGTTCTAAGGGGGAAGTTTATAGCAATACAAGCCCACCTTAAGAAGCAGGAAACATCTCGAATAAACAACCTAACCTTGCACCTCAAGCAATTAGAGAAAGAAGAACAAAAAAACCCCAAAGATAGCAGAAGGAAAGAAATCATAAAAATCAGATCAGAAATAAATGAAAAAGAAATGAAGGAAACAATAGCAAAGATCAATAAAACTAAAAGCTGGTTCTTTGAGAAGATAAACAAAATAGATAAACCACTAGCCAGACTCATCAAGAAAAAAAGGGAGAAGACTCAAATCAATAGAATTAGAAATGAAAAAGGAGAAGTAACAAATGACACTGAAGAAATAAAAAAAATCATGAGAGATTACTACAAGCAACTCTATGCCAATAAAATGGACAATCTGGAAGAAATGGACAAATTCTTAGAAATGCACAACCTGCCAAGACTGAATCAGGAAGAAATAGAAAATATGAACAGACCAATCACAAGCACTGAAATTGAAACTGTGATTAAAAACCTTCCAACAAACAAAAGCCCAGGACCAGATGGCTTCACAGGTGAATTCTATCAAACGTTTAGAGAAGAGCTAACACCTATCCTTCTCAAACTCTTCCAAAATATAGCAGAGGGATGAACACTCCCAAATTCCTTCTACGAAGCCACCATCACCTTGATACCAAAACCAGACAAGGATGTCACAAAGAAAGAAAACTACAGGCCAATATCACTGATGAACATAGATGCAAAAATCCTCAACAAAATACTAGCAAACAGAATCCAACAGCACATTAAAAGGATCATACACCATGATCAAGTGGGGTTTATTCCAGGAATGCAAGGATTCTTCAATATACGCAAATCTATCAATGTGATAAACCATATTAACAAATTGAAGGAGAAAAACCATATGATCATCTCAATAGATGCAGAGAAAGCTTTCGACAAAATTCGACACCCATTTATGATAAAAACCCTCCAGAAAGTAGGCATAGAGGGAACTTTCCTAAACATAATAAAAGCCATATATGACAAGCCCACAGCAAACATCATCCTCAATGGTGAAAAACTGAAAGCATTTCCACTAAGATCAGGAACAAGACAAGGTTGCCCACTCTCACCACTCTTATTCAACATAGTTTTGGAAGTTTTAGCCACAGCAATCAGAGAAGAAAAGGAAATAAAAGGAATCCAAATCGGAAAAGAAGAAGTAAAGCTGTCACTGTTTGCAGATGACATGATACTATACATAGAGAATCCTAAAGATGCTACCAGAAAACTACTAGAGCTAATCAATGAATTTGGTAAAGTAGCAGGATACAAAATTAATGCACAGAAATCTCTGGCATTCCTATATACTAATGATGAAAAATCTGAAAGTGAAATCAAGAAAACACTCCCATTTACCATTGCAACAAAAAGAATAAAATATCTAGGAATAAACCTACCTAAGGATACGAAAGACCTGTATGCAGAAAATTATAAGACACTGATGAAAGAAATTAAAGATGATACAAATAGATGGAGAGATATACCATGTTCTTGGATGGGAAGAATCAACATTGTGAAAATGACTCTACTACCCAAAGCAATCTACAGATTCAATGCAATCCCTATCAAACTACCACTGGCATTTTTCACAGAACTAGAACAAAAAATTTCGCAATTTGTATGGAAACACAAAAGACCCCGAATAGCCAAAGCAATCTTGAGAACGAAAAAAGGAGCTGGAGGAATAAGGCTCCCTGACTTCAGACTATATTACAAAGCAACAGTAATCAAGACAGTATGGTACTGGCACAAAAACAGAAAGATAGATCAGTGGAACAGGATAGAAAGCCCAGAGATAAACCCACACACATATGGACACCTTATCTTTGATAAGGGAGGCAGGAATGTACAGTGGAGAAAGGACAGCCTCTTCAATAAATGGTGCTGGGAAAACTGGACAGGTACATGTAAAAGTATGAGATTAGATCACTCCCTAACACCATACACAAAAATAAGCTCAAAATGGATTAAAGACCTAAATGTAAGGCCAGAAACTATCAAACTCTTAGAAGAAAACATAGGAAGAACACTCTATGACATAAATCACAGCAAGATCCTTTCTGACCCACCTCCTAGAGTAATGGAAATAAAAACAAAAATAAACAAATGGGACCTAATGAAACTTCAAAGCTTTTGCACAGCAAAGGAAACCATAACCAAGACCAAAAGACAACCCTCAGAATGGGAGAAAACATTTGCAAATGAAGCAACTGACAAAGGATTAATCTCCAAAATTTACAAGCAGCTCATGCAGCTCAATAACAAAAAAACAAACAATCCCATCCAAAAATGGGCAGAAGACCTAAATGGACATTTCTCCAAAGAAGATATACAGAATGCCAACAAACACATGAAAGAATGCTCAACATCATTAATCATTAGAGAAATGCAAATCAAAACTACAATGAGATATCATCTCACACCAGTCAGAATGGCCATCATCAAAAAATCTAGAAACAATAAATGCTGGAGAGGGTGTGGAGAAAAGGGGACACTCTTGCACTGCTGGTGGGAATGTGAATTGGTTCAGCCACTGTGGAGAACAGTATGGAGGTTCCTTAAAAAACTACAAATAGAATTACCATATGACCCAGCAATCCCACTACTTGGCATATACCCTGAGAAAACCAAAATTCAAAAAGAGTCATGTACCAAAATGTTCATTGCAGCTCTATTTACAATAGCCAGGACATGGAAACAACCTAAGCGCCCATCATCGGATGAATGGATAAAGAAGATGTGGCACATATACACAATGGAATATTACTCAGCCTTAAAAAGAAATGAAATTGAGCTATTTGTAATGAGATGGATAGACCTAGAGTCTGTCATACAGAGTGAAGTAAGTCAGAAAGAAAAAGACAAATACCGTATGCTAACACATATATATGGAATTTAAGGGAAAAAAATGTCATGAAGAACCTAGGGGTAAGATAGGAATAAAGACGCAGACCTACTGGAGAACGGACTTGAGGGTATGGGGAGGGGGAGGGGTGAGTTTTGACAGGGCGAGAGAGAGTCATGGACATATACACACTAACAAACGTAGTAAGGTAGATAGCTGGGGGGAAGCAGCCGCAAGGCACAGGGATATTAGCTCGGTGCTTTGTGACAGCCTGGAAGGGTGGGATGGGGAGAGTGGGAGGGAGGGAGACGCAAGAGGGAAGACATATGGGAACATATGTATATGTATAGCTGATTCACTTTGTTATAAAGCAGAAACTAACACACCATTGTAAAGCAATTATACCCCAATAAAGATGTTTAAAAAAAAAAAAAAAAAAAAAAAACTTCTGCATTTATTTTAGTGGAGTTGAGCTCAGACTGAGTTCTGATAGCTCTCTCCTGTTGCAATAGCCTTGAATAAAGTCTTCCTTACCTATTCAACAGTGTCTGGTGCAGTTTTTGCTTTGACACCTGCATATTTCCTTATTAGCATGAACCATAAGGGACATTTTACATGACACTGGAAGGCATAAGTGAGGCAGCAGACACGTTCTCTTTACACTCAGGTCTGTGCAGGGCAACAAATGATATTTTGGCTTACCAACATTTGTCTCTGATTTGCTGACTCATTTCATTGTTGTGTGACAGCAGCTAGGCCTACAACTCCTCCAGCACTGTTGAATCTCCTTTAGTGTTAATAAATCCATAGCTAGGGTTTGCTGCAAGTGGGACAGCAGCTAGGACCGCAGGTCCTCAGACTCCTGTCAGATCTCCTTAAGCTCTCCAAATCCTGGGCACCAGCTTCTTTGGCTGGTTACTGGCATCATTGATGTTGGAGTCTTGGTTAGAGGTGGTGAGAGACAGATGTATGTTCCAGCTTGTCCTTATGGATTTCAGTTTGTCCTTGCTACCCCCACTTTAGGTCTATTATTTGTTGTTTTACTGCCTTCCCTTCTATCTTCAGGCCAAAATCAGACACAGAAGCAATAGCTGTATATAAACGGTTTAACCAGATCCCATAATTGCACAGTTTCGTGGCAGCTGAGTCGAAGCAGGGGTCCAAATGGGCTAGTCAATCATGGTGTCCCTAGAACTGAAATAGATGGGCAGCATACTAAAGTCTTACTTGGTCTTTATACACATAAAACTCTAGGTCTATGAGTAGAAGCCTGACAAATTATTATAATTGAGAAATCTTGCCCCTTAACAAATTCCCGGGTATGAACTAGTTCACATACTCAGAACCCCTTAAATGAAAGGAAAGGCAGGTGCCTTTGAGGAGGAACCGTATTCCATGATGAAAACTTATAATGTAAATCTTTTAGCCTTCCCCCAAAGGATCATACAGCTTTTTACCATTGTGCATTGTAGAAGAGGAATTAATCAGACTTTTGAGGGATTGTTAGAGACTGGCTGTAAACTTAAACTAATTCTGGGAAATGAAAAATTTCACTGTGATATACCAGTCATAGTAAAGATTGATAGAGGTCTGTGATCAACAGAGCTTTGGCTTGAGTCTATCTCACAGAGAACCAGTGAGCCTCCAAACTCACCCAGATTCCAGAATGCATGATTTCCCAGATTCCATAATGCATGATTATAATAGACATGCCTAGAAACTGGTAGAATTCCCACTTCCATTTCCTAACCTATGGAGTAAAGGCTATTATTTTAAGTAAAGCCAAGTGAGAGCCACTAGAACTGCCTAGATAATAAACCAAAACCAATATTGCATTCCTAGACAGATTTTAGAAATTCGTGCCACCATTACAGACTTGAAAGATGCAGGGGTGGTGATTTCTCCCACATCCCATTTGACTTGTCTAGCCTCTGTGGAAGACAGATGGATTTTGGAGAATGACAGTAGGTTTCCATAAACTTAACCAGATGGTGATGTCAATTGCAGTTGCTCTTTCAAATGTAGTTTTGTTACTAGAGCAAATCAACATATTCCCTGGCATATGGTATGGGACTATTGATCTGGCAAATGCTTTTTGCTCCATACCTGTTAATAAAGACCATCAGAAGCAGTTTGCATTCAGCTGTCTGAGCCAACAATACATCATCACTACCCTACCCAGGGCTATATTGATTCTGCAGTCTTATGTCATAATCTGCTCTGCAGGGGTCTTAATTGCCTGTCCATTCTTCAGTAAGGTATCATGGTGATCCATTTTATTTGTAATATTTAGCTCATCAGGAAGGATGTGAAAATAATAGCAACAAGTTTAGGCATTATTTAGAAATGTCTGAGCCAGTGGGTAGGAAGCATATTCCACAAAAATTCAGAAGTTGGCCACCTAATGAAATTTCTAGGGATCCAATCCTGCAGGACAAGTCAAGATATCCCTTTCAAAATTAAGGACAAATTACTGCATCTGATTCTTCCCACCATTAAATAAAGAGTACTAATTGTATCTCTTAAAATGTTGGATATAAAAGGTACCTCATTTGGATGTGCTATTCTGACCCATTTACCTAGTAACTCAAAAAGCTTTTAGTTTTGATGAAGGTCCAGAACAAGAGGAAACCCTGCAACATAAACAAGATGTCAAGCAAGCTGTTCTACCATTCTGAGCTACGTGATCTAGAAGATACGACAGCCCTCAAAGTGCCCCTGTCAGATAAGAAGACTGCATGGAACTTTTGACCGTCCTTATAAGTGATTCACAGAGCAGATCTTCAGGATTTTGAAGCAAATCTATACCTTCTTTGGCAGACAATTTTTCTCCTTTTGAAAAACATTGCTGGCTTGCTAAACAGGCTTAATAGGAACCCAACACCTAACCATGATTACATGACCAAAATTACAATACGACCTGAATTACCCAACAGGGTGTTGTCTGACTCATCCATAATCTTGGGAGATCACAGTAGCATATGAGATTGAGCTCCATCAATTTCTGCAAACACAGGTAAGTTGCATAAATCACAGCAAGATCCTTTTTGATCCACCTCCTAGAGTAATGGAAATAAAAATAAACAAATGGGACCTAAGGAAACTTAAAGCTTTTGCACAGCAAAGGAAACCATAAACAAGATGAAAAGACAACCCTCAGAACAGGGGGAAATATTTGCAAATACATCAACGGACAAAAGATTAATCTCCAAAATATATAAACAGCTCATGAAGCTCAATATTAAAGAAACAAACAACCCAGTCCAAAAATGGTCAGAAGACCTAAATAGACATTTCTCCAAAGAAGACATACAGATGGCCAAGAAGCAGATGAAAAGCTGCTCAACCTCACTAATTGTTAGAGAAATGCAAATCAGAACTACAGTGAGGTATCACCTCACACCAGTTAGAATGGGCATCATCAGAAAACCTACAAACAACAAATGCTGGAAAGGGTGTAGAGAACAGGGAACCCTCTTGCACTATTGATGGGAATGTAAACTGATACAGCCACTATGGAGAACAGTATGGAGGTTCCTTAAAAAACTAAAAATAGAACTACCATATGACCCTGCAATCCCACTACTGGACATATACCCAGAGAAACCATAATTCAAAAAGACACATGCACCCCAATGTTCATTGCAGCACTATTTACAATAGCCAGGACATGGAAGCAACCTAAATGCCCATCCACAGACAAATGGTTAAAGATGTGGTACATATATATGATGGAATATTACTCAGCCATAAAAAGGAATGAAATTGGGTCATTTGTAGAGACATGGATGACTCTAGAGACTGTCATAGAGAGTGAAGTAAGTCAGAAAGAGGAAAACAAATATTGTATATTAATGCATATATTTGGAACCTAGAAAAATGGTACAGATGAACCGGTTTGCACGGCAGAAATTGAGACACAGATGTAGAGAACAAACGTATGGACACCAAGTGGGGGAAGCAGTGGGGAGTGGCGTGGGGGTGGTGGTGGGATGAATTAGGAGATTGGGATTGACATGTATACACTAATATGTATAAAATGGATAGCTAATAAGAGCCTGCTGTATTAAAAAAAAAAGAATAGAGTTTCCACTAGATGATACAGTAAGTATTTTATTACACTGAAATTTGAGACTGCTACCTACACACATTGGGCTCCTCATGTTATGAATGAATAGTTGATGTGAATCAAAATCCATGTGATCAAAAATAAATGATATGAATCAAAAAGAATGTGTAACTTTAATTTTATTGGTGACAAATTCTGACTATTCAGGAGAAATTGGGCTGCCAGTCCACAATGGGTAGTAAGGAAAAAGATGTCTGGATTTCAGAATATATGTATATTATATGTATATGTATATATGTATATGTCTGGAATATATGTATATGTATAATATATATGTCTGGATTCAGAATATATGTATACCTATACATTAAGCTTTTTTCTTCTCCTCTTCTATCATTTAAAAGAAGGAAGTAGAAGTGTTCATAGCAATTAATCTTAAATGTAAGTTTTCAAGTTACAGACTAACAAAGGGGAAATATCAATGTTTCTGCTAGAAGACAAAGAAGGAATTTGTATTTTCTTACGTAAAAGAGTGTTTTCAATTGTAGAATGGATAAATATATCATGTTATACAGAAGCATTATTTTGCCATTGTCTCAATTTGGAAGTGATATTAAGAATGGTTAAAAAAAGTATATATGAATGTCACATTACAAGGGGTAGAGCAATGTATTTGTGCTGTGCCAATTTACCTAAGCTGCAAATGCACTCTCCAGAATTCCCTTACCACCAAGGCTCCTGGTTAGTGTGAGCCACTGTTGGGGAGGGATAAATTTCCCCCTTTACCCTTTTTGAGCTCTTGTGGCTGGACTAATAGTACAATTGACAGAAGACAGATTAACAGGAGAAAGATAAACTAATTTTAAATCATGCACATTTTTATATTATAGAAATGGGACCTAAGAAGTGGCCAAAGCAGGAAGCTTTTATGCTTTATAGATAAAGAAACAATAAATTTGTGAGGAATCGACAGGACAAAGAAACTTAGGCTTTTGGTGTTCATTTAGTGAAGAATCTAAACAGAGTTTGGCTTTGGGGTAGTAAATTAAAGAAGTAACAAGTTTTGATTATACAGGTTTCTTAGCCCAAATTCCCTATCTCTGGGGATAAGGGTGTCCCTCTACCTCCAGACACAGAGAGGGCACCTTTCACTTGGGAAGTTTATTTCCTGCTTTCAAGGAGACGGAGAGGAAGGTCAGAATGTCCCTCTTTCATTGGCTGTTTCTTAAGTAACCTTAATCAAAATAATCAAATAACTTTAATTGAAAGTAACTAACTGAGGCATATTTGGAGCGGACTACCCTGGGTCCCAACACCACAAAGACCTTATGCATGAGATTTCAAAAGCAGTGTTGAAACAGGAGGTCAATCTGGCCTTAGGCTCTGTTGCCACTCACACTTGTTTTCACTGATCTGGCTCACCTTGTTGGTGAGTTGTAGCCGTCAGATTCACATCTTCTCTAGCACCCACTGACTCTCTGTAGAGGTTTCTGTAAATCCTGGCCAGGTGCATGTTTAGCTCTGTGATGGAGAGTGCCAACTTTCCTTCAGGTCACTGCTGTCATCAAAGTTGGAGCTTGTAGGTGGTGAGAGACCTACAAAGGTTCTTGCTTGTGCTGAGGGGTTCTATCATCCCTGCTTCCCTCACTCCACTCCCATCTTACTTATTACTTGTGGAAGACCAGTAATAAATAACAGCGATACATATTCTGTATCATTCAGAGTTTTTCCCAGTTTTTTTGATAAAATCCCAATGATACAAATGATTGGTACAAAATTAATAAAAATGAGCTAAAAATGCTGGAGAAAACCTAGCTTAGGAGATTGATTTTAAATCAAAATTTGAAAGAAATAATTGCAAAGGACAAGATGAGACATCCCTAAATGAGAGAGAAAATACTACGTATATTTTAGGGTAAAGAAAAGTGAGTTTTGTCCCATTGGAGAAAAGGGAGTATGTCAGAATAAACTATTTTGAGGTAGGTGAAGGGATCAGAATACAGCAAGCTATGACATTCAGGCTGAGAAATTTTTCCTTCTTTTGATGAACATCACAAGATGGGCTAATGTCATAACATTTTTGTCATGAGGGCTGAAGTGGCTAAGAGCTGAGAAACCAGCTCTAGAAAACACTCTTAGAAAGCCCAAGACAGAGGGAGGTAGGAATCTTAGCAGCAAAGCCAGGTGTGGTTTTCTAAGATGAGACATGAGGAAATGTGAGTCCAGAAGTAGGACATTAAGTCTCCATGGTTAGAACCATTTTAATAGAATAACTGCCATTTACTTAGCCAGGTGTATTGCCAAGCACTTTATATAGAGTGACTCATGAATCCTTATATAGCAAATATGATTGTCTCTTGTTATGCAGATAAAGAAACTGATATCTAGAGGTTAAGTAATTTGCCCAAAGTTACATACTTAAAATTAGAAAATCCTGTGTTCAGACAAAGGTCTCCTGACTCCAAATGTTTTGCTCAGAACCACTAGGTCTTAAAGCCAGATGGCACTTGATTCAACGCTGGGATAATAAACTATGAGCTCAGAAGCACTTCCAGTTCCTGTGCCTAATGCCTGAGCTTGTTCTAATATGTATGAAGTTACAGGTGGAAATTTAAATGGACAAGCTGAAAAAATTACAAAGATAAGTGAGAGCCAAGTAGGAATACAAGAACTGTACATTCCTGAGCACACAAAACAGTTTTGTGTGCACATATGTACACAACTTGACTGATGTTTGTCAAAAGCCAAATAAAACCTATTTTCTTGTTTATATAGATTATACCCCAAATGGCATGAATTCCAATTTTCCATATCTAATGAAATTGAAATGAAAATTCCTCTTCATATACGTCAGTATAAAAGGAAAGAACATTTAGAAAGAGACGAGAAACGTGTGTTTTGAATGTCAAGTGGCTGAAAAATGTGGCCTGGAATGCCCATCTCCTTTAAGAAAAAGCAAGGGGTGGGAGTAGGGAACACACATCCTGGAGCCAGACTGCAGGTGGTGGAGTCCTGGTTCTACCACATTCTAGCTGCAGTAAGTCACTCAATATCTCTGCAGATCTTTATTCTAATCTGGAAAATGGGGCTGACAATTGTTATGAGGATTATTGATTTTCATATTTGCAAAGTACTTAAAAGAATACTTGGCATATGATAAAGCCCCATCCTAGCTAAGTGTTTATAATTAAGTTAAACACTTGACATGTTCAGGAATTCATTATAAAAGGCTAGGGTCAAGTCAAATGCCATCTCCTTTGTGAGACTGCTCTCAGGGACTCAATCAAGTATTTTTTGAACACCTGACATTTTCTAAGTAGGGTTCTCAGTGTAGGATTAGAGAGGTGAACAGAACTAACATTAAAGATGACCTCATGAAGATTTATTGTTCTAACCCTGTAATACCTTATGTATTATATTTGAGCATTATATTAGAATGATATTCTAATCTATTAGAGCGTTCACCATTTTTTGATGTAAATTTTCTTTACAGAATTCTTTTCCTCATTCATCTGTAAAATCTCTAAGAGCCTGAAATATATGCTTCCTTGTATTGAAGTTCATATAAAGAATAGGTACTCAAGAGATGCCAATTGAATTTAGAAGAAATGAAAAAACGGAGGGAGGGAGGGAGGAGACAGTAAGGTGGGATTGGTAACAGCACAAGTTGTAGATTCCGACTGTTTGTCCTCAAATCCCAGCTACAACTTAGTAGCTATATGACATTAGGCTGGTTACTTAACCTTCCCAATTCCAGGGCCATCAGCTGTTAATGAGGATGATGATAATAGTACCTACTTTGAGAGGTTTTCTGTGAGATCTAAAAAACTAATGGTTTGAAATCATGTAGCATAAATACGACACACGGTCATCACACTATTTAATATACCACTATTATAAACTAATGAACAAAATAAACTTTAGATAAAATAGTCTCTAAAGATGATGCTGTGATTCAACCTGTTTAGAAAGTGTGAAAATTCCTTGATGTGTGTTTGTGGGTGGATGTGTACGTGTGCATGTGAAACAGTATTCCTATGATTTGAAAGTCCTATCATTTTTATTTGAGCAAATGATACCAAAAGATTGAGTCTGTCTAATTTACTACATACCATTTTAATGCCATGTGAACAAAAGGATTGTAGTTCTGGGTCCCTGCCATACTGTTATACAAACCAATTGCAGCAAAGTCAGTGAATCAAATGCAATTTAGTCTGACTCAACTAGATCCAGCTGGAGGCTGTTTCTGCACATGAAGCAGAAAAAATATTATAGACCATAATTTCTGCTCAGATCGGTCAGTCCCAGTCATTCTACTTGGCAGCCAATTGGCCTGACCATCAGGCATATAGGCTGGAACATCTTCTATACGCCTAGCTGAGCCTTTAAGAAAGCTACATAAATGCTACTTCATGAAAGCCAAGAGGAGCCTTTTCTTGTCCTTGGAATTATCTTGAAGATCCATTAAGGACACTAGGGAGTGACAGGAGAATCACTGTAAAACACATCCCCTGCTCTATCTCATGCAGAGGTCCCAAAGATATAGACATATCTATATGTATTCATATATGTATGTAGATATATCTCTGTCCCTAGCTTCCACTAATATTTGGTCTTTGACCCTGGTGCCTGACAGAGAACTCCTAAAACCCTTGGAATTTCCTGGGTGATAGGAGAGTCTTTCGTCCTAATGAGGCAATTCTTGGTGGGCTCCTAGATGGAGGCTGTCACCAGAAAGACCAACCCATGATTAGAAACTTGAAACTTTCATCCCTACCCCTCATACTCTGGAGAGAGGAGAGGGGTTGCAAACTGATTTAATAATTGATCATGCCTACATGATGATGCCTCCCCCAAAATCCCAAATTACAGGGTTCAGAGAGCTTCTGGGTTGTTAAACACATTCACATAGCTGGAAAGATGGCACACCTCAACTCCAGGGGACAAAACTCCTATGTTCAAGACCCTTCCATACTTCATCCTATGTGTTTCTTCATCTGCCTATTCATCTGTATCCTTTATCATATCCTTAATTATATAATAAACTGATAAATACAATTAAGTGTTTCCCTGAGTTCCATGAGTCATTCTAGAAAATTACTGAACCTGAGGAGAGAGGCATCGATCTATAGCTGGTCAGTCAGGAGTACAGGTGACAACCTGGGTCTTGTAATTGGCATCTGAAGTGGGGGCAGTCTTGTAGGACTGAGCCCTTAACTTATGGCATCTGATGCTAACTCCAGGCAGAAAGTGCTAGAACTGAATTGAATTGAAGGTCAATCATTTTAGCCAGCTGGTGTTGGAGAATTGGTTGGTGGGGGAAAAACCCACACATCTAGTCACAGAAGTATGAGTGTGAGGATAAAGAAAACAATGAGCTTCTCCCAGACATATATGTAGCCAGAAAATGATATAGATTGAAAGCTTTTCTTCTTGGCTGCAAGCTTCTCAAGGGTAGAGACCATGTTATATTCAAGATTATACTTCTAGTACATGTCTTAGTGTTTCATTTCACAAAAATATGAATACCAGGCAAGGGCCAGGTACTGTTCAAGTCTGAGAATACAGGGGTGAATTACATAGACAGTGCCCGTGTCCTCTTGGGGCTTACATGTTAATGGGAAGATGATACACACACACACACACACACACACACACACACACACACACACATATGCTGAGAGAAATAAGGGCTATGAAAAAACTTATAATAATAGCCAATATATTTTGTTGAAATTAATAAATCAGTTCTTCCCAACACCTTTCAAAAATTTTCTAAGCAAAAATAAAATAAAATAATGCTAATATTTGTACCACACACCATGGTAAAGGGAAAAATCTACTTATAGCCACTGGCTGGCTTGTGACCTCAGGCTACCCCAGCTCAGAATGACTGCCTTGAGGGCCAAGGGGATACCTGGATATTCAGGTCAGGATACGAGAAAATTACCTGAGTTTTTGTTAAGACATAGTTCAGACATGCAGTCAGTTGGACTGGATTCAGATAGCGGTCAAGCTAACAATGCAGCAAGCAGTTGTATCCATTCTTTGTAAGTTACATATTCAACCTCCACTTCCAGATCTTTCCCCAAGAACTTGATTCTACACCTTCATTTTGGCCTAGGGTACTGATTTAAATAAAGACAGAAACTGCTCCTCTCTCAGTTTTATTTCTATCCATAGACAAACATTCCATGTCACTTTCTGACATTCTTTATCCATCTCAGATTTGCTTTACATTTATTAGACCCTCAAGCATAGTGAGATTTGGACAGTGGGCCATGTTCAGTACTGGCCTGCTTTTCCCTAGTTTATTTACCTGCCCCTGCTAGCCCTCCACCGAGCTCACAGGAAGCTGTGGATGTGACAGTCTGGCATGTGACAAAAGATATGAAGAAAAAAGGGTTTTGTGCCTGTGTGGCAAGTCCACAGTTGGTATCCTGGATCACTGGGTGAAATTTTACTCTCAAAAAGGACACAGGGCAAGATAGCCACTGGGTACAGGTTTAGAGGAAACTCTTTCTGCAGGAAGCAGAGGGGCTCATCAAAGTGACCAATGACAACTAAGACCAAGAACTAAAGAAAAAGAGCCACCTATTGGCACAAACTGAGATGAGAGGGTGTAATGGATTGCAGAATGCTCACAATCTTCCCATCCGTGGATGAACACTCCTTTGCTGTGTGACTTTGAAGCTCCTTTCCACTCATTTAGACACGAGCTTGACTGTGTGAATTTCTTTAGTCCATGGGGCAAAAGCAAATGTGACAAAAGACAAAATTTGAAAAACTCTTCTGCATTGGGCTTTTCCTTTCATGCTGCCTTTGGAAGGCCATCAATCGCTTTGACTAAGCTGCTGAATGATGACAGACACGTGGTTGAAGCCCTAGTCAACTGCTGGGTAATCAGTTAGGCCACTGGCCACCAACTGAACACACATGCATGAGCGAGTCTAGTTGAGACCAGCAAGAAATTACCCGGCTGAGCCCAGACTCAACTGCTAACCAATAGAATCATTAGCTAATAAATGATCGTTGTTTTAAGCCACTCCATTATGAGCTAATCTGTTGTTTAGCAAAAATGATTTATATAGAACTTTTTAGCTAGAAATGGGATTCTTATTTACCAAACATGTTTTACTGAAATATGTATCATTGTCTCTGGGATTAGGCTAAAAGAAAAGTATTAATGAAGTCTGAAAAAGTGATAAAACAGTGGAGGCTGAGAAAACTGTGAGGAAGTTGTTATAGCATGTTGGAAAATGAGGACTCACATTAGGCAGTTGTGAAACAATTGGAAAAACTATTGTCTATGATAACTTGGAAAATAGAAAGTGTACCTAGTGAAATTTTGGATGTAGTTAAGGAGAACCCCAGGCCGAATGAAGAAAGTATCTTTTGGTTGGTCAATAAGGTAGGAGAATACCAAGGTAAGCTAAATAACTGGTTAGTTTGCAAGAAGAGTTGAAAAGAAATATAGAGGAGACACGATTTTCATTGGAAAATAAAGCTTTAATTTTTTTTATTTTTTGGCCATACCACATGGCATCCAGGATCTCAGTTCCCTGACCAGGGATTGAACCAGTGCACCCTGCAGTGGAACTGTGGAGTCCTAACTACTGGACCACCAGAGAATTCCAGAAAATAAAACTTTTCTCACCTCCAGTCTCCCCAGAATTGTAAGGAACCAGTGACTGCTATGTGTTTCCCATTCCTCCCCTTTTCCAATGGAAGAGTTTATTTCTGTTATACTGTTTTTGTGTCACTACTGTACACTGGCTGTGTAAGTGGCAAATAACTAGTCTTTTTACATCATAGGTTCCTGGATCAATGATAACCACAACCAAGATATGTGGGAAATTACAGGATCAAGATTGTGGTGTTTTGAGCCTATTTCCATAATTGGATGAGTCTTTTAAGAGCCCTAGACAGAGATGAGTATATTTTGCATGTGAATAAATATGAATATTTATGACCACCACGCAAGCTAGTCTCCTGGAGGGTGAGCAGCCACGTGGAAGAGAATTTAGGTATCATTCAATGGTAAGCCAGCCCCCAGCCATGGAGCAGTCACCTGCCAGACATGTGAATGAGGTCAGCACTGCCAGCCACAGGCAGTTACATGTGTGCAGCCATATGAGACTAGCAGGTTACTATTCAGCTGATCCAAGCCCATTTTTCAATCTACAGAGTTGTAAGTTAATAAACAGTTGTTTAAGTCACTAAGTGCAGGGATGATTTTTTATATGGCAACAGGTAACTGGTATAATAAAAAAAAGGGAGATCTGGGGGGCAACACCGGTGCCAGGTCTTCCTTGGATCACAAGTATTTTTGACAACAAAGAGATTTTGGAGAATGCACAAGTTGACTTAATTCTAATGCATGTATGCGACAGATCAAAAGTGCTCCCTAGGTTCCTCATCTCAGAAATTACTGTATCAGAGGCAGGACGAAGTACTAAACTTTCAGATTAGAGAAGCTGGGGAAGGCTGGGGCAAAGGAGTAAAGTCAGTGGGTACTGCTCCAGAAATTTAGACACCAATTCCATCATAGCAAATGAGAGAATCAGATCGGGGCAGACAATTTCACATTAAAATGTTCAGCATAACTAGAAATCAGTGAGTTCGAAAATAGCATGAGGCTTGTGCCCTTTTCTAAAATTAAGGATAGAGCTTCCCTGGTGGCGCAGTGGTTGAGAGTCCGCCTGCCGATGCAGGGGACGCGGGTTTGTGCCCCGGTCCGGGAAGATCCCACATGCCGCGGAATGGCTGGGCCCGTGAGCCATGGCCACTGAGCTTGCACGTCCGGAGCCTGTGCTCTGCAATGGGAGAGGCCACAAGAGTGAGAGGCCCGTGTACCGCAAAAAAAAAAAAAATAATAAAATAAAATAAAATTAAGGATACTGTTAATATTTTAAATGGAGCTTAGATAATTACATGCGTCTGTTGAACTTACTCTACAGTGGTGGTAGACAATGCCTTTGAACTGGGATCCAGGCAGAAGATAACAACAGGGTGTTTCTCTGGGTTATTTAATGTGACAGCTTGGTGTCATGCTGCTCTTGTCAGTGCCCACTTGCTGACATCTGCACCCGTGTCCTTGTTTGGCTAAACTGTGCACTATTTCCTGATAGCTTATGCTGACTAGACCCCAGGCCAAGAGTCTGAATGCTTCTGGGCTCAGCCTTCCGACCAATCAAACAGGGACCATTATGTTTTTTTGTCACGATAAGAGAAGAGAAGCTGACTAGTTTTGTGTCTTTTATAGTCTTTATTACTGCAGATCCTTATGTTGGCAAAACCTAGTGGAAAGAACATGGACCATAGAACCTGGGTTCAAATTCTGGGTCCACCAATCAATACGTGACTGGCCTTGAGAAACTCACCAAAACATTCTAAGCTTCTTTTTTTCAAATGGGGAAAATAACACTTGGCTTTATCTACCTGGTGGAAATGTTTTAAAGATCAAAATATTATCCATACAACAGACAAATATATGTATGTATATATATTGTATATATAAAATGCTATTTTAGGATTTCAATAAATATTAATTATGATTATTACTGTTCTTTGATAGCACTGAAACTCTGACAATCAGACTAAGATGGTAGAATACATTTAACTCTATCTATCTTCTATGTCTTTAGCAATATATTCTAGTCCTCAGATTCAGAGTGAAATAGACCTGTGTGGGGAAAGTGAAGAGTCTGTATGAGTATTAACTTTGTCATTGACTGATGCAAAGAAAGTTCCAGATATAGGTGAAAGTCAAGGAGGTGGGTGGTGGTGATTCCATTTTGAAATAGAGAACAGATTATCTTTCTTTCTAATTTCCTATCTTTTCCATTTGGGTAATTCATTGCATAAGAAACCCAAAGTCCCTAACTATTCTACAAGGAAAAGATTGTCTGTAGGTGTTTTCAACAATAGAATTACAATGCAGTTATATAAGAGAGAAGAACAAACCTGACACCATGTTGGATCTATTCCTTTAGCTCTAACCTTTGTACTCTGTTGCCGGTGCTTAGTCCTGCTGGCTCTGCACCACTATCTGGTCAATCAGTAAAAGAATGTTGCCTATAGCCTGGAATATACATAAGAGCTCCTTCTCCAGGCTCTGCCTCCCAGGCTCAACCTTTAAAGGTATAACACTTTTCATTCATATACAGATAAAGAGTTGCAGAACAGAGAACATTCGTCTTGTTGGAGGTTTACAGGAACATCGTTAGCAGACCTACATGGACAGCTGCAAGAACACAAGAATCCTGGAGTCTAACTTGGGTAAGATTGTTCTTTTTCTAGCTCGCTATCCTGTTGATCTGCTAGCTTTCCAAATAAAGTTGCTACCTCTTGCCCCAACACCTTGTCTCTAGATTTATTGGCCTATAGTACAGTGATCAGTACAAGCATGGACTCGATAGCAGTTACATTACCCAACTGGTATACTAAGTACCAACAAAGCCAAGCTCCTGGATCTCATTTTATTGCCACCACTTGATGCCAATGAAGAAAACGCCTCTGAGGGGAAGAAATAATTTCTTTCTGTAAGAATAAGTGAAAACAGAGATAATTATTTACTTTTTTCTTTTCCAAAATGCCAATATTTTATTCCTTTCAAGGACCTCTGCCTCTTCTACTTAAATATATTCTGGTAACTGATTTTGACTTTATTTAAAAACATATTTCATCTTTTTTATGCCTCTGATATCACACTTGATGCATTATCTGTCGTATTCATTCATTTCACACATGCTTGTTGACTGGGTGTTGTGTATCAGGTATGGGGCCATGGACCAGGCTTGCAGAGCTGAATGAATGAGACAGTCCCCAACCCCAGGGGCTCTATGCTTCTACTGCTGGTCAAGGCTTTCCCTGCCCCACTCCCGTTTTCCCTCACATCCACAGTTCCCTTTCCAGGGATGACCCTTTCCCCTGAGACTTTATACAAGTAAAATTAATAATAATAAAACCAGTACATTTCTATAGTATGTTCCCTATATTGACAGAGATTACTAAATACATTATGTAAATTATCTAATCTTAGCAACTTCACCAGCTTCATTCTATAATGATTCCAATTTACAGAGGAAAACATGGCACTGTAAGTGGTAGAGCCAGTATTCAAACCCAGGTTTATTTGGCTCCAGTGTCCTTTATACACTACTTGGTAGCATCATCAGTCTTTACCATAAATGATCCACTTTCTAAAAATGGATTTTAAGACCTCTGAAGGAAAGCAACATAATTTTCATCTATATTAACTGATCCACTTTATGTACATTATCTCAATTAATTCTCATAGCTCCTTATGAAACAGACATTTTAATTCCACTATAGGAATGAGGAAATCGAGGATCAACTTGGTTAAGAAACATAGACAGGACCACTTAGCTAATTAATGGTGGCTAGCATTCAAATCAACATCTTAAATCTAAAATCCCTGTTCCTATGTTTCTTCTTTAGAATTTGAAGAATTTAATACCAAGTTTAAAAATGGATTGTCCCTGAAAATAAACACACTGCTTCAGCAGCTAGAAATTTAGGACAAGGATGGCATTAAGGGCACCTGAGTAAACAGGGAAGAAATATAAGGAATTTCCAATCATTCTGTTAGTATCCCATTATCGTAAATGCTCATAACTAATTTTCCTTTCCATCTGCTTGAAAATGAAAATAGAAATCTAAAAAGACAGAAAAGTAAGGCATATTTTTTATGTAAACATAATTGAGACAATTGAATTACAGTATGGAGAATATGAACATAGAATTATCTCACACACTGAGCATGACAATTAATGCTAGGTAAGCCAAAGAGCAAAATGTAACATTTTATTAAGATAGCTTACAGCACTGAATTTTTTTGTTCTTTTTTTTTTTTCTTTCTGTTGGAAGCTGTGGGCCTAATAGGCAGTGGCCTGGCCTTGAACTCAGAAGGTCAGAATCCATGCCCTAATATTGACAATTTTCCCTTCTGCAAAATTTAGTGAGTTTATTGAAGTCTTGAAGTCACTGTCATACTAGCCAGAATAGAATATCATAAACCTAAATAGAGAGGAAATAAAGAAATATCAACAATAAAATGAGAAGATATATTAATGAAATAGAAAATAAATAGAGAGGATCAGCAAAAACAAACATTTTCTTTGGAAGAAAAGAACCTAATAAAATAAGTACCTGGAAAAACTTGCCAATTGGAAAGAGAAAAGTCATAAATAAATAATAACAGGAACAGAAAACTAGACATATCTACAGATACAAATGATATTTTAAAATTTGAAACATATATGTTTATCCTAATAATTTTTAGACCAAGATGAAATGGTCAATTTTTAGGAAAAATGTATTTTACTAATATTTACAAGATAAGAAATGAAATGTCTTAATAAACCAGTAACCATTAAAGAAATGATTAGTAATCAATCTTCTTTTCCTGCACAAAAAGATATACTAAGCCCAGCTGATTTTAAATACGTCTTTCCAACACTCCAAGAAACAGATAACACTCTATGATATATACCATTTTTGAGAATAGAAAAAGAGGGAAAGATTCTCAATTCATTTTATAAAGCTCGTATGTCCCTAATAACAAAATTGCAGGATAATACAAAAGGAAATAGAAAACAAATCTAATTTATGCACATATATATGTATATGCAGTGGATGGAAGATATTTGGGAGACCTGAGAACTTCATGAAGCTATTAGGGAGGTAGTTGAGAGAAAGAAGTTGAAGCTTCAGAAGAGAGAGGTGATAATTGGTGGAGCAGGCACCTAAGGAAAAAAAGGAATAGATGAGATAAAATTATAGGAGATACAAGGACTCCTGTTTCTTTTCAACAAACAAAAAGATAATCCCACAGAAGAATTTAATTTTAGCCTAAATTATTGAGATGTATCTGATGAGACAAATAGATCTGGTGAGAACAGGATGTTTAAAAAATGCTATATGAAAAACTGTGGGGAGGGCACACATGTGCTATGTGCACACACACACACACACACACACACACATACTCACATATACACATGGCCCATGCTCTGGGCAGAGCCGTTGCCAGTCTACTTGGTATCTTTGAATGTTCCCTCTGGTGAGACTGAGTTCTGCACCAGAGTGTCCAACTTGGCATTTGGAGCTTGGGCTTAGCTTCTTAGACAATAATTTGTAACTGTCTAAGATTCTGCATGAAACCAAAATGACTTACTATATCAGTCAAGGTAATGAACTGTCAATTAACATGCAAATCAGTTAAATAGGTTGCTCAGGACCATGTAGCACAAACAGCATTAGTTGATTGACTAAATTACTAGCTTATTATACCATCCAGTGGAGAAATATATGTAGACCCCTCCTAAGTGCATGACCAGCCCTGAGACTCTTAATGTAGCAAGATTTTAATAGTGATGATAATCATGGTGTTTATGCTAATTTCTTTATATCTTTATGATACTTTTCAGCTTATAAATTTTCCTCATGTATATGACCTAATTTAATGGCTCAAAATATCTTGCTACATATAAGTATTTGCCTTTCTACACACACAGAAACACACACACACACACACACACACACACAGAGCTCTATTATTGAACAATAAAGAGTAAAATTCATACCCATAATCTCTTAATTTTTAATCATATAACTTTATGATCTGATTAATCAGTTAAAATCATGTGAATTAAGTGGTGCTTATTTACACTTAATTTTTTTGATTAAAGGTACATGTACCTTGGAGTATTTTTAAATAGTAAATATCTCTGTTCTATGAAAATATATTTCTGTTTAATAAAATTAAAATTTATATATAGATTTTGCATAATGAGACCTTCCTATTTTAACCACTAGCTGCAGCAAAAGTGTCTTAAACAATAAAATTTATTTCTCTCACACACAAAGCCTGATGTCAGTCAAATGTCTTTCCAGAGCTGCTTTTGAGCACGATCATTTCAATAAATGGCCTCCATGGGCACTGCCAAAAGGCAAGAGAGATGATGGAAGTGGCATACTTGCTCTTAAAAGCTTCAGCTGATAATAAGATGCATTAATTTCACTTATATACCACTGGCTAGAACTAGTCACATGGTCCTGCCTAACTGCAAAGGCATCTGAGAAGCAGATTCTTCCTGTGTTGTCAGGAAGGAAAAAATAATCAGATTTAAAAAACATTAGTAAACTTTACCACAGTTCCCTTGCAAATATTGAGATAACATTTTCTATTTTAAATATCAATTTTTACACTGATTTCCCTACCTTGTAATAATTCAACATTGAAGTGAAGAATTTTCTTACTCTTTCCAATATGAAATAAAAGAATATTTGACAGGCTTCATGCTTTTGCTTTTATCTACAAATTATATGTTTTAAACATAATGGCAATGCTTCAAAACACAGTTTGGTACACGTCAGTAATAGCTCTTAATGACTCAGAAAGAATATAATAATCTACCATGATCAAAACTAATCTGCCATAAAAAGTACAGAAATATCAAACGGCTTATCTTGTAGAAACAAATCCAAATTAATTGCCTCATTTGTTACATCATAGGTAATATACACTTTAACATTGCCATGACTTTATATAGACATCTAGCTTCTCAGAGAAATTTAGAAAAACATTATCCAATAAAGTTTCATTGTGAAAAGAATTAACATGCCTAATGATGCAACTCCTAATTTTCTGTGGGTTTTATTAGCAACAATTATTTATTGAGTTATGGTATCTTGAGTATAACCAAAAAAAGAAATAAACTTACACTTTTGACTACCACTCTATTTCTTTGGGTAACCAGCACACAACACATACACACACAAACACACACACACATACACACACTGTCTTTCTCTCTCACATACACATACACACACTCTTTCCACCACCTGGCATGGTCTGAACATTGAACGTTGTGATTGTCAAAATATGCCCAGTACTACTAACATTATAACACTATGTATTAGAGCTTTTGGCTTCAGTTACATGTAAAACATAAAGTAAACATTAAATGTAGTTTATTGAGGTTGTGATGATTTGGAATTTCCATCACAATTCTTCAGAAACTTGTGTTTCTCGTAGAGCAGTAATCATCCTGATAGCAATAATGTCACTTATTGCTAAGAATATTTCTATCACTGTTGATCCAATTCAACATTAAATAGCTCCTTTAACTATAGAATTCTTTTTTTCAAGCAGTAATAACTTGTTTCTGCAAACATATGTGTCTGATTGTGCTCCCATTTTTAATAATTATTCAAGAAAAATTATGTAAATAAAAGCAGCCACAATTTGTGAGGGCTGCTATGTATCAGACTCCATCTTAGATGTTTTTTTTCTCATTAAGTCCTCACAATGATTTACCAAAGAAGCAATTTTAGCCCCATTATGGAGATGATGAGACAGGAGTGTGAAGGTATTTTAGCCACTTTCTAACCAAACTCACAGTGCATATGTTATTTCACCATTGTTTTTGTTCTCTTTTTGTGGAAATGGGCCACACTGTAGAATAATAAAAAATAACGTAGTAAAGTGGTGAAATGTATAGATAACAAAAGGCATAGTTTCCCTTCTGTAGTATTGTCTTTTCTTTTCTTCCTCAAAAACAAACTTAAAAGGAAATTTTTAGGTACATTTCTCCTCAGTTCTAATACCTAGCCAACTAGATGATCTATGATGAGATGGTATGTTCTTATTCTTAAACAAGTACCTCTATTAAAAGCTACACTACCAAATTATTTCAAACTGTGGCTGCTAATAATTTATTACTTATTTGTTCGTTTGTTTTTCTACAACCTAGAAATCATATGGTGATAAATCATTTCTCAACTATGGGAACCCAAGGATAGACCAGCACCAGTAAGACATTTGCTGGAGACTTGAAGAGATTCAATTTACACTTGCAATCTAGTAAGAGTTGTCAATTATGGATAATAAACAAAAACAAGCAAATAAAAACACTGAAAAAACAAAACTTGTTCTTGAAATATATGAAATGTTGATGAAGACAAAGAAGTTGAGACTATAGAAAATAATAATGATATAAATTAAAATAAATGATAATAAAAGTGTATAAAAAATTTTGGAGGAAACCTGACAAGAGGTGATTATCATCACAAATAAAAAAATTATTTCGTTTATAGTCATACAGTGCCTACCTGAACTAAGATTCAGTGTTATATTTTAATTTTAAAATCTTTAGTGTGGACACTTTTTGAAATCTTCTTTTAGTGACTTTTTTAAAATTTATTTTTTAAAGAAGATGTTGGGGGTAGGAGTTTATTAATTAATTAATTAATTTTTTTTTTTTTGCTGGGTTGGGTCTTTCTGTGTGAGGGCTTTCTCTAGTTGTGGCAAGCGGGGGCCACTCTTCATCGCAGTGCACAGGCCTTTCACTATCGCGGCGTCTCTTGTTGCGGAGCACAGGCTCCAGACGAGCAGGCTCAGTAGCTGTGGCTCACGGGCCTAGTTGCTCCACGGCATGTGGGATCCTCCCAGACCAGGGCTCGAACCCGTGTCCCCTGAATTGGCAGGTAGATTCTTAACCACTGCGCCACCAGGGAAGCCCCTAGTGACATATTTTTTGTCTTCATTCATGAGTAGGTAGGAATTTTTGTGAAGTCATGTGACCAATGCTTGATTAAAACTGCAACTATATTTTAGTATGCATGATTGGATAGTTGCTTAAGAAAATAACAAAACTGTTTCCATCTTAAGTGATTCTTTTCATTTTCCAATTTGTTTAATATGAATATAAGATTAGAATACACTGATGTTCTTAGAGGCAACTTTTGATTTTAGCAATTTTCTTTTGCCATTAATGTCACCAAACCCCTGAGGTATTTCCCTCATATCTACCTTCCTGAAATTCATACTATAGGGCAAAACAGAAGAGACTAAATCTATTCTCTTGGTTTTTATGCTTGGGCAAAGGCATTTGGATTATTTTTTCTAAAATAATTTTTAAGGCAACCCTAAACCCCATAGATTATCTCTTCATAAACTCAGAGTGAAATAGCCAACAGGCCGTGATTTGTCCAGTCACTACATCAATAATGAGATAAAACGATTCCCACTCACAGTCTACAAGTTGATTACAGATTGGCTGTGGGTTGGCTGCCTTTGCAAGGGATTGGCTCCAGACTGTGGGGTAGGTTAGGTCTTCTGTACCTATATTCGTATTCTAGAGCACCTATGTGGGTGATGCTCTTGTTACTCTTGTGCAGAGTACTGAGCACAATCTCAAGTGGACACTTGCAATGAAACTTAAGGTGTCCTCTCAGAACTAGCACTCTATCACATCTGAGCACATGCCATTTATCAAAGCGAGTCACCTGAAGCCCTAAAATCAATAGGGTAGGAAAGCATGCTCTGTCCTTAGGAAAGCTATAGCAAGGACAGGGAAGGAAGAATTGTGAATAAATAATACTATCTTAAACAAAGTATTAATAAATTACATTTATCCTTTTTCCGTATGCCTGTAGAATTAAATGATTGATCAGTTCCCCCAAATCTGGGCAAAAGTGGGCAGTGGCCCAATTCCTGGAAATCCCCACCCTTACCAGAAATAGCAGGAATATTCTTCTCGCTTGTTAGCGTATGAAATTATTTAACCCATAGAAACAAACAACCCCATACTCTGGGGTCAATCTCACTTTCTGAGATGGTCTGCATTTTACCTGTGGAATGTGTATCTCTCTAAATAAACTTGCTTTCACTTTATTTTGGATTGCTCTTGAAATCTTTCCTGCGTGAAGCCAAGGACCCTCACTTGGAGGTCTGTCCTGGGGACTCACATGGGTCCCAGGATGTGATATTTCCTTCTCCTGCAACACATTCCCACTTACTTTGTACATTTCCTCACTTACTTTCTTGAACACTTTTTCTAATCTGGCTCCCATCCTCTTTATGTACACAAAACTACTCTCACTAAGGTCACAAGGAGGTCAGTAAATCCAAAGGAGATTTTCAATGTTCTTCTTTCTTGAACTCTAAACAGCAATCAGCACTGTAGAATACACTCTCCTTGTAGCACTCTCTTCACAAGACCATGTCACATGGCACTCTTCTTAATTCCCTCCTTTCACGCTTGCAGCTAATTCAAATCTCTTCTGTTGATGTCTCATCTTTTACCTAAACACTAAATTTGGTAGGTCAAGTCATAGGTCTGACCTTCTTTTCTCACCCTGTACTGTTTCCCTGGATGACCTAATCCGCTCCCAGCACCATATGAAAGTAACTCACAAAATTACCTCTTTAGTCTAGAACTATCCTCTGAGTTCTACCTGGCATTTTTTCATCTATCTTTAAAGAACTTCAAATTAGTAAGACACCTTTGGAAAGTTGACCTCCTTGAAACCAAATTCTTTTCCATGGTTCTATTGCTGTAAAGGATGTCATTATATAGTCACCTTCTTTGCCTCATCTGTCAGTTTTCTTTTCTAAATACCTCATTCACTTCCCTCCACTCATTCATTTGCTTCCCAGCATGCTTACCCCCGTCATCTCATTAAGGTTACTGTTATCTCTTGCCTGGTGTACAATAGCTCAGATACTTGTATATCGGCACCATTTATGGCCCCTTCTCATCCTGCAACCAGAATGACTTTTGAATATTCTAAGCCCTTCCTATTGTTCTAAGATAAAGTCCAAAGCCCTTAATCTGTAAGGCCATGCAGAACCTAGCCCTGTCTATTCTTCCAGACTCAACTTGGGCCACTCTTCCCCTTGCTGAAAACTCTCCAGCCTTACTGGCTTATTTTAGTATACTAAAGAACTCATGGATCCCCTTTCCATAGGATCTTTCCACATCCTATTCTCTGTTGGGAATGTTCTTTCTTCTCACTGAATTTGCTTCTTCTCGACCTTCAGACCCTCTCCCCAGAGAACCCTTCTTTGAATTCCTGATTTAGTCAAATCATCTGATTATCCCCACACAACACCTAGTGTCATTCCTTCATAATACTTATAATAGTTTTAATTTTTATTCATCTTGTAATTTCTTTTTATTTTCTATTTCTTCCACTGAAGTGTCAGTTCTGTGAGTTCAGGAAACATGTCTGTGTTGTTCATTTTACATTTCAGACACCTAGAAAAAGCTTCACCCATAATAAGCACTCAACATATATTGGAAATGAAAAAATGAATGCATGAGTTACATAAAGTTATACAATTCTAAAAGCCTGAAACTGGATGCTAAACAATTATAACAAATTGCAACTGGAAAATATTTGTGAGTTTTTTAAGAACAATACTCTGAAAACTTTAAATCTTACAAAGGTAAATTCACACAATGAGCTTGAACTGAAATTAGTTGAATAAAAGAACAGGTTGAAATGTAAAGTAGATAGCTAGTGGGAAGCTGCTGCATAGCACAGGGAGATCAGCTCTGTGCTTTGTGACGACCTAGAGGGATGGGATAGGGAGGGTGGGAGGGAGGGTCAAGAGGGAGGGGATATGGGGATATATGTATACATATAGCTGATTCACTTTGTTGTACAGCAAAAACTAACAACATTGTAAAGCAATTATACTTCAATAAAGATGTGAAAAACTTTAAAAAAAGAGCATGGTTGATATCATCAGCACCATCTTTACTTGTCTGAAAAATAAGGTACACTCAGCACAAAATCAACATTTTCATCAATACCAACAAATTGGTATGGCTTGAATAAATTTCAGCCCAGGAGGATAATAAAGCATTTTCCAGATATCTCACAAAATACTCAACATTCACTGCATTTTTATAAGAAAGAGAAATAAATAAAACTGCATGGTGAGGTGAAAAGAACAATGACCTGTTAGCCTAAAACTTAATTTCAGTTCTACGTCTAAATAATAGTTTGCCACTGAGCAAGTTTCTTCATTTTTTCTTGTAATTAGTTTGTAAAATAAAGAAATTAATGATTTCTACATTCTGTCAGCTGCAACAGTGTATGAATAAATAATTATTTTCTTGCTGGTGCCAGGAACTCTATTGAGAGGCCTGATCCTCTGGGGTTCTACCAGATCAATTGCTTAGAAATGGCCTAATCGTACAAATGGCCTTTGCTACATTATTGCAGGTGAGAGGACATTTCAGAACATGTGTTTTTGTATTTGTCTTTTCATTTCAGTTCAGTTACATATGCTGTAACTTCAAGGGGAAAGGTCCCACTGTCCAAAATTACACCTTTTTTTTCCACCTGGCTTAAGTCTGGAAAAATGATTTAAAACTTTACTTTGCAACTTCAGTCAAGATAGCATCAAGGGTTTACCCTTTGATGCTCCCTCCACTCCAGATATATAGAATGATAGATAAAACATCAAAGGATAAACTTTTTTTTAAAAAATACCATGCTCAAACACAAGATAAAGATGTCTGTTGGCCAGAAACAAATTAAGTGGGACTGAAACCATGTGCATACTGGACTCCAGATCTGGAAGCGTGTTGAAGCAACCTGGAGATTTTATTGTTCAGGAAAATGGCAAGAGTTAGGAGCCAGAGTTGCCTAATGTAACTGGGGACCAGATACAGTTTTGGAAAGTTGCATAATAAAGGAGGTAGAAAAATGCAATCTCAAACCAGACAGTGGGTGAGGATATTCTCTGACTTAGTGATGGTACCTGCATTGTATCTCATATCACCTTGGTTAAGGGGCCTGAGCTCCAAATTCAAGATCAGGAAATTTTCTGGGAGCCCTGGGCAACTGAAAACCCTCTAGAAAGACAAATAACAAAATTAAACTTTAGGAGAAATATTGATATCAAATGAAATTTGGAAAGAACTTTAAATATGTTGATGGTCCTCAAAGAGATAAATCAAGGAATAACATCTATGAAAAAGAGCAAAAAATGTGAAATCAAAATGAGCATAGATGAAGAAAAAGAAGAGTAAAATATGTTTTATTAGAAATTCTAAATAAGGAGATTTTTCATTGAGAAAACCTAAATTGATATTAAGTTACTAGGCACAGCTGAAGAGAGAATTCGTAAGTTGAATCTACATGTTTTGACAGAGTTTGAAAGGTTGAAAATAAGGTGATGTCTCCCCTAAGTTTGGTGTTAGTTCCTTAAGACCAGAAACTTTTGTTCATTCATACAACAAATATTTATTTAACACATATTTTGCTTAGCTACCTCAAAATGAAGTTTTTCAAGCAGCTTCTCTTTACCTACATGTTATCAAAAGCTGCAAGCTAAAAGCATAATTTCCTTCATTAAGTAAGCTCATTAAAATATAGGTGTCAGAAATATTTTTTACTGTTTTGTTATATCAAGTCTATCTTACAACTCCAAAATATGCAGAATTTCTCTTACAGTATTGAGAGTTATTTTAATGTCTTGATGTAAAATTCTCTGTATTTTAGAAAAGATTGAATTGATTACTCCTAAGTGAACCCGTTTATTTCCCAAATTATTATATGTTTCACTTTTATCCAGAGACTAGAAGACTATATGCCTCCACCAAAATGGAGGAGTTCCTTGAGTGCAAGGATTTTGTATATTTTGTTCAAGTACCTAAACTCAATAAATATTTATTGAAAAATTAAATGGTGCTCAAATAATAACTTGGTTTTAGAATATAGCAAGAATTGAAATTGCTGATTTTTTTTATCATAAATCCCACTACTTTATTTTATTTATTTATTTATTATTGCGGTACGCGGGCCTCTCACTGTTGTGGCCTCTCTCATTGCGGAGCACAGGCTCCGGACGCGCAGGCTTAGCGGCCATGGCTCACGGGCCTAGCCGCTCCGCTGGGATCTTCCTGGACCGGGGCACGAACCCGTGTCCGCTGCATCGGCAGGTGGACTCTCAACCAGTGCGCCACCAGGGAAGCCCTACTTTATTTTAAATGCTATAAAATTTTCTTTTATGTTTCTCTTTCTTAAGAATTTAATGCACATACAAATTTGGATTATTCAGGCAGAAGAAACTGTCTCAAGTAAACTCAAATAGAAAGAGGGGTTTATTCTAAGAGAACAGCAGTGCACATAAAATCCAGAGACTGAGACACAAGAGCACACTGAGACAGTATCAGGCACCTCTGTGTCTGTTCCTCCCCAGCATTTGCTTCATTCTTTCCCCTTGCCAGCCCTCTAGTTTTCTCAACTCTCCATACACCATGGTGGAAAACGAGACTTCACAATTGTTTTATTACATTCAAGTTTCCAGCCACTAAAACTGGAAGAGCACAATAAAATATACAGATTGCTGTAGACAGGTGCATTGTTCAAGCTTGAGTAGATGTTCCCCCTTAAACCAATCAACTGTGGCCAGAGAGATCAGGACCATGAGATTTTATTAGAGTTCACTGGGTTTGGTCAGACATCTTAGTCACAAAGAACTCCTGGGGAAAGTTAAAGGGTTTTGGTTAAAGACAAATGAAGCTGAAAGACCTTCCAGGTACAGGGTCAAAAGTTTTCTAATAAAGAAATAAAGGACCAGACAGTGAAATTTCTGGTAAGTCAGCCCCATACAGTGGGAACCAATATATGTTGACAAGACCTTGGTGCACACATTTCTTACGGAAGGCAGATGATTGGGCTACTGCCAAGCACATTTCTCAGTGTTAATATTTGGGGTGTGTGTGTGTGTTTGTATGGAAGTGTGTGTATTCAGGGAGGAAGAAGTTTACTTCTGCCTCAATAATTCAAATTAATATATGTATCAAATTCTTAAGAATTTCGGGGAAGAAGAAATTTTTCTCTGCTTTTCTAGGTTCTTCTGGCTGCTCTAAGAATTAAATTGGCATGAGACAGATTAACAGGAAAATATCAAACTAAAGTTTAATAACATGTATACATGGGACAGACCCAGGCAAACTGAGTAACTTGCCAAAATGACTGAAACACTCACCTTAAATACCATTTCAGCTAAAGACAAAAGAGGATATTGGGGGTAGTGGTTTGGGACTCCAAAAGAGAGGAAGGCAATTGAAAAGGTTCTCCCTGAGTCTTTTGGGCCTTGATTGCTTTCAGCTCAAAATAATTTACATGACAAAGAGACACACTTTGGGGTGACAAACTTTGCTCCCCTATAGAATATATGCATATATATATATACACACACACACACACACACACACACACACATATGCATGTATATATACATAAATATATGTTTACACACATAGATATAAACATGGAATAACATATAAATATAGAAATCCATAAAAATATAGAAATAACTCTAAAACAATGAGATGATCTAATATAAACATTAAAAAATTAAATTTTGTTTGAATTTAACAAAAAAAACTGAGGAACTTACTAGTCTTTGCAGATAAATATATTTCATTAAAAATATACGTGATTTTACAATATCCCTCTATTATGGCATTCACAAAATACTTCTCCGGTTCACACATCTTTGATTGTCTTTCTGTGGTGAAAGAGGAACTGATAAGCATTCTTATATGTCTGCCCATCTCACCCCTCCATCATTTTTAAACCTTTGATACTTGTAATTATCTTTACTGTGTCTGGATGAATGAACGACATTCACATTCTGATCTATTACAATTTCTTTTATTATTTAGTCTTTCATTATTTAGTTTCCACATATTAGAGGGTTAAATATTTATTAAAAGAATTTAAATCTTAAAGCCATTTACCACAATTGTTCCATTGTTAAATTTTGTCTTTTAATCTAGCTTATATTTGGCAGGATTCAGGTTTACTTGATTTTCTTTTTTTCCTTTTCTCCAGAGGGACTTACGGGTAGCATGTGACCTTTCCTCTTTGAGAAAGCCTCTCTGTGGTATTTATTCTTGAAATATGACTTGGATGAATACAGTAAACTTGTGTCACACTTTTACTCCTTCAGTAATATATAGACATTCCTCCATTGATATTGCTATGGGAAAGAAATGAAGTCACCTGCATATTCTCCCCTCATGGGTGATATTTATTTTTTGACCAGATGAACCGAAGAATTCTTTTTTTTTTTTTTTATTTTTTGAGTTCAATGACTTACCTGGGATGGGTCTCAGTTCCTATAATTCTGATTCAATTTGCCTTTGTATACCAACAGTCCTTTAAGTTGATCAATCTAGTCTTTTCATTTCAGACAAATTTCAATCAACTGGGTATATGAAAACACTTTTTCCTATTTCATTTGTTGAATTCTCTACTTCAAGGACTTGTAGTTCTGTGCTGGATTGTCCTTTTCTCCATTGCTGGAATATTATATATTATATCCAATAGCTCATTTAATCTCTTTAACTTTTTTCTGTATTCAGTGTGATCGATATTGTCCTTTAAACCTTGTCCTCTTGGTGTACCAGATTATACACCAAAAACACTAGAGCAATACACACCACTGGTCCCCAACTTGGGCTTTGAATATTGACTGAATGATAGAGTCTCAGCCCTCCCCTCATCTACCCAAAATGATTTATTTTCTGGGAGGGGCAGGAAAACCTACAGTTAATTAAATAAAAGCAAAAACAAATCTTTCTCAGGTAGCTTGATTCACAGTCAGACTGGAAATCACTGGCCTTTACCACTCTCTTCCTTGTACTCTCAAAGCCAGAGAGCTCCTCTGTGCCTCCTTTTTTTTTTTTTTTAATATTTATTTATTTATTTACTTAGGCTGTGCCGAATCTTGGTTGCGACAGTCGGGATCATCGTTACTGCATGCAGGATCTTTAGTTGCGGTGTGCGGGATCTTTTAGTTGCATCATGAGAACTCTTAGTGGCAGCATGCATGCGGAACCTAGTTCCCCGACGAAGGATCGAACCCAGGCCCCCTGAATTGGGAGTGCAGAGACTTACCCACTGGACCACAAGGGAAGTCCCTGTGCCTCCTTTTAAGTTAGCTCTCTATCAATATGTCAGCGCCAGCCATGGTACATTCACCATACAGTCAGGTCAGCTGAAAATCAAACAGTGTCATGGCCAGAGCACTCTCATATGTGAATATCTGAGATGAATAATAAGGGACACTCTTAACATGTGGAAAGGGTCCAGAATCACATGGCTGAAGGCTCCAGGAAGAAACATCTTCCTCTTCATAGTTTTGTCAGGGCCATCTTTTCTGATCTTCATCTTTACCTGTTAATACCATGAACTGAAGTAAGAGAGATGTCAGGATCATCATCCTTTCCTGCTTTATTAAAATATTTATCTACAATTCCAAATAAAGTGAAAACCTAGGGTAATCAAGCATACCAGTTTTTGATTCAAAAGTTAAAAGTATTGCAGAGAGAATTTTTTCCATTGCTCTGAACTATTATGTTTATAGATCTCACATCAGAAATAGAGAAGAGGTTAAGCAGGGAGAATACTGTAAGAACAGATGCTCTGCTTGACCAGGATCCCTTATTGCCTGAGGTGACAAAGAGGCCTGGGGTCAGGCTCATTTTATGCTTGTGCCTGACCTTTCAGGACATTTGTTTTCCTTCTTCTTTGATTGGACGTGCTTAGCTGTCAGATTCATGTGATTTAATTGAGGCTATAAACACAACCTGCTCACATCATTCCCCAACAGGTCATCCTTTGAAGCTGCAGAGACACCCCTGCCCTGGGGAATGCATGACAGTTCTCTGCCTCAACTCTGATAAGAAGGATTATAGGATGACCAGTGCCCATATTCTCTCACTGAGTCAATATGCTTTTGATTTTCTGAAGTTTAATTTCTCTGCAAAAGAAGGTTTCTGTATCTCATATTATCTAACGTCAACTTTGCCCTAGAGAGAGCGGACACAGGGAAAAGAAGTAAAATCAGAAGCACAGAACTCTGATTTTACCTATTACCCAAGATCACCTTATTCACCTGTCTGATAATTTTCACCATTTTTAAGAGTTTGTTTTTGCTCAGCATCTTGACTCCTATCATTTTGGTATCATTGGAACAAGTGCTGTATGCTGAGGGCTACATTGGCCTTTGTAATCAATTATTATTTCCTCCCCAGGCAAGAGATGCTGAAGGTCAGAGCTGGGACAGAGGTAATAGTTATGGATAGGCGAATACGTAGCAGAGAGATGTGTAGAAGCTAAAAGCATTTGGATTTGAGAGAAGTGATGGGGAAAGAAGGGCCAGATACGATTTCTGGCTTTCAGCTTAAGTGACAGCATAGATCATGTGTCTCTAACTGAAAAGAAAAACTTGGAAGAACAGGTGTGAAAGAAAGAGTTTAAGTTCAGTCTTGTACAGATTTTATGTACCTGGGGAACAGTAGAATTGTTCACTGGCAATTTTATATGTTGAGGTCTTAACTCCCAATAACCTTAGAATGTGAATGTATTTGGAAATAACATCGTTTCCGATGTAATTAGTTAAGATGAGGTGAGACTAGAGTAGAAAGGACCCCCAATCCACTATGACTAATGCCCTTTTAAAAGGGAGAAATTTGGACACAGACACACACAGGAGGAGAACATCATGTGAAGATGAAGGCAGAGATTGGGTGATGCTTTCACATGTCAAGGAACACAAAACATTGCTAGAAAACCACCAGAAGTTAGCAAAGAGACATGGAACAGATTCTCCATCACAGCCCTCAAAAGGAACCAACCTTTCTGGCACTGATCTTGGATTTCTAGTTTTCAGAACTGAGAGATGATAAATTTCTGTTGTTTAAGCCATTCAATTTGTGGTTCTTTGTTATGGCAGCCATTAGCAAACTAATACACTCCCCACCTCACCCCCACCTCCACTTTGAAATGACTGGTAATAAAACAGGCAAATAACAAACCAGGAAGATCCATGACATCAAAGGCCATGGTATCATTGTTTGCCATGGTGTCCCTCAGCACCTAGAACCATGCATGATACATATCAGATAGTGGCTATTTTTTCAGTGATTCGTTAAATGTATTCAACCCACGTGCCAGCAACCATATACATATTATTTTTAACTTCTGCAGCAGTTGTGCAGGTTAGGCACTGTTAACCTCACTTTTATGACTGTAGAAACTATGATTCACGAAAAATGATGTGTGAGACAAAATGAGCATAAACTTTAGAGTCAAAACGCTCTCAGATTGAGAGCTATCCCTGGCATTCAGTCGTGGCATGACTCTAAGCAACTGGTTTAACCAGGGTGAGCTTCATTTCCTTCATCTGTAAAACAGGGATGATAATAACATATACTTCAAAGGGTAGTCATGAAGATGAAATGAGATACGATATGAGAAGCCACATGGAGCAGACAATACACAAAATTTAGTCTTTTTTTGTTATTGTTGTAGAAGAGCACTTAACATGAGCACTGCCCTCTTAATATTTGCAGAGTACCATACAGTATTGTTAACTTGTAGGCACAGTTTCATACAGCAGATCTCTAGAATTCTTTCATCTTGCATAACTGAAACTTTATATATATTGAATAACAACTTTCCATTCCATCCTCCCCCAGCCCCCGGCAACCACCATTCTACTCCCTGCTTCTATGAGTTTGACTATTTTAGAGACTTCATATAAGTAGAATCATGCACTATTTGTCCTTCTATGATTGATTTATTTCACTTAGCATAATTTCTTCCAGGTCTATCCATGTTGTTGCAAATGGCAGTATTTCCTTCATTTTTAAAGCTGAATAATATTCCATCTTATGTTTAGACCACATTTTCTTTTATTACCCAAAGGCACACATTTCAATAAACAGCTGAGTCAAAACTAAGGCTCTGATCTATTGAGTCTAAGCCTGAAATGTTCCTTTTAGAATTATTCCCAATATATCTTGTCTGTTCTTTATCAAATAAACAACCTTTAGAAGTTAAAACTCCATTTGTATCGATGAGAACTTAAACTTTCCACCTTCTTTCTGAGAGGACTTCACATGATTGAGAGTTCTCTGTTGTTGGAAGCAGAGAGCCCCAGCCTGGGAGGAATACCCAATGGAAAATGAAATGAATATCAGCAGCTGGACAGGACCAAGTGACCAACACCCATGTTTTGCAAAGTGTAATGAGTGGGTCTGGAGGATCCACAGAGGCCCATTTCTTTGAAGAGATAGCTCAGCCAAAAGCACAGAGCCTCCAGCTTTCTCCAAAATTTTTGTTCCAGGCGGAAGGATGGGGCTTCCCTGGTGACGCAGTGGTTGAGAGTCCGCCTGCCGATGCAGGCGACGCGGGCTCGTGCCCTGGTCCGGGAAGATCCCACATGCTGCGGAGCGGCTGGACCCGTGAGCCATGGCCGCTGAGCCTGCGCGTCCGGAGCCCGTGCTCCACAACGGGAGAGGCCACAACAGTGAGAGGCCCGCGTCCCGCAAAAAAAAAAGGAAGGATGAAGCTTATTGACATGTGGATGCCTTCGCACTATAAAATAAGCATAACATTTTCAGTTTTGCCTATTTATTTTTATGTCAAGAAGAAGCTGTTAAAATACATTAGTGACCAATCATCACTCAGTATCCTTCTCCCTTGTTGCCAAGAATTCTCTCATAAAAGATGACTAAGACCAATATTCCAGTTCTTGGATGCAAACGGGTACAGAGTGAGACAGTCATGAGTCACACTCAAGCTCAGCAGGTCAGGAAAATACAGTCTGCTTTCTTTATTTGTTTAAATCAAACGTAACATTTGAAATCCAAAACATATGTTGAATTATTTCTCTTAAAAAATATTTGAGCTAAGGTGTATATAAGGAAGGTTCATTGAACAGGTGAAGTATTTAATCATGTATCTTCCTTTTCTTTCTAACATATGTTTATGCCCAAGGAGAATAGCATATCAATTTAGCAACAATCCTGCCAGAATTTAAAAAAAAGAAAAGATCAGGGGCTTCCCTGGTGGCGCAGTGGTTGAGAGTCCGCCTGCCGATGCAGGGGACACGGGTTCATGCCCCGGTCCGCGAAGATCCCACATGCCGCGGAGCGCCTGGGCCCGTGAGCCATGGCCGCTGAGCCTGCGCGTCCGGACCCTGTGCTCTGCAACGGGAGAGGCCACAGCAGTGAGAGGCCCGCTTACCACAAAAATAAAAAAATAAAATAAAAAAAAAAAAAAGAAAAGATCATTCCATACTTACAGGATGCTTTTCTTGCATATCAAGAAATGAAAGTCTTTTTTCAGATTGTTGTGTTTCACTTGGTGCTCAAAATAGAGCTCCCGGAAACACTGGAAAATGAACTCATGTAGAGAGCTGAGAACCTACTGTTAATCAGTGCTTTCTCCCTAAATGTGAAAAACACGCACATCATTCTCTTTTCCTTTCTACCCTTCATCCTCCTCCCTCTTGCATTTTGATGAGGGCCACTGTTACTATTTCCATTATCCGAATTTTAGGATTTCACAGGTGAAAGATGTAAGGCTGTACATCTCCAAGGCTGACCTCCTTGGTTCATGACAGATATTGAGTTTTAGTAAACTCCACAAGGAAAATGCTCGTTGAATTTTAACAGATATT
The DNA here is from genome assembly GCF_008692025.1 of Phocoena sinus. Classification (NCBI taxonomy): domain Eukaryota; kingdom Metazoa; phylum Chordata; class Mammalia; order Artiodactyla; family Phocoenidae; genus Phocoena; species Phocoena sinus. Next base: position 22,843,032 of record NC_045779.1, read on the forward strand.
TTATGCAAAAATTACTACAACCTTGCTGACACTGAGAAGAAACATTATAACTGCACTATAGTTAATGCTCCTTCTGGATCTAGACTCCCAAAATGAAAACATAGATAACTGATAAGTTTGGATGTAGAAAAAAATTCAGCAGTAAGGGAACATCTGCAGTTTTATATGCTAGGGGAGGCTATTAATAGACTCTTGCCAGCTTCCGCCTGGGAAATGAAGAAAGAAGCTAAATCTTGTATATCTATAGAAGTTTCATTTTTAAAATGGCTTTCTCTATCTCTCTGTGTGTGTGCCTACGTTTGTGTAACTCCAGTATTTATTCTTGTAAATAGTAAGTCAGGCTTTGGAGTGTTTTATAAAAGCAGTGGCAGTGAAGAATATATTTATTCACTCAACTCTGTTATGTCCCAGCCTTCACCAACTTTTGAGAAGAAATTAGTTTACATTTAATCTCCCAAATGTTGTTGTTTCTGACCCTCCAAATGCTCATGCAAGAAAGTCCAGTCTTTCCCCAGATTCTCTTCTTCAAATTGTTCCCAGCTAGCTAGAGTGCTAGTTGGGAACAAATGCCTGAGAACAAGTTCTTGTCAGCCTTTTAGCCTACCAGGGACTCTATGAGTTGTCCGTCACACTTTCCTTGAAGCCAGTGTTGGCAACCACTGGCCACCATGGTAGCCATACAGGAAATTTGTTACTTCTGTGGTCACTGATGAGGAACTTAGTACCCCTGAAATCCATGAAACAGGTAAGGATGGGGGATGGCACGGAGGAACAGGAGTCTATGGTAAAGTTTCCTCATCTGTAATGGTTTTCCATTGGCAAAATAGTCCTCAAAGATGCCTAAATCCTAATCCCTGGAACTCATAAGTAAGTTACCTTACAGGGAATAAGGGCTTAGCAAATGTGATTAAGGTTAAGGACCTTGAGACAGGTAGATTATCCTGGAGCCAACCTAATCCTATGAGTTCTTCAAAGCAGAGAGCCTTTCTCAGCCAAGGTCAGAGTCAAAGGGAGATGTAACAAAGGAAGAAGGATCAAAGGGATACAGTGTCTCTGGCTTTGAAGATAGAAGAAGCCATGAACCAAAATGCACAGGCACTTTCTGAGGCTGGAAAAGGCAAGGAAACAGATTCTTCTCCGGAAGGGAATACAGCCATGTCAACACCTTGATTTTCACTCAGTGAGAACTGTGTTTAATTTCTGACCAGAAATTAAACAGAATTGTAGGATAATAAATGTGTGCTGTTCTAAGCCTCTAACTTTATGATAATTTGTTATGGCAGCAATGGAAAACAAATACAGGGTTATCCTGGTGTAGCAATTTTACTCTTTTCTTCTGTCCTTATCACAGACTAGTGCCACCAATCAGGCTACTGCCTCCTGCTGACACGGGGCTCACTTGTTAGAGGTCAGACTAAGCACAGAGGGAGGGGGACATCTGTTCCCATCACATAGGCTCAGACAGAGGTGGCCATCAGCCAACATGTGACAGCTCTTTCTACTCACTCACCCCATGGTACAAACTCATCAACAGGGTGGCTGACTGTTGGAAGTAGAAAATTCCTGATTTCAAAATCAACACTGCCTTTTAACCTTCACCTTTAATGTTGAAACCAATATTCAAGTCAAATTCTCTTATGCTCAGCTTCTTCATAGTGTCTATGCTACTCTTTCTGAATTCCTTCTGGTGACACCTTTACCAATAGAATACTATGGGGGTTATACTGTGCCAGTTCTGGGCATAACCCTTAACTATCCCTGCTTATTAAACAGCAATACATAACCAGACTAGAACCATCTGCCCAAGCACCTCCCTCAGTCACTTCTAATCTAGTGTTTCAACGTCATGTTCAATGTGCAGGCATACAATTATGGGATTTCTCCAAGAGGCAAGCAGTATGGCCAGGCTTCACCCAGAGAGTGACCCACCAGCAGCTAGGCACCACAGTCACCCAAACATGTATGGACCTTTCTCCCACCTCTGGTTTTTAATCTAAGAGTATTAAGACACTTGCGTCTGCAATATTCTCTGTCTCTTTCTCTCTCTCCTTTCTCTGACACACACACACACACACACACACACACACACACACACACACACGCAGAAGAGTTGGAACATCTGCTTCCACTGATCAAGTCCACTGGATAATTACTCTGCTTTTCATTTTGTATAGCCTTATGTACATGACATACATGAATGTGTACATAAATGGTTACTTACTCATCTCAATATATATCTAATTTTGATTTGCTATAACAGATACAATAACACCATAGGCCAACTGGTAAAATGTGAATGGCAAAAAAAACATAATTTAAAAAATATTTTCTAGGATGAACACACACATACTACTATATATAAGATAGATAACCAACAAGGACCTACAGTATAGAACAGGGAACTCTACTCAATATTCTGTGATAAGTTATATGAGAAAATAATCTAAAAAAGAATGAATATATGTACATATATAACTGAATCACTTTGCTATACACCTGAAACTAACACAACATTGTAAATCAACTATACGCCAATAAAATTTTTAAAATTTTTTTCTGAAAAAGAATGCTGCAATAGTACATTTCCATCTCTGCCATATCTCCTTACTTTTCATGACAACCATGTGAAAGAAGCAGTTGCCACTAGCTCCAATTTTTAGGAAGGAAACCGATGTCCACAGAAGTATATTAACTCACTGAAAGTCTCATACCAGTGATGCTGAAACAGGTTCTCAATTCTGGTTCTCATAATTTCTTTTTTAAGGATGGATCCACTTTATTTTATCTATTTATTTATTTTTTTGGCGGCACAGCACGCAGGACCCTAGTTCCCCAACCAGGGATGGAACCCGCGCCCCCTGCAGTGGAAGCCTGGAGTCTTAACCACTGGACTGCCAAGGAAGTCCCATGTTATAGGAACCAAATGAACCTCAGAGGGCTAAGATTTTGCTCAAGGTCACACAGCCCATTCCCAAGGGGCAGGTGGAGGATTCAAACCCCTCCTACCACTCCACAAGCTTTCCTAGAACTGTGAGAATTGACATTTTATAAGACAAGTGAAAATCTGAACATTTATTAGACTTTTAACGACATGAAGGAATTGTTGACCTTTTTTTTTTTTTTTTTAGCTGTGAAAAGTTTTGTGACTATGTATTAAAGGGCCCTTATCTTAGAAAGGTGAGTTCTGAAATAGTTACAGAAAAAATAACCCGTTGCCCAAGATTTGCACCTCTGGAGAGGGATGGGTTGTGGGTAGAGCTGTGTACTGGGTTACAAGGGCGTTCACTGTACCATTCTGTGGACTGTTGCATATGTTCGAAATTCTTCCTAATTCAAAAGGGTAAAAAGGCACTTGGCAAGGTCTGATTTCCCACCCCCTCTTTCAGTCCAATCCCACAATTCTTCCCCTGGGCCAGCCCCGAAATTTGAGGATTCATGTCTGTCCGAGTCCCAGTCGTCAGCGAGGAAAATGCTTTAATGGGGGGTCCAGCCGGCAGCGTCGTGCTCCGCAGTGGCTCAGCGATTTTTGACCCTTGTGCTTGCGGCGAAGAATGACCTGGATGCCGTTTGGCGTGCTCAAGCGCAGGATCCAACCATGCTTGTTCTTGCGCTTGATGTTGCCCCGTTGATACTCGTTCCCGCGCGCCTTGTCCCGGGTCTTCTGCACCGCCGGGAGTCCCCCAGGAGTCGGGGAGACCCAGCCAGGCGCGGGTCTGGAGCCACCTGCCATCCAATAGGGCCGCTGACCTACTGACTGGACCCAACAGGCGACCCACCAATCTGGTCAAGAAAGTCATGTCCGGCCACCGGCACGCCATCCGGTGGTGACCTCATAATACATTTCTATAACCCTTTCTACTGCTTCATTTCTCGTGACCTGGTTCCACCTAAAGGTGGGATAGACAACTATTTAGAAAAGCATCTTCGTTAGGATCACGGCCCTTTCGTTAAACTAATATATCTTAAACCTATATCAAAGCAAATGGAATTGCTCTTAATCAGGACATAGAACACCAGCATTAAAAATCCTTGCCAGAGACTACAGCATTGAGCTCCTGCTATCTCAACCTTATCAGATGCCAGGCCAGTCGAAATGCTATTTGTGGAATAATATTTATATAACTCTGTCCATTGTCTACCAGGGAAACTCAAATTTAAACATCATTGTTTTAGCTCAACATTAGAGGACAATAGAAGAATCAGCTTCATGAAATTCATATTTAACCTTGTGTCAATTGCTGTGAAAAAGTCTTCTTTATTAGATGGCAGAAGAGAAATTTCAGAATCTGGAAATGCTGTGCTTCTTCTGAATTTTACTTAGTGTTTCATCTTTTGGAGACTCTAAATCTTGTAAACAACTATATTTCCCACCCCACTTTGGCCTTTAAGGAATTTTCAAATCAAATTTGTAGGCGTATTTCAGGATCATATGATATGTTTGGTTGTGTCCCAATTTTAGTCTTTCATCCCAGCAGTTCTTTCTAATTGTCTTCTTCATCTTTTCCCCTTCATCTTGCCTACATCATTTATTTATCTCAGCATTTTAATTGTATGCATTTTTAGAATCTTCAAAAACTTTATGGAACTTGGTGGTTAAAGGAAATAAGATTAATCTCTGGTTTTGTAAAGTCAATTTAATAATCAAATCATGTAGCTTTTATATTTCTATCTTAACACTAAAATAAAGCTTGAATAATCCTAAAGTTATATAAGTACAATTTGGGGGTTATCCTTTATGAATGTCCACTGATCCAGCTGAGATTTATAAGAGATTTAGGGAAAACTCTTCAAAATAAAAATTGCTGGAAAGAATTGCACTATCGGGGCTTCCCTGGTGGCGCAGTGGTTGGGAGTCCCCCTGCCGATGCAGGGGACACAGGTTCGTGCCCCAGTCCAGGAAGATCCCACATGCCGCAGAGCGGCTGGGCCGGTGAGCCATGGCCGCTGGGCCTGCGTGTCCAGAGCCTGTGCTCCACAATGGGAGAGGCCACAACAGTGAGAGGCCCGCGTACCGCAAAAAAAAAAAAAAAAAAAAAAAAAAAAAAAAAAAAAGAATTGCACTATCGGACATTATATAGGTTGTGGTTAAAGAAGGATTGGTATAACCTTAGATTCCACAAGTGTGGGTAAAGGATTGAGGTGTTATCTTGAACTGGGATTATAGATATAGTCTTTGGAATTGGTTAAATATGAGCCAAATCCCAGATCCCCCGGCTTATTGTCTGCATAAGTTATAATTTACTCTCTCCTTACATTTCAGTTGCTTTCTTTAATTACTGGACCACACATATCCTTCCTGAGAAAAACAATGAATAAAATCAGTACATCTATTTAAGAAGAGCCAATATTTGACAAGAAAATAGAAAAGACAGGTATAAAATGGGCTGAGACTTAATTCCTATACACAGAGAAGATGAAATTCTCTAAGTTTTCTTTGTAACCCAAACCCTGGGAACTTTGAGGACATTTCTGCCATATTATTTTTTCATGTGTTTGTACATAATAGGTAGATGTAATCTGAGACTTTAAATGAGAAATTGGGATAAAATTGAAAATTTCTTTTAAATTATGTATGTCTTAAAAAATGGACATTTTGTTAAATTGTATAGTTTGAAGCTGTATATATATATTTATAAAGTTTTAAATCACCTTATGTCTGAAAGTTTGTTTTAAGAATAACATATGGCTATTGAAATGTTCATGTTTAAATAATAAATAAATAAAATTAAAATCTTAAGTTGCCTGGTCGATTAAATGAGATAATGCACACAAAACATTTAGTACAGTGCTGGCATAGAGTAAGTCAACAAATGGAAACTATTACTGCTATTATTAGTATGATTGTTATCACAAAATAACAAATATTAGTCATTGTTATTATTACTATTATTATCTCAGAACATAAGAGTGGCCCACAGGGACACTTGAAATCAAGGATAGGACTTTGCTCAGAAGTAGCAATGGATCTACTCTAATGGTCACACAATTATTTGATAAAAACTCCAAAATATTCATGTCAATAAATTAAAGAAGCAGAAACTTTGGAGGGCAAGACTTATCAAATACCTACTGGAATCATGGTATAACTTTAAGTCAGTTCCTATAACATGTGTACATTTGGATGCATCCTTAGAAACCCATCAGGATCAATTAGCTTCAAAGTTAACCCCCATATAACTAAGTGATTTCACTTGTTGGATAGAGTTATTTAGTTCATCTACCTGGTTGCCAAAGCACCTGTGCCAAAAATGATTTTAGTTTTGGCACACATCAGACTTAACTATCCTTCCTAATTACTAGCCATCAACTAATTGAACTGCTTCTAGAGAATATTGGAGGAACATGGATAAAGAACATTGTGTTTGTTTTTCTGTTTATCAGTCTATTTACCTAGAAGTTCATCTACTTATAGGTTTTTTTTTCTTACTTGAATGAAAAAACAAGTGAGAAATTATGAGTCAGATTTTCATTTTAGGAATATATTTTCCCAAAGAAGTAAGAGTTCTAAAATATTGCATATCAACTATGCCACATGTGAAAATATCCTAACACTTTATTCTTCTTAGGGCAAATGTCATTTCCTGAAACCTTTTGGCCTTGAATGCAACCAATGTTTATTAAAAGAAATGAATTTCAGCCAGTATGACACATCTATTTTTATACTTACGATTTTTATACTTAATTGATAGTTTCATTCACAGTAGGGCTGTTTCTTCCTGTTTTGTTCACTTCTGAATGGCCAGTGCCTAAAATGGGTCTGATATATGGTGGGCGCTCTATTCATTGCATGAATGAATGAATGAATGAATAGATGTGTTAGCATTTCAACCTAGGAAAGCAATAAATAATACTTATAATCACAGTTTTGACTAATGATGCTTTCAGTAGTATGTGATGAGGAACCCTTCTGTGGACAGTTAAATAAACAACAAAATTTGATGTAATGTTGTATTACTCATTTCTATATTTTCTGATACTCTGATAAAATGCCATTGTCAGTGATATCAGTGTTTCCAGAACTGCAGGTATCATGAACTTGGCATATCTAGAAAAAAGTTTTACTTAACAAATCTAAAATATTCCCTTTTAGGCCTTAAAAAGATAAATTAAACTTCTAATAAATCATCCTTATTATTTAGTTAGGTTTAATGTCACCATCAACCATATATTTTCTTTTTAAATCCCTGTTTTCTTAGCCTTATAATAGGTTGGTACATTTCTAGGTTTAAAAAAATCTAGATGGATTTTAGTAATTCTAATGATTTGAATTCATTTTGCAAACATTTCCCAGCCTGTGACTTAAAGAAATGTTTAATATGGCATTTTAAAAGACATACTATTAACTAAGCTGAAATATTCTCAACAAACTTCATTATGTAAAAAAGCTCCAAAAGTGTTCTGAATAAAAATGACTTGCTAAGATTTAGTAATATATTATCTTATATTTACATATTTTTAATGGATTTACATGTAACTATTGTTCTGGTTATGCTTAGCATTTAAAATTTTACTTGTCTTTCAGATAATACAAAATAATTTCCAAGGTAATTCTCTGAGTATTTGTCTTATCAGATTATATGCATGCATGGTTAACATTTGAAGAATATTAATAATACTTTGAAAGAGCAAAAAATAGATTCTTTTCTCATTCTAGGTATTGCTGATGACTTCTGTATAATTATTGAAAAGGATAATTTTTTTTTCAAATTTACCATGCGAGATATTCAATGTTTCTTTTTCCAGTCAAGATACTAAGTATACTACCATCAGCAACCCTAGAAAAACACCATTGCTTTTACAGATGTTTCATATAAATTCTGCTTTAAAAAATGATGATGGTTGCTGATGTTGGTAAAGATCAGCCCAACTTGGTTCAACAAGGCAAAATGAAGAGTAGCCCTGGTTTTCTGACATGCTAACTAACACCCACAAAATAAGTGATGGTGGAATTCCAAGTGGTACCTTAAGAACACGTGCCAATATGGCAAGAAGAGTAGAATCTGTAGAACTCTGTGCTAATCACCACCTGATATACCCTGTCCTACCATAAAGATAAGCGTGAGAGAGGCATCTGAGTCCCCATTTATGTCTGAATCTATGGGTTTCCAAATCACCAAATGCCATAAGGTAATTTGCTTTCTTTATTTATCACTGCAGACTTTTATGACTGCATACCACCTCTGCCTATGACAGATGTGCTGCAGCAGGAACTTGCAACCTGGTTTTTAAAAGACAAGTATCTGTTTGCACAGAGCTAGATTCACTAGGAAACAAAACTAAAGAGGCTTTTATGAAAAAAAAAACTACTAAATGTGACAAAATTTAATTTTTAAAGGTAAATGTAACATTAAGCTTTTCTGTAAAGCCTCTGAGAAAACAATACTTGTCTCCCCCAAGTCAGGTATGTCACTAGCATTCCTGGCACATTGGCTAATAACAGGGTGATTATACAACTTTTGAAATAGAAAAAAGCAAATCTCAAGAGTTAAAAAGGCTTACTACATTTTAAAAATAAATACTAAGCTTTCTCAATATATCATTAAATATTCAAAATTATTTAACAAATAAATTTTCACTTTACAATTGATATAGATTTATTTCTAAGATTTCCTCAGAGCCTTGCCATTTGATGGTTCTAATAACTTAAGACTGACCTTTGTTTCTAGAAAGTTCTCATTTTGGCATCATGATATATGGGAACATCTCTTTCCCTATATATTTTCTTCATTATTTCTGAAATTAAAATTTAGACACAAGCTTATATAATTCTGTGTATATTTTTAGGCTATTAGTTGGACATAACATTGATATAGAAGAGTTCTGTTAAAGAAAAGAAATATTTCTTCTACAACACACATTTCCTACTTTAGACCCCTTTATAGTAAATCCTTCCTCTGCTGCATGTGTTGAAGTTGTCACCTGCCTTGATGACCTTGTCCTACATGTACACAAAGGCATTTCCTGGTGAAATGTTCTCAATCATTGGCGGCATGTGAATTTTCATTGGATTAATGACTCAAATGGGAATTTAATTCTTTTATAAGAAAATAATGTCTCCCACCACAAATTTCTCTGCTAATGTCTGTAGTAACTTAATGATCTCCATCATGTTCATTATCACTGCCATTATAGATCACTAGTGGTATACCAGCAGCAAACCAATGGAAGACTGTAACATGACATCATAATTTCTGGCATAAGTCAATCAGATCACCAGAGGTTGGAAAGGTATGCAAAGAGTATTCTTGGAAGATATTCAAAATCAAATCATGATCAGTAATGCTCTGATTTACAGTATCTCCTGTCTGCTTGCTCTCTCATTTAAATGACTTATGTTTCCTTTTTAAAGTCAGTGCTGGAAAGATTTCAAATACAGATAACATTCAACAGGAAGGAAGACATAAACCCAAATGGGTACTTGACATCCTTAATGCCCAAGTACATGAGTCAGAGTTCATCAGCTTAGTTAATCTAGCCATGCAAATTGGCTTATGCCTAGGGTCTAAAATAAGTCAATCCGAGCCTAAAGAAAATTGGACAGTGACTCTGAAAAACATCTTGCTTCATTCTGTGGAACGTGAAAGTCAATTCCAACTCAAGGACTTTGCACTCACTGTTCTCTTGGCCTGGAATGTTTTCCCCAGATATTCTGACTTATAATTCAAGTATCAACTCAAATGTTAGCACCTTCAAGAAATGCTACCACCACATTAACCTCCTCATGCATTTGCCTCTGTTTTATTTCCTCCGTAACATTTCTTGCTAGCAGAAATTATCTTAAGTATAGATTTACTTGATTACTTGTTTATTATCAGTCTCCTTCTCCCCACCAAGATGTAAATTCTATGAAAACAGGTACTTTTATCTATTTTGTTCATCAGTGTTTCCCCAGTGCTCTGAAGAGTGCTTCACAGAGAGGAGGCACTAAATAAGTGTATGTAGAATAAACAAATGAAAAGGAATTAGTATCTAAGGACAAAATATTCAGTTACTCCAAGCCTAGCACATAATTGACACTGAGTGAATGAAAGGGTGAAGTCATTATCCCTTTAATTACTGTGGGATAAAAAGGATTACCTCAAAATGAAATATAATAATTAACAAAGGGATAAATTCTAGTCAAGTTGGTAATATAGATAAAGCGTTTGAATTTTTACCATCCTGGAAGTTATTGTGATCATTTGTGATGCTGACCTCAGTACAATACCAATAAGATGGGTCTCCTGAATTCCAGAACTAGGTTCAAGAGTGTATTAATAGCTTCACACATGGATTGTCAGTTTTTCAAAGAAGGGTTGTTTTTCTCCCATGCTTGGCTTTCTAAGGGGAGGCAGTACAACACGGTAGTTAGGTATATGGATACTAGAATCAGTGGTCAGGGGGTAGCCCTGCTCACTAGAAAAATGACCTTTCCTGAGTTATTTCATGACCTCCCCAAATTTCTTCTGCTTCATCTGTAATCCTATAGTAATTACCTCACATCTTAGTCTGCTCAATGTGTTATAACAAAATAACACAAGCTGGGTGGCTTAAACAGGAAACATTTACATCTCATAGTCTTGAGGCTGGGAAATCCAAGATCAGGACGTCAGCATGTTTGTATTCTTGGTGAGGGCTCTCTTTCTGGCTTACCTTTATTTTCTGGTTGTGTTCTTACATAGCACAGAGGGAGAAAAAATGATTGGAAGCAAGCTCTCTGGTCTGTTCTTATAAGGGTAGCGATCGCTTAATGAGGGCCACACCCTCATGATCTCATCTAAACCTAATTACCTCCCAGAGGCCCTACCTCCAATACCATCAAATTGGGGGTTAGAGCTTCAACATATGAATTTTGAAAGAACACAGTCTGTAACACTTCATGAATGTGTTGTTGGCTATATGAAATAATGCATTTGAAGTGCTTAGGGCATTTTTGGTACATTATAAGCACCCAAGTGTGTTAGCCTCTGCTATTAAAATACATAGAATAATATAAGTTTTATATAGGATTCATTAATACATAGTTTCTGAAATAAAGATTGAATAGAGATTTTAGATTTTACATGTGGATTTTATTTCAGTTCAGGAAAAATATGCTGATTCCATCACTTCACTCTTTGCTTAAAATTCAGTTCATTTCATGCGCTGAAATACTGTCTTTTGGTTTACATTCCCCAGCCAAGGATGATCAGGATGTGGTCCATCTCCCACGTTAGGGTCAATGCAAGGGTTGTGGGATGACAAATGATAAACAACAGCTCTGGCTGGAGTTGCTTGGTCTGACTACCTGTGAGTCTAATAGACCAAAAAGAACTTCTAAAAATGGTACTTTCGAAATCAATTCACAAATGTTTCATTAATGATCACCAGCAAGGATGATGCTCAACAAAATGCCCTCAGAGACCCCTGGTAATTTTTCAGTGGATGCTCAGGAATTGACAAGAGGAAAGTAAAACAGAAATAGTCAAAATTAAGTTCATGTACTAAGTGACAGACAGTTTGAATCTAGGAGTTAAGGGGGAAAAGTCCACACATAAATATATGTCCCAAACTGGGTGAGAAAATTCAATAAGTATAAGAAGCCATGTATCTTCCCCTGATATTAAAACATATAACTAGAAGAAAGTCACTTTGCCTCCCAAAGCCTGGGGTTCCTAGAACAAACTTTCTAAATAAACATTATAGGAAAGACAAAATTGAGATATGAAGACACAAAATGGAAATATAGTAATGAACCCAATTTTGTTTATACAGTTGGCTGTCTTTATCCTCAGATTCATTCAACTGACAGCAGATGAAAAATATTCAGAAAAATAATTCCAGAAAGTTCCAAAAAGCAAAACTTGAAATTGCTGCACTCAGGCAACTATTTACATAGAATTCACATTGCATTAGGTATTATAAACAATCTAGAGATGATTTAAAGTATGTAGAAGGATATATATATAGGCTGTATACATGTATAGGATTTTTATATGTATAGGACATATATATGTATAGGATACATATTAGCAAATATTGTGAGATTTTACATAAGGGGCTTGAGTATCTGCAGATTTTGGTATTCTTGAGGGTCTTGGAACTAACCACCACAGATACTGAGGGACGACTGTATATTTATATTTTTTAAAACAATAAATAAATCTGCTGGACTGGGAAAAGGACAGCTGCGTCTCTTTGCTCTGCTCCGAGGTATAGCTGGGAAACGTCTGTGCAAGTGACATCTTTGAACCATGACCTGGAGAGAGAAAAAGGAAGAAGAGTTGTACCAAGAAACTGACTCAGAAAAGCACAAGTTTACATAAAATGAGACTGTGATCTTCAAGATGGCAGAGAAGTAAGACATGGAGATCACACTCCTCCCCACAAATACATCAAAAATACATCTACATGTAGAACAACTCCTACAGAACACCTACTGAATGATGGCAGAAGACCTCAGACTTCCCAAAAGGAACAGATGCCTGAGGGCAATCTGCATGAGAGGTGGGGTCAAAACCAAAGCTGAACCACAGGAGCTGTGCGAACAAAAAGAGAGGGAAATTTCTCCATGCAGCCTCAGGAGGAGTGGATTAAATCCCCACAATCAACTTGATGCACGCTGCACCTGTGGAATATCTGAATAGACAACAAATCATCCCAAAGTTGAGGCTGTGGACTTTGAGATCAACTGTAGACTTGGGGATTGCTGCCTGTGATTGATTTGTTTCTGATTTTTATGTTTATCTTTGTATAGTTATTAGCACTTGATATCATTGGTGGATTTGTTTATTGGTTTGGTTGTTCTCTTCTTTTTTTAAAATATATATATATTTTTAATAATTATTATTTTTAAATTTATTATTATAATTTTTTCTTTCTTCTTTCTCCCTTTTATTCTGAGCTGTGTGGCTGACAGGGTCTTGGTGCTCTGGCCTGGTGTCAGGCCTGAGCTTCTGAGGTGGGAGAGCCAAGCTCAGGACATTGGGTCACCAGAGACCTCCGGCCCCATGTAACATCAATTGGCAAGAGCTCTCTCAGAGATCTCCCTCTCAATTACAAGACCAAGCTCCACCGAACAACCAGGAAGTTCCAGTGCTGGATGCCCCATGGCAAACAACTAGCAAGATGAGAGCACAACCTCACCCATTAGGAGAGAGACTGCCTAAAATCATGCTAAGTTCACAGACACCCTAAAACACATCACCGGATGCATCCCTGTCCACCAGAAAGACAAGATCCAGCCCCACTGACCAGAACACAGGTACCAGTCCCCTCCAGCAGCATGTCTACATAAGCCACTGAACCAACAACATCCACTGGGGGCAGACACCAAAAACAATGTGAACTAGGAACTTGCAGCCTGTGAAAAGAAGACCCCAAACACAGAAAGTTAAACAAAATGAGAAGACACAGAAATATGTAGCAGATGAAGGAGCAAGGTAAAAACCCACCAGACCAAACAAATAAAGAGGAAATAGGCAGTCTACTTGAAAAAGAATTCAAAGAAATGATAGTAAAGATGATCAAAAATCTTGGAAATAGAAAGGAGAAAATACAAGAAATATTTATAAAAGACCTAGAAGAACTAAAGAGCAAAAAACCAATGATGAGCAACACAAAAAATGAAATTTAAAATTCTCTAGAAGGAATCAAGAGCAGAATAACTGAGGCAGAAGAACAGGCAAATGACCTGGAAGACAAAACAGTGGAAATACTACTGCAGAGCAGAAAAAAGAATGAAAATAATTGAGGACCATCTCAGAGACCTCTGGGACAACATTAAATGCACCATTTGAATTATAGGGGTCCCAGATGAAGAAGAGAAAAAGAAAGGGACTGAGAAAGTATTTGAAGAGATTATAGTTGAATATTTCCCTAACATGGGAAAGAAAATAGTCAATCAAGTCCAGGAAGAGCAGAGAGTCCCATACAGGATAAATCCAAGGAAACACGTCAAAACAAATGTTAATCAAATTGTCAAAAGTTAAATACAAAGAAAAAATATTAAAAGCAGAAAGAGAAAAGCAAAAAATAACATACAAGGGAATCCCCAGGTTAAGAGCTGATCTTTCAGCAGAAACTGTGCAAGCCAGAAGGCAGTGGCAGGACATATTTAAAGTGATGGAAGGGAAAAACCTACAACCAACATTACTGTATGCAGCAAGGATCTCATTCAGATTTGACGGAGAAATTAAAATCTTTACAGGAAAGCTAAGAGAATTCAACACCACCAAACCAGCTTTACAACAAATGCTAAAAGAACTTCTCTAGGCAGGAAACACAAGAGAAGGAAAAGCCCTATAACAACAAACCCCAAACAATTAAGAAAATGGTAATAGGAACATACATATCGATAAGTACCTTAAATGTAAATGGATTAAATGCTCCAACCAAAGGCATAGACTGGCTGAATGGATACAAAAACAAGACCCGTATATATGCTGTCTACAAGAGACCCACTTCAGACCTAGGAACACATACAGACTGAAAGTGAGGGGATGGCAAAATGTATTCCATGTAAATGGAAATCAAAGAAAGCTGCAGTAGCAATTCTCATATCAGACAAAGTAGACTTTAAAACAAAGACTATTACAAGAGACAAAGAAGGACACTACATAATGATCAAGGGATCAATCCAAGAAGAAGATATAACAATTGTAAATATTTATGCACCCAACATAGGAGCACCTCAATACATAAGGCAAATACTAACAGCCATAAAAAGGGAAATCAACAGTAGTACAATAATAATGAGGGACTATAACACCCACTTTCACCAATGGATGGATCATCCAACATGAAAATAAGGAAATACAAGCTTTAAATGACGCATTAAACAAGATGGACTTAAATGATATTTATAGGATATTCCATCCAAAAACAACAGAATACACTTTCTTCTCAACTGCTCATGGAACATTCTCCAGGATAGATGATATCTTGGGTCACAAATCAAGCCTTGGTAAATTTAAGAAAATTGAAATCATATCATGTCTTTTCCAAGCACAATGCTATGAAACTAGATATCAATTACAGGAAAATATCTGTAAAAAATACAAACACATGTACGCTAAACAATACACTACTAAATAACCAAGAGATCACTGAACAAATAAAAGAGGAAATCAAAAAAATACCTAGAGACAAATGACAATGAAAACACAGCTGCTCGAAACCTTTGGGATGCAGCAAAAGCAGTTCTAAGATAGAAGTTTATAGCAATACAATCCTACTTTAAGAAACAAGAAACATCTCAAATAAACAACTTAATCTTACACCTAAAGCAATTAGAGAAAGAGGAACAAAAATGTCCAAAGTTTGCAGAAGGAAAGAAATCATAAAGATCAGATCAGAAAGAAATGAAGGAAATGATAGCAAAGATCAATAAAACTAAACACTGGTTCTTTGAGATGACAAAGAAAATTGATAAACCATTAGCTAGACTCATCAGGAATAAAAGGGAGAAGATTCAAATCAACAGAATTAGAAAGTAAAAAGGAGAAGTAACACCTGACACTGCAGAAATAAAAAGGACAATGAGAGATTACTACAAGCAACTATATGCCAATAAAAAGGACAACCTGGAAGAAATGGACAAAATCTTAGAAAAGCACAACCATCCAAGACTGAAAAAAGAAGAAATAGAAAATATAAACAATCACAGGAACTGAAATTGAAATGATGCTTAAAACTCCTCCAACAAATAAAAGCTCAGGACCAGATGGCATCACAGGAGAATTCTATCAAACATTTAGAGAAGAGCTAACACCTATCCTTCTCAAACTCTTCTAAAATACAGCAGAAGGAAGAACACTCCCAAACTCATTCTGATACCAAAATCAGAAAAAGATGTCACAAAAAAAGAAAACTACAAGCCAATGTCACTGATGAATATAGATGCAAAAATCCTCAAAAAAGTACTAGCAAACAGAATCCAACAGCACATTAAATGGATCATACACCATGGTGGGGCTTATCCCAGAAATGCAAGGATTCTTCAATATATGCAAATCAATCAATGTGGTACACCACATTAACAAATTGAAGGATAAAAACCATATGATCATCTCAACAGATGCAGAAAAATCGTTCAACAAAATTCAGCACCCACTTATGATAAAAACTCTCCAGAAAGTAGGCATAGAGGGAACCAACCTAAACATAATAAAGGTCATGTATGACAAACCCACAGCCAAGATCGTTCTCAACAGTGAAAAACTGAAATCATTTCCTCTAAGATCAGGAACAACATAAGTTTACCCACTCTCATCGCTATTATTCAACATAGTTTTGGAAGTTTTTGCCACAGCAATCAGAGAAGAAAAAAGAATAAATGGAATCTAAATCAGAAAGAAGAAGTAAAACTGTCACTGTTTGCAGATGACATGATACTATACATAGAGAATTCTAAAGATGCTACCAGAAAGCTACTGGAGCTAATCAATGCATTTGGTAAAGTAGCAGGATACAAAATTAATGCACAGAAATCTCTTGCATTCCTATACACTAATGAAAACATGTCTGAAAGAAAAATTAAGGAAACACTCCCGTTTACCACTGCAACAAAAAGAATAAAATACCTAGGAATAAACCTACCTAAGGAGATGAAAAACCTGTATGCAGAAAACTATAAGACACTGATGAAAGAAATTAAAGACAATACAGATAGATGGAGAGATATACCATGTTCTTGGATTGGAAGAATCAGCATTGTGAAAATGACTATACTACCCAAAGCAATCTACAGATTCAATGCAATCCCTATCAAACTACCACTGGCATTTTTCACAGAACTGGAACAAAAAATTTCACAATTTGTATGAAAACACAAAAGACCCCGAATAGCAAAGAAATCTTGAGGAAGAAAAATGTAGCTGGAGGAATCAGTCTCCTGGATTTCAGACTATACTACAAAGCTACAGTAATCAAGACAGTATGGTACGGGCACAAAAACAGAAATATAGATCAATGGAATAGTATAGAAAGCCCAGAGATAAACCCACACATATATGGTCACCTTATCTTTGATAAAGGAGGGAAGAATTTGAGGCAAAGATGTAGAGAACAAATGTATGGACACCAAGGGGGAAAGTAGTGGGGGATGGGGGTTGGTAGTGTGATGAATTGGGAGATTGGGATTGACATATATACACTAATATGTATAAAATGGATAACTAATAAGAACCTGCTGTATAAAAAATATAATTAAATTATTTGATTTTTAAAAAGGAGGCAAGAATATAGAATGGAGAAACAACACCATCTTCAATAAGTGGCGCTAGGAAAACTAGACAGCTCCATGTAAAAGAATGAAATTAGAAATATAAGGCCAGACTATAAAACTCTTAGAGGAAAACATAGGCAGAACACTCTTTGACATAAACCACAGCAAAGTCTTTTTTGACCCATCTCCTAGAGAAATGGAAATAAATATGAAAATAAATAAATGGGACTGAATGAAACTTAAAAGCTTTTGTACAGCAAAGGAAACCACAAACAAGACGAAAGCACAACCCTCAGAATGGGAGAAAATATCTGCAAATGAAGCAACTGACAAAGGATTAATCTCCAAAGTACACAAACAGGTCATGCAGCTCAATATCAAAAAAACAAACAACCCAATCCAGAAATGGGCAGAACCTAAATAGACATTTCTCCAAAGAAGATATGCAGATTGCCAACAAACACATGAAAGGATGCTCAACATCACTAACCATTAGAGAAATGCAAATCAAAACTACAATGAGGTATCACCTCACACCAGTCAGAATGGCCATCATCAAAAAATCTACAAACAATAAATGCTGGAGAGGGTGTGGAACAAAGGGAACCCTCTTGCACTGTTGGTGGGAATGTAAATTGATACAGCCACTATGGAGAAAAGTATGGAGGTTCTTTAAAAAACTAAAAATAGAACTACCATATGACCCAGCAATCCCACTACTGGGCATATACCCTGAGAAAACCATAATTCAAAAAGAGTCATGTACCACAATTTTCACTGTAGCTTATTTACAATAGCCAGGACATGGAAGAAACCTAAATGTCCATCAACAGATGAATGGGTAAAGAAGATGTGGCACATATATACAATGGAATATTACTCAGTCATAAAATTGAGTTATTTGTAGTGAGGTGGATGGACCTAGAGTCTGTCATACAGAGTGAAGTAAATCAGAAAGAGAAAAAGAAATACCATATGCTAACACATATATATGGAATCTAAAAGAAAAAAAAGTTTCTGAAGAACCTAGGGGCAGGACAGGAATAAAGACACAGATGTAGAGAATGGACTTGAGGACACGGGGAGGAGGAAGGGTAAGCTGGGACGAAGTAAGAGAGTAACATTGACATATATACACTTCCAAATGTAAAATAGATAGCTAGTGGACGCAGCTGCATCACACAGTGAGATCAGCTGCGTGCTTTGTGACCACCTAGAGGAGTGGGATAGGGAGGGTGGGAGGGAGTCGCAAGAGGGAGGAGATATGAGGATATATGTATATGTATAGCTGATTCACTTTGTTATATAGCAGAAACTAACACAACATTGCAAAGCAATTATACTCCAATAAAGATGTTTTTAAAAAAGATTACATAAAATTATTAAATATGACATGGAATTTTTCATCTTTCAAATTGTCAAGAAAAAGAAAAATTTTAATGGTTGTTTTATGCCACTGTTTCTGAAATAAACTGTCAATTTGCATTGCACTAATTTACATTCCCTCTTAGAGGGTATAAAAGTACGTTTTATCCTAACATTAGATGATCTGGATATTAATTAGCTCAAAAAATTTTGCCAGGTTGAAGGATGAAATACTGCATATTATTGTTTAATTTCCTTTTGCTACATAATGTGTTTAAATTTTGTACTCAAGTGTTGGTGGTTTCTGATTTTGTGTCTTGAAATGAGTCTTTCTTCATCACAAGATTATTATAATATTTTCTTATAAAAGAAAAACTGTAAAATACAGCAGAACATTAACAAAGAAGCTCTGAATATATTATAAGTGAGTTTATTTCCTACTTTGTTAGGAAAGCATATGATTTGTTAGTGAACATGTATGATTTTTATGATGAGAAAAATTAAAACATTATTGTAAAATCTTACATCAACCTTATAAGTGCAGCAAAACAATGTTTATTTGGAGAATTTTAAAATATGGGTATATTGTATCACCAGGCACTGTTTTTAAATCATTGTTGTCTGTGATGGTCATACCTAGATCATAAACTCCAAAGGAGTAAAAGCAAAGACTAGTTCATCTGGAATTTGTCCTAAATCACTCATTCATTTAACATGTGTTTGGTTTTCCTTGCCTGGGAACTCTTCTGGGCTGTAAGAACACACAGAAATGTGGGAAACATCTGTCCTCAAGGAATTCTCAATCTGGGAATGGGGAGAGCTGGGTAGTAAGGTAAACAAACAACTACAAAACAAAGAAGTGAGAACAGAGGTACATACAGAGAATAGAATTAGGTTGAAAAGAGGAAGACTTAAAGGAAGATAGTGACTAAAGGAATTTTGAAGTTTCCCAGAAGTTTTTAGATAGACTAAATTAGGAAAGGTCATGTTAAGGAAATAGGAAACCTGTCTTGATCAAGGAGACAGGTGAATTCTCCTGTTCTAGCTCTGAGGGGGAAAAAAAGAAAGATCACGTTTACTGGAAGTAAAATTATTATTTTATTTTAATTTCCAGTAAACATGATCTTTTTCCCTCCTCAGAGCTAGAACTGGACAATTCAGATAAATGGTTGATAGAATAATTGAAGTAAAAAATTCATGTACCAGTTGGTAGATAACATAAAGCCCTTCTGGGTAATGAATAACAGCTCATTAAATTAGGAGCCATGGAAACAGATTAATTTCCAGGGGATTAATTTCATGGTCTCCAAAGTTAGACAAACCCCTGCTCTTTTGTATTACCTTTGTGATCTTAAACAAATGTAATCATTCTGAACTTCCGTATCTTCATCTACTAAAAGGGAGTGACAGTAACTACCACTTGGCATCTTGTGAGGGTGCATGTGTAGTGTGATGAATATGAGTCTTCAAGGCCCCTTCAAATTTGGAGCAAAAGTATATCACCAGAGGTGATGTCATGCCTACAGGGCAGCCTCATGCTTATCCAGTGTTGTTTCTCTTGGGTTACAAGCTGTGCTTAGCTTTAGTGTAATTATGATGGGATCTATTATTCTAAAAGGATCAAAGACAAAGACAAACTGATAGAAGCTTCTTTCCCTACATGCAAATGTAGACTGAATTATTTGTGAGCAAACATGATACTGCATTGGTGAATTAACCAACATCCTACGGACATGGTGAGAATACTAGCCATGTCTAATTTGAGGGGAATTTCAGTGAGAATTGTGAACTAGAACTGAACCCCAGAACCTCAGAGAGCCCATTGCATTGTTCAGAGCTTGTCACCATCAAGCAGAGGAGGCCCTCTTAAGATGCCCCTCTTTAGACTCACTTAAGTTTACACAATAGTGAAATGGATCAAGAGGATAAATCTCTTCCTGTGGAGACAAATGGGGCTTCCCAAAGGAGCAGGAAAGGATTTTGAGAGAGCGATGTATGTTGGGAAAGGAGGAGCTTGGAAGAAAATGAGGATAAAGGAGCAGACATATAACACCTCCTTTTTGGAATGACATCTTGGTCATGATTGAGGCAATACCTACCCGAGAGACGTGTACCCTTCAACCCAATAATCATATGTTGAAGAACCTATCATGGACAGCTATCCATACATAGAAGCATACATGAGGGTTTCCACTGCCACATTGTTGTAATAGTGAAACAAGGAAATGATTTACACTTCTATTAAGAAAAGAAAGGTTAAGTAAGCTAAGAATATTGACAATGTGAAAGAATATTTAGAAATCTGAAAAATGTATTAACATGAAAAAATAACACATACAATGGCAAAAAAATGCAACCATTAAAATCATGTTTGTGAAGAATGATTAATGATATGGAAAAATATACACATACATAAAGAGATATATGTGCATATATATGCAGTAGGGCAAAAAATAAAATGACATGATACAGTATAATCTCAGACATGTATTTCTTTTTTTTTTTTTACATCTTTATTGGAGTATAATTGCTTTACAATGGTGTGTTAGTTTCTGCTTTATAACAAAGTGAATCAGTTATACATATACATATGTTCCCATATCTCTTCCCTCTTGCATCTCCCTCCCTCCCACCCTCCTTATCCCACCCCTCTAGGTGGTCACAAAGCACAGAGCTGATCTCCCTGTGCTATGAGACTGTTTCCCACTAGCTATCTATTTTATGTTTGGTAGTATATATATGTCCATGCCTCTCTCTCGTTTTGTATTTCTTAAAAATGCATGGGAAAAGAAACAAAGCAAAATACTTGTTAACAATGTTGCTTATGTTGCTTCTGAGTAAGGAGGTACTGATTGATTTTTCTGCTCATTTACCTTGAAGTCCTGCTCCAAAAGATGTAAACCTTATAGGTGATGATAGGAGCAGAGACGCAATCTTCATGGAGAGTTGTCAAGACTGCTCAGCACACAGCTCAACTATATAAAGGTACCAGGAGAGTGAACATCTGCAGTTTTCCCATCCGTGGTGCTTCTACATAATGTTGCTGAAACCAGGACGCCCCTTTATTCTAGTCAGGAGAAGAAGCAATATGTTACCAGTATCCAGAAGCTCCTTAGCAGCTTTTTATATAACCCTCATGAGCTAGCTCTTGGTTTACATCACAAACGCCTCCCGAATTCCTCTGCAGACCATTCCCTCAAGGTGGAGCTAATTAAACTATTGTGGCTCCCCCTCTAATTACTGGCTGCATTTTGTGAAAATTAATTGATATATCATATGCTGGGAGAGAAATCCCTTACCAGGGAAACAGAGTGGGGCATGCACAATTCAGCCATAGCTGGAAATTACTTTGGGGGGCAAAATACCATTGAATAGTTTGGTCTTCTCTCTTTGTTGTGTATCTCTACAAAGTCTGGAAACCCTTGGAATTTCTTCTATATATTTCAAGGTAATTCTTTTTATTTATATTCATTAACTTTTATGCCTTTTCTATCTCCAATAATTCTTTTTATTAACCCCCCTAACGCCATTCATCCTCACTCAAAAGTCTTGCGTCTACCCAGGGTGAGAAGTAGAACAGGAAATCAGCATACACATGGCTATATATTTTCATTGTATGCCAAGAGCATGCTTTACTTTAATAATCAAGAAAACTAGTAATATGTAATCAAGAAAGTAATCATAAAGTAAAATTTAAAAAATAAATTATGGGGGCTTCCCTGGTGGCACAGTGGTTGAGAGTCCGCCTGCCGATGCAGGGGACACGGGTTCGTGTCCTGGTCCGGGAAGATCCCACATACCGCAGAGCAGCTGGGCCCGTGAGCCATGGCCGCTGAGCCTGCGCGTCCGGAGCCTGTGCTCTGAAACGGGAGAGGCCACAACAGTGAGAGGCCCGCGTACCGCAAAATAAATAAATAAATTAATTAATTAAGAAGACAAGTTTTCCCTCAGAACTAGAAATAAATATATATTTTTATATACATGATATAATGAAAATATTTTATACAAAGATACTTGAATTTGGAATATGCCTGAATAATCAAATAGAAATTGAAGAAATATTTTCTTAAGTCATTTAATTTATATGTCTACGGAAAGTATTTTGAAGTAATCTTTTGTTTATAACTTTCTACATAATTCCCAAGACTATTAATTATAAACAGAGATTTTTTTTTAAATGCTGTTGGAATCCATTTACCTCGTGTAAGGATGTCAAAATCAGAGTCCAAAGGTTTATAGGAGTTTTTAATCTGCATGAAATAATCATGAAATATTCTCCCCGAATCCAATAAAATACTTACTGATAGAACTGGAATGAGTTGTTTTAGTTCTAAATTCAATTGAGAGAGCAGTGGAAAGTTTTAGGGTTTTTATTGTTATTATTATTTTCATAGTATTTCAGAAAACAACTTTATTTTTCTATCTCCCCTAAGCCCTGTGATCCTTCTCGCTATTAAAACATGTTACAGAAATCTTTCTTAGCATCTCATAATTCATAATGTAACCTTTAGGAGGAGAAAGAATTTTCTTTAACAGTTTCAGAAACATTCTTATCATTTCTGGATAGAATTTTAGAACTATGAAAAATTGTCTCACTGAATTTCAGCTAGTCATCCTAACCTCCAGTCATGCTGGCCAACACTTCCTTAAGTGTTTGTTACTTTACTTCTAAGACTATATATATATCTATATATATATGTATATATAGATATTTATGTATATACATATTCTATTTTGGTGCTTTATATTGTATCTTCAAATGAAACTGAATTCTTTATGATTTTTCCAGGTATATGGTTACTTCCTCTCAATTTCCTAAAGGTACTGTGTGCTCCAGTCCCTACAGCAGATTTTGCATTAATATCGCTACGCTAAATAGTTCTCAAACTTTTATATAGATGTGTCTATTGGGGGATAAATTCACTTCACTGAGGCAAATACCAGGTAGCATTTTCTATTTAACATTGTAAAAACACTTAGGGACATGTTAAATGAAGTTCCATAAAGCAGCAATGGTATATTGTCTATTACGGTAGAGTTTAAAAGCTAATTATGTAGTCATCTATGCTTAGTTACTGAACCATAGAAACACCTAAATGAGCAATTTGTAGTTATCCAATGTGAAATAGTTATCCTATTAACACTTAATTCAAAGCATAGAAAAAATGCCTTTCATAAAACCAAAGATAAAATAGAAACAAATACTTTCTTTAATGGTTAATGGAGCCCAATGCAATTAAGCTAACAAATATAGCATGCTCTCTTCTAACTGTTCTGTTTTCCTGTTCACCAGAAAATTATACATCAAATTACAGAGATTATTGTTAGGAATTTACATACCCCCTGTTCTTATTTTCATTAACATTTTCTCTTAAACCTCTTTTAATATTTTCAATCTTCATATTAAAACATAAAAGTTTTTATCTTTCAGAAACTTGAAAATAATGTACTTAAGAATCTTAATTTGCCACCTCCAATTCTTTTTGATAGGTATTATCTGAACTCAAGAACATTCCTAATGCAGCATTGTCATTTATAAAACAAGGATCCTGGGTGTTTTATTTGGCTGTCTTTGTTTGAAGGATTTTTGTTTCGTGTTTCATGGTCTCAATACAAAGTTCACTCCCCAATCATCACTTCTAGCTGTGTAAGCTTGGAGTAGGCAGAACTGCACCATGTACACTAGTGGTCGTACGGTACCCAGTGCAAGGCCTTAACTTCAAATGCTTAACTGATAACCCTTAAACACTTATCTTTTTTTCAAAGATTGGAAGAGATATTCCATAGCAAAACTGAATAGCTCTGAATGTAAAGAAAAGGAAAAATGCAAGAAGGATGAGAATAAAAGCAGATTATTTCAATTCATGTCCCAGCTCTGCCATTTACCAGCCACCACCAATGCTTTGTGATCTTTAGCAATAAGCTGAAATTCTCCAAAACTCAGTGATTTGTTTTTATTGTATTTTATAAAAGCACTAAATTTATAATGGATTAGAAATTTAAAAATAAAAGCTGGTCGTAGGTTATCATTTGAGAAACACAATATTGCCTACTTTATCAAGTTTCTTTGAGCAACCTAGTCGTCTTCAGTCTACTCAGTAACCTACAGGGCTGAAAAAGCAGTGCCCACAACTACATTAAATATGAGGAAAAGATTTCTGTACAGTCCTTCTAGATTGCAGACCAGCCATAGATTCTCAGTTCTCTCAGGAAGTGAAGACTACAAGTCAGTGGGAGAAATTGTTGAGGAAACAGAATGCTTCTGTTCATATCCCCTTCCCATTGGTTGCTGGTATCTACTTCCTATCCATCTCATCCTGTATATTAGTCAGAAAACTGAGCAAAAGTCGGTAAAATTAAAAAAGTAATTTTACTTTTTTAAAAGTAAATACACTCCCGCTGTCACAGAGATGTACAGAGTACACATTCTCATTATTTTTTGAGACTGCCTTTATCTTCCTCAAAAGCCCTCAAACCCTTGATAGTAGAAGAGGAAGACTGCATTTAATCTGACCAATCTTTAAATACCAGCCTGATGCAATAATTTAAATAGTGTTTTAAGGTAAAATATGCAACTGCTCAAATTTTGCATTTCCTTCTCTCCTGGCAGAGGTTTGTGGCTTATGTGACCTCACAGAGAAAAAGGAAAGGAAATCTTGCATCTATGTGCTGTCCTCTGATTCATTTGGTTTCCATGGTGATGTTTTTGTTCCTTTGGTTGCTGTTCATCCTGCTGGGATAAAGCTAGCAGCCTGTGTAAACTCCTGGTGCACATTTTCTTGTCTTGGTGAGGACCTGAAAGCTTGGCTCATCTGCATTCCAGGCCTCAAGCTTTACTTTAACCCCCATGCAGTCTGCTTGCCAGCAGTTCTGAGTAAATCAATACTTCTGATGCCTGTAACTCATTCTTGACACACAAGTGTGCTGAGGTACACAGCTCTGTATTAATGGAATACAGAAGATCTCCTTCATATATGAAAAGTCTTTCAAGTCTATCGTCAAATATTGTAAAATCCTGTTTTGAATGTTTTTTGACCTTATTGTAGCAATTCATTCCCACTCTCATGCCCACCTCATCCTTTCAGAGAAAGAGATGCCATTGTCTTGCTAAGGAAGATGACAAATAGTGGAAAGACAAAAGAGAAAAACATACTGATATTTTAATTAAAAATATAAAAATAATGGAAAAGCCTATAAATAAATGCAACATATTTCACCCCTCTTTTCCTGTTCATTCACAAGTTCACTGAAGAAAGTGAATGAGAGAGGAGAAGGGATGAAGAGTCCCCAGGTGCTAAATCAAGAGACACAAACACCAACAATCGGGGGAGCTGATAAGTGATTGGATTGGCCTGGCCAGGAGAGTAAGTCATTCAGAGCTCTCCAATATTGCATCGTAAAATCCATCCAAACTTCCCTGTATTCCTAAAATTGTTTTTTCAAACTATTTGTGAGAATCACTGATCTGTAAATCTGTTCAACAACAACTGCAGATCAAAGGGAAGTCCTCTGCTTTGATTTTCTAGAAAGCTGGGTAGTGAACATGAAGAAAAACATCTTAACTGGCCTCACATGTATTCCTCGTTTCTCTTTGTCCCTTTCTGCCTGACCCTGGCATTCCTTCACATGCTGTTCCATTATTGGTTGTAGGGCTCATAACATGAGAAAAAAATTCTAAATACCATTCTCCTTATCTACTGTACACTGCATGTGGCCATACTTCTCACGAACGTATTGTGACTGTGACATTTTAGAGCACTGCTGAATTTTCCTTTATTATCTTTTATTTTCTCTATATTTCTTTTGTGTCTATTGTTCTCAGAAGGTCATATAAGCATGGGTTTTTTTTCAGTACTTTTTTAAAGGTCCTGTCAACATACATTTTAAGAAGAAAAACTGTGTTATGATATCTTTTTATTTTCTCAATGTACATTTAGGCTGATTTTGTTTGGTTGTTTCCCTTATACTGAGTTTGAGTCCTGGGAGTAAGGTAATAAATATTCAAAATGTGTTCCCACCTGTCTTAAGCCCATTGCACATAACTATTCTTGTATAAATGTCAGCGCAACATTTTCAGCCCCATGGTTATTACAATAAAGAGTGAATCAATGAGTACAGAGCTTTCTCAATTGGTGTATTAGTTTGCTAGGGCTGCAGTAGCAAAGAACTTTAGTCTGGGTGGCTTAAAACAAGAGAAATTTATTGTCTCACAGTTCTGGAGGCTAGAAGTCCAAGATCAAGTTGTTGCCAGTGTTTGTTCCTTCTGAAAACTGTGAGAAAAATCTGTCCCCTTGCCTTTCTCTTAGCTTCTGATGATTTGCTAGCAATTTTTGGCATTTTTTGGCTTTTAGATATCTGCCTTCATCTTCATATGGTGTTCTCCCTGCGTACATTTCTCTGTGGCCAAATTGCCCCCTTATAATGAGGACACCAATCATATTGGATTAGGGCTCACCCTAATGACCTCATCTTAATTGATAACATCAGCAACAACTCTATTTCTAAATAATGTCACATTGTGAGGTTTGGGGGTTGGGACTTCAACACATGAATTGAGGTGAACACAATTCAATCTGTAACACTGGATATCCCAAGGAGACACATATTTGGATTTTTTAGACTGTCACCTCAAAGGTTATTTTCAGAAAGAGTTCTTTGCAAAAGATCCTCTTACATCTAACCATTTGTGGTGTCACAACACTTGACCCAATTCATGAAAGTGAAGGCTAAGTTTCATATTTAAAATATTCTCAAATTCCCTCCTCAAGTTACTCTGAGTGCAGGGGCTGAGTAGTTACACAGCCACCCTGTTTTATATAAACCGGGCATTATATAAATGCCTTCTTAAGAGATGTTCACTTCATGGTAGGTTGAACCATCCTCGAAGGTCTTCTTGTGACCAGAGAAACCTGCTACTCTGGCCAGAAGGGAAGGTGATTCTCAGGAGACTGAGCTTGTGCACTAATGTGAGATCCAGGAGAGAAGTTCCCAGCACAAGCTCTGGGACAGAGTAGGCACTCAGTGCTTCCTGGATGATCAAGTTGATTGAATGATGAAGTGTGAAGGCCAAGCACACATGAAATGCAGTTCCATGAAGGAGAAATGAGAGAGGCTGTTTCACCAAGAATAGAATAAATACATAGAGAAAGATCTGCTTGTGGTCTTTTGATTTCATCCTACCAGAATAAACTGCTTAGGAGCCATTCTATTGTCATCTAATTAGATACTGCTTAGTCCTATCTTTGCATTTTACAAATAAAGAAACTAAGAGCCAGAGAGGTTTAAACAGATTGACTTGCTTTCTATTAGCATTAAGGTCAGTACGAAAATCGAAGCTTCCCTAAGCCCAGTCAATTGCTTCATTTGATTTTTTCTCACTCTTTCAGCTAGGTAGAGTTGCACAGTTATGGGTACCATTTGGGGCTATGTCATAACAAAGATTCTCTCTCCTTGACCAAATTTAATATTCTGAGCCATCTTTTAGACTTAACCTTTGGGCTTCCCTGTTCATCTTTGCCTTGCCCATTCTTAGCAAGAATCCTGCTAAGTTACTTAGCCAGACACCCCAGCCCTTGATATCTGATCACCCTTGATATTTGATCAAATTCTTCATCCTCTATCATCCCCCAGGCAATATCTAATCACCTTGGCCAGCCTTCAGCAAGAATCCTGTCAAATTGTTTAGCCAGAATTTCCCCTTTACCTCTGATGTCTCCTTTTAGTAATGTTCCATTCACTCTGCTCCTCGGCTATAAATCTCCATTTGTCTACGCTGTATTGGGAATTCAGCCAAGTTTTATTCAGCCCAGTTGTATGTATTTATGTGTATATGCACTCACATACTTTTTTTTCTTATAAATGCCAATACCACCTACAATAAGCTTAATTACAAAACATCTAACTAAACTTAACTGGTCAAGTTTATGCCAGCGGCATACAAGATTCTATAACCTCTACTTTACAAAGCAGTTAGGGCCTTTACTCATTGGTAAATTAGAGTTTAAAATTTTTTAAGGGTAGAACCTACATATTATTTACCATTGTTATCAAAGCCTGACATATATTAAGTCCTGAATGAAAATTAGTTGACATTAATTCATAAACGATGGATGAATGAATGTATAAATGAATGATATCTCTGTTCCTGATTCCAATACCAACACCCCAACTGAACTATATTTATTGTAACTTTATATTCAATACCCAAATTACTTCAGAGGAAATATATATATGTCACCACATCTATTTGAAGAAGGTAAATTTTAGAGGATGATTAACACAAACACAACAGGTGAGTAGCCAGCCACGTATCCTAAGAAATCACCTCCTTGTTCATCTCTGCCTTCATGTGGTACAGGTTTCAGTATATTCATATGGACTTGGTGCTGATGGTGTGAGCAAGGTTTTATATTCTTTCTTCTGTGGTAGCCGAAGTCCTCAAGGATAGTGACATGGTGTCCTTTTTCTATTGTCTCCATGGTGACAAGAACTCTGCATCTTGTGTCTACTTGAGATATGTTGGTGACTGGATCTTATATCCAAGGTTTTCTCTGGTGAGCAACACCTTAGCCGATTAGCATGAATCCAGAATGGCATATTTAGCAGATTTCAGCAAGTATTTTATTGGATTCCTTGATTCCTGGGCCTGGTCAATAATCCTGTAATGGTGAAGTTTGAGGGCTTTGGCTTCACTCTCTTTAGAAAGGACAATCTGATACAATGACTACAATAGATTGTCATAGGTGTAATAAACGATTGTTTGCATATTCTAATTTAAGGAATACTATCCTGTTTCCCAATATCATGATTATTGGAAAATCCCTTCATTTGAATTTAAATATTCCAGCTAAAAGCCCTCTGGGAAGAATGAGAGTACATAATCAAAAACGGGACACTAGGGGGCTTCCCTGGTGGCGCAGTGGTTGAGAGTCCGCCTGCCGATGCAGGGGACGCGGGTTCGTGCCCCGGTCCGGGGGGATCCCACATGCCGCGGAGCGGCTGGGCCCGTGAGCCATGGCCGCTGGGCCTGCGCGTCCGGAGCCTGTGCTCCGCAACGGGAGAGGCCACAGCAGTGAGAGGGCCGCGTACCACAAAAAAAAAAAAAAAAAACAAAAAAAAAAACGGGACACTGTACAGGAAAGATTCTGACTGAATGGAGAGAACGAGGATACCGCTCTATCAGGAAACATTGGCTGGGTCATCACAATGGGGTCAGTCATCTAAGGGCCGCCATAAGACATGGTGCCTGAAAAAGGCAGCAGCATCCTCCAAAGATAGGAATGGTATGAAGAAAAGAAGCTTTGAGGGAAAAGGCCTATTTTATACTTTTCCTCAAACTTAACCTCTAAGCTTCCACAGTCTTCCACGTACTAGCGAATGACAGAAGGAACACTCATTTTAACCTCTGAAACAACTTTGCAAAGGGTTTTCAAAAATTCCCTTGCATAACACATGTGGGGAGTAATTGTTTCACAAAATATGATACCCCTAACTAAATTTGTGTTAATTTCATACTCTTCTCTCAAAACAAATAAAGAAAACACAGGTATCCATCTGAGATCTGCAAAATCATAATAAGAGAAAGAAGAAATGAGTTTATTGTTGCTCCCATTCAGTTTGCTGTCCTATTTCTATTTGACCTACTCTGAGTTTTTACCCCAGTGTCCACAGATAAGGAAGGAGGCAAAATGAGTTCTGCCCTTGGATGTAACTGCAGCCACCATCTATAATGGATTCCTGTTACCGAGTCTAGGCTCATACTGTTCCCTGTGTGACAGGCCAATAATCGAGAGATGAGGTGTTGGGGGCAAGGAATA
Source organism: Phocoena sinus (assembly GCF_008692025.1). Classification (NCBI taxonomy): domain Eukaryota; kingdom Metazoa; phylum Chordata; class Mammalia; order Artiodactyla; family Phocoenidae; genus Phocoena; species Phocoena sinus. The sequence goes on from NC_045779.1 coordinate 22,873,398, forward strand.
GTGACTTTATTTGGAAAGCTGGCAAACTGAGACTATGGTGGGCTTGTGCCCCAAAAAACCATCTTGGCCGAGTCAGAATTCAGGCTCCTTTTATACTAAAAGGGGAGGGAGTAAAGTCAAACACTTCCTGGTTCCCATCAGCCTCCAGAGGGGATGTGTTCATGTCTTCCTTCCTGCAGTTCTTCACAGGTGGGCCTGGTCAGGATGTTTCCTGTGAGCTAAACAAAGGTATTTTAGCTTAATGCTCATTACCGGGGAAGCAGGGTTCCCAGAGTTGGGCCATTGTGTATAATTTAACCTTATAGGCAACATCCCTTTAGTGATTAACTTGTAATATCAGTAGAACACAAAATGTTCTTCCCTATTACAGCCCAACCATTTCCAAATGTCAGGCTTCAGAGAGGGTAGAGGAAATGTGGCCTGTGAATAAGAACAAGACTATGTAAAATTACATTTTCCCCTATTTTCTTTGGCTCACTCACTTTGGACTTCTAACTGACGATGGAGAGGGCTATTTCATGTATGCTGTCTCCTAGTCTTACTTTGAATCCTGGTGCTGCACCAAGATTATGCTTCCTTCCCAGTTCTCTGGTGTGCTGGCTGCTCACTCTTATAATCCTCAGGGTCAGGAGGTGTGATCAACGTCTTCCTGAATCTTGATCAATGCCATTACTTCCTGACCCTCTAAAGCAATCATCTTGAAAGACGTAGCATCTGGAAATACCATCCTTTCCTCTCCTTGTTGCTCTCATCTACAGACCTCTCACTGAATACCCCTCATTTACAGCAGACTCCCACATCTGAGATAGACTTCATGTCTACTCCGAGTCCTCCCATAATCCTGGGAGAATTCAGCACTCAGGTGGTAACTATCCAACTCCCTGACCTCTCAATTCTTCAGTGGTCTCATATATCCAATGACATATAACTCTGCTCCATTATAGCTGCTCACTCCCATGACCTCGCCCTGGTCATTCGCCTTACCTGTAACCACTCTAATTCCAAAATATCTTGCTTTGTGCTCATAAAAATTTCAATGCCAGCTTTAAAAAAAATTTATATCTTTTATGATCCTCTAGTCTTCTATTTTCTCCCAATATAGGAATCATATACTGAATATTGCTTGAGCTAATGAATGAGTGAACAAACCTGTGAAATAAAGAGGAAAAGGTCAATAACTCAATTATAATAACATTTCTTCTTCTATTGAATAGAAAAACCTAAATCCTGTGGTGAGTCTGGTCCTGAGTTGTTGGGCTACACTGCTGAGTCCAGATAAAGCTAGGTTTCCTGCCTCCCAATGTCATTACTAAATACCTGGAATTCCATAGTGTGTCAGGAGTGGAGACAGAAAGCACAGAGAGAATCAGGAAGAGGTCCCTTACCACATTAACACTAGTAGAATTTTTATTTGAAACATGAAAATACTCCTTCAAACATGTCTTTTTATAGCTGAGGAGACAAAATATGTATGTGTGTATGTATGTACAAAATTTCTCTTTTTCCTTACTTTTATTCCCCCTGTAGAATTAAAAATGCATAAATCCTTTCCCTAGACCAGCTGATTAAGGGGAACGCCACTCCAGAAATGTTTTGTTTTTCTTCCTTCTGACTTTGTGTTTTTGTTTTTATATTTTAAAAATAAAACATCTTGTCATTTGCCTTTACAGAACCAGATAAGGAAAATGTTGGTTTTCTTATCTTTTGTGGTCATAATAAAATAATTTTAGGAATGACAATAAGACAAGTAATATACTTATCTCATGGTCTTTATGAGTGCATTTAAAAGAATGCTTGTTTGGCAAGATATCTGTCAACTTCCTTGGAAGAACAGAAGAACTCTTTCCTTATTTTCTAGTGGTACTAAGAAAATAGAAATAATATTGAGAACACATTTTCCACATGTTTCTGATAAAGCCTAATATTTTCTAGTGTGCTCATTCAGAAGAATCCAAACAAAACATCAAAAATAGGGAGAGCTAATATGTGGTCCACACCCACAGCAGACATCATCCATTGTTATTGCCATCCTTTCCACTGAGCATAGCAAAGGCTTGTAATCCTCTTCATGACAGGAGTTTGCTATGACATTAAAACATCCTTTTACAACAGTCATTATTTTAATGTGCTTTTCTTTAATATTCTTACATGCTTGAAATCCTTCTTGAATTAAATGATACACAAGGGATTGAAATGTTTTTCAATTTCTCCAAGTTCCTAGAGACCTTATATTTTCCTGTGTTTTAGATATGTCACATAACTCTCCTTTTTCAGCGAGCTTTCCTCTTGTTCTATTTCTAATATTAAAACATATATACAGATCTTAATTAAAACAGATTTGAAATTTAAGTCAGAGCTGTTTCATGCACACCAGCTGTTTATAAACACCTTAATAAATATGCCTGAAATGGGAGTTTCAAGAGACAGAAGAGGAAGTTGCCTAATTATTTAGTAGCCTCAACTCAAGTGCTCCAAAAACATCTGGTTAATAAGGAATTTTGACAAATGATAGCTTTGGCTTCATGTGTAAGGAAAAGCTTCCTGTTGTTTGATTCTGAAGTTTACAGTTCCAAGAGAATAAGTTCAGAAATGAATTTCACCAAAAGTTAATATTCTGACATATCTTGTAACAGTATATCCAGTAATCAGAGTATTTAATCAGCTTCTTTCTGCCCATCTGATGGTCAACTTCATATCATAAGAAGACAGAAGTTGCAAATATATGCTCCTATTCTGCTGAGATAGACCCATTAATGATGTCCATGCCCTAAACCCTGCAATCTGTGACTATGTTGCCTTACATGGGAAAGGAACTCTGCAGAAGTGCTTAAGGATCCTGAAATGGGGAGATTTTCTTGATCATCTGGGTGGTGGTCCCGTGTAATCAATGTAATTACAAACAGATTTTATAAAGTAAGAGAGGGAAGTGGTAGCATCACAGAGAGATTTGAAGATGTTATGTTTCTGTTTTTGAAGGTGGAGGAAGGAGCACGAGCTAAGAAATGCAGGTGGCCTCTAGAAGCTGGGACAAAGGAATAGATTCTCCCCAAGAAGCTCCAGAAGAAACACACCCTGCCAACACCTTGATTTTAGCCCACTGAAGCCCACTTCAGACTTCTGACCTCCAGAACTGAGATAATAAATTGGTGTTGTTTTAAGTTGTTTCCTAAAAGCAAAACAAGAATATTTTAGATTCAAAGCAACACAATATAAAAAATATCCACTGTCTGAATAGTAGCAGATCATCAGAAGAGGGCAATGTGAGCAAAGTTTTTTTGTGAATGAATAGAGTATTCAGGTTTAGTACATCAGAAACATTAAATTTCAATTCATGAAGTAAAAGACTAACTGGAGATACATCTCTAGATCAGAAACAAAAGTATAAAGAGACAAAAATGATGAGAATAAATATGAAGAAAATGAGGCAAAGGCAATATGTCCCTTTTAAGGTGATAATAGAACTCATGAATAGAATCTAGAACAAAAAAATCATAGCAAAAATGGTTTCTGAACTGAAAATGACATGGTTCAAGAAATTTAAGAGAAGCTTGATTATCTACCCATATTCAGAACACATTTAAAATTACCTTACAAATTTCCAAGTAAATTAAAAATAAGTACAGCTTATGTTAACTTTAATCTCTTCCCACAGGATTAGCTTCTGGAAAACAGTAAAATAAAACCTGCTACCCATAACATCTTTATGTAACCATGTTAATTTTTGTGGATGAAACATATAACAAGGTGTTTTAGATGTTTATAGAAATAAAAATAGATTTTTCTATCAAGTTATCCTTCCTAGATAGATGCCCTTCAATTAGTGAATCAAAGTTTAGAATCTATGTTGAGTTGTAGATCAAAGAGACTGATGATAAATATTTAAGCCAAAAAAAGCCAATGAAATGACTTAAGTAACTATGGAATTTGGAGCTAGAGTTAAATGCATAAAAGTTATGTGAAAAAAATCTGTATGTTGGAAAGAGTTTTAAAAAATACAGATTTATATCCCCTGAATTACACTACAGAAAACCAGGAAAACTGCAGGGGTGTGAGATATAGTAGATAAATGAATATAAAAAGAAAATAGATGCTCCTTAAATAATAATAAACTTTTAAAATCTGCTGGTTTTATTTCAAAAATTAGGCAAATATAATTTTAAGAATTTTTACATAAATATATTTTTAAAGTATTTAAAAACACAAGATAACCACTAATTCAATTAAGAATTGAATACATACCATGTAAATTATTGCAGAAGTTAAGACAAAACATATTTAGTTTATATAGCCCTCTAAAATATAGAATGAGAAAATGAAAAAAAAAAAAGTTCTTTAAACAAGAAGCATACCACATGAAGATAATAAAGTCCAAGCTAAAATGAGCCCTTTGGGAAACCTCCTGCCCTGTTGGTGGGAATGTAAATTGATACAGCCACTATGGAGAACAGTATGGAGGTTCCTTAAAAAACTAAAAATAGAACTACCATACAACCCAGCAATCTCACTACTAGGCATATACCCTGAGAAAACCATAATTCAAAAAGAGTCATGTACCACAATGTTCATTGCAGCTCTATTTACAATAGCCAGGACATGGAAGCAACATAAGTGTCCATCGACAGATAAATGGATAAAGAAGATGTGGCACATATATACAATGGAATATTACTCAGCCATAAAAAGAAAAGAAATTGCGTTATTTGTAGTGAGGTGGATGAACCTAGAGTCTGTCATACAGAGTGACATAAGCCTGAAAGATAAAAATAAATACCGTATGCTAAAATATATATATGGAACCTAAAAATATATGGTTCTGATGAAGCTAGGGGCAGGATAGGAATAAAGACACAGATGTAGAGAATGGACTTGAGGACAAGGGGAAGGGGAAGGATAAGCTGGGACAAGGTGAGAGAGTAACGTTGACATATATACACTACCAAATGTAAAATAGCTAGCTAGTGCGAAGCAGCTTCATAGCACAGGGAGATCAGCTCTGTGCTTTGTGATCACCTAGAGGGGTGGGATAGGAAGGGTGGGAAAGAGGTGCAACGGGGAGGGGATATGGGAATATATGTATACATATAGCTGATTCACCTTGTTATACAGTAGAAACTAACACAACATTGTAAAGCAATTATACTCCAATAAAGATATTAAAAAATAATAATAATAAATTTTTAATTAAAAAAATAAATAAAATGAGTCTGTTAAATCTTATTGTTTTCCAAATTATATACAAGGAGCAGCATAAAAGGGGAATTCTAGTAATTATATATTTTCAGACTCAGTCCTAAAATAAAATGTTAACTTTTCTCTCCATACACATCCTTTGGTTCTGTTCTTCATTTTCTCTGTCCATCTCTACTTCATGCTTCATTTAGTTTTTATGCATAAGTCTTGGCTCCTGGAGACATCATTTACGATGAGAGAAACATCCCCTCCATATAGCATGGCCTGACTTCTAGAGACCTCTAACCCATGTGTTGGTCCCAATAACAGTATTCCTACTCCTGGGAAGTAAATCAAAATATTTATAAAAAGTTGTTAAACTAAATATAAAATAAAACTCATTTAAAGACAACTCATATGAATTAAAATTTGGCTATATGCTGCAAAAAATTAAGATGCATGGTACAATATGATTGCAAATAAAGAGCTAGGTAAAGGTATATTTGGCAAACATAGATAGTGTCCCAAATACATTTCCAAGCTACATTTCTGTAGCTTGTTTCACAGAATTTAGGTTTATTCAGCCCTTATTGAGATATTGTGTGGGCACTGGGTCTTATTGAACAAATTCCATTTGTCCTGGAGTAGGTATGATTGTTCTGAGGGTGACATTTAAGTCCTGGGTACTCAAATTCAGGTAAACTGATCTAGTTGCAAGAGAAAATGTAGGCCAATACAGGCTTTTATTTCTTTTTCCAATAAAGTTTGTATTCTTTTCCTACATAATTGGATGAGTCACTGATTTTACAGTTTGCAGTCTTCTCCCTACAGAGAGTAGAGCCTGAAGCATCCTAACATTCTCATCAGCAATTTTTGTTTCAAGCCTGGAATTTTAATTTGATGAAAGATGCACCAAGATGAAGAATCCTGCATCAAGTTTTTTTTTTTTTTGTTTTTTTTTTTTTTTTTTTTTTTTGCTGTACGCGGGCCTCTCACTGTTGTGGCCTCTCCTGTTGCGGAGCACAGGCTCCAGACGCACAGGCTCAGCGGCCATGGCTCACGGGTCCAGCCACTCTGCAGCATGTGGGATCCTCCCGGACCAGGGCACGAACCTGTGTCCCCTGCATCGGCAGGCGGACTCTCAACCACTGCGCCACCAGGGAAGCCCCTGCATCAAGTTTTACATTGCAGAGAGAATCTCTTTTTTCTTTTAGACTAGAACCTTCATGTCTTGCTTTTCACTATGTGTGGAAGTACTTCAGAGCTTGCTGAGCTAGCCATCTAAGGCTAAGCAAATTTCTCTAACATGTAGAAAGCTCGTTTTTCCTTTTGACTCTGACATAGTACAGTTAGTGTTCACGGCTGCTACATAAATGGTTTGCAAAATCAATGAAAGCATTACAGGGCCAGAGTTAGCATGCACTTCTCCTGGTGACTCTGGAGGCATGTTACCTTCCAAATAAAGTCACCTTCCCAGCAGACACACCACAGCTCTTGTTTCGAACATCCCAGAGGCCGATGATCCCGACTGGCTAGTGACCCACAAAAAAATTGTACCACCCTGTTTATGAAAACTATCAATATGTAGCCTTTAATAAGTACTCCTGAGAGACGCAAGAGGGAAGAGATATGGGAACACATGTCTATGTATAACTGATTCACTTTGTTGTAAAGCAGAAACTAACACACCATTGTAAAGCAATTATACTCCAATAAAGATGTTAATTAAAAAAAGTACTCCTATTAGTTAATTACTCAGGGGTTTCATTTCTACCCAACAAGTACCAAATATTTAAATTAACATCCTTGATTTTTAATAATAGTAGATTGATTAAGGATCTATTTTCGATTTTGAAAAATATTCAGAAGATTCCATAAGGAAAAGAGATGAGATAATATAAATAATAGACCAATCACCCACAGTGAATTTATGAAGTAGATAGTGGGATAAACCTGGATAATGGAGTTTTTATGAATACACTAGTCACAAGACGGAGAAAATATATAACCAATGGCTCTCTCTAATTCAGTTCTTCTTTTAATCTTTTCATATCTTCTAGAATTGTGGGTCAATACTTTGAATAAACAGTGAGACCGTACATTGTGTTAAAGTGACCTAAACCATGAACAATCAGTTTTATTTCAGTCAGAGATCATGCTTGGACATGCCAGCTAGCAGAATGGCAAAGCCTGTCACAGCAAGGAGAGGATAAAGATAAGCTCTTCCAGGACTTTCTGGGCTAAAAAATAAAATATCTTGTGAATCTTTCTCTGAATCTGAATAAAAAAGTGAATCCCTAACCAGTCCTTGCCCGTCCTCTTGTGAAGATGGCTGAGAAACACAATAAAAGAGGGACCATTAAGGCCTGGGTCAGAGTTTGAGATTCACATCCTTCTCATATATTATTTCAGTTGGATGTTTTGTTTTCTGTGGTTTTCAGAACTGATACTAGAACACTGAAGCACTTTCCAAACTACTATGTTGTAAAGGCCAAGAGTTTTAGAAACATTCTGACACAAACTAAAAAGCCATGATGTATTGAGAGTGTTATGGGTCTCATTAGATAGGCATCAGATGAGTGCAAGGCATGAGGCTTGCAGGATGGGGATATCCAGCTTACTAGCTGCTCTGAGTATTTTGGTTAAGCTGAATCTGTAATACAGAATCTATTATGTGTGGATGCAATAAATGCAGTGAATGTGAAAAGAGAGTATTATTACAAAATTATTTTCTGTTGCAACATACATGCACACACATGGATTCATGTGCACACACACACACAAACACACACACACATTCACAAGCAGTGTTTACATACCTTCTGAATTCAGTTCCCTCCTAAGAATTCCCAAAGATGCTTACCTCATTATTTTTCACCTGGACTTTTGCAATAGCTTTTAAAATTATTTCTCCATTCTTTGTTCACCTTCCACAATATGCAAATGCGACTGTCATTAGACATAGATTTAATCATGTCACAAAATCTTCAAAACAAAATCTACATTCATAACTATGGTATATTTAAGCCAGATTAAGACATTTTGCTGCCTCTAGTTGGTAATTAATTTATCACTGCTTGAAACCAATAGTCTTTCAATACTTGTTCCTCTATTATTTATGGATGAGGCTGAGCATCCATGTGAAAAGGGGCAGAAGAAAGCACTCAGCCTCCCTCCAACTGTCATGCACAATTCAGCTCTGGTTCCAACTTGCTTAACTTGTTTTGCCAAATGAAAGTCACATTAGCAGTCTGATCTTTCTTAAGAGGGAGTTAGGATACTCCTACCTTATTATGTAGCAATTCCACTCCTACATGTTTGCCACAGAAAATAAAAACATATGTCCATGAAAAAGAAATTCACAAAAAATTATTTATAATATAATTACACCAAACTTGAAAAAAAGCACTAATGTGTTTCAGCAGGAAAATGAATAAATTGTCCTACATTCACGGAATTCTAGAATTCCTAGAATTCATGGAATTCTACTCAGTAATAGAAAAGAGCAAATAACTGTTACGCACATAAACATGGATGAACTTCAAAAATGGTATGTTAAGTGAAAGATACTAGACCAAAAAATTCCATACTACATACATTCTTTTATATGAAAACTAAATACAGGCAGAACTAATCTATGGTGAAAGAACAGATAGTGTGCAGGAGAGAGAATTAACTAGAAGGGGTATATGGAAATTTCTGGAAGATGGAGATATTCTATATCTTGTTTCTTTATGGGAGATGATTTCAGAGGCATATACAATTGTCAAAGTCTATCCAACTGAATGCATAAGCGGCATGCACTTTATTTTATGTTAATTTTATCTCAGTAAATAAGGTAGTTATGAGCCATCTCATCTTTTGTTGTTTGAACCTATTCCTCTGTGGTACCATCCCTTGTCACAAGTAGCCAATAAGTTTTCTTTGCTAACACATTCAGAATTTTTTCTGAGATGTATCACAGTAAATATGCTTTCCTCTATATTATTAACTTTCTCATAAATTATTAGCACCCAGTGATTTTATGCAGCTCAATATAAATAAATGCATTGAACAAGTACTCAGCTGGGGTGGTACTAATTTGGGCTCCATATCTGAGGATACTGACAAACTTATTCCACTCTGGTATTCTAGCTTCCTCTTCTGAAACTGCTCAGTAGAAAGCCTATATTCATTTCAGCTGCAAAGAACAGCTGATAATTTCCTGGACATATCTTGCAATTTATCTAGTGTTGCATAGTGGTTACAGAACATAGCTGCCTGAGCTTGAATATTTCCTTTCACATTTACTACCTAAGTGAATTTTGCTAAACTACATAACTGGTCTATGCCTCATCTTAATTTATGTAAATTGGGCATATATATCCAACTCATAGGATTTTATGAGTATTAAATGAGTATGTGTGTGGCTTAGAATAGAGCCTGATATATAGTACAATGTGTTAGTTATTAATATGTTAATATTATTATTAGCACTTCAGACATTTGCACTTTTTTTCATTTATTGTTTTATTACTTATTATTTTCCTTCTCATTTGATTTATTTTTTTTAATTAATATCTGGGATTTTTTTAACATCTTTAAGGGAGTATAATTAGTTTACAATGGTGTGTTAGTTTCTGCTTTATAACAAAGTGAATCAGCTATACATATACATATATCCCCATATCTTCTCCCTCTCATGTCTCCCTCCCACCCTCCCTATCCCACCCCTGTATGTGGTCATAAAGCAACAAGCTGATCTCCCTATGCTATGCGGCTGCTTCCCACTAGCTATCGATTTTACATTTGGTAGTGTATATATGTCCATGCCACTCTCTCACTTCGTCCCAGTTTACCCTTGCCCCTCCCCATGTCCTCAAGTTCATTCTCTACATCTGCATCTTTATTCCTGTCCTGGCTCTAGGTTCTTCAGAACCTTTTCTTTGTTTTTTTTTTTTTTTTTAAATTCCATATATATGTGTTAGCATACAGTATTTGTTTTTCTTTCTGACTTACTTCACTCTGTATGACAGACTCTAGGTTCACCCACCTTACTACAAATAACTCAGTTTCGTTAAGTTTTATGGCTGAGTAATATTTTATTGTATATATGTGCCACATCTTCTTTATCCATTCATCTGTCGATGGACACTTACTTAGGTTGCTTCCATGTCCTGGCTATTGTAAATAGAGCTTCAACAAACATTGTGGTACATGCTTATTTTTGAATTATGGTTTTCTCAGGGTATATGCCCAGTAGTGGGATTGCTGGGTCATATGGTAGTTCTATTTTTACTTTTTTAAGGAACCTCCATAGGGTTCTCCATAGTGGCTGCACCAATTTACATTCCCACCAACAGTGCAAGAGTGTTCCTTTTTCTCCACACCCTCGCCAGAATTTATTGTTTGTAGATTTTTTGATGATGGTCATTCTGACTGGTGTGAGGTGATACCTCTTTGTAGTTTTGATTTGCATTTCTCTAATGATTAGTGATGTTGAGCATGCTTTCATGTGTTTGTTGGCAATCTATATACCTTCTTTGGAGAAATGTCTATTTAGGTCCTCTGCCCATTTCTGAATTGGGTTGTTTGTTTGGGTTTTTTTTGATATTGAGCTGCGTGAGCTGCTTGTAAATTTTGGAGATTAATGCTTTGTCATTTGCTTCATTTGTAAATAGTTTCTCCCATTCTGAGGGTTGTCTATTCGTCTTGTTTATAGTTTCCTTTGCTGTGCAAAAGTTTTATTAGGTCATATTTGGGTTTTTTTTGCTTGTTTTTATTTCCATTTCTGTAGGAGGTAGGTCAAAAGGGATCTTCCCGTGATTTATGTTACAGAGTGTTCTGCCCATGTTTTCCTCTAAGAGTTTTATACTGTCTGGTTTTAAATTTAAGTCTTTTAACCATTTTGAGTTGATTTTTGTGTATGGTGTTATGGAATGTTCTAACTTCATTCTTTTACATGTAGCTGCCCACTTTTCCCAGCACCACTTATTGAAGAGGCTGTCTTTTCTCTATTGTAATTCTTGCCTCCTTTATCAAAAATAAGGTGACCATATGTGCGTGGGTTTATCCCTGGGCTTTCTATCCTGTTCCATTGATCTATATTGATGTTTCTGTGCTGGTACCATACTGTCTTGATTACTGTACCTTTGTAGTAGAGTCTGAAGTGAAGGAGCCTGATTCCTCCAGCTCCATTTTTCTTTCTCAGGCTTGCTTTGGCTATTCAGTGTCTTTTGTGTTTCCATACAAACTGTGAAATTTCTTGTTCTAGTTCTGTGAAAAATGCCTTTGGTAGTTTGATAGGGATTGCAATGTATCTGTACATTGCTTTGGGTAGTATAGTCATTTTCACAATGTTGATTCTTCACAATGGTATATCTCTCCGTCTGTTTGTATCATCTTTAATTTCTATCACCAGTGTCTTATAGTTTTCTGCAAACAGAACTTTTGTTTCCTTAGGTAGGTTCAGTCCTAGGTATTTTATTCTTTTTGTTGCAATAGTAAATGGGAGCATTTCCTTAATTTCTCTTTCAGATATTTCATCAGTACTGTATGAGAATGCAAGAGATTTCTGTGCATTAATTTTGTATCCTATTATTTTACCAAATTCATTGATTAGTTCTAGTAGTTTTCTGGTAGCATCTTTAGGATTCTCTATGTATAGTATCATATCTGCAAACAGTGACAACTTTAATTCTTCTTTTCTGGCTTGAATTTCTTTTATTTCTTTTTCTTCTCTGACTGCTGTGGCTAAAACTTCCCAAACTATGTTGACTAATAGTGGTGAGAGTGGACAACCTTGTCTTATTCCTGATCTTAGAGGAAATGGTTTCAGTTTTTCACCATTGGCAACAATGCTGGCTGTGGGTTTGTCATATATGACCTTTATTATGTTGAGGAAAGTTCCCTCTATGCTTACTTTCTGGAGGATTTTTATCATAAATGGGTGTTGAATTTTGTCGAAAGCTTTTTCTGCATCTATTGAGATGAACATATGGTTTTTCTCCTTCAATTGGTTAATATGCTTTATTACATTGATTGATTTGCATGTATTTAAGAATACTTGCATTCCTGGGATAAACCCCACTTGATCATGGTGTATGATCGTTTTAATGTGCTGTTGGATTCTGTTTGCTAGTAATTTGTTGAGAATTTTTGCGTCTATGATCATCAGTGATATTGGCCTGTTGTTTTCTTTTTTGTGACATCTTTGTCTGGTTTTGGTATCAGGGTGATGGTGGCCTCGTAGAATGAGTTTGGGAGTGTTCTCTCCTCTGCTACAGTTTAGAAGAGTTTGAGAAGGTTAGGTGTTAGCTCTTCTCTAAATGTTTTATAGAATTTGCCTGTGAAGCCATCTGGTCCTGTGTTTTTGTTTGTTGGAAGATGTTTAACCACAGTCTCAATTTCAGTGCTTGTGATTGGTCTGTTCATATTTCTTCCTGGTTCAGTCTCAGAAGGTTGTGCTTTTCTAAGAATTTGTCCATTTCTCCCAGGATGTCCATTTTATTGGCATATACTTGCTTGTAGTAATTTCTCATGATCCTTTATATTTCTGCAGTGTTAGTTGTTACTTCTTTTTCATTTCTAATTCTGTTGATTTGAGTCTTCTCCCTTTTTTCGTTGATGAGTTCAGCTAATGGTTTATCAAATTTGTTTATCTTCTCAAAGAACCAGTTTTTAGTTTTATTGATCTTTGCTAATGTTTCCTTCATTTCTTTTTCATTTATTTCTGATCTGATCTTTCTGATTTCTTTCCTTCTGCTAAATTTGGAGTATTTTTTTTCTTCTTTCTCTAATTGGTTTAGGTGTAACATTAGGTTGTTGTTTGAGATTTTTCTTGTTTCTTGAGGTAGGATTGTATTGCTATAAACTTCCCTCTTAGAACTGCTTTTTCTGCATCCCATAGGTTTTGGGGAGTCTTGTTTTCATTGTCATTCATTTCAAGGTATTTTTTGATTTCCTCTTTGATTTCTTCAGTGATCCCTTGGTTATTTAGTAGTGTATTATTTGGCCTCTATGTGTTTTTATTTTTTACGGATTTGTTTCCTGTAATTGGTATCTAGTCTCATAGCCTTGTGGTTGGAAAAGATACTTGACATGATTTCAATTTTCTTAAATTTACCAAGGCTTGATTTTTCACCCAAGATATGATCTATCCTGAAGAATGCTCCATGAGCACTTGAGAAGAAAGTGTATTCTGTTTATTGGGGATGGAATATCTTATAAATATTAATTAAGTTCATCTTGTTTAATGTGTCATTTAAAGCTTGTGTTTCCTTATTTATTTCATTTTGGATAATCTATCCATTGGTGAAAGTGGGTGTTAAAGTCCCCTACTATGATTGTGTTACTGTCAATTTCCCCTTTATGGCTGTTAGCATTTGCCTTATGTATTGAGGTACTCCTATGATGGATGCCTAAATGTTTACAATTGTTATAACTTCTTCTTGGATTGATCCCTTGATCATCATGTAGTGTCCTTCTGTGTCTCTTGTAATAGTCTTTATTTTAAAGTCTACTTTGTCTGATATGAGAATTGCTACTCCAGCTTGCTTTTGATTTCCTTTTGCATGGAATATCTTTTGCCATCCCCTCACTTTCAGTCTGTATGTGTCCCTAGGTCTGAAGTGGGTGTCTTTTAGGTAACATATATATGGGTCTTGTTTTTGTATCCATTCAGCCAGTCTATGTCTTTTGGTTGGAGCATTTAATCCATTTACATTTAAGGTACTTATAGATATGTATGTTCATATTACCATTTTCTTAATTGTTTTGGGTTTGTTATTGTAGGTCTTTTCCTTCTCTTATGTTTCCTGCCTAGAGAAGTTCCTTTAGCATTTGTTGTAGAGCTGGTTTGGTGGTGCTGAATTCTCTCAGCTTTTGTTTGTCTGTAAAGATTTTAATTTCTCTGTTGAATCTGAATGAGATCCTTGCTGGGTAGAGCAATCTTGGTTGTAAGTTTTAACCTTTCATCACTTTAAATATGTCCTGCCACTCACATCTGGCTTGCACAGTTTCTGCTGAGAGATCAGCTGTTAACCTTATGGGGATTCCCTTGTAGGTCATTTGTTGTTTTTTCCCTTGCTGTTTTTAATATTTTTTCTTTGTATTTAATTTTTGATAGCTTGATTAATATGTGTCTTGCTATGTTTCTCTTTGGATTTATCCTATATGGGACTCTCTGTGCTTCCTGGAGTTCACTGACTATTTCCTTTCCCATATTAGGGAAGTTTTCAACTATAATCTCTTAAAATATTTTCTCAGTCCCTTTCTTTTTCTCTTCTTTTTCTGGCACCCCTGCTATGATTCAAATGTTGGTGCATTTAACATTGTCCCAGAGGTCTCTGAGACTGTCTTCAATTCTTTTCATTCTTTTTTCTTTATTCTGATCTGTGGTAGTTATTTTCACTATTTTATCTTCCAGGTCACTTATCCTTTCTTCTGCCTCAGTTATTCTATTATTGATTCCTTCTAGAGAATTTTTCAATCATTTCTTGTGTTGTTCATCATTGTTTTTTTGCTCTTTAGTTCTTCTAGTTCCTTGTTAAACGTTTCTTGTATTTTCTGCATTCTATTTCCAAGATTTTGGATCATGTTTACTCTCATTACTCCAAATTCTGTTTCAGGTAGACTGCCTATTTCCTCTTCATTTGTTTGTTCTGGTGGGTTTTTACCTTGCTCCTTCATCTGCCCTGTGTTTCTCTGTCTTCTAATTTTTCTTAACTTAATGTGTTTGAGGTCTCCTTTTTGCAGGCTGCAGGTTTGTAGGTCCCGTTGTTTTTGGTGTCTGCCCGCAGTGCGTTGTTTGGTTCAGTCAGTTGTGTAGGCTTCCTGGTGGAGGGGTTGGTGCCTCTGTTCTGGTGGATGAGACTGGATCTTACCTTTCTGGTGGGCAGGACTGCATCCGGTGGTGTGTTTTGGGGTGTCTGTGACCTTATTATGATTCTAGCAGTCTTTCTGCTAATAGGTGAGGTTATGTTCCTGTCTTGCTAGTTGTTTGGCATAGGGTGTCCTGCACTGTAGCTTGCTGGTCGTTGAGTGGAGCTGGGTCTTAGCATTGAGATGGAGTTCTCTGGGAGAGCTTTTGCCATTTGATATTACATGTAGCTGTTACATCTTTGTTGGACAGATGTCCTGAACTCAGCTCTCCCACCTCAGAGGCCCCAGCCTGACACATGGCCGGAACACCAAGACCCTGTCAGACACACAGCTCAGAAGAAAAGTGAGAAGAAAGAAAGAAAGAAAGAAAGAAAGAAAGAAAGAAAGAAAATAAACATTAAAATAACAAAATTTGAAAAATGTAAAAGTAATTAAAAAGAGAAAGAAAGAAGAGAGCAACCAAACCAAAAAACAAATCCACAAATGATAGCATGTGCTAAAAACTATGCTAAAAACAAACAAACAAAAGAAACAGACAGAATCCTAGGACAAATGGTAAAAGCAAAGCTATACAGACAAAATCACACAAAGAGGCATACACACACACACTCACACAAAGAGAAAAAGGAAAAAAAATATATCTATATATATTTTAAAAAAAGGAAGAGAGCAACCAAATCAATAAACAAATCTACCAATATTGATAAACTAAATACTAAAGTAAGAGAAACATAAAACCAGAAACAAATTAGATGCAGAAAGCAAACCTCAAGGCTCCAGTTTCTTCCAAAGTCCTCTGTCTCAATTTTGGGATGATTTGTTGTGTATTGAGGTATTCCAGAGATATAGGGTGTTGATTGTGGAGATTTAATCCGCTGCTCCTGAGGCTGCTGGGAGAGATTTCCATTTCTCTTCTTTGTTCGCACATCTCCCGAGGTTCAGCTTTGGATTTGGACCTGCTTCTGCGTGTAGGTCACCTGAGGGTGTCTGTTCTTTGCTCAGACAGGATGGGGTTAAAGGAGCAGCTGATTTGGGGGCTCTGGCTCACTCAGGCCTGGAGGAGGGAGGGGTGCACATGTGGGGTGAGCCTGCAGCGGCAAAGGCCTGCGTGATATTGCAACAGCCTGAGGTACGCCGTGCGTTCTCCCGGAGAAGTTGTCCCTGGATCCCGGGACCCTGACAGTGGCGGGCTGCACAGGCTCCCGGGAGGGGAGGTGTGGATAGTGACCTGGGCTTGCACACAGGCTTCTTGGTGGCTGCAGCAGCAGGCTTAGCATCACATGCCCGTCTCTGGGGTCCGCACTGATAGCCACGGCTTGTGCCCGTCTCTAGAGCTCGTTTAGGCGGCGCTCCTCTCTGGCTGGTGAGTACTGGTTGGCACCGATCCTCTGTGTGGGAATCTCTCCACTTTGCCCTCTGCACACCTGTTGCTGCACTCTCCTCCGTGGTTCTAAAGCTTCCCCCACCCTGCCACCCCTGTCTCTGCCCGCAAAGGGGCTTCCTAGTGTGTGGAAACTTTTCCTCCTTCACAGCTCCCTCCCAGAGGTGCAGGTCCTGTCCCTATTCT
This sequence comes from Phocoena sinus, assembly GCF_008692025.1. Lineage (NCBI taxonomy): Eukaryota > Metazoa > Chordata > Mammalia > Artiodactyla > Phocoenidae > Phocoena > Phocoena sinus. The sequence continues at coordinate 22,889,995 of NC_045779.1, forward strand.
TTGGTCTGTTTTTCTTTTTTCTTTGCCCTTCCCAAGTACGTGGTGAGTTTCTTGCCTTTTGAAAAGTCTGAGGTCTTCTGCCAGCGTTCAGTAAGTGTTCTGTAGGAGTTGTTCCACACGTAGATGTATTTCTGATGTATTTGTGGGCAGGAAGGTGATCTCGATGTCTTACTCCTCCGCCTACTTGAAGGTTTTACTTTTACAACATTTACTTTGTTGTAAAGAATTTTCTCCTTGACTCGGACTTCCTTAAAAAAGGAATTTACTTGTGTTTGTAAAAGTTAAATTAGCATGGGACATGGAATCATATAAATGGAATCATATTCAAGGAAAGTGTTTTGAGTTTTTCATAATTAATTGTTTCCATTTCATGACAACATTAAGATTATTATGAAAACTGATGTTCTGTTTCCTGGAGTTTTGTCCACATTAAGCCTCATGCTAAGATTGTCCACTTATTTCTTGCATTTTATTTTATCAGCATTGTTATGGCACAGATGAGTAAATAAAATGCTTGGTGAATATCTGCTTTGTCACTCTGGCAGCTATTTCCGCAATCTTTCAACACTCCTCTTTCCTTCAACACTCACAGAAGATGCCATGCTTCCCAGAGGCAATAGAATCCACTTGGTAGAAACATTCTCAAGTTTTTGTAGTCCCACCTATGCGTATACCTACTTTCCTGCCTATCCTTGCTTGCATCCTTCCCCCTCATAGTGGAAAATGTTATCCTTCTGTGTTCCAGATGCCATCTGCTCACAACTTTTTCAAGGACCTCAGTCTAGAGATTTCTCCTCTATCTGCTTTCTCCCCTCCATTTCTCTCATGTATTGTCAACTTCTTCTTCTCTACATATTTTGTTGTTTAGTTTAAGAATATTTATTTTGCAGTATAACAACTAAACATCTTAGTTGTAAAAATTTCACATGAACATTTATAGTAAATTTTTGGATTGCCTGTTCCTTTTCATTCCTTTTTTTGTGTAACAATTTTATTGTGATGTAATTCACTTACCAGCTATTTGAAGTACACAGTTCAATGCTTTTTAGTAGATTCACAGAACTCTGCGACAATCTCCACAATTTTAGAAAATTCTTGTCACACCCAAAAGAAACCCTGTTCCCATTAAAAATCACTCTCTATGTTTCCTCAATATCTCACCGCCAGCCTTAGGCAACCATTAATCTTTCAGCCTCCACAGTTTTGCCTATTTTGGACATTTCATGTAGTAAAGAGAATTATATTTTAAAAGTTCTTTAAAGAATTCTAATATGGCTTCTTTTATTTCTCATAATGTTTTCTAGATTCATCTATATTATAGCACATATCAGTACTTTTTATTGCTGAATATTCCATTATATGCATTTTCCACATTTAATTTATTCCATTCGTCAGTTATGGACATTTGAGTTGTTTCTACTTTTTGGCTATTATGACTAATACTGCTAATATGCTATGTGTACATAAATATTTGTGTGGACATATGTTTTCATTTCCCTTGGGTGAACAAGTAGGATGTCCAGTAGGAGCTGGATCATACTGTAATTTCCTTGGCTCAAATTTTTGCCTCTTAAATACATAGTCTTCCTTCAAAATCCAACTGCATTTTCACTTTTCCTCTCTACCACGAACAGTGAGTAAATCATTCCATCTTATCTGCTTTTATAACGTTTCATACATAAATATGTTGAGTGTTTTATTATTGTTGTTATAATTATGAGTTTATAAATCTATCTCCCCACTCATTGTGAGAGTTTCTGTGGAAGGAAAGAAATTTTATTCATCTTTTTTTCTCCAGCTACTAACTCATAGTTCTCAATAGATGGTCAACTAAGAATTCAGGCATGAATGAACAATTTGTGGCTTATTCCAGTTTAATAATTCAATTCAACAGCATTACATATTGTGGGTCAGGCATTGTACTGTGCCTTGAAGATGAGTAAAAAGAGGCTCCTGGTCATGAGGGCAAAAACAGAGAAAAATGCACAGGAAGGTTTCCTGCAGACACCCTGCACACGTTGGCTCAAAAGCCCATGCCCTTTCTCCTGATTGCTCAGCCTCACAGTGTCTGTGCTCTGCTGGAAAGGAGATGGGGAGAAAGCCAGGGAACCAGACAGGAATGTTGGAGCAGGAGCTTGCCTGCTGAGTGGAAACTGAAAGGTGATAACAGTCAGAGGCCCAAAGTAGACAGATGAGCAGGAACCTAGGTTTTAGAATAGATACTATTTCAAATGTGATGAGATTTGTATTTATTTCAAAGGCCAAGGCAGCCCAGTATTATATCTAAAAGCAGACCACTAGCCAAAAGTGTTTTTAGCTAGACTGAAATATGGCGGAGAGGGCAGTGGGAAAAGGGGAGGCCAGTTTAAATCTGGAGATGTTGTTAAGTTATTTATTTATAATGTAACACATGTTGATTGAGCAAATATCAATACAAAGGCCCACAGTGTGCTGGCCCTTGGGAAACGGGAGTAAGGAAACGTCCTGACTGATATACGCATACATATATATATGACATACATATGTGTATTATTTCCTCATTTGTAAGACACCATCACAAATTTAATATTAGTTTTTTTGGGGAAAAGCACTACGTAAAACATAAAAGTCAATTGTAAGATACATTCCAATATTTGAAATGTAATAATATGAAAAAAAAGTTGTGTTCTAAAATTGAGGAAACGTTATACAATATACTAAACGTTATACCTATCTATAACATATTTATGTTATATAATATTCAAATAAACGAATCTGAATGATACTGAGTGCTAAGTGTTTTTCACATGTGATCTCATCCATTCCTCCCCACAACCAAACTACAGTAGGGAACACAGATGGAGCACGCACAATGTGCTCTTATATTTTCTATGCAATCTTACCAACAACTCTACCAGGTAGGTACTATACTGTGAGAAAACAAAGACAAAGTTATTCCCCAAGGTCACTGAATAACTAGTCCACAGACATGGAGTGAGTGGGTGAGCCAAAATTTCAACCCACGCAATATGTGTGTCTGTGCTTTAATTGTAAGACAATACCACTTCCTACATAAGGCAGATTTTATCCTTATTTTACAAATGAAGAAACTGGAGGTCAGAGAGAGTGATATGATATTCATAAGTAGTTCATAAGAATTTTAAAAGAAATTAAACCTGTTTTTTTACTATTTTATTGAGATATAATTGACTTACAATATAACTTACCATATAAGTTTAAGGTATACAGCATAATGATTTGACTTATCATGAAATAATTGTCGCAATGTTTAGTGAACATCCATCATATATAGATGTAACATTAGAGAAATAATTTTTTTTTCCTTGTGATGAAAACTCAGGATTAATTCTCTTAACAACGCTCATATATAACGTACAACAGTATTAATTATATTTATCATGTTGTATATTACTTTCCTGGAACCAATTTATCTTATAACTGGAAGACTGTACCCTTCGGCTACCTTCATCCTATTCCACTTTTCCCTACCCTACCCCCACCTCTGGTAGCCACAAATCTGATCTCTTTTTCTATGAGTTTCTTTGCTTGTTTTTGAAGTATAATTGATCTACAACACAATGTTAGTTCCTCGTACACAACATAGTGATTCAATATTTCTACACATTTCAAAATGATCACCATGATAAATCTAGGTACCGTAAGCTAAACTTGATTTTAACCCAAACCCGTGGGTTCTAATATCTGTAATTTTTTGCTATATTTTTGCCATACCATCAAGCTTTTCTGAATGAGTAGATTGGTAAATATGCTCATATAAAAATTAGTTTTGTTTTAAATGTCTCTTGGAAACATATATTCTTAAGTAAATATCTGTTGTGTATCTTCAAGGTTAGGCTCTGTTGCTCTGGGGATATATTTAGGAATGAGAATTTTGCATGACACCTCTCACATCACACTTGAAGGAATTTGGGGACAATCTCTGTCCTGAAACACATTGCCCTTTAATGTTAAGCTATGTGTCATTAGTACAGACTAGCATGTTAGGCTTATATAAATGAATAGGTAACCTTTTAGCCCTTAGCCTATACTGCATTTTAAAGTGCTTCATATATTTATTATTTATCACAACACTTATTTTTAAAAATTACAAAATATTCATTATTATCACAAAAGCACACTTGATTTGTTGATTTGAATGGGTTGCAAGAAGAGCTTGAGAATATTTACTAGTGGCCATCCTTTTGTGTATAGAAATTCATGTGAAACACCCTCACTCTTGAGCTTCCAAACATTCCCAAGCTATAAAAATAAAAACAGAGCAAAAGTTCTTTTTAAAAGTGACATGAAGTCATTATTTAGAAAATGTTCTGACCTTGGACATTTAAACTCTTTGCTTCCTTTATTCTCTTTTGCTCACTATTGGAATAGCATGCTTTGTCTTGAGTGTTAGTTTCTAGCTTTCACAGAAACTTTTCTTGAAGTCATGAAGAAAAATGTACATTTTACTGACAGTCAAAGGGAAAATGTCTCAATACCATAACAGCATACTGAAAGGAAATAGAAAAAATAATCCAGGATATTTTTAAGAGATTCATTTTTGGGTTCAGGTAAAGGATTACATAGAATTAATGCCTTCTAGTTTTCTTTTCTCTGGAATGTATAAAAAAGATGTATTAGTTTCCCATTGTTGCTGTTAACTACACCTTACAGCTCTTTCCTTCCATTCCATTATGAAACCCTCTGCTATGTTTAAAACCATCCACCTCTGGCTTTAATTTATGTTCAATTTACTAAAAAAAATGTATTTTTTTATGAAATATCTTTTTTTTTCAAATCTGATATGTTTTCCTCATATCAAAAGACATGGAGAGGGAACTAAGAAAAACATTGTTATCCTTTGGTACATTAGTTATCTGTTGCTGAGGAATATACTACCATAAATTTAGCATCTTACAACAAAACACATTTAAGTATCTCACAGTTTCCATGGATCAGGAGTCTGACACAGTTTTCTGCTTCAGGGCCTCACAGATTGCAATCAAGTTGTCAGGAGGGCTGGAATCTCATCTGAGGCTCAGGGTTCTCTTTCAAGCTCATATGATTGTGGCTGTTGGCAGAATTCAGTTCCTTGGAGCTGAAGACCTGAAACGCTAGGTTCCTATAGATTGCCCACAGTTCCCTGCCATGTGACCCCCTCTATAGGTGGTTTACAACACAGCAGTGTGCTTCCTCAAGGTCAGCAGGAGAGCAGACTGAGTCTGCTTGGAGTCATAATGTGTATAGATAATGTGCTATAATCATGGGAGTACTATCCTTACCTTTACAGTACAATATAATCACAAGAGTGACAGCCCATCCCAGTTTCTATATTCTATTGGTTCAAAACAAGTCACATGTCCCACTCACACCCAAGGGGAATGGATTACACAAAAGAATGGTAATAAATAGCCTGACTCCATTTTTGATGTTTTATTGCATACAACTTTTATGCTTCACCCTTCCTTCTTCCCCTTCTGCTCACATCTGAGCAAGTGATAGCAAAGTCCTTCCTCTTTGGGGCCTGTGGGAAAGTCACATCACACAAGCCCTGTCTACATGTAAGTACACTGACCTCAGTACCCGGTCTAACTACCATAACAACCCCAAATCAAATTCCTTTCCCTGCTCTGTGAAGCCATTGTCAGACCAGGCCAAGACACCTGTCTTGCTCTCCTACAAAGCCTCGTTATGTGAGTGATACACATTTTCATACCCTCTGGTGTAAGTATGACATCATCATTCTTGACTTCTGAACCAGATTTCAGGTGCAGGGTCCAACTGTTTCTGCAGAGTGTTTACAACAGGCATAAACACCAGGGAATGGGGATCACTGACAGTCACCCTGGGGTCTATGTACCGCACCAGCTTTTGATGCTGCAGCAGGAAAAATGCATAGTCCCTCTAATTTGAAGCTTCTTTAGAGCTTCTGTTATGGGAGGTATAGAAACCATGTTACAGGAGATTCTGCCTTGCCATTATAAAAATAGGTTGGATAACTATAGATATAAGAAAAACAACACTTCTGATATTCCATATTTTCAGACATCAGTAGGCATAATCACAAACTTGATTATATGCGCAATTGACAAAGAATATTTTGAAAATGAAAAGGTGAGAAATGTTTAAATATTGAATGAGCATGAAATATGTGTGTATGTATACATATATACATGTCCTCAGCTGTACCTGGTCATAGGAAAAGTCCAAATGGTCATAGGGAAAGTCCAAATGGATCCTGATTAGTTCTGCATTGGTCAGGAAGTGAAGTGTTTTTTAAACTCCCATCTCCTCACCAGGTTTCGAAGACCTCCAATTTTCATTCAGTTAAACTTCCAGTATGTTTTCCATTTGTCTATAGACAATGGGTCAGTAAGGAGGAGGGGGAACACATATTGGAGAATAGCTAGTAATGAACTCTCTCAGCTTTGCTCCCCAGTACTTGTAATAGAAAAGTCCAACCTTGTCCTCTCCTTGGTGGAATCAGACCTCCCTACTCTTCCTCTCTAGGTATAGTCCTCCTTTCCCACTGTCCTTGCTTTACTAATCTTTGACTACCAAAAATATACCTCCATTAGTACATAGGTGTGTCATTCTGACTTGTACTTGTACACGTATCTTTTTGAGTCTTTTTCTATTTCAGTGTAGGGTTAGGGAAGTAAAAATAGCTCCCAGCTTAATAATAGAGAGTAGAAGAGAGGGGCAAAAACTCAGAAGAAGCAGAAATTAATATTTTGAGCTATAACTCTGCCTCCAGAAATAGATTTGTTTGTTTTAAGTTAGATGCTCTTCCTCAACCAATAATAAGATGCATTAGTTAAATATACATAAACACAGTATTTTTAATATAACAACTTTGTGGGGAGCTTATTGTGGCAGGGAATATGTTTCTTTCTTCTGTATAATTATTACAGTGTTCATAATGATGCCTGGCAATGAAGGCACTCAATAAATACAGATTTAATTGAGCTTTATATGCTATACTTAATAACAAATAGTTTAATTAGAACAGAGGTTCTCACTTATGCTAACATACTATTATTCTTTATCCTTTGACTTGTGAAATAAATTTATTGTACAAATCTTAAAATTGCTTTTATTTTCCCCCCAAAATAAAAAATATGTGCTTTTGGTAGGGTATAGGAGCTGCAATAGGTTAATTTTTATCCTTTCGTTACTAATTGATTAACATGGCATACTGACTTGTGACTCTGCCACTCAATATTCAGCTTTTCTTTCTTTGTTGCAAAGTTGTATCATTTAACTGTTGCTGCATAACAAACCATCTCAAGACTTGGTTACTTAAAATAATAATTATTAAATCTCATATGTCACAAGGCTGTGTGCTGGTTGATCTTGACTATGCTTGCTCATATTTCTACAAGTTAATTCTACTTCCTGTGTCTGTCATCTTCCTCTTAAGCCCTGAGGGTCAGTCCAAGCACGTTCTTCTTGCATTATGACAGAGTCTATAAAGAGCAAGATTTCTCAAATTCAACTGTATTTCTATTTTAGATTGAATAATTCCTTCTTTTGGAAAGTTGTCATATCCATTACAGGATGTTTACGAGCATCACTGGCCTCTACTCACTAGATGCCAGTAGAATCCCCCAAATCGTGACAACTAATAATGTTTCCAGAAATTGCCAAATTCCCCTGGGAGAAAAATTTCCCCAGGTGAGAACCACTTCTCTAGCAGCAGAAATGTGCAAGGCTTCGTGAGTCCTGTGCTTGGAGCTGCACACCATCACTTCTACTTCATTCTATTGGCCAAAACAAGTTAGATGGAGAACGAAACAAGAGGAAGGGCAGACCAACTTGCTCATGGCAAAGTTACATGGGAAGGGGTATGAATACAGGTAGATTGGAAGAACTGGCTGTTAAAACAGTAAATGTACCTTAGCAGTTATAAGTTCAGGAATTTTGCTCTAGTATAGACTCTCTTCCAAGCCCATAATGTTTTCCATAATTTTCGATCTTATTAGAACAAATTTCCAGGACTTGGATCCTGTGCTATGACTAATTCTCTTTTGGTCTGATTGTTTGCAATATCTACAAGACATAATAAGTAGAACATAAATAAAATAACATTACCTCTTTTATACTTTACATATTAGGTTTTTCCAATATAACACAAAAAGCAGTCCAATCTAAAAATTATTTTCTTTTAACTGAGGTATAGTTGATCTACAATGTTGTGTTAGTTTCTGGTGTACAGCAAAGTGATTCATTATGTATATATTCATATATATTATTTTTCATATTATTTTCCATTGTGGTTTATTACAGGATATTGAATATAGTTCCTTGTGCTATACAGGAGGACCTTGTTGTTTATCTATTTTATATATAGTCGCTTGTATCTGCTAATCCCAAACTCCTAGTTTATCCCTCTCCCACCCCTTGCCCCTTTGGTAACCATAAGTTTGTTTTCTATCTGTGAATCTATTTCTATTTTATAAATAAGTTCATTTGTGTCTTTTTAAAAAGATTCCACATACAAGGAATATCATATGATATTTGTCTTTGCCTGACTTACTTCACTTAGTACGATAATCTCTAGGTCCATCCATGTTGCTGCAAATGGCATTATTTCATGCTTTTTTATGGCTGAGCTGTATTCCATTGTTTATATATACCACAACTTTATCCATTCATCTGTCACTGGACATTTAGATTGCTTCCATGTCTTGGGTATTGTAAATAGTGCTGCTATGAACATTGGGGCACACGTATCTTTTCGAATTAGCATTTTCTCCACATATATGCCCAGGAGTGGGATTGCTGGTAAATCTACTTTTAGTTTTTTAAGGAACCTCCATACTGTTTTCCATAGTGGCTGCAGCAATTTACATTCCCACCAACAGTGTAAGAGGGTTCCCTTTTCTCCACACCCTCTCCAGCATTTTTATTTGTAGAATTTTTAATGATGGCCATTCTGACTGGTGTGGTTTTTTTGTTTTGTTTTGTTTATTTTTGGCTGCGTTGGGTCTTCATTGCTTCACACGGGCTTTCTCTAGTTGCAGGGAGCAGGGGCTACTCTTCGTTGCGGTGCGCAGGCTTCTCATTGCGGAGCACAGGCTCTAGGTGAGGGTACAGGTGCTCAGTAGTTGTGGTTCACGGGCTCTAGAGCTCAGGCTCAGTAGTTGTGGCGCATGGGCTTTGTTGTTCCGCAGCATGTGGGATCTTCCCAGACCAGGGCTCAAACCCATGTGCCCTGCATTGGCAGGCAGATTCTTAACCACCGCGCCACCAGGAAAGTACCTCAGTGTAGTTTTGATCAATCTAAAAATTATTTATACTGCAATATTAAGTTCTATAAATGATAATAGTTATTCCTCACTTTAAAAAGGTATATTCAGGGACTCCCTGAAATTCAGCTTATTCAGCCAACGAGTATATTAGACTGGATCATATGAAACTGCCAATACTGAGCAGAGTTTTTTAACCTTCAAACATAGCAATTTTATATGATTCAATATGACATATAATAATATCAGTCCCGCAATGGTTTTTAGAGTATTAAAAGAGTCGATATTAGTTGATTGTGAATCAAACCAAGACATACAGTGGTAAATAAACAGAGAAATACAGAAATCCATGATATTCATACAGAACAATCTCTAAATCAAGGCACAACAGTATTTTTCAGGAAACATCTGCTCTTTTTTAATAGCTTTGATCAAATTCCGAATTTTAAAAAATAAGATCACAAAAATTAGAGTTACGACAATGGTTGGAGGTGGTGAGGAGAGGGAAAAAGGATAAAAGAGAGAAAAGAAAATTTTCTTCAGAAAGAGAACAAAAAGTAGCACAAAAGAGATTAAAAATGAATTCAAGGTCTGTTATTCTGAAATATTCCTGTGGAGGAAAAATGAATCTATTGTGTTTTGTTTTGTTTTAATTCTCTAAAGCAATCAGAGAAATTAACACAAAGATTAAAATGTTTTCTTTTGAAGCTGGATAAAAGGTGAGTCATCCTTCGAGACAAGTTTCCTAAAAAGAGAATTTGAAAGGAATGAAGTGATAAAAATACAGAGTGAGCACAAGTTTTTATTAAATTTTTGTTAATTATAAGAGAAGACTGTTTAGTAGTGAGACAGTTGGCCACTGTGTTGTTATACTCACTTTGTGATGAATATAAACAATATCTTTCTTTAAAAAGCAGTAAAAAGTAAACACTGTAATTCTTAGATTAGAGGTTCCAAAACCAAATTAATCATCAGAATTACTAGGGATGCTTTCTTAAAATAAAAAATAAAGCACAGAGACCCCACCCAACTGACAAACTTAGAATCTGGGCTTGAGGTTCGAGAATATGGTTAAGAAGCTCCATAATTCATTTTTATCACTTAAGTTTGAAAAATCTCAGTTAAAACTAGTGTTATTTTTTATTTATTTAAATTAATTGTGTTTCCACACATGAGAGTCCAAGTCTTTTTTCAGATTCTTATGCCTAGTTGCTCTTTAGTGTTCAACAAGTGACACTTTGTCTTCTCTGTGCTCCGAGGTTCTGTCTGACATTAGGTTAGTAACTATTAATCTTCTAGGTTGCCATAACAAAATACAACAGTGTGAGTGGCTTAAACAGAAATTTATTTTCTAACAGCTCTGGAGGCAGGAAGTCAGGTCAGTGTGGCAGCATGGTTGGTTTCTGGTGAGAGGTCTCTTCCTGCTGGTAGATAGCCAGTTTCTCACTATATCCTCACATGACCCTTTCTCTGTGCAGGTGGAGAGAGAGAGAGAGCCTGAGCTCTTTGGTGTCTTTTTTTCTATAAGAACACTAATCCTATGGGATCTCATCTCACCCTTCTGATCTCATATAAACTTAATTACTTCCCTAGAGGCCCCATCTATTAATACAACCACACTGGGAGTTAACACTTCAACATATGAACTTGTAGGGAGATACAAATATTCAGGCCATAATAATAACCAATTACTTTACTCAAAAGAATCAAACTTAGCTCGTTTCTAGATGTGTTTAAGAGTATCACCTATGATGAAGGAAACAACCTTAAATGAAACGGGCTGTGTTTACATCTTTTTTCTAAAATGCACAGATATCCAGAACATTGTATAATGCCTAAAATATTCAATAAGTTGTTGTGTGTTACATAATTTTATTCTCTTTAAAGGACCAAGGAGAATACTTACGATGTCCTCCCTTAAACATTGGCTTTGTTCTCTGGCTTCATCTGCTGCAGAACCCTAAACATCTTTCAAAGGCAGGAGCTGGGAGGAGTTATTGTGTTCCTGATGGAAGAATCTGAAGAAAGGGTGTGTGGAGAGGTATATGCTTCTGGAGCAGTCGCCAATTTACAAAGACAAGTTTTTTACAAGTAGTTTACAAAGACAAGTTATTGATTTTTTTCTCTTGGAGAAAGAAAAGCTATAGTAAAAAAAAAAAAATCAGGAACATTCATGCTATGCTCCTGATTAATTCCAAATCAGACTGAATAAGAAAGATTGGATCTTGGTTAGTTAGTTGAGGCAAAGACAAAAAAATCCTAACTTTAGTCCTAGCAATTTCTAGGATTAATTTAAGGAAAATAATCAGACATGAGATCAAAGATATAGGTAAAGCATGTTCATCAAAGAGCTATCTCCTCCATCATTTCATTTTCCTTTCTCAGCTTCTTTCTGAGTTTTGTCAGTTCTCAGAGTTGGGTTTTTTTCCCTCTCCTCTTGACTTATGGGTTTTAAAAATAGAAAAATAAAAATTGAAATATCTAAAGTACCAATAAAGGGAGAATAATGAGTTAAATAATAGTATATTCAGACCATGGGACACATTACAGTCAATAAAAGTGGTAATTACAAGAAATTTTAATGACATAAAAATATTCCCTATATAATAGTAGTGAAAACAGCAAATACAGAACTGTACTTAGTATTGTGGTAATTTTACCTAAATATAAATAGATAAATAAACAACATTCTAGTAAGTAGATTAAATATATACTCATACAAAAAAGATCAGAATGAAATATAATTTTAAACTTTACCTGTTCTAATTTCTGGATGGTGAACTTAAGAATCATTTTTATTTTTCTCCTTTTGTTTTTTTCTTATTTTTATTCTAATTATTTGGTAATAAATTTTATTACGTTTATTATCAGGACAAAAATGTTTTTAAGGAATAAAAATGAAACAGAACATAAATGAAAGAGTCATAGTGTTGCTCCTTCCAAAACTTGGGTAGATGCGATGAATGTTAAACCTACATGCATCTATTGACTTTTCTCTATGGTAAATTAACATCTAACACTCATAAATCTGAACTTCCTACACTCTAAATTCTTCATCATTCTTGAAGATTTCTTCATCTTGAGACAACAGATCTGGTTTAAAGTGTTAAGAGTATAAGAACAACAGCTTTCTGTCCCCCATTTCTTTAAGATCAGCTTTGAACGTCTGCAGTCGGCAGAGCCTGCAGAAGAGATAAATGGCTCCATTAAAGAAATGACCTACTTCAAGAGAAATGTTGGGAGTGGAGATACAGCCATGGGAGCCATTGGCTAGAGATAGTAGTTAAGAACAAGAGACAGGTACAATAAGCCAAAGAAAGCCCACAAGACAAGAAGAGAGGACAAAGAAACAAACCCTGAGAACTGCCAATGCTCAGAAGGGCTGAGAAAGAAAAATAAAATGATAGAGGAGATTGCAAAATTAATCAAGTAGGGGGCAAAACAGGCAAGAAAGGTGAAGAGGAGAAGCCAGAAATAGTTTTCTTCAGGAGGGAATTGTGAGCAGATGAAAGTGAAGAGAGAAGGGCATTTCAGTTTGGGTAAGTGGTCTAAGCAGAAATAAGGCTATGAGTCCTTTTGGAGACAGACTTTAAAAACAGAAAGATAGGTTGGCAATCCAATTGTGAAAGATGTTGATTCCAGATTAAAAATATAAGGCTTTATTCTGCAGGCTGTAAGAGCTGAAATGTTTCATTTTAGTGAGTCTTGAAAGCTTGGATTTGATGAGAGAACAAAAGGTTTCCTTAATTCCACAACTCCCTTGTATGTATTAAGAATAAAGCTGAGAGGTCTAAGAATACAATTACTATAAGTAATACTCTACAGAGATATTGAGAAATGCCTTTCTGGTTTTTATGCTGAATCCAGCCTCTCTACACCAACACCAAATTAAATATTGGAGACAGAGTTTTGGGTGAAGTAGAAAAGAATAGCTTTATTGCTTTGCCAGGCAAAGGGGGCCACAGCGGGCTAATGCACTCAAAACTGTGTGTCCCGACCTGGAGGGGGTAGTGAGAAGTTTTATAGTATTGGTTCAAAGAGGGTGTGATCAGCTCATGAGTATTCTTCTGATTGGTTGGTGGTGAGGTAATTGGGAGTCAGCATCATCTACCTTCTGGCTCCAACCTGTCTGGGGTCTACATGCTTGTGGGCAGCATACAGTCCACCTCTCCACCTAGTGGGGATTTCAGTATCTGCAAAACAGCTCAAAGATATTGTTTTATTTATCCCTTGAGGGGGAACCAGGACCCTGTCCCAAGGCTGCGCTATTGCTTCTTGACTGCTCCTCCTTTGTCTCTGGTTCCTCTCCCCTCCCTGATTAGCAACTGTTTGAACTTGCCTGTTGGAACTCAGGGAAGGTCATGGAGGCTGAATGAAGCCTATTTCCTGTAATCAAGAAATGGGGGTCACAGAAAGACTTTTGTGCCCAGGAGCCCCACCAAGTCCTGCTGGGTTTCAGTTTGGCAGGAGCTTGAGAGAGACTTTGAAGCGATGCATTCATGTAAAGATATTGCCTGAGTCCCTGCAAAAGGGAGGAGAAAGCATGACAGAAAACTAACAGAGACTCCAAATAAGTTTAGAGAGAATCTAAGAACATTTTGACAGTTTCCTTGCATCCCCACCTCTTCCAATATGGCACAAGAAGATGGTCTCTAGGGGAAGCTACCTGCACCAGCGCATCCTGGCCCACTGACTGTGTGCAGGTATCCAAATGGAGCTCCCATGACACCAAGTGGAGTTCAGGGGTGTGAGGGGACTGGTAAATGCCAGGATGCCAGGGAGTGGGGACATCAACTAGATGGTTGAAGCAGGGACTGCAAATGTCAGCAACAAGTGCCAGTTAAACTGTCCAGAATTAAAGAAGATGGGACTACATCTCAGCAGACCACAGCAGAAGATGCAGGAACAGGAGGAATGGAGGCATTCTCTTCCCCTGTGGTTGATGCAGACCCAAAGGACAGCAGGAGGACAAGAGGCTCTTTCCCCACCATTGTAAGGATAGCTGACTTTCCACCCAAGCCTGGTTGCAATCATGGAAAAAGGGAGCGATGAAATCCTGGAGGAAAAAAAAAGTCCTGAAAGGGAGTTTAAATTGACTAAATACTTATCACAAAGAGAACTTTTAAATTAGACTGAGTTCTTTTTAAATGGCGAAGTTGAAATTTTCCTGCTTTGGGAAGGAAAGAAGCCTTAAGAATAAGATGAGATGAGATCAGTTATAGAAAATACAGAAAGTGGCAATTTCAATGGCCTTGATGTGAAATTATCATGACATGGACCAGACAAGGGTCAAAGGGAAGTATATTTTTTTTAAAAAAAGAATGGTTTTGAAGACCAAGGAAATGATACTTGGAATTAGGGAGTCCAATTTGAGAAGAATAATATTTTCTACTAAATATTATACTTAGTCTCAAACAGCTCAGTCTCTTTCAGCCATGTTACCTTTCCAAAGTTCATTGTAGATTTCTTGGAAGGATGAAATTACATTATGTAAAGCATTTGGAATAATAACTATAATATAGTAAGCACTCAATAAAAATAAGCTTCCATTAATATTACAGTTATCTCTTAATCACATGTTGATGAAAGTACAATTTAGTCAAAACATTGGACTTGAAGGAAGGAAAACTGAAGCTATCTACACAAGTGTGTAGCCTGCTACCAGGCATTTAACTTCTCTGTTCCTCAGTTTCATAATGAGTAGAAAGTAGTGGAGTAAATGCCATCACCATGGAGCTGAAATACCCGTATATATCCCTAGGGCAGTAGCCTGAGTGACAAGGCCATTAAATAAAACCAATCTTCATATTTAAGCATCATGTATATGAAACCTTCTAACTGCATCCAT
Source organism: Phocoena sinus (assembly GCF_008692025.1). Taxonomy (NCBI): domain Eukaryota; kingdom Metazoa; phylum Chordata; class Mammalia; order Artiodactyla; family Phocoenidae; genus Phocoena; species Phocoena sinus. Next base: position 22,905,091 of record NC_045779.1, read on the forward strand.
TTGCACATAACTGGAAGCAAATTAGAACTCTTCTGAGGAGCTTACTTTGCCAACAAAATCTCAGGCTTGGCTGTAACAGCTTTTTTGAACCCCTAAATCTATGCAACAGCTTTTTTGAGCCCCTAAATCTATCTCTAGGTCCCCCAAATTATACCCATGGGAGAGGCCTTAGAAAGGTGATTCACCAAGACATCCTCCGTCCTTTAAGCCCTCCTCAGAAGAATCAGTGGAAGGAAGGAGTAAACAGGAATCCTCCCCACAACTTCCTCCCAAAACATATAGAGTAGAAGAAGCCAAAGAAAACAAACTACAGACATTTCCTAGAGAGAACCAGGAGTTGCCAGATTACCTTTCTGATGTTGTTTGGTACCTGCCCAGATGTCCTTTACCAGGCCCAGTTGTTGTGCTGTTGGCTGCTAATGGCTGAGAGCTGCACCCTCCTCCAGAGACTTGCTCTTTGCCAATCAGAGCCCCCTGACTCAGAGATGTCTGGGTAGTTACCCAGAACCCTGCAGCTGAGTGGTGGCCAGCAGCTAAGGACTCACCGATACAAGTGTAAAAGCCCAACACCATTGCTTCAAGGAGGGACAACTCCCTGGTGCCATTCCTACTTGCAAACTCCCCATGGGATGAACTTGAGTCTCAAGTTAAACGCATCCCTTTGCCTAGCTTCTTCCGCCTTCCCCTCACACTTCCCTCATTTCCTTACAAGATTCTCTTGAGGATACTGTCTCAATAAATGACATGCATAAGAATCAACATCTCAGGCTCTGCTTCTAGTGAAACATACCTTATGTATTGCCAAGGAGCTTACATCACAACTGCAGCCAGTGAGACTTTACTATAGCTGCCCTGAAGGGTTTGGCATTTGCTGAGAAAAGTAGTCAATGTGTAGTTCACATTGTTCCTTTTCTGAATTGGAATTTTAACTGTAATTATGAAAGAACCATAAAATTATTATTTTATGTTGTGTATTGAATATATCAGAGACAGGTGACTAGTCTTTTAGCTTATAAGTCACCAGACCATGAGATGCCTTTCATGGAATACTTCCTTGGGATGATGGTAAATAGATCCTACGTATGAGAAGATATCTATTGGTGTTGGGGAGCCAGATTGGTATAGAGTGAAAGATTTTGCTGTTGCCTACCCAATCCATTCTTCCATACTTTCTTACAAACAGCCTCTGATTCTTTTTGAAGTGACAATTCCTCTGTCCATAGAGAGGTATGTTCCCTGCTTCAGAGTAGCTAGGGGTCACAACATGGCTTAGTTCTGGATAATAAGATAGAAGCAGAAGTTACAGGACAAAGCTTCTGGGAAAACTTTAGAATTTGGAGAAACATAAATGATATAAGCCTTTACCCCATCTCCTTCTTGCTCCTGGAGAAACAGTGAGAATATCCATCTTATACCAGAAGGTGACAATTATGAGATGAAAACCACATGTTAAGAGTGTGAAAAAAAAATTGTGGAGTCTATGATATCCACCTTTACTATTTAAGACACTCTATGGCAGATTTCTTCTACATCAAATACAACTTAATTCACAAGGTGTGTCAGAAGAAAAATGTTCAAAAGATATAATAAGGCAATTTACAAAAAAAAATTTCAGTGCAGATTTTCAATAATTGATACAAATTTTAAAGTCTTATTTTGGGATAAGAGATTGGCAAAAGTTAATACAGAAAAGTACACAGTATCAGAAAACCTATGACAAAGCAGCTATTCATACATCCAGGAAGACACACTGATACATTTCTGAAGGAAGTTTTAGTAAATTGTCTATATGTAAAATGTGTACATGTCTGGTCAAGAAGTCAGTCTAAGTAAATGCATCTATATTTTCTCCCACGCAACAGCTTCATAAAGGCATTGTAAAGTCAGTATTCACAAATGAATTGTGTAGGTAGAAAATTCAAAAGAATGATAAGCTACTAGAATTACTAAATTGTAGTGTCACTATTGATAAAAGCCAAAAAATGCAAAAAGTACATTAACAATAAAAAAGCCAAATTAAATTATGACATTTCATACAATGTAATAATATAACAAGGTGAATAAAACAACATATATTACAGTGTGATTGGCTCCCACAAACATAGCATCTAGTAAAAAGAGCTACATTCAGAGTACATACTCTGTGATTCCATTAAAATTAACCCAAAAGCAAACAAAATTAATCAATGGATTTGAAATTAGGATAGAGGAGAGGGGTTCTAGTTGTGATGCTGGTAATGTTCTACATATTGATCTAGGTACAATTCCATGGATATGTTCACTTTATGAAAATCCATTGAGTTAAAAAAATCTGTGCACATTTTTGTAACTATGTCATGCGTCCTTAAAATATTGATGTTAAAAAACATAGTAGCAAAGGGATATCCAAAAGACATAATACAAAACCACCACATGATGAAGTGAGGGTCCTCAGAAGCTTAGGGAATTCAACAAATTTCTGCAGAAAGAAATCAAGTGGTGTCCAAGCCACATGAAGAAGTCACGTGCATCCGCTCCAGTTGACAGCTGCCCCTGAGCTTTCAGCTGACAGCCTGCATCAATTACCACCTTATGAATGATTTATTTTGAATTTCCAGCCCAACAGAGTCTTCAGATAACTACAATCCCAGCTGAGTCTGCTGCAACTCCATTAGAATCCCCAAGTGGGACCCACCTAACTAAAAGTGTTTCCAAAAATCCCGATTTACAAAGTCATGAGTAAAATTAAAAGGTTATTTTGAAGAACTAAGTTCTGGAGTAATTTGTTACATAATTATAGTAACTTAAAAAAGAAAAGCACCCTCAGTCCTAGTAATAGGAATCTCATATAGAGAGAAGAAAGAAAACTAGAGATGAAATTATTTTTAAAATAAAAACAATGATATGATAACATTCCCCAGTTTTCAAAGGAAACAACAGTTGTTAAATTGAAAGGACATGATTGATAAGCAAGTTAAATGAAAACAGATGTGAAATTTATGTATATACTTGTGAAATTTCAGGCATCAGTGTTTCCACCCCTGGAGCAATCAACTAAGCCAAGGGCCAGAGGGCAGAGCAAAGTCAGGTAGTTATCCCAATTCCCCTCTACTGAAAAGTAACTGGTTAATTTTTTAAAATATTTTATGGTGTGGACACACACATTCACATATCAGGTTACTATGTATTCGTTTAAAATTATGATTTAGCCCTATATTTCTTGACCTAGAAAAATGGTCAAAATGTTTATTGAGAGAAAAAAGCAGATTACAGAAGAGCCTATGAAAAAAATTGTCAGGGAGTTTGCAAAAGAAAAGTCAACATTTGCTAGATAAGGTGATAAAACAAGGAGCAAATAGGCTTAGTGGTGAAAGAAAACAGTAGTGGTTAGGTGTGTGATAATTTTCTAGACTTGAATTGACAAGAAAGCATAGTGATAAGAAAAATGGACCAGATGGGTAAGTCAAGCCACTCCCCTATAACTACTTGTTGGAAACAAACATTAATTGGCTTAATTCTTCACACTCTTCAGGTATACATTAAGAATTCTAAATTTATTTTTTAAAGATGCAAATTATTTTATAACTATATACTATATTGAGTCAGAGATTAAACTGTTAATAGTACAAAAAGTTTCCTATTTTCTCATTTGTGCTGTTGAGTCTTTCTCTTGATAATAAGTTTCTGGGACACTCCATAATTTAAGTGAAACAAAAGAAAACAGAACAGAAATTAAAGGTTAAAAAAGCAAACAGATCAGGTGTTGTAATTTAAAATACTGTCTGATGTTTATAGTTTGTGAACTATATCAAAGTATGAGTATTGACCTCCCAACCTTATCTTTTTAATTAATTACTGCAGAAGCTCTCCTAACTGACCACCATTTAATTTGTCTTATAAACTAACATTTTCCATTTCTTATGTAAAACCTAAATACAGATGCTCACAGAACACAAAATACTCTCCAACCCTAAACTACACTTTTGTATGCCTGAACACTTCCTCTTGCAGTTTAATTGTATGCCTAATAAGAGTTTATTATATGCAATTCCAAACCAGTTTGTCTGTTGTATTTGTATTATGATTACATTACTCAAGGAAATATTACACATACACATGAAATACAAGTACAAAAATAAGGGAGGAAATCTAGAAGGATCCTGCTCTGAGATTGATTGTGCTCAACTTTCAGAGAAATAATAATTGGATACTAGATAGTGAGTTATGGGATTGATTTATTCAAGAAAGATGCCACAGACCTATCACCACTGAGTCCATACTCATAGAAAATGCCTTTCAAAATATAGGCAAATAAATTTGCCCTTCTGTGTTTCAAATTTAAGCCAAAGGATTTTTTTGTATGTTCATCAGCTAGATGTCTAGGTTACACTGGAGTTACAATCTACAAATTTCAGTCATTTCAAACAACAGTTTATCACACATTCTATATATATATTACAATATGCCTAGAAGAAGTAGACTTTAAATATTTATGGATATCTCTGATGAACACCTGTGTTGAGTTTAGCCAACTGCAAAATTACAGTGCACACAAGACTACCCTCACTTCTAAAACTGATTGCAATTCAGTAGGATGGAGAGTCCCCCAACCACCTTCAGGTTAAATAACTCACTAGAAGGACTCAAGTAATTTACTAAATGCTGTTATATTCACAGTTATCATTTACAGCAGGGAAAGGGTACAAGTTAATATAAGCCAAGGAAGAAGCACAGTGAAGAGTCCAAGAAAGGTAGCAAATGTGGAGTTTCTTCTATCCTCTCCCCAAGGAATCTTGAATGTAGTACTTTCCCAGCATTGATGCATGACAGTATGTACAGAGTATTGCCAGCCAGGAAGTATTTCCAACGCTGGACACCCAAGCCTTTAGTGTCCAGAGGTTTTATTGGGACTCTATCACATACCATCCATGTGGCTGTCCTTTAGTCTCCAGTCTCTCCTAGAGGCTCAGGCTGATACCTTTAGTCTTCAGTCCCTTCCTCAAGGAAGACAGACACTTCTATTAGGTAGGATGTCCCAGGAGACTAAAGATCACCTCCCAGCAGCCAAAGGCAAAGACCAGACCTGTCTTTGAGTTAACTTAATTCTTCACTGCACAAAACCATATTATAATTTCATATTTGACTGGGTTAATTGACCAAATATATGACCCAATTTCTTTGGATAAGAGGATTCCTGTTAAAATTAATTCATCCTAACTGACCTTTTAATATCAGCTGTTTATTGATTATCTCAACCATTTATGATTCACACAAAGTACACACAAAACATGCTTCTCTATCCTAGATGGGAAGGGTTGTTTGATAAAGGTAACTTCTGCACAGAAAGGAAAACTCTTCCAGGTAGCATCCTGTCTGGTAGATGTCTCTTGACCCTAAAAGCTGTGATTATCTTTGTTACAATTCTTACTTCTTGACTACAATTCAGAGAGCACATTACAGGGAAAGTAAAGTGATTCCTGAGTAAAAGTTATTTTAAAGATAATGCATTGAAAGAAGGAAGCTTTTAAATTGAGCATTGCATGAATCTGTGAAGAAGTAAATTAGAAGCCATAAAGAATTATGGTGGCTGGAAGCTCAGCATTCAAAATGTGAGCAATTACAGAGAGAAAAACTGAGACCTCTTTGCAATTCAAATAAAAGCCTTGATAAAAGCATAGCCAGATTGTCCACATGCCAATGAGTATATAGCTGTCATTTCTGTAGCAGTTCATAGGAATTAGGATTGGGGCATTTGGAGAAAGCTTCATAAACCATGTGTGACATGAGTATAGATTTTGAAAGAGATTTATAATTAAACGTACAGAAAGGAGGGAAAAAGACGTTCCAGACGAGGAGAGCATTACGATCCAAGACAAAGAGGTAAGTCGTGTCCAGGTATCTGTAAGAAATCTAATAGGCTTGGGTAAAAGGGAGAATCTTGCCTTGGGTTGGAGGGAGAAATAGCAGTTAGAGTTGGAAACAGTAACACAGGAACCCAATTGTGTAAGGTTAGCATAAAGTCTAGATTTTATCTATAAACTAAGGGAAACCCTGAAATTTGGGGAGATTAGGTGATGTGTGCAAAGAAGTATTTTAAAAATATTCTTTAAGCAGTAGTATAAGGGATAGATTGAAGTAGAGAAAGACTGCAAACCAGAAGATCACATGTTTTTCTCTTGGAAATGTTATTAGCTTCCACTCCTTATTTGCATGTTGCATAGATACATGTAGGAGAATTGAATTTCAAAGACATGATACTCTGGAATTCAAAAATGTAAATTTATTTTCTTCACCAAACTATTTTTATCATGTCTCCATCACACTCTTGGAGGCATATTTAATCCCAATTAGTGTTTATTCAGTCATTTCCATTGCAAAACTCAAAATCAGGATTCTCCTGCTCCCTTCATCTCCACAGAGCTAAGGCAGCCTGAAATATTAGCATAACATGGCTGGGAGAAGAGAAGGTGTATGTTTCATATTTAACCAGTGTCAGCTTTGATCCTTATAAGATGTAATCTTTGCTCATTGACACCTATCTTTACTGCCGTCTACTGCTGAAGTCCCAGCTTCTTCATGGAGTCTGGCTCCTAGGGTCCATACACCACATTTATAGATGGTATCACCTCACCATTACCACGATGTCTTCTAGTTTTTACAGCTTTCTCAGTCTGAGCAATTGACAACTTCTGCATACTCTCCCATGCCATTTTGAGATGAAGGTGACACAGTTTGGGGGGTGGAGAAGTGGAGATAGCGGGTGTTGTCTCAGCATTACCCCCGATAAACATTCCCTGACTTGGGCATAATCTCAGCCTGGATTCTCCATCCTGACATACCAAGCTTGTGTGCAAATTTCTGTGTAAGGCTACTCCTTAGCAGGTGAAATACAGGCTCACTCTGTTCTCAAATATCTGCTAAACCCAACTAGGGTCTCTATCTCTTTTCCTCTAATTGGACTTAGGGAGTCCAATTGTCTCTTTCTAGCTGTTCACTTTATTGTCTTCCCTGAGCCATCAAAAATTATCTCCTTTATGATTATAAAATAGGCTCTTACAATATCATTCAATCTGTCCAACCATTTTTTTGATAGTATAAACTTTATTTTCTGAGAACTTCAGGCCTTTTGCAAATTCCCTTCAAACACTTTTCTCTATTGGTGAGACTTTTGCAGTTGAAGGTCTTGGAAGCAGACCAGAATGGTCAGGTAAGTAAATTCTGTAATTTGATCTCCAAGGGTTGAAAACTGGCTCCACAACTTACTATCAGTATGAAGTGATGCAAATAACATTAACTTGTCATTATAAAATGTAAGTTATAATTACCTACATTCGCTGGAATTTTATGAAGATTAACTCATTTAAGCATGTAAAAATCTTAAACCAGCATGTGGCACATACTATGTATTCAATAAAATTGAGTCATCTTTTTTTTTTTTTTCAGAGTATTGCATCAACTGTGGGTTTTTCAAAACTCTCTACATCAGAGCTTCTCAACCTCAGCACTACTGTCATTTAGGGTCAGATAGTTATTTGTTGTAGGAAGCTGCACTGTGCATTGTAGGGTGTTTAAAAACCTCCCTGGTCTTGACCTAGTAGGTTTCCTAGTGTGACAACCAAATAAATCTTTAGACCTTCCCAAACATCCCCAGAGGTGGGCAAACTCACCCTAGACTGAGAACCACTGCATTAAATGGAAGTCAAAAGCCAGAACTATGAATCATGCAAATATGAATGCTAGCAGAGGTGCCACAAGAGATACAAGGCACATTTATAAACCTGTGTTTTAGAATTCAAGAAGAAGTCAGAGGATCTGAAGACTAAAAGATGAAGCTTATATATTTCTTATGAAGTATCCCCTTCAGATTACAGTTCATACCTGAAAACTGAGATTTGAAAACTGGAAACTTGATGTTCTTTATTACAATTTTATACTATTTATTTAAGTCAAGAATATTATAATCATGTAGGCAAACAAAATAACTAGGCTATACAACCTTTTAATTCTGAGGTGGAGTTAAAAGATGGCCCAACCATAATTGGAGAAGTGAAATGGTCACATGATGAATTATCCACTACAAACAAATCCCATATAGAAACAAAAACTATAAATTAGAAAGTAACCAAAACCCAGCCCTGGAGTGTCACTGCACAATGTTAAGTTTCCAATCTTACTTGGTGCTGATTATCCTTAAACCAGGTGATATATGTACATTTTGAGTAGAGATCCTGTGAGGAAGCCAGTTGCAGGTGCCAGAAAAGATGTCCGCATATTTCAACAAATAGGAATGTTTTTAAAAATTAGATGCAAAGCTATGTTGTGCCCTTTTTTCACCAAAAGGATGGACAAAAAGCAAATGAGGAGGAATAAGGACATGTCCATATTTACTAAGGAGGTAGAGAGAGAAGTCACAAAGAAATTCTCCTCCTCAATCTTCCAAACAAGGAGATTAATTAGGAAAAGATAAAGAATTTCTGTTTGTTTTACTTCACTGAATTTCAGAGGCTTTTTCCAATTCATTGTACAATAAATCTAGAAAGACAGTAGAGAGAAGTTGGATCCAGAAATAATCCGTATATTGGAGAAAGTTCAAACAAGTCTCTTCAATCATCAGACGTATGATGTATGAGTGAGTGTCTCGTATAAGAGACTACAAGCCGTGGTATAAACTGTGGTAAGCTAACTGATGCATGTACATCTAAAGGAGGCAACCACTACTCAGCTCCAACACTTTGCTGCTTTGTTGCAATACTTTATGAGTATCTCTAGATACTCAAAGTGTCTTAAGAGAAGCTGGAAATCTAGATTTCCATTTAAATTCTCCAACATTTTTTAATGATAGCAACATGTATATCTTTTTACAATATCTTAAGGACCAGGACTTCCCTGGTGGTTCAGTGGTTAAGAATCTGCCTTCCAATGAAGGGACATGGGTTCAAGCCCTGGCTGGAGAATTAAGATCCCACATGCCACAGGGCAACTAAGCCCATGCACCCTAGAGCCCAGGCGCCACAGCTAGAGAGAAACCCGCGCACTGCAGTAAAATATCCCGCATACCACAACAAAGACCTGACGCAGCCAAATAAATAAATAAGATATTTAAAAAAAAAAAGATATCATAAGAACCAAGATAGCGAGAGCCAAATAAAACATGCCTGCAGACCAGATAGGCCTGTGGGTCATGAGTTCACAACCTCTGCTGCATGTGCTAAATAACCTCAAAGTCAACTAGCATTTTCTTATAAAGAATCAGTTATAAAATTCTACTTCTTTTCCACCTTTCAAATGTAACATAAAAACTTCTAGATATGCTTAAATATAACATTTTTTACTAATAAACTGGGATGTGCCCCTACCCTTCAATTATGAGTAAGGAATAGACATGTAAGAAAGTTATTTAAATAAATAAACAAGTAGATTTTCTTGCCAAATAAATAATTTTTAAAAGTTTCATCTATTTCTTCAAGTCAGGATATATAAGATTGTTTTTAGCTGCAAATAAAAATAACTAAGCAAACAAAATTAGTTTATATGAGACTTTCTCCTTCTGGCCAAGACGGGGTAACAAGAATGGCATTTTCCACCTTACCTGAAAAAATTTTAAAAATAGACAAATTATATGAAAGAGTGTTTTTTCAAGACAGTGGACCGCAGACAATAGTCAAAGACAGGTACATAGAAACTTTTGGGGTAGTAGATATGTCCATTATATTGATTATGTGATTTCAAAAATATGTAGAGATGTCAAAACTTGTCAAACTGCACACCTTAAAGTACAATTTATTGTATGTCAATTATACCTTAAAAACTGGTGTAACATTTTTATACATAATAAGGTAAATTTATTATCTCATGTTATAAGATGTCCCAAAATAGATCATCAGTTAAATCAGTATTCTAATATCAAGATTGCTCTTGATAACTGTAAGCTTCACTTCTCATTGTATTAGAATGACCACAGTACCTCCAGGCATTGTGTCCCTATACCACAAAGTCCAATGCAAAGAAAAAAGGGGACATATGCTGTCCTAAGTATCTTTTTAAAAGTAAAGATTACTTTCCTAAGAAACTTACCCTCACCTGTGATGGGTCAGGATTTTATGACATGAAATTCTAACAAAGACAATGGAAATATATATTGGTTTAGCATATATACTTCACTCCCTAAAATATATGGATCCCCCATATCTGAATAAAATCGGGGTTCTTATAACAAGGAAGGTGAATGTAAATGTCTTTGAGGAGGCCTGTCCCATCAGTGACTGCCTTAGTCATTAAGTGGCTCTTCAGTTAGGATTATTTCATCAGCTCCTTGGTGGGACTAAAAGAATTCCTTGTTGCTAATGAAAGATATATTTATTTTGAAACTCTGGGGGGAAATCTTGGGGTGGAACAGCCTTTGAAAACTCTTATTTATTCAAAATTATTTTAGTGGGATATAATGAATTTTAAGTAGCTTTTTTTCACACTTAAAGATGAATCAGTGCTTATAATATTTGCATATCCCCTGATGTCTAAAATTAATTAGAATTGTGTGATGCTTTAAAATATAAACAGACAATTACCTGAGGTACGTGAAAATGGAGCCAATGACAATTCACTTTTGGAATATTCTTTTAGGCATTGGATGCATCTGTCAGGCCAAAGTTCATAGCCAGGACAGATACAAAGAAGGTTAAGGTATGTTTTGGAAGGGATACATAAAACTACAAAAATTCCCCATTGAGAAAACTTGAAGAAAAAAAACAAGAAGGTTTGTCAGACAAATATTTAGAAAGCAAATAAATTCCAAAAATGGAAGATCTGAGAATTATTAACAATAATGATGGATGCCCTATCAAATCTGGGAACATTTCCCAGTTTTGGCACAAATCCTAGATTAGAAGCGGAGCAAATCTTTAATCCAGCTCATATGTCTGACATCAACAGAGCAGAAGACTAATACTACAAAGTCTCTGTGCTAAACCAAGTGGGCAGAGCCAGGAAGTTGGTATGTTACCAACTTCTGAAGACTAGGGTCATATCCATCATGTTAACTCGTTCATTCCCTGTATGGGACAAATAACATGGAAGATTCAGAAATCATCAGGTGACAAAAGGATCTAAAAAGACAGTACAAACTTCCAGTTATAAAATAAATAACAGAGATGAATTTTACAGCACAGGGAATATAGTCGATAATTTTGTAATAACTTTATATGGTGATGGTTGGTAACTAAATTTATCATGGTGATCATTTCATAATGTATAAGAATATCAAATCACTATGTTGTACACCAGAAACTAATATAATATTGTAAGTCAACTAACTTCAATAAAAAAGTAGCTTACCTAAAATAAATAAATAAAATCTAAAAATAGAATAAAAAGACCAATGTCAACACCTCTTCTATGTTAACAGATATGAAAACTTGACCAGGCCCCCCTGACTCCCTCTTCCCAAAGTAATAAATACTGAGGTATGGGGCTGGAGAACAAGATGACATACTACATGTCATTTTGACCACAGTAACCCCAACAAGTGGGTTTCTTTACTTTTGTACTCTTTTACTGTATAAAATTAAAACTGCTCTTTTAATTCCCAAAATGAAGATGTTGAATTAGAAAAGATATATCTGGATGAATGCTCTGATTCTGTACCTCTTTTTGCACTGCATTCTTCTTCATGCTATGTGATTGAGTGTCTATCTTTTCAGGGCATGTTAATTGGCCTGACAGATGAGGCTTCAGGTGGAGGTGAGTGGGTAATACACAGTGCCTATTGTGTAGAGATTTCCTTTTCAGATTTATTGCTACTCTATCCCCTTAAAAGAACTATAGTATTTCCAAACTTTAAGCAGTTTGGATGGAGAGGAATTGATTTAATATGTCCTTCAAAAGTTTAAGTACTTTAATTTGCTTATTAATCACTATACAGCACTCTGAAAACACCATGAGGACAGGAACCAGTAACTCTTTGATGATTAGAGATGAAATTATTTGCATTCCTAGATTCCCTATGTTGCTATCCTCAAGACACTTTCTAGTTTCCTGGTCAGAGGGTACAAATTCTTCTTTATATTCCAGTATTTCTCCTGCACAATTCTCATGTCTTCAAAATGCCTTCTGTCAAATGCAGACGTTATTGAAATGACTTATCAAGTGGGGCAGGAAAGGGGAGCTAGCATCTCAATGCTCATGCCTGGCTAACAAGAGTGTGCACATCAATTCCATCCACCTCTTTAATAATATAATTCACAATATCCCCTCCCCTCATGCTTTACCCCACGCTCTCCGTCTTGAGTTCACTGTTTCCGAAGAGAAGTCTATGTATCTCTCATCCATTCATCCTTCATCCTCTTCAAACGTCTTCCCTCCCTTACATATATGTGTTTGTGAAAATATGCCCTCAAATCATTCCTTGAATCTCATTCTTTATTTAAATGTTTATTGGAGTATAGTTGCTTTACAAGGTTGTGTTAGTTTCTACTGTGCAGCAAAGTGAATCAGCTATATGTATACATATATCCCCTCTCTTTTGGATTTCCTTCTCATGTAGGTCACCACAGAGCATTGAGGAGAGTTCCCTGTGCCATACAGTAGGTGCTCAATTTATATCTACTTTATACATAGTATCAATAGTATATATACGTCAATCCCAATCTCCCAATTCATCCCACTCCTGCCCCTTGGTATCCATATTTTTGTTCCCTATGCCTGTGTCTCTATTTCTGCTTTGTACATAAGATCGTTTATACCAATTTTTTCAGTTTCCACATATATGCGTTAATATACGATATTTGTTTTTCTCTTTCTGACTTACTTCACTCTGTATGACAGTCTCTAGGTCCATCCATGTCTCTACAAAAGACTCAATTTTGTTTCTTTTTATGGCTGAGTAATATTCCACTGTATATATGTACCACATCTTTATCCATTCATCTTTCAATGGACATTTAGTTTGCTTCCATAACCTGGCTATTGTAAATAGTGCTGCAATGAACATTGGGGTGCATGTGTCTTTTTGAATTATGGCTTTCTCTGGGTATATGCCCAGTAGTGGGATTGCTGAGTCATATGGTAGTTCTATTTTTAGTTTTATAAGGAACCTCCATACTGTTCTCCATAATGACTGTATCAATTTACATTCCCACCAACAGTGCAAGAGGGTCCCCTTTTCTCCACACTCTCTCCAGCATTTGTTGTTTGTAGATTTTCTGATAGTACCCTTTCTAACTGGTGTGAGGTGATACCTCATTGTAGTTTTGATTTGCATTTCTCTAACAATTAGTGATGTTGAACATTTTTCATGTGCCTCTTGGCCATCTGTATGTCTTCTTTGAAGAAATGTCTATTTAGGTCTTCCACCCATTTTTTGATTGGTTTGTTTGTTTTTTGATATTGAGCTGTTTGTATATTTTGGAGATTAATCCTCGCCCATTGAGTTGTTTGCAAATATTTTCTCCCATTCTGAAGATCGTCTTTTTGTCTTGTTTGTGGGTTCCTTTGCTGTGCAAAAGCTTTTAAGTTTCATTAGGTCCCGTTTGTTTATTTTTGTTTTTATTTCCATTTCTCTAGGAGGTGGGTCAAAAAAGACCTTGCTGTGGTTTATGTCAAAGTGTGTTCTGCCTATGTTGTCCTCTAAGAGTTTTATAGTGTCTGGCCTTACATTTAGGTCTTTAATCCATTTTGAGTTTATTTTTGTATATGGTGTTAGGGAGTGTTCTAATTTCATTCTTTTACATGTAGCTGTCCAGTTTTCCCAGCACCACTTACTGAAGAGGCTGTCTTTTCTCCATTGTATATTCTGGCCTCCTTTTTCATAGATTAGTTGATGATAGGAGTGTGGGCTTATCTCTGGGCTTCCTATGCTGTTCCACTGATCTATATTTCTGGTTTCGTGCCAGTAGCATACTGTCTTGATTACTGTAGCTTTGTAAGAACATGCTATGCGTATAATGCATGGATATTTATTATTAAAAAATAAACATTTAAGAAATTCTAGGTATTCTACAAGACTACATGTAACTCTGTGTAATTAAAATTTTAACTAGTAACTTGTTTGGGAATTCACTGTTAAATCAGCTGGGACTGACATTCATTCTCCAGATATCCTCATCCCCATTGTTCATTGCTCATTATAAATGACCATCAACATAACTTTCAGTGGGATACTCATCAAGCCAGCTCTGCTCCAGTTGTTTAAAAAATGTAAATAATAAATTAAATTAAAAATAAATAATGAAAGGCAAAAAACTGAAATATTTCAGTTGCACACATCTTCAGCATTAAATTCATCCTAAAAATAAGTGTGATGCTATAAATCAATCCACAGTGCTAATCAAGCTCTAACTACTCCTAGAAACTACAACATTACAATCTTTCTTTTACATTTATTCTATAAGAGAGCAAGAGTAGGTGAGAACTCACTGTTTATTTGTGCATAAGATAGTTTCTATAAAGTTATGTAAGATAGTTTTTGTTACTATTCTTATGAAAGCATAGGAAAATGAAAAAGAAGAACATTCTCCTGAAGACAATATACATTTGAGGGCCTACTGTGTATCATAAATAATGTTTTACATATATTTTATATATGTATATGTACATACATATATATGTATATGTGTATTACATTATATATATTTATTTATGGTAATCTTTAATCTTCATAAGAAGACTGAAAGATAAGTAATATGCCCATTTTACAACTAGCAACCTGAAGCTCGGCAAGCTGAAGTAACCTACTCAAGTTCACATAAGCAGGAGTAGTAGAAGGATGCTTTCTGACTCTGGTCTGTCTCTTTCAAAGCCTACATGCTTTTTACTATATCATGGAAGAAGACATGATCTCTGGTGAAATTTATCAAGTGAAGATCATTTAAACATCTGCTCTACTAAAGTCATTCCACTGGAATTTGCCCAAATCCTGAGGTGACTCAGACCCTGGGGGTATTCAAAAGATTTTAGCTTTCTGCCAAATACATCTGAGTTAGAAACAACAAGCAAACAAAGGAAGAAACATCCTCAAGTATTGGGACTGAAATAATATCTAACAGCTCTAAGAATGGGTTAACCTGACTGCACATCAGACTGTATGATACAAGTTATTTACAAAAAGAAGTAGCCTAAACTTCAAATAAAAGAAGGAACATCGCCATTATTAGATGCAAGTAGATATGATCCAAAATGATGTTTTTCCTTGCGAAAGAGAAGCTTAGCAACCTCTGCAGCCTCCTGGGTGTTTACCCACAATATGTTGGGGGAGGTAGGAAATTAACTAAATGTAAAACTCTATAAATCATCTTCCCCCAAATGACAAGCAGGAAAGCTAATTTACTCTATTTTTCTGCCAACGTAGAATGACCATCAACAACAAAATATCAAGTAGTACAAAAAAACTCCGAAAGAAAGATATCGTACAACATAGTTGCACTAAAGCCATAAGAAAAGCAACCACGATCAATGCAAAGAGATGATTAAAGCATTCTTTCAAATCATCATTAGTGACAGCTAAAACAACCTAGCTTCATTAGTAAACCACGAGGTATAGTCCAACTAATGGAACCCACTGGCAGCCTCAATAAATATTCCATTTCTGGGATCTTCTGGAGAGAAAACAGCTTAAGGACAGAGGAGGGGGAGAAATGCTTAATCAATGTCCTCTAAAGACCCTTGCTGCTTATAAAATTATAGATCAGTCTCTCATGTGTTGCTTAGGAGTCTCAGACAATGGAAGTAAACGGGAGAAAATATTCTTTCAAAGACACATCACTATTGTTGATTTTAAGCAACAGATCATAAAAGCAATCTGAACCACTGCAATTTTTTCCAAATGCATAAAAAACATCAGAGCTAATCAACTATCATATTGTCAAGCTCAATCATACACAATCCTATATTCACTATTTTAGCACTTCTCTTGTTATTTCAAACATTTACTTTGAAGTTAAAAAAGGGATAATATCCTTTTAAAGGGTGCTTAATGTATGGGTCTTTTAACAGAAGGGCATTTGCAAAAGAAGAAAAAGCATGAGGCATGATGAAGGTGAAATAACTGACTCACAGTCTCTTATCAAGTAGAGTTTTTAGTAGAAGAAAAGTTTTAAATTAAAGTTACAGTGACATAGTTCAGATTAGAAGGGCCTCCCTTACATCTCAAGTTCATTTCTCTTCTGAATCATCCAAAAAGATTTAAATCTAGTGTATATTCATCTTATGTTATGGTCTTCCAGAAAAGACATAAAATAAAGCACTGCAATTAGTCTGAAAAATATGACAATCTCAATATCATTAAATATAAATGAGAATGAAAACCAGGCAGCATATGGCAAAACAAAAAGCTTTTCTAAAGTCAAAAAGTCAACAAAAAGGTAGGAATTCATATTCTCACATGGTCAGACATTAATTAATTTACTGATTTTAATACCTCTGGGAATATCCATTCTAGATTGAAATAGATCTGTGCTATTCACCCATCAAGAATAGATGTACATCTTATTCTTTTTAGGTTTCCACTGATTCTGATTTACACATGTTTAGTGAATAAAAAGTGTTGCAAAAGAATTTTTTCTAATACATAAAATGTTCTGAAATCCCTGATATCTAGCAAGCTAGATAGCTCAGAAATCTGCTCCTGTATTTAGCAAACATAAAACATATGGTCTGTGATTTTTCTTCTACATACTTTGGAACAAAAGATTTTAAAGAACGTAGCTTAAATAAATTCTCTAAAATCACATTTTAAGTGATTCAGAAATTTGTGAAAAATAACCCAAATCTAACTGGTTTCAGATTTAATTTTAAATTAAAGAGTTTCATCAGACATAGAATAATCTCACATTAAACTTTTCAATCCTGATTAAAGTTGGCCAAACCTACGGACATAAAACCAAGAATTTACATTCAGTTTTAGTTGGCTTCCAGTACTATTAGATTTAAACTTCATAGTAAGGTTGTGCAGTAGACGTATTCTTTTTCTGTTGCTGTGTGACAAATTACCACAAATTCAGTATCCTACAATAATCTGCTTATTATCTCACAGTTTGAGAAGACTGGGAATGGTTATAATTAGATTCTTTGCTCAGGGTCTTGCCAGGCTGAAACCACGTGATGAGTGGAGCCGTGGGCTCATCCAGGTCTCAGGATCCTCTTCCAAACTTATTTAAGTTTTGTCCAGCCTTTTGTTCCATACAGTTGTAGGACCAAGGTTCCTGCTACCTTGCTGGATGTCAACTTGGGACTGCTCTCAACTCCTGGAGACTACTCACTATTACCTACCACGTAGCCTTTTCCAAAACATAGAAATTTGCTCCTTCAAGGGTAGCATAAGAATCTCCCTCACTTTGAATCTCTTTACCTCTTTTAAGGGTTCACCTGATTAGCTCAGGTTCATCCCAATAATCTCCTTTTTGGTTAACTCAAAGTCAACTGATTAGGGAGCTTAATTATATCTGCAAATCTTCTTCTGCCTTATAACGTAACATAATCATGGGAGTGATATGCCGTCATATCCACAAGTCTTACCGATAGCAAAGGAGAAAATTTTTACAGAATGTGTGCACAGGGGTGGGGACATTAGAATTCTGTTACCATAGACGCTTGTAAGAATAACACTACCATAAAATGCTACTTTATATTTTGAAAAGTTAGACGTTTTGTTTTTTTGAAGTAATAGGGTTATTTCAATAGGATTTATTTATATACACAAGCAGTGTAAAATGTTACAATCCATTACCACAAGCCTCTGGATGTCTTATAATGTGGTGAAGCTCTGAGGTATTCCTGCTATGGAAATATGGTCATTCTCTCCCAAATGTAAGCATACTACTCAACCAGGAAAAAAGAAATCAATTTTGATTAGGTTAGCCTCTCCACAGTGTAGCTCAACCACAGATTCTAAGGCTGTACACTCAAAATATCTCGATCTTGTGGTAGTCTGAGACAGATTACGGAAACTGTTAATAGGCTTAGTCCATTATGAAGTGGAAACTGGAATTCATAACACTCCTATAGATATGGTATCTGGTATGTGGTCCACTGCATCCTGAGCACTGCAATGGCTACTCATTTCCATGACTCCTTTACACTTGCCTAGTCAATATAACTGGATTTCTGGCACATTTCTTCAGTAGGACCTATGTCCTGCCTTTGAACAAGCTTGTTGGTGTAAACCTCTGACCACATGTCTCAGATTCTGCCAGGCCCTGCCATGGAGAACTGGGCATTCTCCTCCATGTCTTTGGTTGCTGGCCACAGACTGCTCCCGGGAGGTAGAATAAATAGGATCTAACTTCAAGTATCACCTCTTCTCTGGATTTCTGTTAACTTGTCCTCTTGGAATTGAACTTTCTTAGATGAAAATACCAATCAGAATAGCAAAAATAGTTGTGACTGATTTAGTGTCTACCATATGCCAGGCCTCAGATGGATATTTTACATTTATATAAGTCTTTCAACAATTTTTGCAGAATTATTAACTCCATTTTACTTATAAAAAGACTGTAGCTCAAAGAGATTTTGTAACTTACACTAGGCCACCTACTTGGTAGACATCAAAACTGGGATTAAAACCAAGGTCTAGTTACTACTAAACCCCATGTTTTTTCCTCTTTAATTAGAAGAAATATTTTTTGCCTCAGCTAAGCTACTTGTGAGGCTAAAAGAAAGTCTTATTAATAACTACAATTAATAAAAATTAGTTCAATTAATAACTATTACAATAACAATCAAAAACATAGCTGTAAGACAGACCTGTGCTAGGCCCATCAAAAGTACAATTTCTTTAACTTTAGCTAGAATACCCTATCCATTCTAGACCCTGATTCTATAGTTAGTTGCCACTTAGTAGCCAATCTAACAACTGGGGTGACTGCCCAAAGTGGGTTTCAGCTTTCTCTCCTTCCCCATTGATCAATGATACGTGGGTCACTGATGAATATAGATGCAAAAATCCTCAACAAAACACTAGCAAACAGAATCCAATAGCACATTAAAAGGATCATATATCATGATCAAGTGGGATTTATCCCAGGAATGCAAAGATTCTTCAATATATGCAAATCAACCAATGTGATACACCATATTAACAAATTAAGGAACAAAAACCATATTATCATCTCAATAATGCAGAACAAGCTTTTTACAAAATTCAACACCCATTTATGATAAAAATTCTCCAGAAAGTGGGTATAGAGTAAACCTACCTCAACATAATATAGGCCATATACAACAAACCCACAGCAAACATCATTCTCAATGGTGAAAAACTGAAAGCATTTCCTCTAAGATCAGGAACAAAATAAGGATGTCCACTCTAACCACTATTATTCAACATAATTTTGGAAGTCCTGGCCATGGCAATCAGAGGAGAAAAAGAAATGAAAATAATACAAACTGGAAAAGAAGTAAAACTGTCACAGTTTGCAGATGACATGATACTATACATAGAAAATCCTAAAGATGCCACCAGAAAACTACTAGAGTTAATAAATGAATTTGGTAAAGTTGCAGGATACAAAATTAATGCAAGGAAATCTCTTGCATTCCTATACACTAACAACAAAAGTTCAGAAAGAGAAATTAGAGAAACAATACCATTCACCATTGCAACAGAAAGAATAAAATATCTAGGAATAAACCTAGTTAAGGAGGTAAAAGACCTATACTCAGAAAACTATGACACTGATGAAAGAAATCAAAGATGACACAAACAGATAGAGAGATATACCATGATCCTGGATTGGAAGACTCAATATTGTGAAAATGACTATACTACCCAAAGCAATCTACAGATTCAACGCAATCCCTACCAAATTACCAATGTCATTTTTCACAGAACTAGAACAAAAAAATCTTAAAATTTGTATGGAGATACAAAAGACCCTGAATACTCAAAGCAATCTTGAGAAAAGAAAAGCAGAGCTGGAGGAATCAGGCTCCTTTGCTTCAGACTGTACTGCAAAGCTACAGTAATCAAGACAATATGGTACTGGTACAAAAACAGAAATATAGATCAATGGAACAGGATAGAAAGCCCAGAGGTAAAAAAAAAAAAACCATGCATCTATGGTCACCTAATCTTTGACAAAGGAGGCTAGAATATACAATGGAGAAAAGATAGCCTCTTCAATAAGTGGTGCTGGGAAAACTGGACAGCTACATGTAAAAGAATGAAATTAGAACAATCCTTAACACCATACACAAAAATAAACTCAAAATGGACTAAAGACCTAAATGTAAGATTGGACACTATAAAACTCTTAGAGGAAAACATAGGAAGAACACTCTTTGACATAAACCACAGCAAAGTCTTTTTTAACCCACCTCCTACAGTAATGAGAATAAAAACAAAAATAAACAAATGGGACCTAATGAAACTTAAAAGCTCTTGCACAGAAAAGGAAACCATAAACAAGATGAATAAACAACCTTCAGAATGGGAGAAAACATTTGCAAACAAATTAACAGACAAGGGATTAATCTCCAAAGTATACAAACAGCTCATGCAGCTCAGTATCAAAAAAACAAACAATCCAATCAAAAAACGGGTGAAAGACCTCAAGAGACATTTCTCCAAAAAAGACATACAGATGGCCAAGAGCTCATGAAAAGATGTTCATTATTAATTATTAGAGAAAGGCAAATCAAAACTACAATGAGGCATCACCTCATACTGGTCAGAATGGCCATCATCAAAAAATCTACAAACAATAAATGCTGGAGAGGATGTGGAGAAAAGGGAACCCTCTTGCACTGTTGGTGGGAATGTAAATTGATACAGCCACTATGGAGAACAGTATGGAGGTTCCTTATAAAACTAAGAATAGAATTACCATATGACCCAACAGTCCCACTACTGGGCATATAACCAGAGAAAACCATAATTCAAAAAGAGTCATGTACCACAATGTTCATTGCAGCCAGGACATGGAAGCAACCTAAGTGTATATCAACAGATGAATGGATAAAGATGTGGCACATATATATAATGGAATATTATTCAGCCATAAAAAGAAACGAAGTTGAGTTATTTGTAGTGAGGTGGATGGACCTAGAGACTGTCATACAGAGTGAAGTAAGTCAGAAAGAGAAAAACAAATACCATATGCTAACACATATATATGGAATCTTAAAAAAAAAAATGGTCATGAACAACCTAGGGGCAAGATGGGAATAAAGACATAGACCTACTAGAGAATGGACTTGAGGATATGGGGAGGGGGAAGGGTAAGCTGTGACTAAGTGAGAGAGTGGCATGGACATATATACACTACGTAATGTAAAATAGATAGCTAGTGCGAAGCAGTCTCATAGCACAGTGAGATCAGCTCGGTGCTTTGTGACCGCCTAGAGAGGTGGGATAGGGAGTGGGCGAGGGAGACGCAAGAGGGAAGAGATATGGGAACATATGTATATGTATAACTGATTCACTTTGTTATAAAGCAGAAACTAACACACCATTGTAAAGCAATTATACTCCAATAATGATGTTAAAAAAGAAAAAGAAGTTATAGGTGAATAAGTAGGACCAAAGAACTTTATCAATATCTAGAATCTTATTCTGTCTCCATTTGGTTTCAAACAAAGATGTGATACATATATACAATGGAATAGTATTCAGCCATAAAAAGGAATGAAATTGGGTCTTTGTAGAGATATGGATGGACCTAGAGACTGTCATACAGAGTGAAGTTAGTCATGAAGAAAAAAACAAATATCATATATTAACACATGCATGTGGAATCTAGAAAAGTGGTACAGATGAACCTGTTTGCAAGGCAGAAGTAGAAACACAGACCTAGAGAACAAATGTACGGACACCAAGGAGGGAAGGTGGGGCAGGTGGTGGGATGAACTGTGAGATTGGACTTGACATATATACACTAATATGTATAAAATAGATAACTAATGAGAGCCTGCTGTATAGCACAGGGAACTCTACTCAATGCTCTGTGGTGACCCAAAAGGGAAGGAAACCCAAAAAAGAGGGGATATATGTATTTTTAAAAAATGATAAATGAGTCATAGCATGCCTCAAGGGTATGCTTACCAAGCTATTTCATGTGAGTCCAACAAAAAGACACAAGTTTGAACTTCCTCGTTGAAAAGCCTGGCAAATCAGTTTCATATTTGTTAATATGTTTACATGTAGCTTCTCTTCTCTAATCATTAACAATATTTCTCAACTGCATCTTAGAGGAAGCTACAGAGTAACTGATATTTTCTCAATGAAATCTAATGACTAGTTTCTAGCACAGTGATTAACACAAAAGTGGTCTTTAAAATGTCTATGGAATGACAAGCATGGACATATACACAAATGTAATATTTTTGAATATACAGATGAAGGCACACACATGTAGATGTGTTTTATTTCTGACAAATTTTAAAATAATTTTTATATATTTTATTGAAGTATAGTTAATTTACAATGTTGTATTAGTTTCTGGTATACAGCAAAGTGATTCAGTTATACTTGCATATATTCTTTTTCATATTCTTTTCCATTATAGTTTATTAGAAGATATTGAGTAGAGTTCCCTGTGCTATACAGTAGGACCTTGTTGTTTATTTTATATATAGTAGTTTGTATCTGCTAATTCCAGACTCCTAATTATCCCTCCATTCACCCTTTCCCCTTTGGTAACCGTAAGTTTGTTTTCTATGTCTGTGAGTCTGCTTCTGTTTTGTAAGTAAGCTCATTTGTATCATTCTTAGATTCCACATATAAGTGATATAATTTGTTTTCCTTTGTCTGACTTACTTTACTTAGTATGATAATCTCTAGGTCCATCCATGTTGCTGCAAATGGCACTATTTCATTCTTTTTATGGCTGCGTAATATTCCATTGTATATATGTACCACGTCTTCTTTATCCATTCATCTGTCGATGGACATTTATGTTGTACCCATGTCTTGACTACTGTGATTAGTGCTGCTGTGAACATTGGGGTGCATGTATTTTTCTGAATTAGAGTTTTCTTTGGATATAGGCCAGGGAGTGAGAATTGCTGGATCATATGGTAACTCTATTTTTAGTTTTATAAGGAACCTTCATACTGTTCTCCGTAATGGCTGCACCAATTTACATTCCAACCAACAGTGTAAGAGAGTTCCCTTTTCTCCACACCCTCTCCAGCATTTATTATTTATTTTAATGATGGCCATTCTGACTGGTGTGAAGTGATATCTCATTGTGGTTTTGATTTTCATTTCTCTAATAATTAGAGATGTTGAGCATCTTTTCCTGTGCCTGTTAGCCGTCTATGTGTCTTCTTTGGAGAAATGTCTATTTAGTTTTCTACCCATTTTTTAATTGGATTGTTTACATGTAGATGGCTTTTACACAGGACCTCTTATATCTGGATACATATGTAACATATATCTCTTTATATTTCATTTTAAGAATTCTTTTCTAAATTTATGTTTTATTGAAGTATAGTTGATTTACAGTGTTGTGTTAGGATAATCCTGCATTATTTAATAAAAGCCTCATGAGTTGAGGCTATGATATAACAGTACACAATGTTCAGTATGTAGTAAGAACACAATAAAGAATACAAATAAACTGATTTCAACTAACATGACATCCCAGAGTCTACAGGTTTCTTCAAAGCCCATACTAATATCCACAATTAATTTTCACTTTCTTTTCCATTAAATAATTTTCCAAAGGTATTCTATGGATACCTAATCTTTTGAGATTCCTTCAAAAGAAGTGTTATGTTTAATTTAGGGAATTCTCATTCAATTCTTTAAACTTTTCAAACTTATGTTGAGGATAAATACAAATGACCCTGGAATACTGCTTATTGATCTGGCTTTACCTTCCACAGAAAGCAAGAATAAGGCAATCAAGTTGTCTTTATAAACTCTGACCTGAAAATATAAATTTCCATATAATTTCTCACCATATTATTATAGTAAAGGCTTAGTTAATATTCTCCTATGAAAAGATAATCTATATTCAAATAAATTTGGGATACACTTATACTTTCCATTTCCTTTGCAATTTTTTTTTAAAAACAATGATGATGACAGCTTTTTTAAAATTTATTTTATTTATTTATTTGGCTGAGCCGGGTCTTAGTTGTGGCACGTGTACTCCTTAGTTGTAGCATGCATGTGGGATCTAGTTTCCTGACCAGGGATCAAACCCGGCCCCCCTGCATTGGGAGCACAGAGTCTTAACCACTGCACCACCAGGGAAGTCCCTGATACTTTCCATTTCCTATCTCAATACACATTATCATCTTAAAGATTAGAGTGTGTAGCCATGTCTCTCACTGTGAACAAGGAAAGCTACAGTCAAAGAAACGCACAGATACATACAAAAATAAAAGAGCTCCTCCTAGCTAACCCCTAAGGAGGGAGGGTGGGCCATAGACTCATAGATTGAGTGAGGAGCAAGGCACTATACCAAAGACTCCCTTATGGTGAAGTGTGGGTAATCGCATAAATTAGGGATATTTCCCAGCTCCCCTGGGGACTGACATCCTCAAGTAGAACACTTTAATATGGATCCTCACTCTCTGGAGGTAAAGATAGAACCAGAAACCCTGCATGGACCTTTCCAGTTCTCTAAAAGGATAACGGGAACAATCTAGCAGAGTGGCCAGGGTAAGATAAATAGTCAACATCAGAGTTAGGACAATGTGGAGAAGTGTGCTTTTTAGCATAATGCTGAAGGAGAAATTTTGTGTCAACCAGTAGTGACAGTGATGAAGCAAACATACGTTGGTAAAGGACAAATTGACTGGGCCAGAGCTTCTAGGTGTTCATTGGCATGCACGTTGCAGAAGCTCAAGAAGAACTTCGGCCAGCAAACCCAGCAGCCAAGAGGTGAGAATTCCCAAGGCAAAGTGGTAATGAGAAGTCATCAGAAAGATAAATAAGAAGCTCACACTGGAAACTTTTGGGCTTAACCACAATTTGTCATTTGGGAAAAACATATACCCATGGTACTGAAACTATTTAGAACAGAAAGAGATCAATATTCTTCTCTCTTTTTTTTTTTCTCCAGCATCCACCTAAAGGAAGGACTTATTAAAAAGCATAAGATATGCTTTCCATGCCTGACACTGGGACTCACTTACATAAGACATGAATTGGCTTTCCAAAAGTGGAACCACTTATTTAAAACAGAAAAGCATCAGAGCAGGATTTCTGATCCTCAGCAGCACATTGGTCATTTTGGGCCAGATAATTCTTTGCTTTAGATGGATATTCTGTACATGACAGGATGTTTAGCAATATTCCTGGTTCTACCAACTAGATACTAGTAGCACCTCATAATGACAAATTAAAGACATATACATACATATTTCCAGACATTCCAAATGTCCCTAAAATTTCTGGTCACCAATTCTACCAAATGTGTGTGTATGGGAGGCGCGGTCTCCACTTCAACAAGCAATTCTCGAACACCAGTAGGATGTCCCCCTTACCCCATTTTAGCCAGCAGTCACTAGCCTAGGTTGTTAATTGTACTTCTGCACCAACTGGCTATAAAATCAGAGAGTCAAACAACCCCTTCCCTGGAATCGATTAATTTGCTAGAGTGGCTCACAAAACTCAGAGAAACATTTTACTTACTAGATCACCAGTTTATTATAAATAAATGACACTCAGGCACAGCCAGATGGAAGAGATGAAGAGAGCAAGGCATGAGGAAGGGGCAGGAAGCTTCCATGCCCTCTCCAGGAAAGCCACTCTCCCAGCACCTCCACGTGTTCACCAACCCAGAAGCTCTTCGAATCCAGTCCTTTTGGGTTTTTATGGTGGCTTTGTCACATAGGCATAATTGATTAAATCATTAGCCATTGGCAATTGATTCAACTTCTCCCCCTCTCTGGAGATCAGGGGTGTGGGACTGAAAATTCCAACTCTCATCCCTTGATCTGTTCCACTGGCAACCAACCCCCATCCTTTTTGGTGCTTCCCAAAAGTCACCTCATTAACATAAAAAAGACACCTTTCCCACTCTCAGTTCCAAGGGGTTTGAAAGCTGTGAGCCAAGAACCCTGAACGAAGACCAAATATATATGAGAAATATATTTTGGCCACCTGAATAACCAAATATATATTTTTCTCATAAATCACAATATCACAGTCCCCTAGGGTGCAAATTTCCCCTGGCTGAGACTAAATAAAGGAGATGAAACAAAACTCAGTTACTACATGAAAGTAAAGAATGGACTGTATTTATATCAGTAAGCATTAGCAGGAGGCTGAGGTTGAGGTTAATGGAGTAGTGATGGGATTTTGAAGTCCTTTTCCATATTCACCAGCTGTATCCCAAAAGTCGGCTACATTTGGGAAAGTTTAGCCAAATGCTTATTATAGTTGATATTGGTCCTTGGGTGTTCCTTTCCACATCTCATTTATCTATTTGCCTAGGGGTTTTTTTGTTCTTTTGTTTTCTTTTGTTTTGTGTTGTTTTTCCTTGTTGAGGTTGCCAAATTCTGTGTGACTGGTGCTAGGTGAGTAAATTGGCCTGTCACAGACTGGGTTAATGACAAATCATTTCAGTTCAATAGGAAAAAGGACTTTTTCTTTTCCTAATATTCTAGAGCCCATTAATGCCTATGGTTGAGGTAGGAATGGGGAGACATACACATTGTTCACAGTCATCTGTTCTGGAGAATAAACCTATGGAGATAGGTGTGAACTAACCATATTGCAGAGTGTAATAAGGTTTTTTGCTTTTGGGGTGTTTTTGTTTTTGTTTTTAGTAAACGTGTAGGGAGGGAGAATTCTGAAAGTTATTCTTTCAGATAGACTCAGTAGACCCAAATTTGTTGAAGTTGGAGGAAAGGTTTTATATCTGCCACTGCAGAGAGCACAGATTTAGGGCAGGATCAAAAGAGAGACCAGAAACTACCACTCCATGACAGGAATTCAAGGAGGATTGATGGCTATCCCAAGATGTAAGCTGCACATATAAGAACCAGACTTTAAGTCACCTTTTCTGGTTATTTGTTTTCTATATATATAGAGAAATATATATATATATATATGTTTATATATATAATATATTATATATAATATATGATATATATATCATGTATATACAAAATCTGCAAGTATGCCTGGTTCACAGTAATAAAAAAATGATCTGAGATTTATAGTGTTTTACTCTTGAAATTTCTGACCTCCTGAATGTCTGGAATCATTGGAGCTTGATTATATATATATATATATATATATATATATATATATATATATATATATTTGGGCTTCTATAAACTTTTCTGTTACCTTAAAATTTTCCATAATAACAAAATATTTTCCAAGAAAATTAATACTTTTCTACAATACTAGGTATTTTATTTTGGTAGCATCTAGTATTTATACTGTTTAAGCAGAAAAGGAATGTACCATTTGTAAAGTCATATTCCTAGTTGGACCTTTTAAAAACAATGAGGAGTTTCTATAACATTGTAACTACCTAGTTACTCAAATTGTATTTTGATCATAGTTGTGAACTTTCTGAAGAAATTTTATTTCCCTTGCATGCAATGTATTAGAGATTTGAATGCTTCATTTTACTAAAAGGCAAAGTAACTATGCCATCTTGTTCTTTTGGAAAATTCAATTACAATGAAAATCACCTAGAGAATATTGTCCCTGAGTTAAGGTGATTCAGTGAGCTATGAATGTAGTCAAATTATCATGGAAGAAAATACACAAAATAATAATGGCAGCTGCAATTTGCTCATCACTTAGGATTTACAAATCACTTTCATGAACGTAATTTTTTTATCCACACATTGTTCTATAACCCCCCTCACTCCTGACCTCCCAACCTCCCAAATAAGATGAATTCACCAATCTATTACCAGAATCAGGAAAAACTATTTAAAAGTTGTTTATTGGTATATTTACCAGTTTATATATTTTTGTCCCTATACTATATGATTTACATAAAGAATGTGTGTGTGACATAGATTTACTGCCCCATGAACACTGCTATCCCACCATTCAAACAATTAAGTCAAAGTTCACAGTTCAAAAGACTGGTGTTTGGGTTCCATATAATAGCAGAGGCAGTGCTATCTTAACCTCTCTCATATGGGACTCTTGTATTACTTCACTAACTGACACAGTTAGACCACAGAAGGGAGGTCTGTAGGCTCCTTGTCTTGCTTCTCACATTGAAAGGCATTTGGAGGAGCTGCAGGAAGCCAAATTATAATGAGCAAACATATGTCTGCAGGATGTGAATTCCATTATCACACTCTCTCTTCACATTCATAAGAAGACCCTTCGAGTTCCCTAATGCTGCTTCTTGGCCTGTGAGTTGTAGTCAATTACCAGGCATTTTAATATTGAAAAAAAAAAAAACTTAAATGAAAAACATCATGCATTTCACTGACTGACTAAATGACTAAATCTGCTAAATGATACTTTATCAGATTAAATTTGTTTTTATTGAGGTAACATTGGTTTACAACATTATATAAGTTTCATGTGTACAACATTATATTTCTGTTTTGTATACGCTACAGCATGATCATCACCAAAAGTGTAGTTTCCATCCATCATTATAGAGTTAACACCTTTTATGCATTTCACCCTCCCTCCACCCCCTTTCCCCTCTGGTAACCACTATTCTGCTCTCCATATTGATCAGTGTGTTTGTATTTATTTGATTTAATTTGTTCATTTATTTTGTTTTGTTTTATATTCCACATATGAGTGAAATCATACTGGACTTGTCTTTCTCAATCTGACTTATTTCCCGTGGCATAACACCCTCAAGGTCCGTCCATCCATCCATGTCACAAATGGCAAGATTTTACCTTCTTTTTATTGACTAAGTACTATTCTATTATATATATATATATATATTACATTTATATATATACATATTACATCTTTTTTTTAACTTTACTTTTTAATTTTTTAAATTTAATTTAATTAATTTGTTTATACAGCACGGTCTCATTAGTAATCCATTTTATACATATTAGTGTATATATGTCAATACCAATCACACCACCACCACCCTGCCCTGCCATTTTCCCCACTTGGTGTCCATACATTTGTTCTCTACATCTGTGTCTCAATTTCTGCCCTGCAAACCGGTTCATCTGTACCATTTTTCTAGGTTCCACATATATGTGCTAATATACGATATTTGTTTTGCTCTTTCTAACTTACTTCACTCTATATGACAGTCTCTATATCCATCCAAGTCTCTACAAATGATCCAATTTCATTTCTTTTTATGGGTGAGTAATATTCCATTGCATATATGTACCACATCTCCTTTATCCATTCATCTGTTGATGGACATTTAGGTTGCTTCCATGTCCTGGCTATTGTAAATAGTTCTGCAATGAACATTGGGATGCATGTGTCTTTTTGAATTATGGTTTTCTCTGGGTATATGCCCAGTAGTGGGATTGCTGGGTCGTATGGTAATTCTATTTTTAGTTTTTTAAGGAACCTCCATACTATTCTTCATAGTGGCTGTATCAATTTACTTTCCCACCAACATTGCAAAAGGGTTCCCTTTTCTCCACACTCTCTCCAGCATTTGTTGTTTGTAGATTTTCTGATGATGCCCATTCTAACCGGTGTGAGGTGATACCTCATTGCAGTTTTGATTTGCATTTCTCTAATAATTAGTGATGTTGAGCAGCTTTTCATGTGTTACTTGGCCATATGTATGTCTTCTTTGGATAAATGTCTATTTAGGTCTTCTGCTCATTTTTTGATTGTTTGCTTTTTTTAAATATTGAGCTGCTTGAGCTGTTTATATATTTTGGAGATTAATCCTTTGTCCGTTGATTCATTTGTAAATATTTTCCCCCATTCTGAGGGTTGTCTTTTCATCTTGTTTATAGTTACCTTTGCTGTGCAAAAGCTTTAAAGTTTAATTAGATCCCATTTGTTTGTTTTTGTTTTTATTTCCATTAGTCTAGGAGGTGGATCAAAAAAATATTGCTGTGATTTATGTCAAAGAGTGTTCTTCCTGTGTTTTCCTCTAAGAGTTTTATAGTGTCCAGTCTTACGTTTAGGTCTCTAAACCATTTTGAGTTTATTTTTGTGTTTGGTGTTAGGGAATGTTCTAATTTCATTCTTTTACATGAAGCTGTCCAGTTTTCCCAACACCACTTACTGAACAGACTGATTTTTCTCCATTGTATATGCTTGTCTCCTTTGTCATGGATTAGTTGACCATATGTGTGTGGGTTTATCTCTGGGCTTTCTATCCTGTTCTATTGATCTATATTTCTGTTTTTGTGCCAGTACCATATTGTCTTGATTACTGTAGCTTTGTAGTATAGTCTGAAGTCAGGGAGTCTGATTTCTCCAGCTCCATTTTCTTCCCTCAAGACTGCTTTTGCTATTCGGGGTCTTTTGTGTCTGCATACAAATTTTAATATTTTTTGTTCTAGTTCTGTAAAACATGTCATTGGTAATTTGATAGGGATTGCATTGAATCTGTAGATTGCTTTGGGTAGTATAGTCATTTTCACAATATTGATTCTTCCAATACAGGAACATGGTATGTCTCTCCATCTGTTTGTATCATCTTTAATTTCTTTCATCAGTGTCTTATAGTTTTCTGCATGCAGGTCTTTTGTCTCCTTAGGTAGGTTTATCCTAGGTATTTTATTCTTTTTGTTGCAATGGTAAATGGGAGTGTTTCCTTAATTTCTCTTTCAGATTTTTTGTCCTTAGTGTATAGGAATGCAAGAGATTCCTGTGCATTAATTTTGAATCCTTCAATATTACCAAATTCATTGATTAGCTCTAGGAGTTTTCTGGTGGCATCTTTAGGGTTCTCTGTGCATAGTATCATGTCATCTGCAAACAGTGACAGTTTTACTTCATTTTTTCCAATTTGGATTTCTTTTATTTCTTTTTCTTCTCTGATTGTTGTGGCTAGGACTTCCAAAACTATGTTGAATAATAGTGGTGAGAGTGGACATCCTTGTCGTGTTCCTGATCTTACAGGAAATGGTTTCAGATTTTCACCATTGAGAAAAATATTTGCTGTGGGTTTGTGGTATATGGCCTTTATTATGTTGAGGTAGGTTCCCTGTATACCCACTTTCTGGAGAGTTTTCATCAGAAATGGGTATTGAATTTTGTCAAAAGCTTTTTCTGCATCTATTGAGATGATCATATGGTTTTTCTTTTTCAATTTGTTAATATGGTGTATCACATTGATTGACTTGTGTATATTGAAGAATCTGCATCACTGGGATAAATCCCACTTGATCATGGTGTATGATCCTTTTAATGTGATGTTGGATACTGTTTGCTAGTATTTTGTTGAGGATTTTTGCATCTATATTCTTCAGTAATATTGGTCTCTAGTTTTCTCTTTTTGTATTATCTTTGTCTGGTTTTGATATCAGGGTGATGGTGGCCTGATAGAATGAGTTTGGGAGTGTTCCTTCCTCTCCAATTTTTTGCAAGAGTTTGAGAAGGATGGGTGTTACCTCTTCTCTAAACGTTTGATGGAATTCACCTGTGAAGCCATCTGGTCCTGAACTTTTGTTTGTTGGAAGATTTTTAATCACAGTTTCAATTTCATTACTTGTGATGGTCTGTTCATATTTTCTATTTCTTCCTGGTTCAGTCTTGGAAAGTTATACCTCTCTAAGAATTTGTCCATTTCTTCCATGTTGTCCATTTTATTGGCATAGAGTTTCTTGTCGTATTCTCTTAGGATGCTTTGTATTTCTGCGGTATCTGTTGTAGCTTCTCCTTTTTCATTTCTAATATTATTGATTTGAGTCCTCTCCCTCTTTTTCTTCATGAGTCTGGCTAATGGTTTATCAATTTTGTTTATCTTCTCAAAGAACCTGCTTTTAGTTTTATTGATATTTGCCATTGTTTTCTTTGTTTCTATTTCATTTATTTCTGCTCTGATCTTTATGATTTCTTTCCTTCTTCTAATTTCGGGTTTTGTTTGTTATTCTTTCTGTATTTCCTTTAGGTGTAAGGTTAGATTTTTTATTTGAGATTGTTCTTGTTTCTTGAGGTAGGATTGTATTGCTATAAATTTCTCTGTTAGAACTGCCTTTGCTGCATCCCATAGCTTTTGCATTGTCATGTTTTCATTGTCATTTGTCTCTAGGTATTTGTTGATTTCCTCTTTGATTTCTTCAGTGATCTCTTGGTTATTTAGTAACATATTGTTTATCCTCCATGTGTTTGTGTTTTTTACATGTTTTTTTCCTGTAATTGAGTTCTAATCTCATAGCATTGTGGTCAGAAAAGATACTTGATATGATTTCAATTTTCCTAAATTCACTGAGACTTGATTTTTGACCCAAGATGTGATCTATCTGGGAGAATGTTCTGTGTGCACTTGAGAAGAAAGTGTAATCTGCTGTTTTCAGATGGAATGTCCTATAAATATCAATTAAATCTCTCTGGTCTATTGTGTCATTTAAAGCTTGTGTTTACTTATTAATTTTCTGTTTGGATGATTTGTCCATTGGTGTAAGTGAGGTGTTAAAGTCCCCCACTATTATTGTGTTATTGTCGATTTCCCCTTTTATAGCTGTTAGCAGTTGCCTTATGTATTGAGGTGTTCTTATGTTGCGTGCATATATATTTATAATCGTTATATCTTCTTCTTGGATTGATCCCTTGATCATTATGTAGTGTCCTTTCTTGTCTCTTGTGACATTTATTTTAAAGTCTATTTTATCTGATACGTGTATTGCTACTCTAGCTTTCTTTTGATTTCCATTTGCATGGAATATCTTTTTCTATCCCCTCACTTTCAGTCTGTATGTTTCCCTAGGTTTGAAGTGGGTCTCTTGTGAACAGCATATATATGGGTCTTGTTTTTGTATCCATTCAGTGGGTCTATGTCTTTTGGTTGGAGCATTTAATCCATTCATATGTAAGGTAGTTATTGATATGTATGTTCCTATCACCATTTTCTTAATTGTTCTGGGTTTGTTTTTGTAGGTCCTTTTCTTCTCTTGTGTTTGGCACTTAGAGAAGTTCCTTTAGCATTTGTTGTAGAGCTGGTTTGGTGGTGCTGAATTATCTTAGGTTTTGCTTGTCTGTAAAGCTTTTGATATCTCCATCTAATCTGAATGTGACCCTTGCTGGGTAGAGGAATCTTGGTTGTAGGTTCTTCCCTTTCATCACTTTAAATATGTCATAGCACTCACTTCTGGCTTGTAGAGTTTCAGCTGAGAAATCAGCTGTTAACCTGTGGGATTTCCCTTGTATGTTGTCATTTTTCCCTTGCTGCTTTCAGAAATTTGTCTTTAATTTTTGCCAATTTGATTACTATGTGTCTCGGCATGTTTCTTCTTGGGTTTATCCTGTATGGGACTCTCTGAACTTCCTGGACTTGGGTGGCTATTTCCTTTCCCGTGTTAGGGAAGTTTTCGACTATAACCTCTTCAAATATTTTCTCAGGTCCTTTCTCTCTCTCTTCTCCTTCTGGGACCCCTATAATGTGAATGTTGTTGCATTTAATATTGTCCCAGAGTTCTCTTAGGCTGTCTTTTCATTCTTTTTTCTTTATTCTGTTCCACAGCAGTGAATTCCACCATTCTGTCTTCCAGGTCACTTATCTGTTCTTTTGCTTCAGTTATTCTGCTATTGATTCCTTCTAGTGTATTTTTCATTTCAGTCATTGTATTGTTCATCTCTGTTTGTTTGCTCTTTAATTCTTCTAGGTCTTTGTTAAACATTTCTTACATCTTCTCAATCTTTGCCTTCATTCTTTTTCCAAGGTCCTGGATCATCTTTACTGTCATTATTCTGAATTTTTTTTCTGG
Organism: Phocoena sinus; assembly: GCF_008692025.1. NCBI lineage: Eukaryota > Metazoa > Chordata > Mammalia > Artiodactyla > Phocoenidae > Phocoena > Phocoena sinus. The sequence goes on from NC_045779.1 coordinate 22,938,826, forward strand.
AAGGTTGCCTATCTCCACTTCATTTAGGTGTTTTTCTGGGGTTTCATCTTGTTCCTTCATCTGGTACATAGCCCCCTGCCTTTTCATCTTGTCTATCTTTCTGTGAATGTGGTTTTATTTCCACAGGCTGCAGGGTTTTTGTACTTGCTTCTGCTGTCTGCCCTCTCTACATGATCTTTATAATTCATTCATCGATGGGCACTTAGTTTGCTGCCATATGTTTGCTAATTGTACATAATGCTGCTCTGAACAGAGGGGTATATATAAATTTTTGGGTTAGTGTTTTTGTGTTCTTTGGATAAATATCCAGATGTGGAATAGCTGGATCATATTGTAGTTCTATTTTTAATTTTTTGAGGAATCTCCATACTGTTTTCCATAGTGGCTGCACCAATTTACATTCCCGCCAACAATGTATGCATTCTCTTTTCTCCACATCTTCTTCAACACTTTCTATTTCTTGGCTTATTGATAATAGCCATTCTAACAGGTATGAAGTGATATCTCATTGTGATTTTGATTTGTATTTACTTAATAGTGATGTTGAACATCTTTCCATGTGCCTGTTGATCATCTCTATGTCTTCTTTGGAAAAATATCTATTCAGGTCCTCTGCCCATTTTTTAATTGGGTTGTTTGTTGTTGTGTTGTACGAGTTCTGTGTTTATTTTGGATATTAACCCTTTTTAGGATATATAATTTGCATATATTTTCTCCCACTCAGTAGATTGTCTTTTTATTTTGTTGATGGCTTTTCAGGGGATTTTTTTGTTTTTTTTCTCTTTTTCTTTCTGTGCAGAAACTTTTGAGTTTGATGTAATCCCAGTTGTTTATTTTTGCTTTGTTTCCTTCGAGTGAGAAGACATTTACAGAAAGTTATTGCTAAGACTGATGTCAAAGAGCATACTGCCTATGTTTTCTTCTAGGAGTTTTATGGTTTCAGGTCTTATGTTTAAATCTTTAATTCATTATGAGTTTATTTTTCTCTATGGCAAGATAGTGGTCTAAATTCATTCGTTTGCATGTAGCTATTTAGTTTTCCCAACACTATTTATTGAAAAGATTATCCTTTCTCCTATCAGATTAATTTTGAGAAACAACCCCTTTATTAATATATGAAACAAATTTTGTCCCCAGTAGTCTACTTAATTACTGCCCAAGCTAAATTCAAGATGATTGGTATTAATAATTAGATTTTCAAATATTGGGGTCTTTTTCATATAATTAAAAGGCATACTTAATGGTACCATGAAAAGTGTCCCCTCCAGGAGCCAGCTGATTACATGACATGCACTAGGTGAAATTCCAGAGGTTTAACAATTGATTTCCTTGCAAATTGTGAAGGTGAGTGCAACACTCTAAACAACTAGTACTTTAAGGTAAGAACCATAATTAACAAAGCAAGCTTATGAAAAAAGTTTTAAAAAGATGAAAATGAATACAGTCCTATAAGAAAGACCCTGAGTAAATATTTCACTTAATATTGTTGCTAAGGTAACATCAATTGCTTACAAAAGAGGATTAATGGTAAGAAGGACCTAGATTCAAATAACAGACGGATCTCATGTTTTCACTGTACAGGCAGGATAACAAATCGATGAGGGCTTGTCAATTGAATCTGCAATATCCAAGCAGTGCCACATGTAATTATAAAATACATATAACAGATGTGGCTTCCCACTAAAAGCCCAAAAAAGCACCAAGTACATTCAAAGATACATACTGGCTTAAATGTACACAAAATGCAAACTAAAATGATCTGGAAAGTAAGGTCACATACCCAATATATATGAAATGAAGAACAAGTCTAAAGTAAACAGAAGTTTGCCTAATGAAATTCTAACAGCTTGCAAAAATAGTTTTTTTAATAATTTTTCTAATTTTATCCTCATATTTTAGTATAATTGAAATTCTCATTTAGGAATGTCATTTAAGTGTGTAATTTAGATGGAAAAAGAAAGGCTTAATGCTCTCTTCAAGTTTCAGCTTCCTTAAAACGACAAGCAACAAAAATTCTGACTTACAGGATCATACTGGCCCATAAGATACCTCAGTCTTTGGCAAAGAGAGTGAGAGATGGGTTTCTATGTATTAGAATGAAGAGAACACTATTTTTACCTTGAAGGATGGATCAGTGTGCATCATCAACGTGTCTCAAGAGGGGAAGGTTATAGAATGGGTCTTACCAGCTCTCTGGGGTTATTTGCTGGTCAGCATCCTCTGCCTGGTAACACACGAGGTGAGAGGGCCAAGAAGCCCCTGTCCCTGAGATCCAACAGAAGTCTGAATAATCTTTTACAGAAATATCAAGTAAGCATCTGAAAGAATTACAACATAGGACCAGTTGTAACCTAATTTAATCAACACATTTCCTTGAAAATAGAGCTTCTCCATCCAGGCCCTTAGAGAAACCCCCCTACATGGGAATGCCCTTGTTCCCTAAGCTCTTCTCCCTAGAAATCCCATTCCCTTCCCACAGTGACCCTTTGATTCCTTTTTCCCTTGGAAAACTCCCCTTTCTCTAGAATCTACTCCACTTCCAGGAAAATTCTACATCTCCCACAGAACAAAAGTCGATTGATGTCTTTACTTCATTTTGCATTTTGCAAACTCTGCCAACTCAGACTTTAGCAAAGTGTTATTGGGAGTTTTCTCTTTCCCAGGCTCCTGCTGATTCTAAGGGGCAACCATGTGCTGTGCACCCATGAGTAGAAGCTCTTTCCCAGTGATGGCTGCAGTCATGCTCCTCTAGAATCACCAAAAAAAAAGAGAGTATAATCTCCTAAGAGGAAAGCATATTCTTCCCATTTGCAGGGTTTTTCTCCTACTCTTTGAGAATAAGACCTCGGCATTATTACATCCAAGGATTGCTGCTTCCTTCCTGCCCTGCTTTCATTGCAAAGCCCTCTCCTCTCACATAAAGGAATATTGGCTGCATCTGAGCATCAGATCATAGATACTGCAGTCACTGAATGAATTCTCTCAAACTCCAAATGCTTCCTTTTGGAGGAGAGGGAGTGTCAGTTAATGTCACCATGTATGCAGATTCCCTTTTCTGGGGCCTAAGACCATGTTCTCAGAAATACAAAAACATCCATAGAGTTATTGGAGGCATAGTTATTTTTATCAACGAGGTTTCTGTCTGACCATCACAGCTAAGTTATTAGTAAGATTGTTAGACAATTTGGTCATAAAAATAACAGAACTGCAGATAACAAAAAAAATAGACCAAATGTTTATAGACTCATTATTAACAATCACTTAGTTATTAAAGTAACTATAGTGGAATCAACCATTTCACCACAAAATATTTATTTATTATTTCAACAAATATGTAATGGACATGAATTACATGCTAAGGGTGGGGTGGCAGAAAGAAAAGCAAACAGACAAAGATAGAGCAGCATCTCCCAGGTCGACGGAGCCTCTCCTCTTCTCTCCCACCTCCACCCAAGCTCTCTGCTCAGCTGTGTAGATTTATTGCTCCCTAAAGTGAGAAACTCGACACTGGAGCTTGAGATAGCACTGAGCTGGCTTCTCCACACAAGTTAGAGCCACAACCAGAGATCCCGGAACACACACTTCTCCTCCTTCCTCACAGTCTCCCCAGGGTTTGCCACTGACCACTCTAAATTGTTCTAAGTGATGCTGTGGTTTTGGTTTCTAGACAAGCATTGGCCTTAGACACAAACAAACCAAGGGTGATTTCCCCTGTGAATGTGACTGGTGTGGACAGCTGTCCACAGGTCTCCATGACCCATGGCCCCACCACACCAAGCACCTCATTAAATTCAGTGGGGGAATGGCAACCAGTTCCCATGGGGAACACACATGGCAAACTTCACTGGAGGGAAAACAAGGGGGTTCCCACTGTCATCACAATAATGGCTTCTGTTGCTCACAGTATAGAAATGGTGCCCTTGTTCTGCTCTCTGGTTACCGTCTGACAAAGAGTGGCCAAGCAACCAGCCATGCAGGAGCAGAGCAGCAAGAGCAAGGGTCCTTGCGACAGCATCTACCTCAACAAAGGAAAAAGGTTCTAAAAAGGCAAATACAATCCCCAGCTCCCCAGAGAATTAGACATTGCTCCCAAGTGCTCCCATGTTCACACCAAAGTCTCTGCATACGGCATAAACTTTACTCAGCATGATCAAACCAAAAATATATTCCTCCTAGCAGGGAAAATGACTAGTGAGCAAACTGGTTTACATTCTCAACAAGAAAATCTGTGCTCATATTTCCACTTTCTCCTTTCTCGCCAGGTCAATTCTTCCATCTTTTTGCATGTTTGCCTATATTTTGTCCATCCCTTTCCTACCTATACATGTTTGGTATTTGTTCACTAAGCTAAAAAGGTTTTGTGTCCTTGCCTCCAGAATAACTTGGGCCTCAGAAAGGAAGGTAATTGGGTTTGGGAGCTGATAGAACCTCTGATACCTGCATGATTCTGTGAGAAATTGTGTTATATGAGGGTGAGGGTGTCCTTGGACATATTTCTGGACAGTGACCAGCAATGGAGAAACGAGGTATTGATGGACAAATTTGGAAAAGATGGCAGTGCACTGGAGGAACAGAAATGCTTTCATTGTAGATAACCCAATGCCCTAAGTTAAGAAGGAAAGAGAAGAGAGATGACAACCCCCTTCTCCCCTAAATATATCTCATCCCCAACCTCAATCGTACACAAATATTGAGAAAGCTACTGCGATAAGCACAAATTTTAGGCAAAATTTTGATCATGGAGAAATGTACCATTTTTCTTCAACTTTATTTATACTTTGGGTCCTCATTCTACTGAGTGAAGAAAACTAAATTTTAAGCAATTTAGTCCCCTCCCTATTTTGAGGTTACAGGTAAATTCTAGAGGGTTTACATAGCACCAAGGGTGAATGTACAGCCTGGGAACACATACATCTGGCATCAGATGAAAGAGTCTGTTCCTATCAGATCACTGGCCATCAGTCCACCAGGTGAGTCAGTGTCTTCTATTCTTCCTGCCTGCAGGTGCCCTTAAGTCCAGCTCGGCCTTAGCTATCTAGGAGTGCTTGTGGTTTCATACACTCATCCTATAGCTTCCATATTAGTTGGACCATGGAAACTGAACTACATACAGCACCATCTAACTTCTCTGCCACTTTGGACTATCAGAATTATTCTTTTGTACTAATCACACAGGGGAAGTGAAAGTCTCCCGGGGTTAATTCAGGCCCCTCTGCCTAAACCCATCATGAAGTCATTCCCTCTCTGGGGTTCTGCTACCTCCCCAACTCTGCCCAAGAATCAAGGCCCAGGCTGTCTTTGCTCTTGGTCCCCCAAACATATCTGGGATTTTTATTATCCCCCTAAAGCATGGCCTTGTAGGAAGAATGGGAAATAGCCTCTCACCCTCCACCTTGTCCAGGACCCAGTGCACTTCTCATTTTCCTTCTGACTCTCCCTCACACCAAGGACCTTCATCGAATTTGATCATCAGGGAAGACGGGTGTGTTTCCTTTATTGAGGTCTCTTAAACTTAATGTTCATGCCTTTTCTCTCTGAAGGCTGGGCTAGACTTTTGAAATTCAAAACCCAGAGGAAAACCCTGAGTTTTTGTTTTTGTTTTCTCTTTCTGCTGTCTGCTCTTTCTCCCAGGAGGTGTTAAAGTTGGAATGGAAAAAGGACCACTGAGTAAAAGGAAATATCAGAAGAACACACACACACACACACACACACACACACACACACAATTTATACATATATGTGTTATTATATATATTATTTATAATATATACATTATATAACATATAGCAATATATTATATAGGATATTGTATATAGTAATATATAATATATGTATATATTATAATATTTTCCTGAAACCATTGCACTATTAATCAAAACTTAAATTACTGGACAGGGCAGCCTGAATTCTTCTCTTGTCTCTTCTTGCCTCTCTGTCACAGTGGCAGTCTGCGAAAATAGCATTAGTAGGTAGAAAGTAATACATTTAAGGAAAAGAAACTAGCTTAGTGTCCTCATTTTTTCAAATTAAAGAAATTTGGGAATCCCCTGTGAGACCCTTGAGAAAGAAAGAGAGAGTGAGCTTCCAGCTCTATGCACCAGGGAAGAAGTCTAGGATTCAATTTGCAATTAAACTATAAGTGCTTCTGAAAGCCTCAGAAACTAAGTAAGTGCTTCTGAAAGACTCAAAAACTAAGTCTTGAGAAATCTGAATAATATTTGAATCAAGGTTTCCAAATGCTATTTCACAAATAACCTACTGCCCTACTAGATAATTATATCTAATCATAGTAAATAACATTTTTTAAAAAATCTGATATGTCTGGTTATATTTAAAGCAAATGCCCCAAAATTCTGTTGTCCTGTTTCTCTTTGAATCTGTATGTCTAAGAATTCCACATATTCTGTTTAAATCAGACATTTCTCTTCTCTCTAATTTTTCAAATGCTTCTAATCTCTGGATCTGACACACAGACTCCAATAGGTACCTCTGCTATATGTTCTCATTCTCTCTGTCTCTGTGTATCATCTTTCTATTTATCTATCAACTATCTATCATCTCTCTATCATCTATCTGTTATCTACCATCTATCATCTATCATCTAGCTAGCTAGTTAGGTTCATAAGATTCAGGCTTCTCTTCCCCTAAGATTCACTGACCAATCTCTTGTTAAATATCTGCCTCCCCTGAGAAACTGTCAGGCAGGCTCTGTGTCTTTGGTGTTCACCACTGTTCCCTGTGGTCTAGCAGAGGAGGTAGCTTGTATAAGGGATAAGTAAATATTTGTTCACTGAGTGAATGATCATCTCTAAGAGCAGATACTCGCTGGGTTATATATTCTGTGGGATGATAACTCTACTACAGTCACCAACTTACCCTCCAATAGCCACAGCATCTCAATACAATCACTCAGATATCCGCAATGTAGTGGTTCATATATTTATCTCTAAAGACCGATCTCAATACTTAGTCTCCCACTCAGGAAATGCACATGAGTTTGAGTGAGGGTACTGTTTGAAGTACTTCAAATTTGCTCTATTTTAAAGTCTTTCCCAAAAAGTGTGTCTTTATTTATTCTCAGTAACAGTATATTTGTATTCACCTCACAACTCATCATGACCCATCAGCCTGCTGAGACACAGAAATTCAGAGTAGCTGGTCTAGACCTGTGCTTCCATATTTTAGTACATATATAAATCATCTGGCATTTTTGTTAAAATGCAGATTCTAATCCAGTAAACCTGGAGTGGAACCTGAGACTCAGCATTTCTAACACACACTCTCCCAGGAGGTGCCCTTTCTCTGGTCCATGGACCACACTTTGAATAAGAAGGGTGTGATTACTGTTCACTAAACCAATGGGAATAAAGTCTTAAAAATGCATAGTCTAACAAAATGTTTATATCTATCTTAAAGATATTATTTTTCTTTTCTTGCTCTACTCAAAGGTTTATCAATTTATAAACCTGATGACAGCATGAATAGGATTCTCTTTGCTCGTAAACTTCCTTCATGGGAACCTTAAACATTAAATTCAGGAGAATTGGCTTTATCATTGGGGAGAGAGGAGATGGGATCACAGAAGTGTATCCAGGAGTCTTAAACTTCTCTGAAATAAGTGATTTCATTAAAAGAAAAGAGAAAATATGACAAAATGTTAATATTTGAAAGTACTGGGTGATAGCTAAATGTGAGTTTGTAATTATATTAATCTCTGTACTTTTCTGTAAGTTTCAAACATTTCATAACTTTAACAGCTTTATTGAGCTATTAATATATAAAAAAAACTGCACATATTTAATGTGTACAACTGATGCACCTGGACATATGCAAACATCCATGATACCCTCATCACAATCAAGGTAACAGACATATCCATCACCTCTTAAAGTTGTCTGTGTCCCTTTGTTTTGGTGGGGTTTATTTGTTTTTGTTCTTATGATAAGAACATTTAATATGAGATCTATCCACATAACAAAGTTCGAAGTGTGCAAATACCGTATTGTTCTCTTTAGGTACTATGTTGTAAAGCAGATCTCTAGAATTTATTCATCTTGCATAACTGAAACTTTATAACCATCAAGCAACTCCCTGTTTCTCCCACCCTCTAAACTCTGGCAACCATTATTGTGTTCTCTGCTTCTATGAGTTTGACTATTTTAAATACTTCATATAAGTAGAATCGTGTATGTGTCCTTCTATTACTGGCTTATTTCACTTAGCATAATGTCTCCAGGTTCAGTTGTGTTGTCACAAATAGCAAGATGTTCTTCTTTCTTAAGGCTACATAATAGTCCATTGTACCCATATACCACATTTTCTTTATCCATTCATCTGTCAGTGGACACTTGAGTAGTTTCCATACCTTGCCTGTTGTGAATAATGCTGCAGTGAATGAGAATGCAGATATTTCTCTAAGATCCTGATTCCAATTATTTTGGATGTATACCCAGAAGTGAGAATACTGGATCATATGGTAGTTCTAGTTTTAATTTTTTGAGGAACCTCCACCTTGTTTTCCAAAGATGCTGAACCATTCTTCTTGGATATGTTACCCAAAGCACAGGCAACAAAAACAAAAATAAACAAGTGAGACTGCATCATACTAAAAAGCTTCTGCACAGAAAAGAAAAGGCAACCTACAGAATGGAAGAAAATGTTTGCCAATCATATATCTAATAAGTGATTAATTTCCAAAATATATAAGGAACTCTGACAACTCACTAGCAAAATAAATAAATAAATAACCCAATCAAATATTTCATAATTTTTAAAGCCTGAGACCACTACTATACTGTAAATGAGAACTTTCTGTTTTTTTATTTTCCATTTCTCTTATTGAATGCCCTCAGTGAGGTGAGAAACAAAGGAAGAAAGAAATCACAGAAAAACAAGAAATTTATAAGCAAAAGAAAATCTATTATCTTTCATATTTTTACATATGTATTCAGAATTTGCAGGGGAGGAATTACCTCACATATTTTAGATTTTCTTTTCCTCCAGAATTCAGAAGTTCTCTTCTCCAGAATGGAAAAAAAAAAACAAAAACAAACAAACAAACAAAAAAACTGAGAGGGTGGATCCTTTCACAAAGTGCCTTAATCTGGATATTTTTTCAGAAGGAAATTAGATTGAGCCCAAGGGAGAAAAGTCTTCTGGCAAACACTAAATTTAAAGCCCATTCTTATTGCTAAACTCTAATTATGTTGTCACTGTCTTGCTTTTGGTACTATGGGGAAAACAGATTTAATTTTAAGAGTCCTTGAAGCTCAGTACCAACTGACTCATCATTCTTAATTCCTCCTCCATATCTCCCTGTTTTTACTTCCTACCTCTATATTTAGAAAACTCTGGTTATTTTATCTATTTTCAGGAAACTAGAACAAAATCTGCTCTAGAATATGTTGAACATCTAGAAGTCACACTATATTTTCTTGCACTGAACTAAAAGATATATAAATAAAAGGGAACTGAAATAGCTCTTATTTAGAGGCAATGAGTCACTTTTCAAGTTTTCACTGCTTCATCCAGCATAGGAATATCCTTTCTTTTGCGTTGTCTGACATTTTCCAATAATCTATGAGCAGAGATTATTTAGCAGGGGAACACATAGAGAATCTTTCTGCTAAACCCATGTTATGTCACTTTATCTTTTCCACATTTCTATTTAATTCAAAATTTTGAATTCAAGTTTCCAAGTATTAGGAATCCAATTATGTCTCAGTTTAATCTTTGGGAAATTTTTGTCTTGAAATTTTGTAATTTGAAGTCATCTGAAGACTCAAGGAGGTCATCAGTGAGTATAATCAGAATCTATTAAACCATAAATAAATATTTTAATGCAAAAATAATTTTAATAATCACCTATGATAATCAAATTAGATGTTTACTTTCCAGCTAATCTCATATTTCCAATGATATTTCCTTCTTGATCCAAATTCACACCCTTTTCTTTGCCCCTTCCAGAGGCACTAGTTTGGTTTGCTTTTCACGTAGTTTATTATGCATATCCATCCTTCTCTTCCTATCTACTCATTTATCCATGTGAAAAGTGTGTTGACATAAAGTATTTTATTATAGAAGAAAAATCTTTGCATGATTCTTTATCCTCGAGGAGCTATGAAAGGTAACTGTTCTATTGTTACATTGCATTCCTCTTATTTTTACTCATTGCCTAGGAAACTCCCACATTATGTATCTTAAGTCTAAAGCATCAGAGCCTCTGTTTCCATGAAATATTTACAAATACAGACTGAGTTATAGCATTAATATAGTAGACTTGAGAAAATTAATAAGTTAGATCAAGTGATCTGAAAAAAGCTGAAACTTGCCACTCCCTTTTCTTTTCCACTTGTTTTGGCAGCTATATAAGTCCCTCTCTTCTGCACAGACTTCTTCCAACAGTTGCCGGCATTCTGGCCAGACCTCTGGAGACTGAATTGCTCCTTTCCTAATACGAGAAACACTCCTTGGCTGTCAAGGTCTGTCATTGTCTTCCACATGACCCCAAATCACTATACCTCACACCCTGTTCATTGCTAAATAAAATCTGCATTTTTCCCCTATATTCTCGACTGACCCCTGATCACTACATCTAAAAATATGCCATGCATCAGGCATCCAGAATAAGAAAACGTTACTAATGCTGCAGCCCTCCAAGTATGTTTATTTTATTTTTTTAACTTCTTTATTGGAGTATAATTGTTTTACAATGGTGTGTTAGTTTCTGCTTTATAACAAAGTGAATCAGCTATACATATACATATATCCCCATATCTCCTCCCTCTTGCATCTCCCTCCCGCCCTCCCTATCCCACCCCTCTAGGTGGTCACAAAGCACAGAGCTGATCTCCCTGTGCTATGCGGCTGCTTCCCACTAGCTATCTACTTTACATCTGGTAGTGTACATATGTCAGTGCTACTCTCTCACTTCGTCCCAGCTTACCATTCTCCGTCCCATGTCCGGAAGTCCATTCTCTACGTCTGCGTCTTTATTCCTGTCCTGCTCCTAGGTTCTTTGGAACCCTTTTTGTTTTCTTTTGATCCCGTATATATGTGTTAGCATACGGTATTTGTTTTTCCCTTTCTGACTTGCTTCACTCTGTATGACAGACTCTAGGTCCATCCACCTCACTACAAATAACTCAATTTCGTTTCTTTTTATGGCTGAGTAATATTCCATTGTATATATGTGCCACATCTCCTTTATCCATTTATCTGTCAATGGACACTTAGTTTGCTTCCATGTCCTGGCTATTGTAAAGAGTGCTGCAATGAACATTGTGGTACATGACTCTTTTTGAATTATGGTTTTCTCAGGGTATATGCCCAGTAGTGGGATTGCTGTGTCAGATGGTAGTTCTATTTTTAGTTTTTTAAGGAACCTCCATACTGTTCTCCATAGTGGCTGTATCAATGTACATTTCCACCAACAGTCCAAGAGCATTCATTTTCTCCACACTCTCTCCAACATTTATTGTTTGTAGATTTTCTGACGATGTCCCTTCTGACTGGTGTGAGGTGATACCTCATTGTAGTTTTAATTTGCATTTCTCTAATGATTAGCGGTGTTGAGCATTCCTTCATGTGTTTGTTGGCAATCTTATATCTTCTTTGGAGAAATGTCTATTTAGGTCTTCCACCCATTTTTGGATTGGGTTATTTGTTTTATTGATATTGAGCTGCATGAGCTGCTTGTATATTTTGGAGATTAATCCTTTGTCAGTTGCTTCATTTGTAAATATTTTCTCCCATTCTGAGGGTTGTCTTTTTGTCCTGTTTATGTTTTCTTTTGCTGTGCAAAAGCTTTTAAGTTTCCTTAGGTCCCATTTGTTTATTTTTGTTTTTATTTCCATTTCTCTAGGAGGTGGGTCCAAAAGGATCTTGCTGTGATTTACATCATAGTGTTCTGCCTATGTTTTCTTCTAAGAGCTTTATAGTGTTTAGATTCATACTTTTATTCAGAACTTGAGATCTTTTTTTTTTTTTTTTTTTTTATGCGTTACGCGGGCCTCTCACTGTTGTGGCCTCTCCCGTTGCGGAGGACAGGCTCCGGACGCGCAGGCTCAGCGGCCATGGCTCACGGGCCCAGCCGCTCCGCGGCATGTGGGATCTTCTCAGACCGGGGCACGAACCCGTGTCCCCTGCATCGGCAGGCGGACTCCCAACCACTGCGCCACCAGGGAAGCCCAGAACTTGAGATCTTTTAGAAAAGGAGAATGTCATGTAGTGGTGAGAACATGGGTGATGGAATAAGAAGGACCTGATTCAAATCCAGCCTACACCTAGTTGTGTGACCTCGAGCAAGTTATCTTTTTGTATCTCACCTGTTTACTGAGGATGATTGAATGAGATAGCATAGAAAAAATCACCCAGCATGTACTACATACATAATCCACATTCTGGTGTTTTAAGTCTTCTTTATAATGTTCATAATATTCTTTATAAGAATGTTTAACTAGTGTTTTGCTCCCTTTTTTCTCATTACCCACAACCCACACCACCCTACCCATGCACAATGGGGATGGGGGGACTCCCCTTCACTGTGCAAGTACAATTTAAAAATCCTTCAATGTACCGTTCAGCATGGGTCCTAAATTTACCTTCTGGCAAGGATACATGTCCAGCATAACTGAAGTGTAAAATAACTGACACAAAGAAGCAGACAGGTGTCTCATTTTTACTCATGGGATTTTAATTTATGGAGGTGACTGAGTGACAACACAGAGATGTCATTGCTATTGAAAGAAGAATTTATTATTTAAATCTCTTGAGACAAGGGAGCACACCATGCTATGCAGGGCCACATGGGAAGCATCACATTTGGTCAGGACGCAGAAGAAGGAGTGAGGGTAAAGCCTAGGCCAGAGCACTTATTGGGGTTTCCATGGAAAAGGCAAGACAGAGCAGGGGAAACAATTTAGGATTGGCTAGTTTGAATATTTTGGCAGGTTTTGGGCTATAGGAGTCTGTAGCTGCCTGGTACCTAACCCTGGGATGATTTAGGGCAGAAGAGTTGGTATGTAAGTTAATAAAGTGGGTTGTTGGGGGTATAAACTCAAGATTGGTTGATTTTGATAAGAAAGGCATACTCCTTGACAAGCTCTTTTTTCTCTAAGAATTGGCTGGCCCTGGGAGGGGCAGTCCCTCCCCAGCCAGCAAGATTTTTAAGATGTCAAAACATCGCAAGATAATGAAAATTAATGACATGATTAATACAATAAGGAAAAGAGAAAGAAAATCAGTTGTATGATGTTAAAAGGAAGCATTTTAAAAGTGGGGAACAATTGATGCCATTTTTAATAGAAAAGAATGCATTTCAGCCATGATGCTTTTTTTTATCACTAAGTATTTTTAATGAATCTTTCATCAGTGCCTCCAAACAACTTTATCATACCAACTCCTTGTCTGTGAGTACTTCTTATAAATATGGGAATGAAAGAAATACCCCTCACTTTTCTCAGCCACATTTGCTTCAGTGGGGGTTACAGGGGAAAGGTACAGTTTCCTAAGTCAGGGCTGAGTTAGGCTAAGAAGTATAAACCTTACCTTTTATCCCCACACCTACATCCATATCTCTACCTCCAAATATAACATCAGGCCCAAAATCAGCATTCTCTGCTCCACCTATATAGCAATCATTCTGGAAGGACTTAACTTCTGTTAGAAACCCTGTCATGCCTTAGAGCTTTAAACATCAGTAAAACCAGGCCACACTTCTAGAAGCTCAATGTCACTGAAACAAATTAATATGACATAATGGGATAAGTAGATTAGTAGAGTTTATCCAAGTAACAGTAGACTAGCAAAAGTAGATTAGTAGTAAGTAGATAAGTAAAAGTTTATCCACTAGCTAGCAAATGTCTTTAGGGAGCACTTGAAATACTGTTCATCCAAACTGAGATGTGCTCTTAGGTACTAAGCACATACTGGATCCCATAGATCTGCTAAGAAAAAAATGAATGAAAATATCTCATTAATAATTGTTATATCGATTACATGTTGAAATGGTAATATTTTTTATATTTAACAATTATTAAAATTAAAGTTACATGTTTCTTTTTTCCTTTTTTTTAATGCAGCTCTTAAACATTTTTATTACATATATTTTACATTTATGACTTTGATTATATTCCTATTGAATAGTGGTTATCCAACATTCTACAAAGGTACTTTTATACACCAACATCCAAAAAAAAAAAAGAAAAGGAAAGAAACACCTGAGGGTTCAGTCATCCCCAAAAGTCACCAAGATTGATCTCATCTTTCCATTTTCATGATTATTGCCCTAGAGAAAGCTTCTGTTATGTCCAACATGAATGAAGAAGCAGATCCCGAATGAACTCTCTGTCCACAAAATCCATGCACTCTATTGCTTCCTGAGTTGGTTTCCTTAAACAACAAACTTATGACTGCATCCTCTGTATATGAATACTGTATTGGCCACACAATAATGTCAACAATCTCCAATTCTCTTATTTCTAGACACTAACACTAATATAAATGTCCTGTGTCCTGCTGTAGCCTCACAAATCCAAATCCAGCCAGTTCAGATTACTCATCATTTTCCATAAACTTCTCCCCTACTATTATCCTTTTACTCTCCATTTTATTTGCTTGGAAAGCCCTCTCCACAAATTTACCTGTGACCCTCCTACTCAGACTAAAATAAATCACTCCAATTCTACCACCTTCTCCATGATCTCTGGGTCAGAAACTTTCTCAGCTCTAGGTCCCTATCAGTCTTTGTTAGCAACTTTTTGATGGCACTTACCACAGGATACCTTGTGCTACAGCTGATAGTGTGTATTTTCTGTCCCTTCCCAAACTATACGAACCTTGCAAGAAGAATAATTTATACAGCCTTCAAGACAAAACCTTACACTCAGTAAATATTTGAAAGTAGAATGCAATTTGAAGTTTGAAAGGCTATCAGAACAGAGAAATTCAGTTCTGTGATACTCACAGTTTGACCCAGAGTTCATAGCAATCTCAAATGACTTCTACACAACCAACTTTTCTGTAGCTAACCCACTTGCACGTGATGTGTGGTAAAGCATTAGGGAACTCGACAGAGCAGTCAATTTTCATCTCAGTTTTTTAGGTAAAATGATTCACAGGCTGGTCATGAGCAACACAGAAGCCATTAAAAAGATACTGACTGGCAGTGCAATCCCAACATCTCTCAAGGCCTGCTTGCTTATAGAGACTAGAATATGTCAAGTTGAAGAAGTGACCTATTTGGTACATACAACAGAGCAAATTGGAGCAAAGAAGTTATGGATTAGAAAACTAACCACCCCCCCAAAAAAAAACATTCTGGAAAAGCTAACTATAAAGAAGCTATCTTGAGGTCATGAATCACAGCTAATTTTATCACAGAGCCAGGATGAATTGTGTGTTTGTTTGTGCCTGTTGTGTCCTCAGTCAGATTATATACCCCGAGAGGACTGAAACTGTATAAGAGATGTCTTATACATCTCTTTGCTTACACATCACATTTATGGGTACATAGTAGGGTATATAATTATATTTCCATCCAGCTAGTGAGCATCTGAAATTACTTGAGACTTCACATCCGGGGTGGGGATGGGGGCTAAATAAATTTAGTTTAAATAAATTTTGGTTAGTTTAAATAAATTTTTGCCTTAATAGAGTGTGGAGAATGAACCACCATAACCCTAGAAATCTAAAAAAAAAAAAAAAAAAGGCAAAGATATTCTTTTCCTTGTTGTTCTTTGATGAGATATCAAAGGCCAACTATGAGGAGGTAGAAAATATGCAAATATCAAGACAGATTAATTTCTAAAAAGAGAGTCAACTCATCCAAATTACTGTCTCTATTGAGGAAATATGGTTTAGTTTACCTTTCCAAGGTCTCAATCTTACAGTGGAGGCAATTCTTCAAGAATCTGGTAGCCATGATAGGTAGATGAGAAAAATGGTCTTGGTTTCAGGGGAGTTATTTTCACCTGTTTTTTATGATATAAGCCAGTGGTTTCATCGATGAGGGAAAGGGAATAAAAAGGGCTTAACAAGGTATATGGGCTCAGTCAAGGAAAGTGAGATTTAAGCCAAGCTCCTGTCTCAGCAGGAGTTTGAAAACAAACAAGTAATGACACAAAACCCTTTCTTATGGCCTCAGTGAAAAGAGTGAGGGTTAGAACAGAATTATCCACCTCAATAGGCAAAGATAGAGAGAGGAAGGACATAATAAAATGCTCTCAAAAGGGCATCTTTTTGTGGGAACTCACAAAAGATGGAATAATTCTGAATGTGAGGATCAGAGAAATTTTCATAAAAGAAGCTCAGCAAGTATCCAGTACAGCAAAGCAGTCTTAATCTCAGCTCTAGACATTCGTCTGAGGGTAGCCTGGCACTCATTAGTGAAGGACAAATTCAGGGATTGGGTGAAGTCTTCAGAGCCTGCAGCCAGGGTAGGCCAGTACTCACGGTGGAGCTCCTCTTTGAAGGAGTAAGAAATCTGCACTCACAAATATGTGAGAAGAAGCAAATGACATGTGTCTTTCAATTCAAGTTGTTCATAGAAATTGCTTTTTCTCTTAAAGCAGTAAAAAACAAAAAAGGTTGAATTTCTTTCCAATCAACCAAGCTATATGAATAATGTCTAGATGGACATTGTCTTCCAGGAGTAGCCGTTATGAAAATGGTCTCGAATAGATTGTTTTGCCTTATGGAGCAAAATTACTCTTTCCCAAATAAAAGGTCTAAAGATTGGAAAAGAAGAAATACAATGGTCGCAGTCTCTGCACTCCCGCTCTGGAGCCCACAGCCTTCCACAGCCCATGCCAGTGACTCGGACCCCGCACCCTGAGAGTCTTTGTTAGTGGATGTGGTGGCCCAAGGCACCACAGGGGCGGGTTGAAAAGATCCGACGGTAGCACCACTTCGACCAGTTTCATCCTCAGACAGGAGGAAGACAAAATGTAAAAAGCCGGCATCTCTCCAGGTCAGCTGAGGGCCGGACACTGGGAAGGAGGTGCACCAGCCCCGAGTGACAGGCGGAACCCTGACAACGTTGAAACAGCCCCGGGCTGAGTGGAGGTGAGAAACAGGCTCAGGGAGATTTGGGCTGTGCCTGGGTTCCCCAACCAGCAAGAGACTGAGGCATCACTTCATCCAGTTCTTCTGACTTTAAACCCTTCTGTTCTCTCAAGTGTTAGGTGCATGCCACACCCATGTGGCTGACAGGATCTTGGTGTTCCCGCTGGGTGTCAGGCCTAAGTCTCTGAGATGGGAGAGCTGAGTTCAGGACATTGGACCACCAGAGACCTCCAGGCCCCACATAATATCAATTGGCAAGAGTTCTCCCAGAGATCTCCATCTCAACACTAAGACCCAGCTCCACTCAATGACCAGCAAGCTCCAGTGCTGGAAACCCCATGCCAAACAACTAACAAGACAAGAACACAACCCTACCCATTAGCAGAGAGGCTGCCTAAAATCATAATAAGTTCACATACACACCAAAACACACTACTGGATGTGGTCCTGCCAACCAGAAAGACAAGATTCAGTCTCATCCACCAAAACACAGGCACCAGTCCCCTCCAAAAGGAAGCCTACACAACCTACTGAACAAACCTTACCCACTGGGAGCAGACACCAAAAACAATGGGAACTATGCACCTGCAGCCTGTGAAAAGGAGACCCCAAACACAGTAAGTTAAGCAAAATGAGAAGACAGGGAAATACACAGCAGATGAAGGTAAAAACCCACCAGACCAAATAAATGAAGAGGAACTAGCAGTCTACCTGAAAAAGAATTCAGAGTAATGATAGTCAAGATGATCCAGAATCTTGGAAATAGAATGGAGAAAACAGAAGAAACATTTAAAAAGGACCTAGAAGAACTAAAGAGCAAGCAAACAAAGATGAACAAAAAAATAAATAAAATTAAAAATTCTCTTCAAGGAATCAATAGCAGAATAACTGAGGCAGAAGAACAGGTAAGTGACCTGGAAGATAAATACTGGAAATAGCTACCGTGAGCAGAATAAAGAAAAAAGAATGAAAAGAATTGAGGACAGTCTCAGAGACCTGTGGGACAACATTAAACGCACCAACATTTGAATTATAGGGGATTTTAGATCAATATTTTAGATCAAATATAGATCAATGGAACAGTATTTACACAATCATAGTAGGGGACTTTAACACCCCACTTTCACCAATGGACAGATCATCTAAAATTAAAATAAAAAAGGAAACACAAGCTTTAAATGACACATTAAACAAGATGGACTTAATTGATATTTATAGGACATTCCATCCAAAAACAACAGAATACACTTTCTTCTCAAGTGCTTATGGAACTTTCTCCAGGACAGATCATATCTTGGGTCACAAATCAAGCCTTGGTAAATTTAAGAAAACTGAAATTGTATCAAGTATCTCTTCCGACCACAACGTTATGAGACTAGATATCAATTACAGGAAAAATTCTGTAAAAAATACAAACACATAGGTTAAATAATACAGTACTAAATAACCAAGAGATCACTGAAGAAATCAAAGAGGAAATCAAAACAAAAACCTAGAAACAAATGAAAATGAAAACACGATGACCCAAAACCTATGGAATGCAGCAAAAGCAGTTCTAAGAGGGAAGTTTATAGCAGTACAATCCTACATCAAGAAACAAGAAAAATCTAAAATAAATAACCTAACCTTACACTTAAAGCAATTAGAGAAAGAAGAACAAAAAACCCCAAAATTATCAGAAGTAAAGAAATCATAAAGATCAGAGCAGAAAGAAATGAAAAACAAGTGAAGGAAATGATAGCAAAGATCAATAAAACTAAAAGCTGGTTCTTTGAGAAGATAATCAAAATTGATAAACCATTAACCAGACTCATCAAGAAAAAAAGGGAGAAGACTCAAATCAACAGAATTAGAAATGAAAAAGGAGAAGTAACAACTGACACTGCAGAAATAAAGAGGATCATAAGAGATTACTACAAGCAACTATATGCCAATAAAATGGAAAACTTGGAAGAAATGGACAATTTCTGAGAGAAGCACAACTTTCTGAGACTGAACCAGAAAGAAATAGAAAATATAAGCAGACCAATCACAAGCACTGAAATTGAGACTGCGATAAAAATCTTCCAACAAACAAAAGCCCAGGACCAGATGGCTTCACAGGTAAATTCCATTAAATATTTAGAGAAAAGCTAAGACCTATCCTTCTCAAACTCTTCCAAAATATAGCAGAGGGAGGAACATCCCAAACTCATTCTACAAGGCCACCATCACTCTGATACGAAAACCAGACAAAGATGTCACAAAAAAGAAAACCACAGACCAATATCACTGATGAACATACAGGCAAAAATTCTCAACAAAATACAAGCAAACAGAATCCAGCAACACATTAAAAGGATCATACACCATAATCAAGTGGGGTCTATCCCAGGAATGCAAGGATTCGTCAATATATGAAAATCAATCAATGCTGTACACCATATTAACAAACTGAAGGATAAAAACAATATGATCAACTCAGCAGATGCAAAAAAAGCTTTTGACAAAATTCAACGCACATTTCTGGTAAAAATCTCTAGAAAGTAGGCACAGAGGGAACTTACCTCAAGATAACAAAGGCCATATATGACAAACCCAGAGCCAACATTGTTTCAATGGTGCAAAACTGAAACCATTTCCTCTAATATCAGGAACAAGACAAGTGTGTGCACTCTCATCACTATTATTCAACATAGTTTTGGAAGTTTTAACCACAGCAATCAGAGAAGAAAAAGAAATAAAAGGAATCCAAATTGGAAAAGAAGAAGTAAAGCTGTAACTGTTTGCAGATGACAAAGTTTGATGATATTATACATAGAGAATAGTAAGGATGCTACCAGAAAATTACTAGAGCTAATCAATGAATCTGGTAAAGTAGCAGGGGTACAAAATTAATGCACAGGAATCTCTTGAATTCCTATACACTAATGAAAAATCTGAAAGAGAAATTAAGGAAACACTCCCATTTACCATTGCAACAAAAAGAATAAAATACCTAGGAATAAACCTACCTAAGGGGACAAAAGACCTGTATGCAGAAAACTATAAGATACTGATGAAAGAAATTAAAGAGGATACAAACAGATGGAGAGATATACCATGTTCTTGGATTTGAAGAATCAACATGTGAAAATGACTCTACCACCCAAAGCAATCTACAGGTTCAATGCCATACCTATCAAACTACCCATGACATTTTTTACAGAACTAGAACAAAATATCTTAAAATTTATATGGAGACACGAAAGACCCTGAATAGCCAAAGAAGTCTTGAGGGAAAAAAACCGAGCTGGAGAAATCAGACTCCCTGACTTCAGACTATACTACAAAGGTACAGTAATCAAGACAGTATGGTACTGGCACAAAAACAGAAGTATAGATCAATGGAACAGGATAGAAAGCCCAGAGATAAACCCATGCACCTATGGTCAACTAATCTATGACAAAGGAGGCAAGGATACACAATGGAGAAAAGACAGTCTCTTCAACAAGTGGTGCTGGGAAAACTGGACAGCTACATTTAAAAGAATGAAATTAGAACACTCCCTAACACCATACACAAAAATAAACTCAAAATGGATTAAAGACCTAAATGTAAGGCCAGACACTATAAAACTCTTATATGAAAACATAGACCAAACATTCTATGACATAAATCACAGCAAGATCCTTTTTGACCCACCTCCTAGAGAAATGGAAATAAAAACAAAAATAAACAAATGGGACCTAATTAAACTTAAGAGCTTTTGCACAGAAAAGGAAAACATAAACAGGACAAAAAGACAACCCTCAGAATGAGAGAATATATTTGCAAATGAAGCAACTGACAAAGGATTAATCTCCAAAATTTACAAACAGCCATGTAGCTCAATATCAAAATAACAAACAACCCAATCCAAAACTGGGCAGAAGACCTAAATAGACATTTCTCCAAAGAAGATATGCAGATTGCCAACAAACACATGATAGGATGTTCAACATCACTAATCATTAGAGAAATGCAAATCAAAACTACAGTGAGGTATCACCACAATCCAATCAGAATGGCCATCATACAAAAATCTACAAACAATAAATGCTGAGGGGGTGGGGAGAAAAGGGAACCCTCTTGCCCTATTGGTGGGAATGTAATTTGATACAGCCACTATGGAGAACAGTATGGAGGTTCCTTAAAAAACTACAAATAGAACTACCATATGACCCAGCAATCCCACTACTGGGCATATACCCTGAGAAAACCATAATTCAAAAAGGGTCATGTACCACAACGTTCAGTGCAGCTCTGTTTACAATTGCCAGGACATAGAAGCAACCTAAGTGTCCATCGATGGATGAATGGATAAAGAAGATGTGGCATATATATACAATGGAATATTAGCCATAAAAAGAAACAAAACTGAGTTATTTGTAGTGAGGTGGATGGACCTAGAGTCTTTCATACAGAGTGAAGTAAGTCAGAAAGAGAAAAACAAATACTTATGCTAACACATATATATGGGACATAAAAAAAAATTGTTCTGAAGAACCTAGGGGCAGGACAGAAATAAAGACACAGATGTAGAGAATGGACTTGAGGACACGGGGAGGGGGAAGGAAAGCTGTGACTAAGTGAGAGAGTGGCATGGACATATATACACTACCAGATGTAAAATAGGTAGTGGGAAGCAGCCACATAGCACAGGGAGATCAGCTCTGTGCTTTGTGTTCACCTAGAGGGGTGGGATAGGGAGGGTGGGAGGGATACGCAAGAGGAAGGGGATATGAGGATATATGTATACCTCTAGCTGATTCACTTTGTTAGACAGCAGAAACTAACACAACAATGTAAAGCAATTATGCTCCAATAAAGATGTTTTAAAAAAAGAAAAGAATAAAGAAAAAAAGAAAGAAAGCAAGCAAGCAAGAAAGAAAGAAAGAAAGAAAGAAAGAAAGAAAGAAAGGAAAGAAAGAAGGAAAGAAAGAAGGAAGGAAGGAAGGAAGGGGGAAATAAAAATGTCTTTGGCAGATGACATGATTGTCTATATAGAAAATACTTATGTATCTACAAAAGAAGGGAAAATAGCTCCTAAAATTAAGTAAGTTCATCAGGGTCACAGAATACAAAATCAACACACACATATCAATCATATTTCTATATGCAAGCAACAAATTTGTGGAGACCAAAATTTAAAATATAATGCCATTTACAAAAATCCCCCCAAATTAAATTCTTAAGTAAAGCCTAAAAACAAGAAAAATGTACCAGATCTGCAGGCTGAAAATTATAATATACTGATGCAAGAAATCAAAGATGATCTAAATAAATGGACATATTGTGTTCATAGGTTGGAAGATGTAAATTCTCCCCAAACTGATATATAGGTTTAATGCAAATTCTATAAAATCCCAAGATCTTTGTATGTATAAAAAATTTACTATAAAATTTATATGGAAAGGCAAAGGGACTAGAATAACTAAAACATTTTTGGAAAAGAATGAAGTTGGTGAAATCATTCTACCAGATGACTGACTTACATAGCTACAGTAGCCAAGACAGTGTGAAGAGGTGTAGATCAATGGAACAGAGCAGAAAACCCAGAAATAGACCCACACAAATATACCTAATTGAATTTGGACACAAGTTCAAGTAAATTCAGTGTAGGAAGGATACACCTTTTAGCAAATGGATGTGTAAAAAGAACTATGTTAGGAATGACTGAGACATGACCTGAGGACCTCCATGTTATGCTGCCCATACTGGACTTTTGCTGGACATTCTAAATTAAAACTGCAATTTAACAGTTGCTGAGTTGCTAAAAAGAAAGAACAAGGCTGACAACTGGAATTTTTCTGGACTAGAGAAAACATACCTTTCCCTAGCAGTAAATGAGATGCATTCCATAAGCCAATCGTATGGATAGAATAATTTTACCCTCCAATCCCATTCTTGGTAAACACTTGGTATAAGCCTGCATTAACTCCCCACTTTTTCCTATAAAAACCCCTGCTCATTTTCCTCCAGTGGAATACTATTCTGGGTTCCTCCAGAATCTGTGATCTTCGAATTGCAATTCAAAGATGAAATACACTGCCTTTTTTCCTCTTTAGAGTTTGTGGTCCTTTTGGTTGACAGGTGTTAAGAGGATGAGAAGTTAAGCTACAGACTGGAAGAAAACATTTGCAATCCACATATCTGACAAAAAAAAAAAAACAAAAAAAAACCCTTGTGTCTAGATTACATAAATGACTCTTAAAACTCAACATCAAAAAGATTTTTCAATTAGAAAACTGGGCAAAAGACATGAACAGACATTTTATCAAAAATGACAAGACAAATGGCAAATAAGCATGCAAAAAGATGTTCATCATCATTAGCCATTAGGAAAATGCAAAAATTAAAACCATAGTGAGAAATGACTATACACAAATTACGATGACTGAAATAAATGGTGGAGGTGGAGTGACATCAACAAGATGGAATTATAGGGATTTCTAGTGTGCATCTCCTCGCAGAAACATCAGTTTGAACAACTATCCACTCACAAAAATAACTTTATAAGAGCTAAGAATTTCAGCTGAAGGATTAGAACACCAGGGTGAAGCACAGAAGTAGGAAAAGACGCATTGAAGACGGTAGGAAAGGCAATTGCACATTACTGCCCTGTCACTCTTCTCCCAACACCAGGCAGCCCACAGAAACCCTCCCTGTGGAGGGAAGGAAAGTGAAGGGAGTACCAACCTTCATCAGGGACCCAGCACCAGGCCCACACCAGCCCTGACTGTCTCCCCCAGGGAGCCATTCCTGTGGTCCCAAGCTCAGGGCAGCTCCCACGAACCCAGGGTCCCCATCTCAGTATCACCAGGCTCCAGGCAGGCTCCCAAGGACCAAGGCTCCCGCCCCGCCCCAGTGCCAGGTGGTCCCTGCAGCCTCAGCCTCCAGGCCCATCTCAGTAGTCCCTGGCGACTGGCTAACTCCTGCCGACCCAGGATTCACGCTTGCCACGCCCACCATTCGGATTTCAGGTGAATGTTCCACCTAACAATTTATTGTTATGCTGACTTTCTTTGCCAAGTATTTCTCTCAGAGACCTGGTGAGGTGGCATCATTATATCCTGGGAAGAATTCATATACTTTGGGCTTCCCTGGTCATAACACCACCATAATAGCATTTTTATTTCAATGTTAACACAATCATGTGTCTTGTTTAAACCAATCTATTGTGAATTGTTCAAAACAGCAGTTTTGGGGTGGAACTTTCCCCTGAAATCCAAGAGAAGAGAACTCTGGCAAACTGGGCTGGGTACAGGCAGCAGCCAGTTTTCCTAAGTCATCTGGGTTATATTTCAGGGACTCCATCTCCTATATGACTCTCAAACTAGTATCTCTCCTCCTTGGAAAGAGGAATGAAAATAACAGAATGAGGAGCTTGATAGTATTTTTGCACTCAAGAAATTACAGAATTTTCTATTTGAGATTTTATTTAAAAAAGAGAGGAAAGTACTTACTTGAGTAGAATTAAGCTGCATTATGGATTGGACTGTCTTCATTTATTTTCTGTTCATCCATTGTAACTAGTCACCATCCACTACTAAATCTGAGCCTATATGTATCCTGGTTCCTTCTCACCACTCTTGTTCTGAGTCATTGTTTTGATCTGCTTTCCAGTCCTGTGCTGATCTATGTCCCAAGCTGACCCATGCTGGGTCCATTTAAGTGGATCAGAGCTGCTGTGCTTACTGCACTTTTTGTTTCTTCTTCCCCAGTTGCTCAGCATGCAGTCCTTAAATTGTCATGTCTTGATCTTCATTATTCTGGCTATATTTGTTAGGATCTATGCAATGCTGAATTGACAGAGGTACATCTGCATCACTTCATGTCCCCCTCTGGTAATGTCTACTACAAAATGCTATATAAGGGCGGGGTGGGGAGATTAAAGATTGTTAAGAATAAGCATATTTTGCGTGGAATTAAGAGGTCAGTCTTGTTAAATATGAGAGTTCTTCTTGATGAAAATGAAGGGGCTGGAAGATGGGTGGAGGTAGAGCTCCATGAATAGAGAGGTTACCATGAATTTAGAAGAAGGAGAGCCAAAAGATGAGGCTCTCGATTTTCTCAGTAAGGGGCAGGCAGGGCTGTATTTAGAGGTTTCTGGGTGTTGAGAACATGTGGAACATACATACCAGAACAGTTCCCTCCAATAAACTTTCTGCAAGGATGGAAATTTTCTGTATCTGAAAAGTACAATTTGGTAGCCACTAGTCACGTGTGGCTATTGAACACTTAAAGTGTTTTGTGTGACTGGGGTATTGAATTTTTAATTTAATTTTAATTAATGTAAAGAGCCACATGTGACCAGTGGCAATCATATCCAACTGCACAGTTCTAGAGAAAATAAACATTGCATGATTAATTGGGGCACTAGAAATTGCAGTTTATTTGATTTATATAGGCACCCAAGCCAGAGATTAAGACAGAATATTTACTTCTGTGGTTGGGAATTTTGTTTGGCAGGTAGTATGGTAAAAATATGTCTTCTAAAGCAGTTAATTTAAATACATTTCACTTCTTTTATCAGTACAATCCTGTCATCATTAAGAACACAAAACACTACCTTCTCTGCATTCTTTTATGAAAGTTGTTCTATGGTATCAGTTCTATTGATATTTAAAATACTACCTACTCAATAAAACACAAAGTTCTGTGTGGGCAGGAAAAAAAATGCTATATATACTGCTGGAGGGAAGAGTGGGGGATGGTTATGAGTTTCTAGATATGGGGAAAGTAAAATTACTTTGGATTCTACTTAGAAAACTTTCCATGGTCTTTGGAGGCAACTCCTTCCTTCCACTGACCCATTCTCCAGGTAGAAGCAAGGGAAGAAAATTAACCAAAATAACTGGTACCCATTTTTTTTTTATTTGAGACCCTCTTAGTTCTGTGTACTCCTTATGGTGTTAAGGACTGACTTCACCTTTTCTCATTTTCACCCTGGAAACTCTGGAGAAATATGAGCTGCTCTTAAGGTATCAGGTAACTCTGTACACATCCTCTGTTTACTCTGGCCCTGTGGTTGGCTAATGGTTGAAATTTACTAATAAGCTAAAGATATTATTAGTGATATTGAGAAAAAACTGAGATCCTGAATTTAACAAGGATAGAGGTCAAGTGAAAGGCAAAGACACTGCATACAAGACAGAGATGAATGACAACTATAGTCTTAAGAGTTTCAGAAAAGATTTTGTGTGACTTCTGACTCAGTCAACAGGAAATGTGACAGTTTGCATTTCATATCTGAGACAGAACAATCTGTCACTTAGAAATATTTGGGTCAATAATATTAGCTGAGAATAAAATCATGATGTGAACGTGAGAGTGATTCTAAATAAACTAGATAAACAGAAAGATTCCAAGGGCAGAAATTTTCCTTCTTTTTCTTCAAATTTATGTATAAATATGCTGCCACAATGAGACTGCTAGATAATATGTGGTTTATGAATTTCATCTGGATTAGAAAATCATTAGATTCTCTGCATCGTTACAATGTGATGACTTTTACTTTCAAACATTTAGAGCTGTTAGCAGGAACAAAAAAATGATCTCTTAAGGAAGCATACTGTGAGATGGAAAAAAGATGATTTGGGCATATACTGGTATAAAGAAAAAGAGAATAAACTGAAATATTTAATTTTTCAACAAAATGACTAAGAACTTAGATTCAAGCAATTTTCTATTTAAACTTATCTTTTAAAAAATAACATACTTTACAGACCTTTGGGCTCAGAAACAAAGGTTGTGGCTATGTACAAATATTCTGCGATAAAATAATTAAAATCACATACGTGTAAATATTTAAGGCAAAGTTGTCTCTGTTTACCATAAATCTTGGACCAAATTCATTTGTTCTAAAACGGATGTCACATTTCAATTTATTGTATACTCACAGTGTGGCTGACAGAGGTTTTTGCCCACGCCCAAAACTCTGCTGCACTGTCTAGGCAATGCTTTATTGTATCTTAAAGGGTTCCTTCTGCAGAAAAAAAAACTGAGCTGCCTCGTTCTGGCTCCTCTTGCAACTGTTCAGCTATCCTGCAGTTTTCTATTTGCACTCTCCAGCCTGGGAGGTTGCAACACAGCAAACAGCAAACAGTGCTACCCTGCTCAGAGATCTGCTATGTTTAAAGCTCCTTGCTCTGGATTTCCTGTTTAAAGATTAAGAGATTTGATAAAGATATATCGGTCAAGCTTTCATTTTAAATCTGTCCAAAGTCCTTGACAGAGTGGCCATTTTACTAACAGCACTCCATTTGTCTTAGGATCATAACATATGTTAGATTTCCAGTGTTATTCAATGATTATCCAGTCCAACACCCGCAGTTTACAGATGAAGAAACTGACGCTCAGAGAGCTGAAATGAAATGTTTAATTTCTGGGAAAATAAATTTCTTATATTCCTGAGAACCCAAACTCCAAGTATAAATTCTGCTGTCAAAAAAATCATCAGGGAGAGTGAGTTGCTGAGACCGTGTCGCCATTGGATAAAGGACTCTCTTGGGAATAAAAGTTCTTCTAAATAATCCTTCCTTTTTTTCTTGGTCTCAGATCAAGGAATGGATGAATGTTGGGGAAAAAATGCACATAACACATATGCATTTAAATTCATTTAAATTCAGAGTACCAAGTTTCTCTGAAGTTCACTGATAAATACTCTAGGTTAAGAATCCCTATTCTAAACTGTCTAGATGAATGTCAAGAACATTCATTATATTCTGAACTAATTATTGCTTTTTTCCTATTGATATTCATTGAGTTCTTACTATGTTCTAGGAGCTTTACATATATTTAGGTATTCAATCCTCTTAAAAATTCCACAGACCATTACTAATATAATACTCATTTTACAGATGATGACATTAAAACACAGAGACATTAAGTAACTTGACTAAGGCCACAGAGCCAATAAGTGGTAGTATCAACATATCAATTTGCTAATTTAGGTTGTCTGGCTCCATAACTGAAACATGCTTTTAACCACTAGGTAATATGATTTATCGAGTATAACATGTCAATCACTTTTGCTAACTATTTTAAGTTTTCCAAACCCTCTGAGGAGGTTGTCATTATTATTTCCATTTTTTAGATCAGGAAATTGAGGTTTATAGATATGAAGTCCAATGTTGATAAATCTAGTAAGTTATAGAACAGAGAACTGGGCACAGATCTTCTACCATATAGTGCAGTGTTATTTTCTCTGTAGCAATCCTGTCCAGTAGAACTTTCCACATTGATGGAAATGTCCAGTGTGATAGACACTATTCACATGTGGTTATTGACAACTTGCATTGTGACTAATGTTAACTGAAGAATTTATTTTAAATTGTATTTAATTTTAGTTTAAGTAGTCATACCTGGCTAAGGGCTGCCATACTGAACATCGGGGCTCCAGAGCCTTACTCCGCAGTGTGGTCCATGGGCCAGGACCATCAGCACCACCTGAGTGTTGTTAGAGATGCAGACTGCAAGCTTCATCACAGACCTATGGATTCAGAGTCTGAATTTTAATAAGACTTCCAGGTATTTTATACACACTCTAACATTTAAGAATTGTGGTTCTAGATCACTCCACCACTCATATTATTTGTCAAGGCCAAGAAAATAAACTATTTCATCTCAAGAGCCTTTTGCTCTCCAATTACTTTCCAAATTAAGGGTTTGTTACCTCTCTCCACTGCAATATGAATAAAAGCTTTAAAAGGAAAAAGAACATAGCAGATTAGGAGACTTCAGGCAAATTCATACCACCAAAGAGAAATCATAACAAGGAAATTAGTAATATTTGTAGCTGAAGATGTAGGTAAAAGTCAGATCACAAGAAGTCAAAAGTCAGATCATGAAGAGATGTATCACGTAGGAAAGTTGGACATTATCCTATTGGTAATAATCCCCTTTAAGGAGCATTAAGCTGAAGAGCTACGTGTTACATGTAGGTGATCCCAATGGCAGTGTGGAGAATAGATTGGTTTAAAGACCATCTCAAACCAGGTCAGAGGTGATGAGTGATGAGTGTTAAGAGTAATAAGAGATAAATAAGGTAGTGGTAGCTGGAATAGAGCATAGGGAACAAATTCAAGAAATACTTAGGAGAAAAAAATGGACAGGATTACATAATTGAATGTGAAAGATAAGAAAGAGAGAAGATAAAAACAAGGGTTTTAGCTTAGGTGACTACCTAGGTGATTGCCTCCAGGTGACATAGAGGATACAGAAGGTGGCCACAGATATAAGTTCAGTTCAGGAATACTGAAGTTTAAGTGACTTTTGGACAGGTAGGAGGATATATATACACGCAGCAATTAGGCAAGTTTAAATTTGATTAGACATATTTGGGGTATAAGATATAAATTTGGCGATCAACAAAGTTTAGGAGGAAATTGCAATGGATTAGTCAGGAAGAATATGCAAAGTGGAAAGAGTTTCCACAACATTTCTGAGGGACTGTGGAGGAGGAAGAGAAGTCTGCAAAGAGTAGCTACGTTATAAGGAGCACGTGGGATTTTACAAGCCAAGAGAGTAGTTTACAAGACAGTGTCAGTTGAAACAAAGATGCAGAGTAACAAAACACCAAAAATACCACTTTAGTTTGGTAATTACTTGGTCATTGGTGACCTTATGAGAACAGTTTCAATGGAGTGGCTGTGATGGAAACCAGATGTGAAAGAGTACAAAGTAAATGGGAGGTCAGGAAATCAGGGCAGTGAGTAGAGACTCTTCTTTGAAAACTTTTATGCAATTCTACACCAAGTATTACAGATCAAGGAGATTAAAGGAGACATGTAAAGAGTCTAATTAACCAACTTGTGTTATCTCCAAAGGGAAAACATTTTATTTGCCTGTGAATGGCCCTTGTACTGGCACTGCATAGAAAGGGAGATCAAAATGAAACCAAACCAAAAGCAACATGTTTTGAACAATGAAAAACAAAACTCTATTCTGAGCGATGGATATAAAGAGATGCAAGATGCAATCTGTGGTCCCCGAGGCTCATCATAATGTATAGGAATAACACCCCAAAAAATCAAGAATTAAGTGATCAGAGAGCAGCTGAGAGTCAGAGCTTAAACATGAATTAGGCACCAGTGAATGTTAACCACTTTGTTCGTGCAACCTAACTATTCCCACTTATCTCTCTGTTGGAGGAGGTCATCAAGAGGGTGTGACACCGGTTGAACCTCGAACTGGACCTGAACGATCAAAGGCTCCTTACTCCTTCCCCTGTACTTAGAATGTATGACTGGCCCACTGGCCCCATGCTAGGAGCCACTTAAGGACGCAGCCTTGAGAGAATGATGTGTTGAGGCCAGCTGAATTGGACAGTGATTGAACCCTGTTAATGGTCTCCATATAAACTATTACAGTTCTGCTGGGTAGGTGCAGAGATCTAATTACCTCATGATTGTCCCAGACAAGCCTCGAACTTCAGTTCCCTTGCTTATTAAAACTACCTCCTACCCATCTGGAGTGGCTTACCTCTTTCTTCAGTCTCTCTTGCCCTCCGTGTAGGGAGCCAGTGTCGGATTTCACCCAGGGAGCTCAGGTAGTGAGCCAACACTCTCCCTGTGAAAACCTGCCCCTCAACAACTAAACCTCCAGACACCTTCCCTTTCAGTCCCTAAACTACCAGGTAGAGTCTATACCATAAACCCTGGCTCCAGGGCTTTGAGGTCTCCCAGCTAAAGCCACTTAGCACTCCTCCAAGACCAGCTCATTCCCATTGCTGGGAACGTAAAGAACCTGAGGGCAATAGGATTGCATGTAGGTGATGAGGCTGCTCACCTGCTCTGACCTTATGCTCACATTTCACTATGTTGATTTCTATCTCCAGTAGATTATTTTTATTAAAAGTAAACTTCTGGTGGCCTATATGGGAAAAGAATCTTAAAAAGAGTGGATATATGTATATGTATGGCTGATTCACTTTGCTGTACACCTGAAACTAACACATTATAAATCAACTATACCCCAATAAAAATTAATTAAAAAAAATAAACTTATTATGTAGCAAGTATCTGTATGCAGAGTAGAAAGTTAAAGATAACAGATACCACAGTAAGAAGATTAGATGACTCTTTTCCTACAGTCAGGGATAACCACTAATACCTTATTGTAAGTTCTTCCACATTTTTTTATTCACAAATATAAATATATGCATGTTTACTGAGACAAGATCAAGCTGTAATGTTATTTTTCCCATAGATGATTAACTCTTTAAGAGACCAAATTTTACAATTCTATCACGGGAGTGTCTGGCTTGGTATCTGACTTAGAATAAGACCCACATGAAAGAAATTTAAAAGTGGCTTCTGTTTCTTGAAATTTACTGAAAAGATTTGCACCTCAAGAGCCATCTACGAGGTCCAAGACTCATGGGTCCCTCTTGACTAAAGAATTAATGCTCACTATGCAGACCTCTATCAAGATAATGTGATTGAGTTCAAACAAAAAAGAGAGATGGGTGATGGTCGAAGTTGGGACCAGGAGTTGGAGTAGCCATGAGTGTGCTCTTGCATCCCTCCCTGTAGATAAAATGACCACACCAAGAATGTCCACAAGCATGGGGGCATGGATGATATGGCCTAGCTGACCTTGAAGCCGATACCTAGCTTCAAGACCTTGCATATGTCAGAGATTCAAATTCTCTTCTGCTTCATGAAGAATATGGAATTATATCTCTTTCCATAAATCAAAACAATATGCATTGTAATCTTTCCATAAATCAAGAGATCAGTAGTGTGCATCCTTACTTTCCTAATGCTCAGTGATCCTTATCCTTTCTGCAGAGATATCTGTGCCTAAAAAGGTCTTCAGAAGAAGAATCTGTACATTATATGGAAAAGTAAAAGTACAAGAAAGTTTTAGATTCTATTACGGCTCAACATCACTAATTATTAAAGAAATGCAAATCAAAACTACAATGAGGGCTTCCCTGGTGGCGCAGTGGTTAAGAGTCCGCCTGCCGATGCAGGGGACACGGGTTCGTGCCCTGGTTCAGGAAGATCCCACATGCCGCGGAGCAGCTGGGCCCGTGAGCCATGGCCGCTGAGCCTGCGCGTCCGGAGCCTGTGCTCTGCAACGGGAGAGGTCACAGCAGTGAGAGGCCCACGTACCAAAAAAAAAAAAAAAAAAAAAACTACAATGAGATATCATCTCACACCAGTCACAATGGCCATCATCAAAAAGTCTGCAAATAATGAATACTGGAGAGGGTGTGGAGAAAAGGGAACTCTCCTACACCATTGGTGGGAATATAAATTGGTGCAGCCACTATGGAGAACAGTATGGAGGTTCCTCAAAAAACTAAAAATAGATTTATCATATGATCCAGCAATCCCACTCCTGGGCCTATATCCAGAAAAAATGGAAACTCTAACTTGAAAAGATACATGCACCCCAATGTTCATAGCAGCACAATTTACGTAAATCCATTGTGGTCTCAATGTTTCCATAATAAGGAAAACTCTCTTTAAATTAAGAAACTATCATAGCAACACTGTTTCCAATAGCCAAGACATGGAAGCAACCTAAATGTTTATTGACATATGAATGGATAAAGAAGATGTGGTATATATATACAATGGACTATTATTCAGCCATTAAAAAAATAATAATGCCATTTGCAGCAACGTGGGTGGACCTAGAGATTATCATAGTAAGTGAAGTAAGTCAGACAGAGAAAGACAAATATCATATATCACTTATATGAGGTATCTTAAAAAATGATACAAATGAGTTTATTTACAAAACAGAAATAGACTTGCAGACATTGAAAACAAACTTATGGTTACCAAAGGGAAGGGAGGGGAAAGGGATAAATTAGGAGTTTGGGATTAACAAATGCACACTACTATATATAAAAGATACATAATCAACAAGGACTTACTGTATAGCACAAGGAACTGTATTCAATATCTTGTAATAACCTATAATGGAAAAGAATCTGAAAAAGAATATATAAATATATGTATAACTGAAAAAACAATAATATATTATTTAACTTCTCTGTGCCTCAGTTTTTTACCTAAAAAGCAGAAATAATAAAAGCACCTACCTCATAGAGTTGTGGTAAAAATTAGTTGAGCATATGAAATACTGAAATATGTTTCATACACAAAGATATTTCTCTGAAGAAGATATACAAATGCCATCAAGCATATGAAAATATTCTCAACATCACTAATCATCAGAAAAGTGCAAATCAAAATCACAATGAGATATCAACTCATACCTGTCAGGATGACTATTATGAAAAAAGAAGGATTATAAATGGTGGCAATAATGTGGAGAAACGAACCCTTGTTCACTGTTCGTGGGAATGTAAAATGGTGCAGCCATTATGGAAAGTAATATGGAGGGTCCTAAAAAAATTAAAAATAGAATTACTGTATGATTCATCAATTTCACTTTGAGGTACATATCCAAAAGAATTGAAAACAGGATCTCAGAGATGTTTGCACACATAAGGTTATTAAAGCATTATTCACAAAAAGCAAAAGGTAGAAGAACCTAAATATCCATCAATGGATGAATGAAGAAAACATAGTGTATGCCTGCAATGGGTTATTATTCAACCTTAAAAAAGAAGGAAATCCTGTCATACGCTATGTGGACAAACCTGGAGGACATTATGCTAAGTGAAATAAGCCAGTCACAGAAGAACGAATACTGCATGATTCCACTTACATGAGGTATTTAAAGTAGTCAAACTTGTAGAAACAGAAAGCAGAAGGTGTACCAGGGACTGGGGGGAGGGGACAGATAAGGAGTAGCTGTGTGGTGGGTGTAGAGTTTCAGTCATGCAGGATGGTGGGCAGGGTGGCGCCCAGGGATCTGTTACACAACAATGTGCATATGGTTGACTATTGATCTGTACTCTTGGAAATTGTTGGAAAGGTGGATTTTACGCTTTTTTCAGCCACACTAGGAAAAAAAAAAAAAATGGAAGAAATAAACTCTGTGGCAGAGATTGACACTTGATTATATCTAAATCCCCAGAGCCTAGCCTGAGATTTGGCAAAGAGTAAGGGTTTAAAAAATTGTTTCTCAGAGGAGGAAAGCCTGAATGAATGCAAGAGTGAATTTGAGATTAAATTTTTAAAGGCATTCAGCTACTGAATATTCACTGGGGACCCTTGCCTCTCTCACCCTTGGGCTTGGTGTCTGTAGTGCTGATTGGAAGATTAATGGTCACCAGGGAATATCCTTGAGATGGTCAAAAAGATTGAAAAGTATCATTTTCACATAAGGAGCTCTTTGAGAAAAGTAGAAAATTCCAGGGTCACTGAATGCCCTTTTCTTCTAAGAAACTTTCTCTAAATTGTCCTACTTTCTGAGCCGTTATTGTCAGCAATTTTGCTTCTTCAATTCTTCATTTTTATTATCTTGGACTTCTGAAAAGTGATGTTTCCCTACACTAGGACAAGTTCCCCTCCTATTACATACTTAAGCTTAATTCTTAAGTTAAGAATTATAGGATTGGGAGATTGGGGTTGACATATATACACCAAATATGCATAAAATAGATAACTAATAAGAACCTGTTATATAAAAATAAAATAAAATTTTATAAAATATTTTTAAAAAAGAATTATAAAGTCTGCATATAGGTCACGCCTCTCATGTACTGCAAAAGCTAGAAGGATCTGAAGCAAAGGGGATCAGAAGCTGAATCATGCAAAGCTGGCCTCTTCGATGGAGAAAAACCTCCCCAGCAAGTTCACCCAGTGCTCCTGGACCAAGAGCACAGGGGGCTGCCCTCTTTTAAACCCATTCTAAGGAGAGCAAGAGGCAAAATATATTCATTCATTCAAAGACCTCGGCATTAGGCACTCGAGTGCTAGGACAGGATTCTCGCCCTAAATCTATCTAAGGTCTGGTCAGAGAGACAGACAAGAAAATCAGTGATTAATCCCAGAGGGATAAGTACAGGAGGGTAGATACAGGCTCTGAGATAACAGAAGAATTACCACTGTCTTAGCTAAAGATGGCTGAGGATAGCTCAGTTAATGCTCTCAATAACAGAACTAATTTTTAAAAGATTAACAGGGTTAGCCACTGACAGGGCTGGAGGTTGGGTGGGGACCAGGGAAGGAAGCAAGTATACTATAGAGGGAGGCAGCAGGTTGCTTATATCATTTATGTTCTAGGAGGATTGATACGGCTAGAGACAAGTGTCAAGATGGAGCGTGGCGGGAGATAGAAAGCAAGGGACTAATGCAAAACTCAGGTGCTAAAGTGCTTTCTGATATATTTGAAATTTATCTCGAAGATTAGTGGAAATGGAGTCATGAAGAGATGGGCTCTTCAGAAAGACAACTTAGTAGGAGTGTTCAGCATGGATTAGAGAGAAGGAGATAGAAATGGGGAGCCTAGTTACATGGCTATTGTGACTCTTCAGGAGAGACGTTATTAAATTCTGCACTCTGGAGGAGGTGGTAGGAATGAAAAAGATAGAAAAGATTCAGAAGTCTTTCATCAAGGAGACTGTAAAAGGCATCATTTAAGATTATCCTAGTGAGATATTATCCTGTTAATATCTGGTGCAGGATTTTTATCATAACGGTTTATAGAAAAGTCAAGTCCCTGATATTATACATAAACTTGTGGATGTATTTAGGTAAATTTTTTGCTAAGAAAAGTCTCTTTAATTTTCATCAGACTCTCAAACAGCCAATAGGTTAAAAGTCAAATTATTAAGCTAAGTATTGACAGTGGCCCACCGTACTACTAGGAAGAACCAAAGCTCTTAATTTCACAGCATATGTTGACAAGACATAGCCCACAAGACCAGGCTAGAAAAGCAAGTTGGTTTTTTAATGACATTTATCACCTTGGATTTTATGCAAGGCTACTCTTGCACTTCAGAATTGTTTATTGCTCTGAACTACACAGAATTTTGTCATGTAACAGGGAAACAATCTCTTATATTCTCAAAAATCTTTTTTAAAAGTAAAATCCACGACTTTCCTGCAAAACTTGAGTGAAACTTAGTCCATCTAAGGAGCCCAGAAGGGGCAGCTCAGTTACACATGGCTGTACACCCACCTAGAGAATATTTGGAGCACCTTTTCTATAAGCATTCACACATTTATCTATGTATCCTTGTAGTTTAAGAAATGGAAGCAAAGATGAATAAGATATAGTCTTTGTTACAAAATTATCAGTCATTTAATTTAATAAATGGACTACATAATAGTTATCCAAAGCAGGCCGCAATAAACTTTGTTATGGGATCAAGGAGTAGGAATATGGCCAAAGAGAGATGCCAAAGCAGCATCTCAAATACAGTGTAGGAGTTTGCCAGGCTGCAGGAGCATACGAGGCCAACTGCAGGAGAACTATCCCAAACTTAACGTGTTACCTTTGGCTTTATTTTGACCACGTCATATAAGTTTGTGTCTTTTTAATTGTAGGTCATGAAATCACTTTAGGGAGAAATATGTGGATATGCCACAGTATGTTTATCCCTTCACATATTGGTGGACATTAGGATGGTGTCCACTTTTGTCTATTACAAATAAAGCTGCTATGAATAGTTAGGTACAAGTTTTGAATGGTTGTATGAATTTCTCTCAGGTAAATACAGAGGTATGGAATGGCTGAGTGTATGTTCACTTTTTAAAAAACTGCCAACCTGTTTTCCAAAGCGGTTGTATCACTTTGTATTCCCATCAACATTGTATGAGAGTTCAAGTTGTTCCATATCCACCTCAACACTAGGTATTGCCAATCTTTTTAATTTTTAGATATTTTAATCAAAGTGTACTTGTAATTCCTTATGGTTTTAATCTGCATTTCCCTAATGAGTAAAGTTGAGCATTTTTAAGTGTTTATTATTATATATATATATATATATATATACACATCTCAGAGAATTTATATATATATATATATATATATATATATACTACAGAATAGATGTATATATTTATCATATATATAACATGTACACATATTCTACAGCAAAATGTTCAAATCTTTTTCTTTTTGTTTATCAAATCCTTCTGTTTATCAGGATGTTGATACTCATTAATAAGCAGTTATGTGTTCTTTGTATATTCTAAATAAGAGTCTTTGTTCCATTCTGTGATTTACCTTTTTATTTTCTTAACAGTGTCTTTTGAGAAGAAAACGTTTTAAACGTTGATGAAATCTAATTTGTGTGTGTGTGTGTGTGTGTGTGTGCGCACGCGTGTGTGTGTGTGAGCGTATGGGTATGTAAGTGCATGGGTTCTTTAGAGGTGAGTGGGAATGAGGCAGGTTAGATAATCCCTTCCCCAACCCAGGAGAGAAGGTTGCGAAATAGAAGGTAATAATGTATGATTCCATATAAGTATAAGGAGGAGAACTGAAAAAGCATGAATTATAGCCCAAATTGTCCCTGTGCAATAGTGTAATAGGATATGAAGTTGTGCTGCTATATAGGGGAGAGGGATGTGGGACAAAATTATAGCTATCTTAAGAATAGTGATAACTGGCATTTATGTACATTTATATGTATATATATATACATATATATTCCCTTGAAACTACTCTTCTGAGAAAATCAATCATTTTCAACAAATTATGTCTTTATAAGTTGGCAAGTAAAAATACTACCAAAAGTGCAAATCAAGGAACCAGAAAAGTCTAGGTTAAAAATCTAGGCCTCCCTGTGACCTTGAGAATTTCATTTCATATCTAATTGATTACAAAATGGTGAACTGAGCAATTGAAATGGAGTCTATAACAAAAAGTATTTCTTAGAAGTTTTTTGTTTTATTGAGGTATAACTGACATATGACATTATATTAGTTTCAGGTGTACAATATACTGATCCGATGTTTGTATATATTGTGAAACAATCACCACAATAAGTCTAGTTAATATCTGTCACCATACATTAGGGCTTTTTTTAAAGCATCTATGGATGCATACTTCCCCAGTCAAAATTCTGCAACGGGGCTTCCCTGGTGGCGCAGTGGTTGAGAGTCTGCCTGCCGATGCAGTGGGACACGGGTTCGTGCCCCGGTCCGGGAAGATCCCACATGCCGCAGAGCGGCTGGGCCCGTGAGCCATGGCCGCTGAGCCTGCACGTCCGGAGCCTGTGCTCCGCAACGGGAGAGGCCACAACAGTGAGAGGCCCGCCTACCGCAAAAAAAAAAAAAAAAAAAAAAATTCTGCAACGATTTTTTTTTAGAAATTGACTCTAAAATTTACATAAAAATGCAAAAGACTCGAAAAGCCAAACAACCTTAAAAAAAAAATTGAGGGCTTCCCTGGTGGCGCAGTGGTTGAGAATATGCCTGTTAATGCAGGGGACACGGGTTCAAGCCCTGGTCAGGGAAGATCCCACATGCCACGGAGCAACTAGGCCTGTGAGCCACAACTACTGAGCCTGCGCGTCCGGAGCCTGTGCTCTGCAACAAGAGAGGCCACGACAGTGAGAGGCCCGCGCACCGCGATGAAGAGTGGCCCCCGCTTGCCACAACTAGAGAGCGCCCTTGCACAGAAACGAAGACCCAACACAGCCAAAAATAAAAATAAATAAATTAAAAGAAGGCTCAACATTTAAAAAAATTTTTTTGATGAATTTAATACTACTAGATTCTAAGACATAGATATAAACCTACAGTAATCAAGTCAACGTTATATTTGAGTATAAAGACAGACAAATAAATCAATGGAACAGAATAGAGGGTTTAGAAATAGATTGACACGTAGAGAATCAATTGTTTTTCGTAATGCAATTCAATGATAGTAGAACAATTGGGTAAACAAATGAAGAGAAAAATGATTTTCTGCCACTCTCTCAAATAATGAAATTAACAATATAATAATTTGAGATGAATTGTAGATATAAATATAAAAGTTAAAACTATAAAGCTTTATTGACTTCCCTGGCTGTCCAGTGGTTAAGACTCTGAACTTCCAATGCAGGGGGGTGCAGGTTCGGTCCCTGGTCGGGGAACTAAGATCCCACATGCCACACGGTGCTATTGTACAATACAATAGCCATTAACCACATGTGACCATATAAAATTAAATTCAACTGCTTAAGATTAAGTGAAATTTAAAGTTTGATTTCTCAGCCACAGCAGCCATATTTCAAATGCTTAACAACCAAGGTAGCTAAAGGCTATGATATTGGATAAGGCAAATAGAAGTTCTAATGGAAAGTGTTATTCTAGAAGACAATATAGGAGAATGTCTTCACAAGCAGGAAAAGGTTTCTTAAATAGGGCACAGAAGTTGTCAACAAAAAAACTTAAACGTCAATAAATTGGACTTTCTCAAAACTTAATCACACATTCATTAAAAGACACTGTCAAGAAAATGAGTAGACAAAACACAGACTGGAAGAAAGTATTCACAACATATATATATGAAAGAGCGTTTTGCGGCTTCCCTGGTGGCGCAGTGGTTGAGAGTCCGCCTGCCAATGCAGGGGACACGGGTTCGTGCCCCGGTCCGGGAAGATCCCACATGCCGCGGAGCGGCTGGGCCCGTGAGCCATGGCCGCTGAGCCTGCACATCCGGAGCCTGTGCTCCGCAGCAGGAGAGGCCACAAAGTGTTCTGTATGCAGGATATGTAAAGAACCCTACAATTTTATTTTTAAAAAAACAAAGAAAAAGCCAATTAAATGGAGCAAAAAATTGAACAAAAACTGTATATCAACAGACGACTCACAAAGGAAAGCATGCAGATGACCAATAAGTACTCAAAAAAGTACTCAATATCATTGGTCATCAGAAAAATGCAAATGAAAGCCACAAAGACATCGCTAGACACCTGTAATTGCAGCTAAATTTAAAAGGAATGACAAACTTGATATTGATGAGGATGTGAAGCATTCAGAAGTCTCAAATGTTGCCATTGAGAATGTAACATAGTACAGTCATTTTGGAAAACTGTTTGGCAGTATCTTATGAAGTTAAACATGTAGTATAACATTTCTATGGCTTGGCAACTTCACTTGGGTGAAAGAGAAACCAAAGCACATTTCCACACATATATCAGCACACAAATGCCACTTAGCAACTTTATTAATGTTAAACCTCAAACTTGAAACAACCCAAATGTCCTTCATCAGAAGAGTAAATCATCAAATTTTGGTAGATCCATACAATGAAATACTACTCAGTAATTAAATGGGACAAACTGCTCACGTACAGAACAGCATAGATAAATCTCAAAACCTTTTGCTAAGATTAAAAAAAGGACTTCTAAAAAAATAAACTCTATATGAGTTCACTTAGATGGAGTTCTAGAAGAAGTAAAACTAATCTATGCCTCTGGAAGGAGGTCATTTACTGGAAAGGAGCATGAGCGAATTTTCTGGAACAAGGGAAAAGTTCTATATCTTGTTTGAGGTGATGAGTTCATGGGTAGAGGCATTTGTCAAAAATCCCCAAACTACACTTATCATATGTGCCTATCACTGTATGTATATTATCCCTTGATTAAAAATAAAAAGTTCTGGAGGGATTAAAGGAATTCTTGTATAAATGTGTAAATGTGTGTAGATGTGTATAAAGGTATATTCTAAATGCGCCTTTCCTCTCAGTATCTGCAGTGACTGCAGCTCTAGATACGAGTGCCCTCTGCTCACCCAAACCAAAGTGCCCTCAGAAGATATTCCTTATGGAATACCCCGTTATCAAGTACCAGTGCAGAAATAGAGACTTTACCTCTTGTGGTCTCCAAAGCCTCAGGTAGCAGAGCTCAGCCTCGTTCTTCATCCCTCTGCCTTTTGGTTTATTGACCATAACTCATCACAAAGAGTCTGACAAACTCAATATGTCATGGACAACTAGAGCTTTTCTTATTCCATCAGCAGCTGACTCAACTATTAGTCATCTCCGAGATCAAAAATCTATTTTCTCATCCTAGGCTTGTAAACCTGAGCCCAGACCTCTGCAGACATCTTAAAGCCTGCTGTCAATTGATTTTTTTTCTTTTATATTCTGTAAATCTAACAATAAATAAATAATAATGTTCAAACATCCACTTTGCATTTGCTTTATTTATCACATTTTTAGGCACATCTTTTGGTTTTCAAGTGACCTGAATATGCTCAAACATATATTGACATCAAGTAGGTTGCCATGGGAACTGAATGCAGCTGCACAAAGAGGTTTACAGGCAGGTAATTTAAAAAGCCCTGGAGCAAAGAATGAGTGCTTGATAGTGTCCTAGAACACCCCAGGGCATATCAAAATTAAATAAAGCACTAAGTCTTGAAGTAAGGGGTGGTTATTATACAGTAAACAGTAGCTGAAAGAAAAAAGCATTTTCCCCTAAATATGGTTTTCAGAATATGCATTATGATATTAACTTATTTGATGGGAAATATCAGGTCTGGGTTCTCTATATTTACTCACTAGATCAAAATACATAATAGTTTGAAAATCTTTGAGTATATGCTTTATTGATAATATTAGTGTCCTCAAAAATGGATCAATAGTGAATATATATAGAGAGAACCACAGACTCAGAATTAAAAGAATCCTTAAAAGCAACTCACAATTTAGGCTCCAGTGACCTCTTAATTCTGCGGAAGGGCCAAATCATGTATATTGTTAAGAGCCCCAGTTTGGAGACCACTGATATTGTCATTCTCCCTAAACAGCACAAGGCATCCATACCAAATCATGAAAAAGTGGTTTTCTGACCTCTTTATAAACACATGCCATTGGCGGCGTGAAGTTCACAGCCTCAAAAAGAATAGTTGTAAACTGTGACTTTTGTAAGAGACCTAAACATTGAGAGATTTGATCATCATTGTCATCTCTTCTGCAGATGAACAAAACTGAGGGAAAGTTGAATTTTATCCTCTCAACCTTCCTACCTAGTTATCAGCATGGCCATTTTCATAGTATTAGCTTAAAACACCCTCATTGTCAAAGTCAAAATTCTTTATGACGGTGTAGCTTCTCATACTCTGTGAAACGCTTCCTATAAGTTGTCCGATTTTCAAGCAAAATAGTGTTCAATTTTAAAATGTTCCATGGTATGAAAAATTTAATACCTTCTACAAGTAAATCCATAATTACATAGTATCTCAGAAAGAACACAGGATTTAGAGTAAAAAGAACTCACCTTTACTACTGAGTTGGTTACGTACCAACTGTTTGATATTAGACAAGACATTTAATTTCTCTAACTCTAAATTTCTTTCTTTGTAAAGTGATGATGATAATCATGCCGAGCTCCCAGAGTTGTTGGTTAGACTTTAAATGATAATGTGTGTAAAAACATTTTAAAATCATAAAATAATAGACAATTACAATGTTCAATAATTTAAAGCTGAAAATTTGTCACATGTTCCCCCTCTTTCTTCACTACCAATGGACAGTTATCTTGGATAACATAACAGTTAGGTGGGATTATAGAAATAAGGATTGCTATTCAGTGATGAGAGAAGGTTACACAGTTAACACAGCTCAAATGATAATAATGGCTATCATTTATTGAGTGCCAATCAAATGCCAAGAAGTCAACATAGTATCATTTATCAACACTATGAGGTAGAATTTAGCTCCGTTTTGGAGATATTAAAACCAGGTGTCGTGAGCATGTTGTTTTTATTCTAAAGCGTCACGTCCTTGCAGGAACAACCAGTCCTCATTTCATGATGCCTTAGTGAAACCTTCCATCACAGCTTCCTGACTTCCTCTGGCCATAGGAGTGAAAATATGCAAAATTGGACCAATAAGACATCTTTTTGTGGACTTCCACATGAACTTGGGGAAGAAATCCCTTTCTGAGTTGCTAAGAAAAGACTAGAGTCTGAAGCTGCTGGTGGTCACCTCACCTACTCTGCGTGACCAACCTCCGTGCAGAATAAAGTGGAGCAGAGAGGACAGGTACTAGGTGAGATGAAACCCCAGTAACATCACTGGAACCTGATCCAATCAAACCCAAGCCTGGATGGACCATTCTCTCACACGCAAGTTATAAGAGCAACGAATTCCTTTTAGATTACACTTATTTGAATTACTGTGAAAGGGTCACAGAAGGAAGTAGAATTTCCTGTGACAGAGTAACAGAGTTACTCATGCCTGAAGTTCTGCACAACTGATGAAGTAGCCACTGATCTCTTCTATCTAATACTTCACTGGCCTTTGCGATGTTCTATCATTCTGACATCATCTTTGAAATGACACCAGGCAGCTAATTGCTGTAGTGA
Source organism: Phocoena sinus (assembly GCF_008692025.1). NCBI lineage: Eukaryota > Metazoa > Chordata > Mammalia > Artiodactyla > Phocoenidae > Phocoena > Phocoena sinus. The sequence continues at coordinate 22,982,074 of NC_045779.1, forward strand.
GTCAGTCTCCTGACAACACTTGATGCAAGTGACAATTACATCATTCAATTTCACATTCCTTTGAGAGTGAAATGAAGGACCACTAAGTCCCCAAGTAGCTTGACATCTTTTGGGGACAAAAAGAGGAATGTATATGCAATGTGGGCTGAAGAAACCTTTAAAGAGCTCATTGAATATCAGAATAAGATGGGAAATACAATTATAAGAGGCTCAAACTGAATTCTGTGGCTGTCAAAATACATTTGAGTTTAAGATTGCTGGTGTAGAGCTTTAAAGTAAAGGATGCCTATTTTTGAGCTGAAGCATTACAATGTCAACTTACAGGCAGGTGTAGGCTCTGTGGTTTCAGAGAAATGAAGTATGGTCATAGTCATTCGTTTAATTCATACAACAAATATTTATTGAGCAAACATTATGTGCTAGGCTCTGTTCCAGGCAAATCTCAGACTTCATGAAGTTTACATTCTAGTGGGGAAGTCAGAACATAAACAAGATAAAGGTGCAAACTATATAGTATGTTAGATGCTGATACATGCTAAGGAGAAAATTAAAGCAAGGAGAAAATAATTAAAGAAAATTAAAGCAAGGGAAGAGGTGGGAAAATCACCTCAATTTTAGAAACAATGACCAAGGAAGTTGTCACTAAAATGGTGACATTTAAGCGAGGTGTAGATGAGAGAGTAAATTATGTGAATATTAGCAGGGAAAACACTTCAAACAAAGCAACAACTGCAAACATTCAGAGCCAAGAAAAGACCCTTTCAGGCAACTTTTAGAAAAATCTTATGACTAAGTATATCCACAAAGTAGCAAATAATCTCAAACAATTTTATACCAATACACACAGAATTCTGTATGTAATTTATTTGGAGACGCTAAACAGTATTAATACCACCACCACCACCACCCCCTCCACACACACACACAAACACACACACACACACATAAATACTACTTGGAAATTGCACAAATGTATTTGGTTTTCATCCAGTAGGCAAGAAGAGCTCTATACATATCAAATGGTAAAATTCATGGGTAAAAGGACACCAAAGGTTAATATATGACATGTGCTTCTGTCCTCATTATGGCACTTTGCAATTCAAAACAGTATAAACTAAGATACATCTTCTGAGGATTTGTGAGTCTTCATTCAAACCCTGTACAGACATCCACATGGGAATTCCATTTTCAGCAAGATGTCCTAGATGTACAGAGTGACAATAGTATAGAACACCAAAAAATGCTGGATAACATGCTTTTAAAAAAAAAATCTTTAAATCACAGTTGAGCTAGTAGTTGAGAAAAAAATTTGAGTTTGGAATGAGAAAGCAATTCTATAAGTATAGCTAGTCCTGGAAACTGCATTTGCCCTGGGGACATTGGATAACTGGAGAAAGAAAAACAGAGCTGGAGGAATCAGGCTTCCGGACTTCAGACACTACAAAGCTACAGTAATCAAGACAATATGGTACTGGCACAGAAACAGAAATATAGATCAATGAAACAGGATAGAAAGCCCAGAGATAAACCCACGCACACATGGTCACCTTAACTTTGATAAAGGAGGCAAGAATCTACAGTGGAGAAAAGACAGCCTCTTCGATAAGTGGTGCTGGGAAAACTGGACAGCTACATATAAAAGAATGAAATTAGAACACTCCCTAACACCATACACAAAAATAAGCTCAAAATGGATTAAAGACCTAAATGTAAGGCCAGACACCATCAAACTCTTAGAGGAAAACATAGGTAGAACACTCTATGACATAAATCACAGCAAGATCCTTTTTGACCCACCTCCTAGAGAAATGGAAATAAAAACAAAAATAAACAAATGGGACCTAATGAAACTTAAAAGCTTTTACACAGCAAAGGGAACCATAAACAAGACCAAAAGACAACCCTCAGAAGGGTAGAAAATATTTGCAAATGAAGCAACTGACAAAGGATTAACCTCCAAAATTTACAAGCAGCTCATGCAGCTCAATATAAAAAAAGAACAAACAACCCAATCCAAAAATGGGCAGAAGACCTAAACAGACATTTCTCCAAAGAAGATGTACAGATTGCCAACACACACATTAAAGAACACTCAACATCATTAATAATTAGAGAAATGCAAATCAAAACTACAATGAGATATCATCTCACACCGGTCAGAATGGCCATCATCAAAAAATCTAGAAACAATAAATGCTAGAGAGGGTGTGGAGCAAAGGGAACCCTCTTGCACTGTTGGTGGGAATGTAAATTGATATAGCCACTATGGAGAACAGTATGGAGGTTCCTTAAAAAACTAAAAATCGAACTACCATATGACCAAACAATCCCACTACTGGGCATATACCCTGAGAAAACCATAATTCAAAAAGAGTCATGTACCACAGTGTTCATTGCAGCTCTATTTACAATAGCCAGGACATGGAATCAACCTAAGTGTCCATCAAACAGATGAATGGATAAAGATGGGGCACATATATATACAATGGAATATTACTCAGCCGTAAAAAGAAACGAAACTGAGTCATTTGTACTGAGGTGGATGGACCTAAAGTCTGTCATACAGAGTGAAGTAAGTCAGAAAGAGAAAAACAAATACCATATGCTAACACATATATATGGAATCTAAAAAACAAACAAAAAAATGGTCTTCAAGAACCTAGGGGCAAGATGGGAATAAAGACGCAGATCTACCAGAGAATGGACTTGAGGATACGGGGAGGGGGAAGGGTAAGCTGTGACAAAGTGAGAGAGCGGCATGGACATATATACACTACCAAATGTAAAATAGATAGCTAGTGGGAAGCAGCCGCATAGCACAGGGAGATCAGTTCGGTGCTTTGTGACCACCTAGAATGGTGGGATAGGGAGGGTGGGAGGGAGGGAGACACAAGAGGGAAGAGATATGGGGATATATGTATATGTATAACTGATTCACTTCGTTATAAAGCAGAAACTAACACACCATTGTAAAGAAATTATACTCCAATAAAGATGTCAAAAAGAAAAAAAGAAATGGAGTTTTAAAAATAGGAAATGTGGGACATAAAGTACAAAATATGATTTCTGACATTAATCCAAATATTTCAGTAATTCCATTAAACGAAAATAGATTAAATTTTCTCTTTCTAAAGATTATCAGGATTTTTAAACACAATCCAGTTATATGCCAATTAGAAGAGATATAGCTAAAACATAAGAATATAGAAAATTTGAAAGAAAAGGGATAGAAAAAAAATTGAAAATAAAACTGGTTTAGCTATATAGCTAGTAGAAATGGACTCTTTCAAAAAAGATTAAGATGCTTAATTCACAGGGAATATATAAGAATATAAATCTGTAAATTAACATCTAACCCTACAAAGCAAAAACTCAGAGAATGACAAGAAAGAAAGAAATCTATCAAAATAGTGAAGATTTTAATCCAGCCCTGCCAGTATTTGATATACCATACAAACAAATAGCGGCAAAGATAATGAGGTTTAAAAAACTGAAAAAATTGTTCTCATAGACATATATAAGCATACTTCATTTTATTGCACTTTACTTAACTGCACTTCGCAAATAATGCAGTTTTTACAAGTTGAAGGTTTGTGGCAACCCTGTGTCAAAGAATTATATCAGTACAATTTTTTCAACAGCATTACTTTTAATTAAGAGGTGTACATTGTTTCTTTTAAGTATAATTCTATTCCACACTTAATAGACTACAGTATAGTGTAAACATAACTTTAATATGCACGAGGAACCCAAAACGTTCATGTGACTAGCTTTATTGCAGTGGTCTGGAACCAAACCCACAATGTATCTGAGGTATGCCTGTATAAAATAATAGACTGGGTCATAGATTGCATAATATTTATACAACAAAATAATATATAGCCATGGAAAATTAATCATAACAATAATCTAAAGAAGAAAAAAGTATAATACATAATTTAAAGAAAGCAAATTCCAGGAGAATAGACATATTATGATGCAATGTATGTAAAGTGTGTAAAAATGGACAAACATTTAGAGACATAAATACATGTGGTAAAATAAAAGAGAAAATGAATAGCATGTTTAACACAACTTCAGGAGAATGGCTCATTCTGGATGGGACAGACATGTATTCAGAAGGGAAACTGAAGAGCCTCAAAGGAACTGGTAATTTCCTTTTTTAAAATAAATGTGTCCAAATATTCATTTATTATTATTATTGCTGTTGCTGTTTAAACTGTGGTTTCATGTTATATATGTTCTTATGTGTAATATACAGCACATTAAGACATTGAAAAATATGTACATATAGAGTCTAATGGAAAAACTTTACTGAAAAGCATTAAGTGACTTTCTGGAAGCTACAAGCAAGTCTGTAGGACAGTTCTCACATCCAAATCAATGATTTTCTTGACTGTGCACAAATCAGCCTTATCCTACAGAAGATTACTCTTATCATGTCAGCCCTACATAAAATGAGGTCATTTTTGAAAGAGTTTGTTGATAAAATGACAGAATCAAAAACTCTAACGACTTTAAATGACTTTAAATTATTTCTCAAGTTTGAGACAGGTCATATTTCATGAATTTTATAAGCAGTTCTTACAACAGGCCATGCTTTGTCCTTATGTGGCAACATGTACCTAGACAAAAAGACTAGAAATGGAAACCCCATTGGAAATCCAGATTATACAAATGTTGGCATCTTCAAGAATTCTAGAAAAGACTTTCTTAAAAAAGACAAATTGGGAGATGTTCAAAGAGCATTAGAACCATGGCTGATCTGAGTAATCAAGGGCAGAATCCATGAATAAACTTCAGAGCTTAAGCAGGAACTTGGTGGGGGAAGGGAGAGTAGGCAGTAATTATTAAAATACATAAGACTATTCCAGTTTAAAAAACATTTTGATCCTCAAGTCTTCACAAATCAGTATAAATTTAGCCTTATTTTACAGAAGAGAAAATTTGTATTGAAATATACTGAAAAATTCTTAAAGCTGTTCAATGAAATGTTTATCCTTCAATGTTTATCATCAGCACTAACATGGATAAGAGTCACTGAACTACAAACAGCTAGGTTTCAAGCATTAAACATTTACTATCCTATTTTTATGCACACAATTTTTGCCCTAATTTCTAGATATAGTTGAGAAATTCATTTTAATTATCTCTGTTCTCCTTTCTGTTGTTCTCAGCCCCATGCTACTCTGCGGTGTGAAACTGATAATGAGCAGAAAGCTGATAAAACGTGGGAGCAGAAGCTGAAGACGGTGAACTCAAGATGGTGAACTCTTTCTGCAGACAAAATAACAATATAAATTTTAGCAAATTTGGGTTTATTTTTAAGATTTTTTAAAAATAAATTTCTGGAGGACCTTGAAGATGGCGGAAGAGTACGACGCGGAGATCGCCTTCCTCCCCACGGGTACACCAGAAATACATCCACAGGTGGAACAACTCCTACAGAACTCCTACTGAAGGCTGGCAGAAGACCTCAGACCTCCCAAAAGGCAAGAAACTCCCCACGTACCTGGGTAGGGCAAAAGAAAAAAAGAAAAAACAGAGACAAAAGAATAAGGACGGCACCTGCACCAGTGGGAGGGAGCTGTGAAGGAGGAAAAGTTTCCACACACTAGGAAGCCCCTCCGCGGGCGGAGACTGCGGGAGGCGGAGGGGGGAGTTTCGGGACCGCGGAGTAGTGCACAGCGACGGGTGCGGAGGGCAAAGTGGGGAGATTCCTGCACAGACGATCGGTGCTGACCGGCACTCACCAGCCCGAGTGGCTTGTCTGCTCACCCGCCGGGGCGGGCGGGGCTGCGAGCTGAGGCTCGGGTTTTGGTGTTGGACGGAGCTCAGGGAGAGGACTGGGGTTGGCGGCTTCAACATAGCCTGAAGGGGTTAGTGCACCACGACTAGCCGGGAGGGAGTTCGGGGAAAAGCCTGCACCTGCTGAAGAGGCAAGAGACTTTTTCTTCCCTCTTTGTTTCCTGGTGCGCGAGGAGAGGGGTTTAAGAGCGCTGCTTAAAGGATCTCCAGAGACGGGCGCGAGCCGCGGCTAAAAGCGCGAACCCCAGAGACGGGCGCGAGTCGCGGCTAAAAGCGCGAACCCCAGAGACGGGCGCGAGCCGCGGCTGAAAGCGCAAACCCCAGAGACGGGCGCGAGCCGCGGCTAAAACCTCGGACCCCAGAGACGGGCGGGAGACGCTAAGGCTGCTGCTGCCGCCACCAAGGGGCCTGTGTGCGAGCACAGGTCACTCTCCACACCCCTCTTCCGCGGAGCCTGTGCAGCCAGCCACTGCCAGGTTCCCGGGATCCAGGGACAACTTCCCCGGGACAACGCACGGCGGGCCTCAGGCTGGTGCAACGTCACGCCGGCCTCTGCCGCAACGTCACGCTGCCTCTGCCGCCGCAGGCCCGCCCCACACGCAGTGCCCCTCCTTCCCCCATCCCCCAACCCCCGGCCTGAGTGAGCCGGAGCCCCCGAATCAGCGGCTCCTTTAACCCCGTCCTGTCTGAGCAAAAAAACAGACGCCCTCCAGCGATCTGCGCGCAGGGGCAGGGCCGGGTACAAAGCTGAGCTCCTGTGAGCTGTGAGAACAAAGAAGAGAAAGGGAAATCTCTCCCAGCAGCCACAGAAGTAGCGGATTAAAGCTCCACAATCAACTTGATATACCCTGCATCTGTGGAATACCTGAATAGACAAGGAATGATCCCAAATTGAAGAGGGGGAATTTAGGAGCGAGGTCTATGGTTTTTTTCCCTTTTCCTCTTTTTGTGAATGTGTACGTGTATGCTTCTGTGTAAGATTCTGTCTGTATACTCTTGCTTCCACCATTTGTCCTAGGGCTCTATCCGTCCATGATTTTTTTTTTAAAATTCTTTTTCTTAATAAATTTAATTGTAGTAACTTTATTATACTTTACCTTCTTTCTTTCTTTCCTTCCTTCCTTCCCTCCTTTAGACAACGAATCACCCCAAATTGAGGAGGTGGTCTCTGAGAGCAAGATTTATGATTTTTCCCCCTTTACCTCTTTTTGTGAAGGTGTATGTGTATGCTTCTGTGTAAGATTTTCTCTGTATAGCTTTGCTTCCAACATTTGTCTTAAGGTTCTATCCGTCCCTTTTTTTTTTTCTAAATATTTTTAATTCAATAACTATATTATACTTTATTTTATTTTTACTGTATCATCTTTCTTTCTGTCTTTTTTCCTTCTTTCCCTCCTTCCTTCCTTCCTCCCTCCCTCCCTCCCTCCCTCCTTTCTTTCCTTCTTTGCTTCTTTCTTCCTTCCTTCCTTTCCTCCTTTCCTTCTTTCTTTACTCATACTTCTACTAATTCTCTCTACTTTTTCTCCCTTTTATTCTGAGCTGTGTGGATGAAAGGCTCTTGGTGCTCCAGCCAGGAGTCAGGGCTCTGCCTCTGAGGTAGGAGAGCCAACTTCAGGACACTGGTCAACAAGAGACCTCCCAGCTCCACATAATATTAAACGGTGGAAATCTCCCAGAGACCTCCATATTAACACCAGCACCCAGCTTCACTCAACGACCAGCAAGCCACAGTGCTGGACAACCTATGCCAAACAACTAGCAAAACAGGAACACAACCCCACCCATTAGCAGAGAGGCTGCCTAAAATCATAATAAGGCCACAGACACCCCAAAACACACCACCAGACGTGAACCTGCCCACTAGAGAGACAAGATCCAGCCTCATCCAGCACAACACAGGCACTAGTCCCCTCCACCAGGAAGCCTACACAACCCGCTGAAACAACCTTAGCCACTGGAGACAGACATCAAAAACAACGGGAACTACGAACGTGCAGCCTGCAAAAAGGAGACCCCAAACACAGTAAGATAAGCAAAATGAGAAGACAGAAAAACACACAGCAGATGAAGGAGCAAGATAAAAACCCACCAGACCTAACAAATGAAGAGGAAATAGGCAATCTACCTGAAAAAGAATTCAGAATAATGATAGTAAGGATGATCCGAAATCTTGGAAGTAGAATGGACAAAATGCAAGAAACAGTTAACAAGGACCTACAAGAACTAAAGATGAAACAAGCAACGATGAACAATGCAATAAATGAAATTAAAACCACTCTAGATAGGATCAATAGCAGAATATCTGAGGCAGAAGAACGGATAAGTGACCTGGAAGATAAAGTAGTGGAAATAACTACTGCAGAGCAGAATAAAGAAAAAAGAATGAAAAGAACTGAGGACAGTCTCAGAGAGCTCTGGGACAACATGAAACGCACCAACATTCGAATTATAGGGGTTCCAGAAGAAGAAGAAAGAAAGAAAGGGACTGAGAAAATATTTGAAGAGATTATAGTTGAAAACTTCCCTAATATGGGAAAGGAAATAGTTAATCAAGTCCAGGAAGCACAGAGAGTCCCATACAGGATAAATACAAGGAGAAACACGCCAAGACACATATTAATCAAACTGTCAAAAATTAAATACAAAGAAAGCATATTAAAAGCAGCAAGGGAAAAACAACAAATAACACACAAGGGAATCCCCATAAGGTTAACAGCTGATCTCTCAGCAGAAACCCTACAAGCCAGAAGGGAGTGGCAGGACATACTGAAAGTGATGAAGGAGAAAAGCCTGCAACCAAGACTACTCTACCCAGCAAGGATCTCATTCAGATTTGATGGAGAAATTAAAACCTTTACAGACAAGCAAAAGCTGAGAGAGTTCAGCACCACCAAACCAGCTTTACAACAAATGCTAAAGGAACTTCTCTAGACACGAAACACAAGAGAAGGAAACGACCTATAGTAGCGAACCCAAAACAATATAGAAAATGGGAATAGGAACATACATATCGATAATTACCTTAAATGTAAATGGACTAAATGCTCCCACCAAAAGACACAGATTGGCTGAATGGATACAAAAACAAGACCCTTATATATGCTGTCTACAAGAGACCCACTTCAGAACTAGAGACACATACAGACTGAAAGTAAGGGGATGGAAAAAGATATTCCATGCAAATGGAAACCAGAAGAAAGCTGGAGTAGCAATTCTCATATCAGACAAAATAGACTTTAAAATAAGGACTATTAAAAGGGACAAAGAAGGACACTACATAATGATCAAGGGATCGATCCAAGAAGAAGATATAACAATTGTAAATATTTATGCACCCAACATAGGAGCACCTCAATACATAAGGCAAATACTAACAACCATAAAAGGGGAGATCAACAGTAACACATTCATAGTAGGGGACTTTAACACCCCACTTTCACCCATGGACAGATCATCCAAAATGAAAATAAATAAGGAAACACAAGCTTTAAATGATACATTAAACAAGATGGACTTAATTGATATTTATAGGACATTCCATCCAAAAACAACAGAATACACATTTTTCTCAAGTGCTCATGGAACATTCTCCAGGATAGATCATATCTTGGGTCACAAATCAAGCCTTGGTAAATTTAAGAAAACTGAAATTGTATCAAGTATCTTTTCTGACCACAACGCCATGAGACTAGATATCAATTACAGGAAAAGATCTGTAAAAAATACAAACACATGGAGGCTAAACAATACACTACTTAATAATGAAGTGATCACTGAAGAAATCAAAGAGGAAATAAAAAAATACCTAGAAACAAATGACAATGGAGACACAACGGCCCAAAACCTATGGGATGCAGCAAAAGCAGTTTTAAAGGGGAAGTTTATAGCAATACAAGCCCACCTTAAGAAGCAGGAAACATCTGGAATAAACAACCTAACCTTGCACCTCAAGCAATTAGAGAAAGAAGAACAAAAAAACCCCAAAGCTAGCAGAAGGAAAGAAATCATAAAAATCAGATCAGAAATAAATGAAAAAGAAATGAAGGAGACGATAACAAAGATCAATAAAACTAAAAGCTGGTTCTTTGAGAAGATAAACAAAATAGATAAACCGCTAGCCAGACTCATCAAGAAAAAAAGGGAGAAGACTCAAATCAATAGAATTAGAAATGAAAAAGGAGAAGTAACAACTGACACTGCAGAAATAAAAAAAAATCATGAGAGATTACTACAAGCAACTCTATGCCAATAAAATGGACAATCTGGAAGAAATGGACAAATTCTTAGAAATGCACAACCTGCCAAGACTGAATCAGGAAGAAATAGAAAATATGAACAGACCAATCACAAGCACTGAAATTGAAACTGTGATTAAAAACCTTCCAACAAACAAAAGCCCAGGACCAGATGGCTTCACAGGTGAATTCTATCAAACGTTTAGAGAAGAGCTAACACCTATCCTTCTCAAACTCTTCCAAAATATAGCAGAGGGAGGAACACTCCCAAATTCCTTCTACGAGGCCACCATCACCTTGATACCAAAACCAGACAAGGATGTCACAAAGAAAGAAAACTACAGGCCAATATCACTGATGAACATAGATGCAAAAATCCTCAACAAAATACTAGCAAACAGAATCCAACAGCACATTAAAAGGATCATAGACCATGATCAAGTGGGGTTTATTCCAGGAATGCAAGGATTCTTCAATATACGCAAATCTATCAATGTGATAAACCATATTAACAAATTGAAGGAGAAAAACCATATGATCATCTCAATAGATGCAGAGAAAGCTTTCGACAAAATTCAACACCCATTTATGATAAAAACCCTCCAGAAAGTAGGCATAGAGGGAACTTTCCTCAACATAATAAAGGCCATATATGACAAGCCCACAGCAAACATCATCCTCAATGGTGAAAAACTGAAAGCATTTCCACTAAGATCAGGAACAAGACAAGGTTGCCCACTCTCACCACTCTTATTCAACATAGTTTTGGAAGTTTTAGCCACAGCAATCAGAGAAGAAAAGGAAATAAAAGGAATCCAAATCGGAAAAGAAGAAGTAAAGCTGTCACTCTTTGCAGATGACATGATACTATACATAGAGAATCCTAAAGACGCTACCAGAAAACTACTAGAGCTAATCAATGAATTTGGTAAAGTAGCAGGATACAAAATTAATGCACAGGAATCTCTGGCATTCCTGTATACTAATGATGAAAAATCTGAAAGTGAAATCAAGAAAGCACTCCATTTACCATTGCAACAAAAAGAATAAAATATCTAGGAATAAACCTACCTAAGGAGACGAAAGACCTGTATGCAGAAAATTATAAGACACTGATGAAAGAAATTAAAGATGATACAAATAGATGGAGAGATATACCATGTTCTTGGATGGGAAGAATCAACACTGTGAAAATGACTCTACTACCCAAAGCAATCTACAGATTCAATGCAATCCCTATCAAACTACCACTGGCATTTTTCACAGAACTAGAACAAAAAATTTCGCAATTTGTATGGAAACACAAAAGACCCCGAATAGCCAAAGCAATCTTGAGAACGAAAAAAGGAGCTGGAGGAATCAGGCTCCCTGACTTCAGACTATACTACAAAGCAACAGTAATCAAGACAGTATGGTACTGGCACAAAAACAGAAAGATAGATCAGTGGAACAGGATAGAAAGCCCAGAGATAAACCCACGCACATATGGACACCTTATCTTTGATAAAGGAGGCAGGAATGTACAGTGGAGAAAGGACAGCCTCTTCAATAAATGGTGCTGGGAAAACTGGACAGGTACATGTAAAAGTATGAGATTAGATCACTCCCTAACACCATCCACAAAACATAAGCTCAAAATGGATTAAAGACCTAAATGTAAGGCCAGAAACTATCAAACTCTTAGAAGAAAACATAGGAAGAACACTCTATGACATAAATCACAGCAAGATCCTTTCTGACCCACCTCCTAGAGTAATGGAAATAAAAACAAAAATAAACAAATGGGACCTAATGAAACTTCAAAGCTTTTGCACAGCAAAGGAAACCATAACCAAGACCAAAAGACAACCCTCAGAATGGGAGAAAACATTTGCAAATGAAGCAACTGACAAAGGATTAATCTCCAAAATTTACAAGCAGCTCATGCAGCTCAATAACAAAAAAACAAACAACCCCATCCAGAAATGGGCAGAAGACCTAAATAGACATTTCTCCAAAGAAGATATACAGAATGCCAACAAACACATGAAAGAATGCTCAACATCATTAATCATTAGAGAAATGCAAATCAAAACTACAATGAGATATCATCTCACACCAGTCAGAATGGCCATCATCAAAAATCTATAAACAATAAATGCTGGAGAGGGTGTGGAGAAAAGGGGACACTCTTGCACTGCTGGTGGGAATGTGAAATGGTTCAGCCACTATGGAGAACAGTATGGAGGTTCCTTAAAAAACTACAAATAGAATTACCATATGACCCAGCAATCCCACTACTGGGCATATACCCTGAGAAAACCAAAATTCAAAAAGAGTCATGTACCAAAATGTTCATTGCAGCTCTATTTACAATAGCCCGGAGATGGAAACAACCTAAGCGCCCATCATCGGATGAATGGATAAAGAAGATGTGGCACATATACACAATGGAATATTACTCAGCCTTAAAAAGAAATGAAATTGAGCTATTTGTAATGAGATGGATAGACCTAGAGTCTGTCATACAGAGTGAAGTAAGTCAGAAAGAAAAAGACAAATACCGTATGCTAACACATATATATGGAATTTAAGGGAAAAAAATGTCATGAAGAACCTAGGGGTAAGACAGGAATAAAGACGCAGACCTACTGGAGAATGGACTTGAGGATATGGGGAGGGGGAAGGGTGAGTTTTGACAGGGCGAGAGAGAGTCATGGACATATACACACTAACAAACGTAGTAAGGTAGATAGCTGGGGGGAAGCAGCCGCAAGGCACAGGGATATTAGCTCGGTGCTTTGTGACAGCCTGGAAGGGTGGGATGGGGAGAGTGGGAGGGAGGGAGACGCAAGAGGGAAGACATATGGGAACATATGTATATGTATAGCTGATTCACTTTGTTATAAAGCAGAAACTAACACACCATTGTAAAGCAATTATACCCCAATAAAGATGTTTAAAAAATAAATAAATAAATAAATTTCTGTTCACGTTAGAACCAAAACACAGAACCATAATGAGATAACAGTCAAAGCTGAACCAACAAGTGTTGCAGTTCAATGGGAGTCAATAAATATGGCATCTTGCTTCCCCTACCTGGTTACCATGGTAGGTTGTGCCTAAAATTGCCTGGAAAGATGTGCTGTCTTACACAAATTTGAAACAAAATCTTCTAGACAACTTAACCCCCAAATATAAGCATCATCTTTACGTCAAGTTCACGATTTCTCTTGGGCACATTTTTTTTCAGTTTCTGTTTAAGCCCAGACTCTAGAAATTGACGAAACTAAGGGCTGGATTCCACCCCTGAGGCATATGATAAAAAGCTCTCCTGGAAGAGGAGAAAGGCTTAACATGAATTATTCTGGGGGTCCTCCAGAGTCTGCCACAGTTCAACAATCCAAATATGTGTGTGGCAGGATCATTTTTTTTTTATATTAACATATCTTCCAAGTATATTTCCCCTATTTGACTTTCAAACTATCCCACACACTCCACACACTTTCAAGCAGTTAGGTTACTTCTGCATGACAGTCTTAGTCCGTCCAGGCTACTATAATAGAATACCATAGACTGGGTGGCTTGTAAACAACAATCCAGTATTTCACAACTCTGGAGGCTGAGAAGTTCAAGATCAAGGCACCAGCAGATTTGGTGTCTTGGGAAGGCCTGCTTCCTGGCTTACAGGTGGTCATCTTCTCACTGTGTGCTCAAAGAGCAGAAGAGATGAGGGAACCCTTTGGGGTCCCTTTAATAAGGGCACTAATGCTATTCGTGACACCTCCATCTTCATGAGCTAATCACCTCCTAATAGCCCCACCTCTTAATACCATCACACTGGGGATTAGGATTTCAACATATGAATTTTGGAGGGAGATAAACATTCAGTCCATTGCAATGATTGTCTCAGAAGCAAAGTATGTCAAGGCAGAAAGTCTGAGCAAGTCTTCCTGGTTTTGATTTCCAAAAGGAAAATGGAGAGAACTTGGGACTTAGGCCAAACTTTTGAGAAAAATTGAAGATTAGAGACAGTGAAACTTACCTTTAAGTCTCCACAATATTTGCCCAGGCTGGGAAGGGAATTGGGAGAAAGCAACAGGAAGAGAGGTAATAGAAATAAATATAGTAGAGAGATTGGAGGATGGAGAAATCACTAAAGCAAAGGAGTACTCAGAAAGGCATATTCAACAACCAGGAGTTGTGCAGGACAAGTAAGTCATCATATCCATATCTTCAGTTTCTACATGACTGAGTGTGAATGTAACAGATAACTGACCTTCTCATTGGCCTTCTGATGGGAAGTCCCTCTGGTAACAGCCAGTATTTCACCAGCAGGAGCAACACCATCCATGCCTTGAGAGTCGCCCAGTTTCTATCCAACTTATTCCACATGAACTAAACACTAAATATGTGCTTTGGTATAGACCAGAACAGAGTAAATCAGAGAGAAAGAAGGAGGGTGGTGTCCTAGATACATAATGATCTGGTGAAGGGACTGTTATAGAAAATACCATTAGATACTTGTCTGGTAGGAACAGGGTCTAGAAAGAATAAGCTCCATTCTCCCTAGACTAGGATCCCTGACAACACTACTTGTCCTCTCAAACCATTCCTATCCCCTCTCCCCTCCCTGCCTTTGCTTACCTGTTGTGCAAGAAAAAATGTTATAACAACCAACATTTATTATGCTTTATAGTATACAAAAGGCTCTCTCACATGTAACTTCATTCACCTTCAAACAGTTCTGTGAGATTGGCAGGTCAATTCCCATTGTTATCTGCAATTTACTGATGAGTGAAACTGAGGCTCTGAGAGGTTATGTAAGTTACCCAAGAGCACACAGGCACTAGAAGGTGGCAATAGTCCCAGTCTGTTCATTATCTGTGGTTCTATTGTTCCTTCACTACCATTTTGGCCCTGCTCCGAGGTAGAGCAAGCTGCTCCCTACAGTTTAAGGGGCCCTGAAGCCCTTCCCTCATGAAATGTTTCTTCCCAGACCTTCTTAAGTTCCAGAATACCCTGCCTTAGAGACATTACTCTAAGTTTAGGCAAGGTCTCTAGGAGGCCATTGGTAAAATGAGACATTCAACCTGGGCTCCCTTAACTGAGACGTCTATGGGCCAGAACTAATGTTTAAGAAACTTAAGTGAAAGAACAGCCAAGTGACTATCATGGAGTAAAGGCTCAATAAAGAGTGGGTTTCTTTTTTCTAGTTAAAAAAATTTTCGGGAACTTTTTAACGCCCATGACATAATTCCTCTGCTTTCCAAGTAAACAAATAAATAACATAGCCACGAATAATATAACTTCATGTAATTCCAATGGTAAAATAAAATCTCAGAAAGTTTTTTTTTTAAATCTCAACGAATCTTTCTGAAAATAATGAGCCCCCAAAATCATCGTCCCGAAGGAAAACAGTTTGCTTACCTTAACTCTACTCTGAGTCGTAAAATACTCAAAATTATTTTCACAAAAATTACTGAATTTATCAGTTCCCCTAGCTCTGTGACATACGAGCATAAAGAATAATACACCCTGGGGCTATGTAAAAGCCTAGATTAATATTGAATGAACAGCTAAGGATAAACAGGACTCTCTGCTCTGCTCTCACTGAAGACAAACACAAACAGTAAGCAGAGAATCAGGCACGGATCAAGCCCATGAACACACGCATTGGTTACTGCAATACCAACAGGGCTTTTAAAATGTCAAAGGAAAAATATACTTTAATAAAAATACATGAAAACTGTGTTGAAAAATTAATGTAGCACACTGTGTGCGAATAAACCCCTACATGAATAGAAAGTTGAGATTATCTCCATGCATCAGTAAACCTCAGGTGACAAATCACTGGTGACAATTTCTCCCCCCCTTTCAAATACGGTTAGGGGTCTTTGGGGGATTGTCGATGCATAACTGGGGTCAAAGATTTTAACTCAAACAACCTGAATATGCAGAGAAAATTTTTTTTGCTGTTGTTTACGGTTTTCCACATGAGCCCCCATCCTCTGGTTAGAGCTAAAAATTTTAAATGAATATCTAACCCAGTTTAGACCTAGACTGATTTGACAGCTTAAATGGTCCTTTCAGGCAATATTCTCCCTAGGAGTGGGGAGGGAAGTCGCTCAGATTTCTTCTGCCTCTCTCTACTCATCTCTGAAAGAAGGCAGTTGGGTGTATATGTGGGGAGAGAAGGAGAGGAGTGTGAAATGGGGAGATGAGTGACCTTGAGGGTGGTGTTCTGGTCTTCTAGTTGGTGTTGTCTTAATGCTGCCTTGGCATTCATGGCTGGAGTCTGTAACTGATCTCATTCTCCCAATTTGGTCATAACCCAGTTCATTCTCTGGCCAATTCGGTCTCACTTGGGCACCTCCTGACTCCAAAACCCCGAGATTCCCTGCCAGCCTCCAAGGCCAACTTTGAGGTCAGCCCCCCATCTCCTTGGGAACTGATGGTGGTTCAGGAAAGCTAACCCTAGGAGGTTCTGGCTCCCCAACAACACCACACAACCAAAGGGATGGAGGTGTGTTCGGTGCTGGAAAAGTTAGAAAAGGTCTCTCTTCACAGAGCCCAAAAAGGGAGTCAGGGCCTATAGCCTTCTCCCTTCACCTCCTCGCAGCCCACACCCTGAATCTACCCTCACCGTCCGTCGAGGGGAAGCGGGGGCACACATCCAATCAATGTGCTCCTTCCTTCTCTTCCTCTCTGGCCTCTCCCCGATCCTCTTCTTCCAGAGTTGGGAATGAGGTGGGGTTTGCACTTTCTTCTACATTCTGTATCCATTAGGCACAGGGCTTTGCTATCATGGATGGAGGGGTACCTTCTCTGCGGGGGATCTTCCCAGTTTAGTACCTGATATGTTAGATACGTTAGACAGAAAAATAAAGCGATGTGGAAAAGGGTCTCTCAAGATCATAGTCTGGGTTATAATGCTTTTATTTCACTTTGTCCCTGTTTTTCATGTCAGAAGCTCTATATTATTCAATTTTCCTCTTCATCATTCTTTACAATAAATTCACTTCCCCTATCAGGCAGATGGTTGCTCAGATTGACTTGGGCAAAATCATGGACAACATTAGTAATTTCTAAAATCTTACCACTCACTCCCTTGTGCATATATATATGGTCCACTGTTCCTATACATTATATGTTTAAATCAGTGTAGGTGAGTGTGCAAAGCTATCCCTTCACATAAACATTCTGTTACATGGCACTTATCAAAACACATTTATTTTTGTTATTTGTTTGTTTGTCTCTAACATAAAATATCTACTGGGGATTATTTCGATGACCATTATTTCTGTGGCATTACCACATAGAAAGATAAATTCCTAACTTTATGGCAAACGTGATAAATCATGTGTTAACAAACATTTGTTTTACAGATAATTGGAGTAAATAGAATCATTTATCCTGATGTAGCAAATGTTGGGGCTGGAAGAATATATATAAGGGAACAACATAGCTGTTGCCTTCAGATACATAGTGGTTTAGAAGTGGAAACCAAGTCTGATCCATATGACTCCAACGGACAAAATTAAGATTATGGAAAGAGTTAATGGGAAAGGTAATTTGGTTTAGCTTTCTAATAATCAAAGCTGTCTAAATATGGAGTAGGTTGACACCTCGAGATTCAATGATTATATCCTAACTGGGTTTATTCAAGCTGGGCCACGTGACCACTTAATAAGGATGTCATGTTGATTATTTAAAGGTGTTAAGCATGCTGAGTTTCTATACTTCTTAAAGTCTTTAAGCTGAAGGTTTCAGAAATTCAAGTACCTGATAAAAGATAAAGAACCATAGTAACATAGTAGTGCTGGCAAGAAAATCGTCCATGACCATTTTTTGATGTTAATCACTGAGCTATTAAATAGGAAAAATTCAAATTACCTATCTGTCATATAATCAGAGTTGAAAGCACAGTTTATGACAAAACTGGTGAAAATAAGGCCATAGGAGGGAGACCAGAAAGTTTTGGCAAAGGATGCTTCAAAGAATTAGAGGGAAATAAAGACCACTCTGGTCTGGTTAAGTAAGAGAGAAAATCATCATTACAGTGATTCTATAAATAGGAGAAAAAAAGATATAAGGTATAAATGCTGAAATGGTGGTGGTGGTGGTGTTAAACTTAAGATGATGACATTTTTGAAGATTTAAATTATTTAGTGAGTCCCAAGCAACCTCAGATTATATCTTTATTGATTCTTTCCTTCCCTTCTTTAGCATTTTGCCAAGAGTGGTAACAGGAGACAGTATGGCTGGGTACTGATTAACTGTTAACAGGCAATTAATAACAGGTATAGGAAAGAAAGGAGGAAGCAGAGAACACTTAAAAGGATGCAGATAGGGGCTGCATCACTGGTCATCCTTGTCATAATGTCATAACCCACAAACACATATTCATTAAGGAGATGGCAGGGAAAAGGATAGAGTCAAACTAGACAAAAGGGGGTATGCAGTGCCTGGAAAGTCAGTGCAGGATGAAGCAGACATGTCTCTGGGAATGGAAGTCAGAAGAAAGGAGGTATATAGGCATTAAATGTGTACCAGGTGCCAGCCACTACCATACACACTTCATATCCTGTTAACTCATTCATTCTTCACTTCTACCCTCATAGGAAAGTATTCATAATCTCTTTTCACATTTAATGAAAATGAAAATGAGACTCAAATAGATTGCATACCCCAGGTCACACAGCCAGTTACGGGTTGCTGGGATTTTAAATCCCAAAGCTTATGGTCTTTCCACTATATCACACTAGCAAAATGTGCTCAGGCATGAGCAGATAAAGATAAGTGACAAGTGATGCCAGAGACTGGAGCCAGGTGGCAAAAATAAATCAAGCAGGAATGGATACATCAAGCAGATGGGGGGAGGGGCTTGGGGAATGCATGGGGAAGTCTGGGGGTGTCTAAGATTCACAGCCAGACTGTCCATTTGAATAAGCCAGAAATCCAGGAGCTAGAAAGATATCAAACACAGAAGAGGACAAGGGCATTCTCAAGAAAACACCCCAGACAAAATGTTCCAAAACCTTTGGGTACTCTTACTACAATCTTGTCTTTTATTATTCTTTCTTCTTTATTAGGGTTTTCCATCTCCTGAACAGAGGGGAAGAGGGAACTTTTGCTTTCCTCATTTCATTCTTCATTCTTACTTCACCAATGCTATAACCTGTGATTATGAGCCAGCCAAGGTAAAGCTGCATCAAGAGGTAAAGACTGAACTGAAAAGACTCAAGAGAGATTTTAGAAAGAAGTCACCACTCTGTTTCTTGTTGTCAAATTTTTGGGGATTCATTTTTCCATAGAATCCATGAACCTCCTTACCATGTGTGATCCACGAGTCATCAATATCATCAGAACAAGTATAAAGGGAGAAAGAAGACAAAGTGAGCAAGGGGATTAAGCCTGCCACTTTACAGACTGCAGCTTGCATGGTCAGATTTAGCAATTTTTAATCAACTGAAAGCCCATTTTGCATTTGGACAAAAGCCCTATTTTAGTAATTTTCCAAGTGAAAGCATGAAAAAAAATGTCTTGCAACTAAACAAGTGAAAGGATATACTATGTAAGACACTCTCAAAGAATACAGTAATTACCACAAATATAATGTATAGAAATATAAGTGTGTTCTCAGAAATAGATCTATTCAAAGAAGGCTTTCATATGTGTGATTATGCATGACAGCCTAATGAAGCAGACATCAGCAAGGTTTGTCAATATGCAAATACTATTTCTACCGGTCCATTCTGATATGGTTTATCAAATGGCATTAAACATCTCAAAAGAAATAGACTACTTGGGGTTTCCCTGGTGGCGCAGTGGTTGCGAGTCCGCCTACTGATGCAGGGAACACGGGTTCGCGCCCCGGTCCAGGAGGATCCCACATGCCGCGGAGCGGCTGGGCCCGTGAGCCATGGCCGCTGACCCTGCGCGTCTGGGTCACAGCGGGAGAGGCCACAACAGTGAGAGGCCTGCATACAGAAAACAAAAAAACAGAAAGACACAGACTTCTTTTATTTCCCTAACACATAGCAAACACCTCTCTTTCCATACGTGTGAAGTAGTCTCTTCATCTATTGTAACACATTGCTCCCAATAATTAGACTTATGTTCTTTGGATTCTGTTAAGGGTGAAATTTTTCACAGTTACTGTACCTTATTATAATCTAGGTAAAACTCATTTAAATGATTTGTGTTACTGAGAGAATAATAACACCCATTAGAAACTGTTTTGCTTGCCCAGGGAGTTAAAATACAATATAATCTCAGATGTGCAATCAACATGCTCCTTGCCTTTTTAAGGCCACAATAACTCCTGAAATGAAAACATCTAGGTAAATGTGTATGTGCAAATACACACATACATCCACACCCACACATTTTCTCTCTCAGGAAATCCAGAGCATCTTTTACTAGGTTTCATTATAACTGAATGGCATATGATTGAAATATAAAGTTACCATTGAAAAGACCTCTCACAGACAACCTTCTAAGCTCCAGGATAAGGGTCCTGTGGCATATTTGTGCAGATCTACTCTGCTGGCTTTTCACAAATGGCTCTGTCAAAGCATAACATGTGACTTCCATAATTGAATGTTATTTACATCAGAATGAAAAGAGACTGCGTAACTATTAGTGTGAGGTTCATGATTTTGGCGCTACAGACTGGAGAAATATCTTCTGTTTCCAGGAAAATCGTTTCCTAATTTGTCCTACATTTGGTTAGTAATCTTACTCAGAGGCAGAGCGAGTCAGAGAGCCTTCGCTGCGCCCAGGCACGTTCAGCACTTAGCAAGCCCGGGAAGAAAAAAGACTGGGGCTTGGGCCTTGACGACTTCAGCCTCCCACTCTCAACACGGAGGGGCAGGGACCGCACTGAGAGAGCTCTCAAGGTGAGACCCCTGCACAGGGCCAGGAATAGGAGAATAGGATCTTTGAAGCAGCATGGCGTCATATGGTGACTGCTTGTCAATGGGCACAAAAGAAAATTTCATCTGGAGGCTGTAGACTCCCACCTCCCAGATTTCCAGACTCAACTTGAGCACACAGGGCCGACACAAGAGGAAAGCTCATTTAAAAAAAAAAAAAGAAAGAAAACCAACCTGAAGAATCTTAAAGGAACGACTCCCTCAAGTTCACAGGGGACCTCAAGATCTTCTAGGGGGAGCTCAAGTTGCCCAGAATCTGGAATATTACTCAAAGACAGGAACTGCAGCTTCTTGGTAGTCGTTAGTATGCCGCAACAAATTAGAAAGTATGTGTTTGTTTCAGAACCTCACTGGAGCATCCTCCTTTGCATTATCCACTATACCTCTCTCTGTCTGCCTCCCAGTTTAATTCAACAAGTGTTTGTGAAACACCTACTATGTTCATGTCTCTGTGCTTGTTATTACAAGAACATGCCAGATGAAAAAAAAAATCTAGTCTCTGGCTTCGAAGAGTAGGTGGCCTGGTAAGAGAGACAGTCCTGCAAAGAACCTGTCTATCCAGTCTAGTAAAAGAGAGAGAGATTGTACAGCTACTTATAGTAGAATAAGAAGCAGCTTGATTGACAGGCAATAGACAATGGAAATAGACCTCAGATTCCTGGCTCCATCACTGATGTGTTATTAGGGAAAATCACTAATATTTCTGGATTGTTTCTTTTTCTCTGAAATAGGAATGATCACACCTACCTTTCCCTTCCCAGTGTTGCCTTTGGAATCAAATGAAATTTATGGACAGAGCCTTTAGAGACTGGATGGTGATTCGTAGGTCTAACAGCTAGTAAGAGCTAATATTAATTAAATAGTCTGTGCCAAGCACTGTGTTAAGTCATTTAAATATTTTCTTTTTTAATCCTCATAACAACCCTGGAAGGTTAGGGGACATGTCTGAGATCACAGACTGACTCCTCACTACACTGTCATACTGTTAATTCTCTGCCACTTACAAGCTCAGTGACTTTGGACAAGTCCTTTAATCCCTTTTGATCCTCCATGTTTTCATCAGTAAAATTAAGGCGGTCTCAATGAAATTTGTTTAATTGTGGTAACATACAACACGAGATCTATTCCCTTGACATATTTTTAAGTGCAAGATACAGAATTGTTCACTAAAGACACAATGTGGTACAGCAGGTCTCTAGAACTTTTTCATCTGCCCGTTGATCATCAACTCCCCATTGTCCCCTCTCTGCAGTCCCTGGCCGCCATCATTCCACTCTGATTCTATGAATTTGACTATTTTAGAGACCTCATATAAGTGGAATCATGCAGTATTTGTCCTTCTGTGACTGGTTAACTTCACTTAGCATAAGGTTCACTCTTGTTATGCATAGGGCAGGATTTCCTTTCTTAAGCCTGAATAATATTCCATTGTGTATATATAGCACACTTTCAATGAAATGTCTTGGACCAAACAGTCCAAAATGCTATAACAGAAGTATGAACACTTTCGAGAGCACAGAGGAGAAGTCATTAATCCCTATTAGTCAGGAATTTATTGATGTGGAATAAGCCCCAACACATTACCCAACTTCCGGTGTGCCTGCTTCATCAGGTCAACTTTTTGTATTTTTATTCATACAAACTCTTAGTCCTACTGGCAACTGAGGTTTATTCATTTTTATCATCTTTCTGAGACCCTTACAAATGTTTGTAGAAATGACTGGATGGATGAGTGGATGGACGGCTCTTATCTGATAAGCTGGGCCAATTTTGGTCTTCATTATCTTCCATCTTCTGATCACTTTCTTAGGTCCCCAAACTTCTGGACCAGGTCAAATCTCAATCCTACGTATCCCCATAACTTCCTCTACATTATTGTGATTGCCTGTGGATGTCTGCCTTCCCCATCAGGTTTTCAGTTTACTGCAGTGAACACTATTTGTCTTGTTCACCACTGTGCCTCCAATTCCTAGCTCATAGCAGGTGACCATTAAATATTTAAAGAACGGTGAATGACTGAATGAGTTTACTAAAGCCTCTGTTTGTCAATGACCTAGTTTTGGGCCATCCAAAGATAAATTCTGCTCCTAAGAAACCTTACTGACCTGGCATTGCTGCTCTATTTAAGTTAAAACACTCAGTGTATTTGATTCAATAGTTGTAAATAGCAAAACACTAGGTATGTATTATCCTTTTAATATATATTCATAAGATAACAGACAAGCATACACACGCGCACACACACAGCCTGATAAAAGGATGGTTTTTAAAAACTGCCTCAAAGCTGCCTCCAGAATAGAAATAATATTTAGTTATTCCATCTATAAATTCTGTTTTAATATCAAGGTCCTTGATACCCTGAGAAATACTACAAGAATCTAAAGCATCAAAAAGAGTAAACAAATTTAGTCTTACTAATGTAGGAGAAGAGAAAGAGATATTTCAGAAAGATTTCTAAAGATTTGAGTGTTTTCTGGTTACCCTTGAGTTAGGCAGAATGAATCTGGACTTACTTCAGTATTCATCAAGCTTTATGCTTTGACTAAAGAAACCCAAGTAGCATTAAATATTTGAATCATACAACCAATTTCCCTTTATCTCATTCCCTGCCTGCTCTAGCATTCAAGATTCATCCAGGAAAACAGAAGACAGTACAAAGTACCTCATGGAGAAAATTGGTTATACAGATGTTGATGGGGAAAATACAGGGATTAGCAACATCAGGAAGCTACAAACACCACTGGGCTAGAAGGACAAGGGGAAGAGGGAGTGTTACTGGAGCCTACGGGTCCAGGGCACTTGATGGAAACTAGAACTAGGCAGAAGACTCAGCCACCACCAAAGAAGTCACCTAAGGCAGAGATGGATGAGGAAACATACACCACATTTCTTTCCTTCTGTCCTCAAATCTGAGGAGCACAGATGACAGGAATTAGCTCCCTTGTGATACAGAGAAAATGAAGGGAAGGAAAGGAACCGATGTGAAGTGTGAGAGCACACAGGCCCAGCATCAGTATACCTACCTACCAGCCTACTGATCTGCCTACCCACGTAGCTTCAGGGTCACTGAAGCAAGTATCTGACTGTTTCGAAAGAGTCACAGATGTAGAAAACAAACTTATGGTAACCAGGGGGGAGAAAGTGGAGGGGAGGGATAAATTGGGAGACTGGGATTGACATATACACACTACTATATATAAAATAGATAACTAATAAGGACCTACTGTATATATAGCACAGGGAACTCTACTCAATACTCTGTAGTGACCTATATGGGAAAAGAATCTAAAAAAGAGTAGTTATATGTGTATGTATAACTGACTCACTTTGCTGTACACCTGAAACTAACACAATATTGTAAATCAACTATACTCCAATAAAAATTTTTTTTAAGTATCTGACTGTTTTGAAAGCTTATTTCTTATTGGATGTTAATAAATTGATGTTCTGATTTAAAATATTTTATTGTTTTAAAAAAACCTCTTCTAAAGTTGCTGTTCTTAGGTTCTACTATTTTATATTCATTTCACATTTAAAGTTTCTGTTTCAAAAGATAACACTAACCAGTATGTTATTATTATGTAAAAGACATGTTATAAAAAAAATAAATACTCAGTGTTAAGGATTATTCAAAATAATAGTTAACAGCCAAGGAATTAGTGTTGCTTGTCATTTCGCTTCTTCAAAGTGGGAAGTGTGGGCAAAACTGAGATCTAAGGGAAGAATAAACAAAGGAGATGCATAATAAGACTCAAATGGTAGAATGCTAAAAAATTTTCTGATGAATCTCTGATGTCAAATAAGAATCCTTTTGGAAAACAATTTTTTTTTAAGCATGCCTAAAATCACTGTTGTCAGAAAAGTCTTACAGGAATTTAAATCACTTGATTTTTCAGAAAATATATCTTGGAATATACAACATGCACAGAACCTGCCCAGCTCTCATGAAATATTCATTTTCATTGACCAACTCAGTCACTCCACTACAAAGCCCTGACTTGCCCAGGGCATTATTTCTTTGGTCCGTGACCTCATCAGATGGTGCAGGCCAAATAACCTCCAGGTGTGACCATTATTGTTTGGATGGAGCCTTTTCTACCTGTGGTAAATAATGGAATAGGAATTTGATACTACAGTAGGTATGAGACAAACAGATGTGGTTTTCATGCTTTGTCCTTCCCCACTATAGCTGATCCTTCCAATATCAGGGGTCATTTTTTTTTCAAAACATCAGGCAGCCTATGTTGTCATTAAAATCACCAAGAAGCCCTCTTAGGCATGCCTGGTACTGACTCTCTGCTGAGACAAGCCCAGTCTTGTGAGGCATGTGAAATTCAGAGTTCTAACCGCTAGTGCCCATTAAGGATCCTCCAGCAATTTTCATATGATTAGAAACAGCCAAAGTGTAATGGGGAAAAGTACATTCCTACAGCCTCCACACCCCCTGCAGTTTTAAATACATTCGATCTCTCCTGCTTTTCCTGCTTTAGAAAGGTAAATTAAGTAGTGCAGTTGGGCACTACTAACCAGCTACCGTGTTCCTTCCCAGGAGGGCAGACTTGAGGGGGAAGAGTCTCATTAATACAGCACAATCTTTAGACATGAATTGTCCCTAAACTAACCCAACAAACCAAGGAACAATGTTTACCTCCTTAGGAATATTTAACTCATTCTCCAGAAATTTTGAATACGTAGATGAGGTCAGGGACAAATCAATTTTTCTCTAAGGTGTCTTATAATGCCTCTCACAGTCTTGCTACTTAGTATATTTTTAAACAGAAGAAGTGAGAAATGGATACTGTGGGATGGAAAGTACTCAAGTATAATAAAATTTCAACCTTGAGACTAGTTTTAAAATGCCAACCCGGGCAGATGAGGAAGAGAAAATAGAATTGGAAGGAAGAATTAAATACTTTATTCTAGAAATAAATATAGATGTGCCTATCAGATGTCTTTATCTCTACTAGTTTCTGAATAATCCCTAAAATTTTCCACAAAACTGCTCCCATTTTTCTACTTTGGAAAAAAAAAAAGACTTAAAATTTGAACTTACTTCATGGTTACAAATGATATCTCATTTGTGGTATCAAACAACATTAAATTGCTTGAAACTAAGGTAGTTTCAAAAGAGCCAAAACTCAGGGTATAAAATGGAGAAACCCTCAGATCTCATACATTTTTAGTTCTTATGCTACCTGAAATGTCATTGACCAACAATTCTTTGCCCTAAGTTCTCGATTAGAAACGTCCCAAATTGCATCATCATACATTTTTCTCTATTTTAAGTGTCAATTCTAACATTTCCTGACTTAGCTATATATATTTATAACTATGTCCTTAGACACATAAACATTTTTTAAATATTACATTGATGCCATCCTTTGTATATACCAAGCCATAGCACAATACAGACTTATTTTTAATTGTTTAAAATCTAAATGTACATTTATTAAAGGTTCCACTTCTCCTTAGGATGTAGAAAACCACAAGACAGCATCACTCCTGACCTAAAACATAAAAAAGCTGAAAAATCTACAAGATTATAACTTTTCCTAAACCCATCAGATGGTTGAGGTTGAAAGGCAAATATAGTAAATTTATTCAATGGACTACATTAATAATTACAAAGAGGGGGAAAACTCTGATATACATAACATGGAAAAATCTGAAAATCATTATGCTGAGTGAAAAAAGTCAGACGTAGAAGAATACATGCAGTATTTTTTTTTTACATTTACATAACCTTCTAGAAAGTTGTGAACTAATCCAGAGAGGCAAAAATAGATCAGTGTTTGCCTGGGGTCTGTGTGAAGGGAAAGACGGACTGCAAAGGGGCACAAAAATCTAGAGTGATGGAAATGTTCTGTGTCATAATTGCAACAATTACCTCACATGTATATACATCTGTAAAAGCTCATCAAATTGTAAATTTTAAATGGATTTATTTTACATAAATTGTACCTCAACAAAAATGACTTTTATGAAACCTAATTTTCATAGGAGGCTTAAGTCAATGCAATTAACTCAAAGTCTCCCAAGAAGTTTCTGAGCTTTCATTCTAATCAGATTTATCTTTCCTCAGTAGGGAGGACATCACAGGATCAACACCCCAAAAGCTAATAATCCAACTGCTATTTACATAAAGGATTCACTAACAAAGAGCAATAGCTCTTAATGAAAGCAATAGTCACTTCTGCTGGAGCAGGAGAACAAAAGCAGCAGGAAAGTCTAGTAGCATATCTTCTGATGGTCCTGACAGGGCAGCAACCCTCAAGAACTCCCAGGAGCACCTGAAATTGTCCCTGAGTCCCTCAGCTCAGCGTTGCTACTATATATATATATATATATATATATATATACACACACACACGCACACACATATATATATTCTTCTTCAGATTCTCTTCCCTTGTAAGGTTATCACAAAATATTGAGTATAGCTCCCTACTGTGCTATACAATAGGTCCTTATTGGTTATCTATTTTATATATAGTCGTGTGTATATGTTACTCCCAAGCTCCTAATTTATCCCTCCCCTCACTCTTTTTTGATACAGGACTATCTCTCAAACACACAAACAGCCCAGCCTAGAATTGCAGTATACTGCCATCATTTCACTTTGGAATGGTTTAAATAGAAGAACTGGAAAAAGTCCAAAATGTATCTTCTAAAATACCCACCAAGTCAATTCCTAGATATTTTCTTGGGCCTCACAGATTCACCATACTTATATTCAAATTAACTAATCTCTTTTTAGATGAAAAATCACAAAAGAAAATTTAGTGCAGAGGTATCCTCAAAGTTTTCTTTTTCACTGAAATGAGGATGACATTTTTTAAAAAACAGCTTTTTTTTTTTATTTTTTTAAATCATTTCATGTTTTTTTTTTTAATGAAACTGTTGGATTATATTGAAGTCTGTGTGTGTGTTGGGGGGTGTGGATGTATGTGGAGAGGGTGGTATTTAAGTACACTGTTGTTTTATGGCTACCCATTTGTGATACAGTTTGCTGATAGACTATAAAAAAGACCAAAAGAAATTCAACCTCACCTTGAAAACAGTGCATGCTTCTTTTTTTCTAGAGAGTTTATGTTAGTATTATTTTGCTGGATCTGTTTGTCATTTAAAACATGATATTCATGTAAAGTTTTATTGCTAGTGGCCTACTGTCAGCTCTCACAAAACTGGATGTATTGTGCTATCGCAAGCCTTGTATAGGTGAGAACTTTACAAAAGTAATTAACAAAGCACACTGAGTATAATAATCAATGCTAACAACAGTCATGTAGATAAAATTATTTGCATAAACAAAATATCCTAATTAGTATGAATTCTTTCTTGATGAAGCATGAGAACTATAGATGATAACCTTTTCAATATCTTTAATTCTCTGAAGCACTTCTAGTTCTGGTAATAGTTTCAGAAATGTCATAGCAACTACTTTGGGAGATTAACATCTCTAATGCCTTCTTTGTACTGGTAATATTAAGTTTTCAATAACCATCTTTTGGATGGTTGCCACTTAACTCTATACTGCATGTAAATTTTAGTCAGTGTCTTTTAGATTGTTAATTCATTCAAAAAATATGAATGCATACTATATGTATCTACACATCAGAGATATAGCAGTGGGTTTTTTTTTGTTTTTCTTACTGTGCATAGTTTATTTTTATATATGCATTAGCAATATTTTAAAAACTGCTTTTAAAAGTGAACTGCCTACCTTTGGAGAAGAAACTATGAAATTTAGCTTTTTCATCTTCATGGCCTTTACAGAACCAAAACACCCTAATAGGGAATGAAGGAATTAGTTATTCAACTACTGACACAAAACTTCTAGATTTTTTCCCAAATATCCCAAATTCTGTTATCCTAAAAGAGGAAGAATCTTTTAAATGATTTATTTTCACTTTAAGAAAAAAGTGATTTATTTTCCCTTTAAAAGCAGCTTTAGGATATTATGGATTTCATCATGGAGCAAGATATGGCCTTAGTGAAATGCTCCATGTTTTAGAGCTTCTTCCTCCAGGATGTAACCTACAGTGTGGTTGGTTTTTCTAATTGCTCTGTCTGTCATAGTGATAACTCTCTCCTTCACTGCTTCCAAATGTGGCCACCAGCGTGGCTGAAATAACAATGGGTTTGAAACAGTCTATGGTATGCAGGAGCCCATGTTGAAAATTTCATAATTCGTCTAAATTTTAGGTTAAATAAAAATGATTTCAGGGCTTCCCTGGTGGCGCAGTGGTTGAGAATCCGCCTGCCAACGCAGGGGACACGGGTTTGAGCCCTGGTCTGGGAAGCTCCCACATGTCGCAGAGCAACGAAGCCCGTGCACTACAACTACTGAGCCTGCGCTCTAGAGCCCGTGAGCCACAACTACTGAGCCCGTGAGCCACAACTACTGAAGCCCGAGCGCCTAGAGCCCGTGCTCCACAACAAGAGAAGCCACCGCAATGAGAGAAGCCCACACACAGCAAAGAAGAGTAGCCCCTGCTCACCACAACTAGGGAAAGCCCGCACACAGCAACAAAGACCCAACGCAGCCAAAAATAAATAAATTAATAAAATTGATTCTTAAAAAAAAAAGAAATGACTTAAACCTTGAAATGGTTTTCTTCATAACTGTTTGAGGCTCAAACTCTAATAGACTATAAAATAATTAAGGAAAAAAATGCTAAAGGAAGCACACATTTTCTAAGAGGGAGAAAGGTGGAGAGATTGGATTGTACACACCAACAGGATCAAGGAAGGATGCTAAGTGATGGTGATGAATCTGCATGCCTTATTCCTGCTTCCAAAGAAATTAAGTGTAAAAGGAAAGGGTTTCAATTAGAAATTCACGTGATATCACCTAAGAAGACTTAAGACAAGGTATCCTTATCATACCAAAAAAATGGAAAAAAGAATATAAAAGTCTATTAAATGAAAATGATTTGACAGACAGAGAGCAAGAAATGGTGCTTTTGCAATTCCAGAATGTTTGAATTATTCATCTTCTCCTTGAAAATGTGTCAATTGTAATAAAGTTTGCCAGAGCTTTCCACACGAAAATAATTTATGGGGCATTACACTGAGAACAAAAAGCAAAATAATATCCTTTATACAAAAGTAATTTTCCTTTAAATTGCTTTAAAAAACCAAAAATTATGCTTTCTAAATTAATAATTCTAACTTCTTTAACAACTTAGGCGCCGATATAGCTAAGAATTATCACTCTATCAGCAGTTTTTTAATAAAACATGGAAGTGAACATGCTGTCTAATAACAAACTGATAAGAATCTAAGTGGAAAAGCATCAACTAGACTGCAAATGAATAGCATAAATCTAAACATGTCCCCCTGAAAAATTCAGAAACTGGCAAAACATCTGTTGGGCTGGCTGGCAGTCATCCTAAGTGATGATGCATACCTTTTACTTCCTGAAGAAATAATTAAGCAGTAAGTTTAACAGTTTCTTCCAGCTGCTTCAAGGATTGGAAGTGCCAAGGACTCAGAAGTTTATTATCAAAAAGATTTTAACCTGGGACCTTGGGTATCCAGGCTGCTCAGAACCAAAGCAAGGCAGAGATGTGGGCATGGTATAGAGCCCTGCTCAGTGAGTTAGGGCTCCCGTTTTGGTGTTTTGGTTGTCACAAAGCCACCCTGAGTCCTGCAAAGATGACCCAGCATGCCAGGCTTCTCTCCAGCCTCTCAACTTCTCTCCTCCAAAGGGATTTGGATGAAGCAGAGACCTGGATGTACCAGTGCTGACTCTGTGAGGTCCAGTTCCCTCTATGAATACATGTATTCCTCTATGAATACAAAACATGTATTCAAACTACATGAGCTGAAGAAGTAAGAAGAGAGCATTTGTCTCTTTTGCTTAGATTGCCCTAATTGACAAGACAAAACACACCTAAATAGCTCTAGTTCATGAGGAAGGCAAAGGAAAGGAATGGCACTTTTCTATGGTACCAAATCAAGTTTTTTAGTGGATAAATAGATAAAGTATCCTATCTCTGCTAGGCACTAATATATTGGGCAGGGGGACACTCCATTAATGCACAATGTAAAAACAGAATTAAACCTATTAAGTGAAGGATTTATTCTACATTATCATTTAATTACCAACATGTCTCTATATTCAATTACAGTACTATGGTTTCGTTAGGCACTTCCACTGAGATTTTCTAATTAAAACCCTCCCAGGTAACTGATGCTCAGTAGATTTGATTAGCATTTTTATCTTTCTTTTTCTCATTGAAAGTAAAATAATCTATCTTTGCACTTACGTCAAAAATAGCAGCCTCCTCCCTAGGTCTCCTTTGCACAGGCACTAGTCACAATTTCCTGCCAGATGCCTCAGGGGAGAATTTCACCTTGCACAATTCTACTGGAAGATGCTATGGCTTCCTATTGAACAGAATATTGAGTCTCCCTGCACTGATACAGTTTAGGAATTAAAAGACTTTGGAGTCATTAACCTGGTTTCAAACTTCGGCTCCTCTACTAACTAGTTGCACCTCTGGCAAATTACTTGACCTCTGTGAGTATTCCGCATTCGAAAACAGGGACTGTTATGAGGCATAAATGACAAAATGAGTGAAGTGTTTAGCACAGCATCTGGCACGTAGTAAGTGGTAATTGTTACTGTCACTATTGTCATCTTTGCTGTTGCTGTTACAGGGTGTGGATAAGGAAAATATTTAATTAAGGTATGTGTTCCCAGGCAATTTAGTTACTGGAGGCTGTATCATAAGCATTGTGCTCCAGAGACTGGTCGGCATCCATCCTTTAATATTAAGGTTTGAACATGTTTCTTATTCTGTTTATTCTCTGATTGTACTGCCCATTCTGTTCTCTGCCCTTCCAAGTTCAGTTTTGTGTCGTGACGGACTGTCGCACACAGACTATCATCTGTGCTCTCCCGTTCTCTGGCTTCTGGTTGGACTTAGCCAATGGGCGCCATCACCAGGAAATCTGAGCATGAGAGAAGACAGGTCAGGAATATCTCCCTCACTACCACTTGCTTTGGGGCCATAATTCTGGCAGTGGTCAGATGTCTCTGCAGCTACCCTGGAAGTCCCTTCACACCTCCAGCTTTCACTGGACTCTGTTAACAAGTCTATTTTCTCCCCTCATCCCTTCAGGCCTAGGAGTGGCATTAGCTTCCTTTGCTGGTAGCTAGAGCCTGAACATCCTTCATTGGTTTGCTTAACCATACTTTGTAAATAGTCCCTTCTCTAACTACTCATCAGAATTTCATCTAAGTGCATCTCTGTTTCTCATTGGGACCATGAGTAATGTACCCCTTCAGATCAATATGTTTCCCTGTAGCCAACTGGGTTAATGTTCGTTTTACAATTTTTATTAAGTCCTTACTATGCACTAAACACTGGACTAAGTGCAAAGTGCAAGGGAAAAAAATTATATATATATGTATTTAAATACGTATACACGCCCTTCTCTTCAAAGATGTCAGTCTTTCAGTGTGACCTCAAATAAGAGGAGAAATTTAAGAGGCAGAAATGTAAGGAAGTGGCATTTCAAGCATAGAAGAGAATGTTTAAAAGTCATGATGACCTGAAGATACACAGTATATTTACTGAACAGCAAAGTCATTCGGGGTAAGGAGAACATAACGCTAAGATTAGAATGGTGATGAGATGGGAGGATGCCATCATGAGGTATCGTTAAGTGGCTGGAGATTGGCCAGGTTTGGAAGGACATTACTGGAACTTGTGTAAAAGGGTTCATCCTGTGGAATGATTTTATACTAACTCAATTTTGACAGGTATTTATGGCAGCAACAATATTAGGGTGACCAGTTCAATGGATTGCAAGAATACAGAAGAAATACAAAAACAGTTGTTATTGGAGTTGAAAGCAGGGGGCATACTCAACAAATATTTCATGGAGAATTATCAAGACTTCAAGACTTTTGAATATAGGAGTTGGAGGAGTATTAACTATGGGTTCAATTTGAGGTGTCTGTTTATACTACATCATAAATGGTGACTCTGTTAACTGAAACAGGAAATAGAGGGAAAGGAGCAGATCAGGTAGGGGTAGATGAATTCCTTTTCGAAAAAAAACATCTGACCTGTGGGTGTTACAATAATTGGCTTAAAAAGAACTGATCATCATTTTGAGAAAAGAGGAAATAATCTCACGATTAAAAAAAATAAAAGTCATGCTAGAACAGCACCAGATGATTAAAATTAGTGAGGTCCCTTAAATGTAAGAAATTTCAAAAGTAAATGCTTCAGAAGTTTCAAGTTGGACATTCGTATCTACTTTTGTGTCCTCCCTATATCACCAAGCACAGTTAGTGTCTGCCTATATTGCATTTCCACAGCATCACCTCTCTATAGTCTTGTTCATTACCTGTCTCTGTCTCCCTAACTTACTTTGACATATATCCATAATGACCTATGCAGTGCTTGGCATGTGATACGTGTACTTAATAATCAGTTTTTAGTATCATAAATTGGTGAAATGCCAAAATTATGAGACCACTTCTCTGCTTCAATATTCGATTCCAAAATAACAGGAGATGTGTTACTTTTTTTCTCATCAACTGTTTTAGTCATTGTTTTTTTTTTTTTTTTTTTTTTTTTTTGCGGTTCGCGGACCTCTCACTGCTGTGGCCTCTCCCGTTGCAGAGCACAGGCTCCGGACGCGCAGGCTCAGCGGCCATGGCTCACGGGCTCAGCCACTCTGCGGCATGTGGGATCTTCCCGGACCAGGGCACGAACCCGCGTCCCCTGCATCGGCAGGCGGACTCTCAACCACTGCGCCACCAGGGAAGCCCAGTCATTGTTTTTTTAACCTGCAAGGATGCTTCCTCTCACTCATCACAAAAATAATTCAGATATCAGACAGATACTGTACTCAAGTATAATCAAGCTTTTATTTTTTACATCTTTATTGTAGTATAATTGCTTTACAATTGTGTGTTTGTTTCTGCTTTACAACAAAGTGAATCAGTTATACATATACATATATTCCCATATCTCTTCCCTCTTGTGTCTCCCTCCCTCCCACCCTCCCTATCCCACCCCTCTAGGTGGTCACAAAGGACCGAGCTGAACTCCCTGTGCTATGCGGCTGCTTCCCACTAGCTATCTATTTTACGTTTGGTAGTGTATATATGTCCATGCCACTCTCTCACTTTGTCCCAGCTTACCCTTCCCCCTCCTCGTGTCCTCAAGCCCATTCATTTTCTACATCTGTGTCTTTATTCCTGTCCTGCCCCTAGGTTCTTCAGAACCTTTTTTTTAGATTCCAGATATATGTGTTAGTGTACGGTATTTGTTTTTCTCTTTCTGACTTACTTCACTCTGTATGACAGACTCTAGGTCCATCCACCTTAGTACAAATAATGCAATTTCGTTTCTTTTTATGACTGAGTAATATTCCATTGTATATATGTGCCACATCTTCTTTATCCATTCATCTGTCAATGGACACTTAGGTTGCTCCCATGTCCTGGTTATTGTAAATAGTGCTGCAATGAACATTGTGTTACATGACTCTTTTTGAATTATGGTTTTCTCAGGGTATATGCCCAGTAGGGGATTGCTGGGTTGTATGGTAGTTCTATTTTTAGTTTTCTGAGGAACCTTCATACTGTTCTCTTTAGTGGCTGTATCAATTTACATTCCCACCAACAGTGGAAGAGGACTCCCTTTTCTCTTCACCCTTTCCTCCATTTATTGTTTGTAGATTTTCTGGTGATGCCCCTTCTGTCTGGTGTGAGGTGATACCTCATTGTAGTTTTGATTTGCATTTCTCTAATGATTAGTGATGTTGAGCATCCTTTCATGTGTTTGTTGGCAATCTGTATATCTTCCTTGGAGAAATGTCAATTTAGGTCTTCTGCCCATTTTTGGATTGGGTTGTTTGTTTTTTTGATATGGAGCTGCAAGGGCTGCTTGTGTATTTTGGAGATGAATCCTTTGTCAGTTGCTTCATTTGCAAATATTTTCTCCCATTCTGAAGGTTGTCTTTTGGTCTTGTTTATGGTTTCCTTTGCTATGCAAAAGCATTTAAGTTTCCTTAGGTCCCATTTGTTTATTTTTGCTTTTATTTCCACTTCTCTAGGAGGTGGGTCAAAAAGGATCTTGCTGTGATTTATGTTATAGAATGTTCTGCCTATGTTTTCCTCGAAGAGTTTTATAGTGTCTGCCCTTACATTTAGGTCTTTAATCCATTTTGAGTTTATTTTTGTGTATGGTGTTAGGGAGTGTTCTAATTTCATGCTTTTACATTTCCCAGCACCACTTATTGAAGAGGCTGCCTTTTCTCGATTGTATATTCTTGCCTCCTTTATCAAAGTTAAGGTTACCATATGTGCGTGGGTTTATTTCTGGGCTTTCTATCCTGTTCCATTGATCTATATTTCTGTTTTTGTGCCAGTACCATACTGTCTTGATTACTGTAGCTTTGTAGTGTCTGAAGTCCGGAAGCCTGATTCCTCCAGCTCCGTTTTTCGTTCTCAAGATTGCTTTGGCTATTCAGGATCTTTTGTGTTTCCATACAAATTGTGAAATTTTTTATTCTAGTTCTGTGAAAAATGCCATTGGTAGTTTGATAAGGATTGCATTGAATCTGTAGATTGCTTTGGGTAGTATAGTCATTTTCACAATATTGATTCTTCCAAACCAAGAACATGGTATATCTCTCCATCTGTTTGTATCATATTTAATTACTTTCAACAGTGTCTTATAGTTTTCTTCATACACGTCTTTTGTCTCCTTAGGTAGGTTTATTCCTAGGTATTTTATTCTTTTTTTTGCAATGGTAAATGTGAGTGGTTCCTTAATTTCTATTCCAGATTTCTTATCTTTATTGTATAGGAATGCAAGAGATTTCTATGCATCAATTTTGTATCCTGCTACTTTACCAAATTCATTGATTAGCTCTAGTAGTTTTCTGGGAGCATCTTTAGGATTGTCTATGTATAGTATCATGTCATCTGCAAACAGTGACAGATTTACTTCTTCTTTTCCGAGTTGGATTTCTTCTCTGGTTGATGTGGCTAAAACTTCCAAAACTATGTTGAATAACAATGGTGAGAATGGACAACCTTGTCTTCTACCTGATCTTAGAGTAAATGGTTTCAGTCTTTCACCATTGAGAACAATGTTGGCTGTGGATTTGTCATATATGGCCTTTATTATGTTGAGGTAAGTTCCCTCTATGCCTACTTTCTGGAGAGTTTTTATCATAAATAGGTGTTGAATTTTATTGAAAGCTTTTTCTGCATCTATTGAGATGATCATATGGTTTTTATCCTTCAGTTTGTTAATATGATTAATCACATTGATTGATTTGCATATATTAAAGAATCCTTGCATTCCTGGAATAAACTCCACTTGATCATGGTGTATGATCCTTTTAATGTGCTGTTGGATTCTGTCTGCTAGTTCATCAGTGATATTGGCCTGTAGTTTTCTTTCTTTGTGACATCTTTGTCTGGTTTTTGTATCAGGGTCATGGTGGCATCGTAGAATGGGTTTTGGAGTGTTCCTCCCTCTGCTATATTTTGGAAGAGTTTGAGAAGGATAAGTGTTAACTCTTCTTTAAATATTTGATAGAATTCACCTGTGACCCATCTGGTCCTGGGCTTTTGTTTGTTGGAAGATTTTTAATCACAGTTTCAATTTCAGTGCTTGTGATTGGTCTGTATATATTTTCTATTTTTACCTTGTTCAATCTCAGAAGGTTGTGTTTTTCTAAGAATTTGTCCATTTCTTCCAGGTTGTCCATTTTATTGGCATAGAGTTTCTTCTAGTAATCTCTCATGATCCTTTGTATTTCTGCAGTATCAGCTGTTACTTCTCCTTTTCAATTTCTAATTCTCTTGATTTGCATCTTCTCCCGTTTTTGCTTAATGAGTCTGACTAGTGGTTTATCAATTTTGTTTATCTTCTCAAAGAACCAGCTATTAGTCTTATTGATCTTTGCTTTTGTTTCCTTCATTTCTTTTTCATTTATTTCTGATCTGATCTTTATGATTTCTTTCCTTCTGCTAACTTTGGGGTTTTTTTTGTTCTTCTTTCTCTAATTGCTTTAGATGTAAGGTTAGGTTGTTTATTTGAGAGGTTTCTTGTTTCTTGAGGTAGGATCGTATTGCTATAAACTTCCCTCTTAGAACTGCTTTTGCTGCATCCAATAGGTTTTGGGTCATCATGTTTTCATTGGCATTTGTTTCTAGGTATTTTTTTGATTTTCTCTTTGATTTCTTCAGTGATCACTTCGTTATTAAGTAGTGTATTGTTTAGCCTCCACGTGTTTGTATTTTTAACAGATTTTTTCCTCCAATTGATATCTAGTCTCATAGCACTGTTGTCGGAAAAGATACTTGATACAATTTCAATTTTCTTAAATCTCTTCAGGCTTGATTTGTGACCCAAGATATGATCTATCCTGGAGAATGATCCATGAACACTTGAGAAGAAAGTATATTCTGTTGTTTTGGGATGGAATGTCCTATAAATAACAATTAAGTCCATCTTGTTTAATGTAGCATTTAAGGCTTGTGTTTCCTTGTTTGTTTTCATTTTGGATGATCTATCTATTGGTGCGAATGAGTTTAAAGTCCTCTACTATGATTGTGTTACTGTGAATTTCCCCTTTTATAGGTGTTAACATTTGTGTTATGTATTGAGGTGCTCCTATGTTGAGTGCATAAATATTTACAATTGTTATATCTTCTTCTTAGATTGATCCCTTGATCATTATGTAGTGTCCTTCTCTGTCTCTTATAATAGTCTTTATTTTAAAGTCTATTTTGTCTGATATGAGAATTGCTACTCCAGCTTTCTTCTGATTTCCATTTGCATGGAATATATTTTTCTATCCCATCACTTTCAGTCTGTATATGTACGTAGGTCTGAAGTGGGTCTCTTGTAGACAGCATATATACAGGTCTTGTTTTTGTATCCATTTAGCCAGTCTATATCTTTTGGTTGGAGCATTTAATCCATTTACATTTAAGGTAGTTATCAATATGTATGTTCCTTTTACCATTTTTTTAATTGTTTTGGGTTTGTTTATGTAGGTCTTTTCCTTCTCTTGTGTTTTTCCTACTTAGAGAAGTTCCTTTAGCACTTGTTGTAAAGCTGGTTTGGGGGTGCTGAATTCTCATAGCTTTTGCTTGTCTGTAAAGTTTTAATTTCTCCATCAAATCTGAATGAGATTCTTGCTGGGTAGAGTAATCTTGGTTTTAGGTTTTTCCCCTTCATCACTTTAAATATGTCCTGCCACTTCCTTCTGGCTTGCAGAGTTTCTGCTGAAAGATCAGCTGTTAACCTTATGGGGATTCCCTTGTATGTTATTTGTTGTTTTTCCCTTGCAGCTTTTAATATTTTTTCTTTGTATTTAATTTTTGATAGTTTGTTTAATATGTGTCTTGGCATGTTTCTCCTTGGATTTTTCTTGTATGGGACTCTCTGTGCTTCATGGAGTTTATTAACTATTTCCTTTCTCATATTAGGGAAGTTTTCAACTATAATCTCTTCAAATATTTTCTCCATCCCTTTCTTTTTCTCTTCTTCTTCTGGGACCCCTATAATTCGAATGTTGGTGCATTTAATGTTGTCCCAGAGGTCTCTGAGACTGTCCTCAACTATTTTCATTCTTTTTTCTTTATTCTGCTCTGTGGTAATTATTTCCACTATTTGTCTTCCAGGTCACTTACCCGTTCTTCTGCCTCAATTATTCTGCTATTTATTCCTTCTAGAGAATTTTTAATTTCATTTATTGTGCTGTTCATCATTGTTTGTTTGCTCTTTAGTTCTTCTAGGTCCTTTTTAAACATTTCTTGTATTTTCTCCATTCTATATCCAAGATTATTTTGGATCATCTTTTCTATCATTCTTTTTCAGGTAGACTGCCTATTTCCTCTTCATTTGTTTGGTCTGGTGGGCTTTTACCTTGCTCCTTCATCTGCTGTTTCTTCAGCAGCTTGCAGTTCTGCTTGTTGTGTTTGCCCTGCAGGACGAGCTTCTCAAAGTACACATAAGCCACCGGCACTGTCACAGGCTCCAAAACACACTCCTGGGACAAGTTCTGCATCTCTCATTTTCAACTCCTAATCTTGCTCAGCATCACCTTGATGTGCGGGAACTTCTCCCAGAAGGTTTCCTTCATGTCCTTCTTGAGGTGGGAGAGCTTCACATACTCTATCACTGTGGTCATGTAGGATGCAAAGATGAGGACATACTTGTGCTTGCCGCAGGGTCACTGAAGGTCAGCCAGGAGGTTGGGATTGTACTACAGGGAATCCCCCGCATCGGTCCTTAGTTCTGAGCCAGCTAGCGCCACCCTGGGCAGGACAGGTTTGAATCTGGACCCCAGCAGAGCACAGGGCACTCTGAGTCAGGGCTGAGGCAGTGGGCCAGCTTGAGCGTGACCAGGATGTTGGTGGGGTACAGAATCTTGGTAAGACACAACCTTGCCATCCGCCCCCAGCTCAACGTCTTCCAACAGGAAGACCATCTCAGAAGATATGGAAACGTCGCCGGACGGATGCCTCTGCTTCTGGCTGTCCACCCTCAGGTCACTGACGCACAGGTCTTCTCCACAGGGCAAGACAGAGAAGGCTGAACACACGGACTGCTTGGCTCAGATGAGCATGATCCTGCTGTTCCTGGAGCCGTACTGCCTCATATTATTGATGAAGTGAGTCTTCTTCGGGCCTTTGTGTCTTGGGGATCCAGATGTATGTTTGGTTCTTTGAAGGGAGGCACATCCCACCGTTTCTTCCAGAAACTCGAGGGAAGCCCATCCAGGGAGATGTTGTTGAGGAAGAAGAGCACAGCCTGGCGGCACAGCGAGTCCCCTCACCTCCGCAGTGGCTGCGATGCAGCCCAGACAGCAGTGCCAGGGGACTGGCCCAGGGATCCACCTGCCGTGGCTGCGGCCATCCTCTGACTGAGCCCAACGGCCACCCGCCACCCACAATCAAGCTTTTAAAAACCGGATCACTTATGACAAAAATGCTCAACCAGCAAACCCAACATTTTGCTCAAATAGTTCCTGAGTAAAATTCTTTGCAGCTACAACTGTCAGACGTTAGGATCTCCACACATTATAATTATTGTTTTCTCCCCTCAGATTACCATGTTAAGAAATATCTTTGAATTTTTGAGACTGACAACATGAACGTTAAACCTCACTGTATTCTAATGAATAGTGGTGAAGAATGTGTATACACACACACACACACACACACACCCACACACACACACACACATACACACACTCTCCAATATATTCCAACATAGCAACCACATCACCATGCTTTGGATCTTACACAGATATCCAGGGCTTTACTGCCAGGTGTCAGAAGGGTGTTATCACTAATAAATCTTAATTCTTCTAGTGCTTTCAAACACAATCAGACCTAGTCAAGGGATCTACACGATGGAAATTTTGATTGCTAAATCAGGATAATACATCACTTCTCTAAGGGGATCTATAGAAGACAAAAAAAGCTAAGTGGACTCAGTAGGCTTGGTTCTTCTTAGTCTTTTAATTAAAACAAAAACAAAATTATTCTTGACCCATTTTTGCCATTAAATTCCTTCACAGGTTTACCTTCTTATTTTCCTATTTAAAAGAGTCTAAACATTCTGTTTTTGTGACATCTTACTGAAGGAATTGAATTTGGTGTTCAAAGACCTACATTCACTTGAAAAAGAAGAGCAACAGTGAGGCAAGGGGATTGCTGGCCCAATTAGATATATAAGCATATCCTAAGGTCTCTATAATCAACACAGTGTGATGTTGGCATATGAGTAGCCAGGAAAGTCAATAAGAAAGAGTAGAGAATCCAGAAATATATGCAATTTCTGGTAGTATTCAACAAAGGTGAAGTCACAAATCAAGTGGGAAATATGGGCATTTTAATAAATGGTGCTGGGATAACTGGATAAGTACATGAAAATAATAGAAATTGAATTCATTTCTGACACCAGAAATCAGTGAAAATTCTAAAGGAATTTAAATATAAAAAATGAAATTACACAAGTACAAACATTTCTGAATATCCTTATAACTGAGAGGCAAGAAAAATTCTCTTCCCGCTCAAAATATTGAAGCAGTAGGGAAAATCATTCATAAATTTGACTACATAAAGATTAAACATGCATGGCAGGGACTTCCCTGGTGGTCCAGTGGTTAGGACTCTGCACTTCCACTGTGGGGGGCAAGGGTTCGACCCCTGGTAGAGGAACTAAGATCCCACATGCTGCATGGTGGCACAGCCAAAGAAAAAAAAGCATAGCAAACACAACTTCATAAGCAAAATTAAAATAAAAACAGTGCTATTTAAAAAGCAGGCCAGACAGGACATGGAAGCAAACTAAGTGTCCATCGACAGATGAACGGATAAAGAAGATGTGGCACATATATACAATGGGATATTACTCAGCCATAAAAAAAAAATGAAATTGAGTTATCTGTAGTGAGGTGGATGGACCTAGAGTCTGTCATACAGAGTGAAGTCAGAAAGAGAAAAACAAATACTGTACGCTAACATGTATATATGGAATCTAAAAAAAAAAAAAAAAAAAGGTTCTGAAGAACCTAGGGGCAGGACAGGAATAAAGATGCAGATGTAGAGAATGGACTTGAGGACACAGAGAGGGGGAAGGGTAAGCTGGGACGAAGTGAGAGAGTGGCATGGACATATATACACTACCAAATGTAAAATAGATAGCTAGTGGGAAGCAGCCGCATAGCACAGGGAGATCAGCTCAGTGCTTTGTGACCACCTAGAGGGGTGGGATAGGGAGGGAGACGCAAGAAGGGGGAGATATGGGGATATATGTATATGTATAGCTGATTCACCTTGTTATAAAGCAGAAACTAACACACCATTGTAAAGCAATTATACTCCAATAAAGATGTTAAAAAAAAAAGAAAAACAGGCTAGAGACGTGAGTAGAAAAGGCAATACAGGCAATGCAGTTTCTCATACGTTTAGGACTCTATATGTCTCATAATTTAAAAAATAGTTCATAATAAGAGAAATACAAATTAATATTACACAGATATATCTTATTTATCACACTGACAAAAAATCAAGAGTGTGATCCCACATTTAGTTGGTAAGACTAAGAAGAAACAGGCACATATGTGTTTCTAAAAAGAATGCAAAATGTTATGAACCCAATGGAGGGCAATTTGGCATTATTTAATGATTTTACATATGTTTTTCCCTTCTCTAGGAATCTATCTAAAAGATAAACATGAAAATATGTATACACATGGATATTTACTGCATGATTTAAAAAGGTAAAAACCAGAAACAACCTAAATGTCCATTAATACATGATGAATTGAACTAACTCTGAGATACTTACTATGGAGCACCATACAGCTGGTTAAAAAAAAAAAAAAAGAGTGCTTTCTAATATGCAATCTCCAGGATATATTGTTAAATGAAAACAACAAGTAGTATAAGCAACATGTATACTATATATCGTATTACCATTTATCTGAAAAAGGGAGTCTCTGTGTGTATATGTGTGTGTGTATATATGCACATACAATGGGAGATTAAGCTATATTTAAATAAAATTATTACTTATATGTGATGAGAGGTAACATGTAAAGGAGACAGATATAAAAGTCAGGGGCAGGCAATTTACAAGATGAATCTTAGTATTTTGTCATTCCAGAAAGCAAGGAAGTTATCAAAAATTATTGGAATAGTGTCAAAAGGACTCATGAAACATCTTAAAGTGGCTCCCACTGCACAAAGATGAGTCATCCTCAGCACCAATAAGAGTAAAAACATCAGTGGGTTGAAATCAATAAAATACGTTAAAAATCCAGGAATTCCAATGATCATGATTTAAAAAAAGATCACCTTTGGAGGATGCTAGGAAACCAACTCCTTGTTCTAAAAACTGATAAATAAAGGGAAACAATCATACAGATTACTTGTTTTTATAGTAAAAACTATACCTCAGGGTATTCAAAAGTTGATGAGAAAAAATTCTGTCTATGGAAGTATTCCAACTAACATATAAAGATGTAATTACATAATTGGAATATTACCATTTTGCAAACCCCAAAGTAAACTCTGGACCTGGGAAATGATCCTCAGTGGCACCTAACGCCACAGCAGTAGATAACTGGACATTATGCCTCTCGATGGAAGTTTAGAACACCATTTATGAAGTAGTCTTGCCAAAAGTGTAACCTAAGTATGGATCCAGACTCTTGATCTAACCACCAGTACAGGAAATACACGGGGAATAGAGGAAGAGGTTTTCTATAAAAAATGAGAGTACAATCAGCGATATCCAGAA
The DNA here is from genome assembly GCF_008692025.1 of Phocoena sinus. Lineage (NCBI taxonomy): Eukaryota > Metazoa > Chordata > Mammalia > Artiodactyla > Phocoenidae > Phocoena > Phocoena sinus. The sequence continues at coordinate 23,025,349 of NC_045779.1, forward strand.
AGCAGGAAAGGTCACAAGACAAATTGCTCAATTTTTTCAACAGGTCAATCTCAAAATTTTTTTAATATAAGTTAAGGTAGCCTATGAAATTAAAATATCCATGAGATGTACTAACAGAATGCAGTGGTGCACCCTGTTGGAATCCCAGTTAGAACAAACCAGCAACATAATGTCTATAAACAAACAAAAATAAAATAAAACACATATGAGAAAATAGTGACCAGATATTTGATGATGTAAGACATAACTAGGTTTTCTTATGTATGAAAATGGCACCATGACTGGGTTCATCAACAAGAGTTTTTTTCTTTCAGAGACACATACTCAAATACTTATGCATGAAATATTATGTATGGGATTTGCTTCAAAACAATTCGATAGGCAGAGATGTAAAGGAAGTTTGATTAAATGCAAGTGTGGCTGTGAGCTAACGAGTGTTGGGGCTGAATAATGGGTCCATGCAGATGCATTGTACTTTCCTGTCTACCATGAGTGCTTAAAATTACCCACAATACACTACTGGTGGGAATGTAAAATGGTGCGGCTGCTATGGAAAATAGTATGAAATTTCCTCAAAAAAATTTAGAAATAAAACTACCATATGATCCAGCAATCCCATTTCTGGGATTTAACCAAAATAATTAAAATCAAGATCTCAAAGATATATATGCGCTCCCATGTTCATTTCAGCATTATTCATAATAGCCAAAATGTGGAAGTAACCTAAAGGTCTATCTATGGATAAATGGATAAAGAAAATGTGGCATATACATACAATGGAATATTATTCAACCTTAAAGGAGAAGGAAATCCTGCCACATGCAGCAATATGGATGAAACTGGAGGACATTGTGCTAATTGAAACAAGCTAGTCACAGAAGGACATGCATGATCCCCCTCGTATGAGGTCGCTAAAATTGTCAAATTCCTGGAATCAAAGTAGAATGGTGGTGACCAGGGACTGCAGAGAGGGGGCAGTGGGGAATTGATCATCAACAGGCATAAAATTTCAGTTAAGCAAGATACAAAAGTTCTAGATACCTGCTGTACAACATTGTGCCCATAGTTAACAATACTGTATTATGCACTTAAAAATTTGTCAACAGGGTAGATCTCATGTTAAGTGTTTATAACACAACCTTTTAAAAAAAGAAAAGCAAATATATATATATATCCATAATAAAGAGGTTAAAAAAAGACCAACATACAAATTCTGGATCCACCATTTGTTTGCTTAATACCAAGCAAGTCACGTAACACATTTTAAGTCCCCATTTTCTCATATGTGAAAGGGATATAATAATAACAATTTTATAGGTTGGTTTGCCATCTCTATTTTTGGACCCTGATAATGGTTAGTTGAAAAGAGAAAGAGGTTTTGGAATTATTCTTACCAACAGTGTATATGTATAATTATGTATAATTTTAAACACACATGGCAGAGAGAAAAGTACAATGCACCTGTTTGTACTCGTTATTTAGCCTCAACTCCCTTTTAAATATCTGGCTTAATTTTATGATACTAGGCAAGTACTTAACTTTTCTAGGTTCATTTTCTTTCATGTAAAATGGGGATCATACCATTGTTATGTGGACTACGTAAAGTTGGAACTTTATAAACAACGCTTTCTCTCCTCCGTGAAGCCATTTTGATTCCTAGTTGGAAATAGTCATTCTTCTGTTAGATTTACTTTGATTACTATTATACTAATAATCTCCCTTGAATTATTATTTAAATATTTTTTTATGAAAAGACTCTGGGTCCTTTGAAAACAGATTATTCATATCCTCTACCTCATGGAAGGCGTATGGCACATAGTTGGAGATCAATACATTTTGATGAATTAAATTCCTTGAATAGATTAGATGCTACCTCCAAAACTGATCAATCTTCCGCAAGTACTGACACTGAATGCTCTGGCCATATATTACTTAAATCTTTTAAAATGCACGTAAGATCCCTGGGAAAATGTCAGATTGTTTCCTGGACAAACAGTAAATGAGTTTGTCATATGTCAAGAAATCACCCAGGTCATTGTGTTGATAAACCTGGCCTGCAAATCTGACTCTGCTTTTTACCTATCACATTTATGGTTTGTCCAGGTTTGTTCCTACAAACATGTCACAGATTCTTCAATAGAAAATTGTTTCTAGCATAAGGTTTCAGCTTTATTACAAAAAGCGTGTGCCTATGAAGAACCACCTAGCACATATCCATGATGCTCCAAAGATAAGCAGTGATAATGGAAGGGTAGATTTCCATATATTGCCATTCCCCTTAAATCAGGTCAAAAACTAGCAGGAAAAATGAATGGAGTCTCCAAAAGATAATGGTCCGGAAAACTATTTGAAGCGACAAACAAACCAACCTTAAATGTAGTTCAAAATATTTCCACTTGAGATAAAACTCAGTTTCAGCATTCTGAACATGGTGACAGCATAGTTTTTACTTCTGAGTATTGTAAGGCCCTTTTCTCATAAAACCTGGAGAAAGTCAAAAGCAGTTCAATTAAAGTGTCTAAATGTGGTCATCTTTTATCTATAGCTCAGTGGAACAGCTCAGCTAGAGCCTATAGAGTTCAGCTATGCACTCTTCCCAGAATATTCCCTAATGCTTCTCTGAAGCTATTCATTGTACAGGTCACTGTAGTAAAACTCACACCTCAGCACTCTCCCTGGACGCCAACAAGCAAACACTAGAGTGCAGTGCAGAGTAAAGAAAGGGTTTGCCTCTGAGTAAAAGGAAGATCATGAGCTGTAATTTCAAAGTCCATCAAACAGAGTCCTATAAGAAAACATATGAGTTATGCATGAAGTTATAGGATCTATATCCAAAAAAAATGAGAGACAAAAAATTAAGTCAAGCTCCTTCCAAAGTAAGGCATTTGAAAGGAGATCATTGCAACATCATAAGTTCACCATAAAGTGATGCATTCATATTTTACAAGACAAGAACTGTACTAAAATCTTTAAAGTCTCTACACAATTGTGTTTGTCAAAACATATTTGGTGCCATAACTCACAAGTTTATTGACATTCTTGGTTTACATCAAATATTTTACTTATTGTGATACTGGAATTTTATTTCACTTCTTAGAAAATTTTATGCTTAAAAAGGGAGCAATCATAATATATTCCATAGAGTTTTCTCCAATTTACACCATCATATTCTGAAGTAAACTGAAATAAGCCAAGGCTTTGTGTAACTAAATCTTTCTATTATTTTCATGGCTCGGAACGAGAAGGGGAATGAAGAATAAATCTGTAAGAGAACAAAACGTAAATTCATTGTGCTCACAATGTTGCATTAATCAGGAAACCTCTCTGTAAAATTGATTAAGAGGGAATCTGAACAAATGGCTGCATGCATTCAAAAGAGGCTGCACTCACTAAAATAAACTAGAGTTTCATTTCTCCTTTAAAAAAAAATCTATTAAAAGTCTAGATCAGGTTCTTCATCTGTGAAACAGATATCATAATTAATTCCTACCATATCTATCATAGAAAAATTATGTGAGGTTTAAAAATGAGCTAATGTATGGTGGGGGGGAGGTTTGTAAAAAGCAAAGGAGTTTAAAAATGTGAGTGATAATCAGGATGATTATTACCTGCTTATAGATAAAAATAGATAGCATTACACCCAGCATGCAACAAAGCACTTAGCACATACTAAGTGTTTACTATATGTTTTAACTAAAATATTAATAGGTATTAGACAGTCACATTGTCAAAAGTACTGATTTAAGCAAAATTAAACACAAAATAAACCCGGAGCATCTTGTAATGCCAGAATGTAAGGAAGTATTGTACTCAAACAAACAAACAAAACACGATGATGAGGGAACGTCAAAGGAACAAAGGACCCAAATGAAAGAACTCCCAGGGGCCAAAAATGGAAAAATCTAAGCATCAAGATCAATGAAATAGAATTGGCTTACAACCCATAGTACAGAATAAATAGCTATAAGTCCACAGTGAAATTATTTAATTAATCAATTTGAGAATCAGTGGGGGAGGGACTTCCCTGGTGGCGCAGTGGTTAAGAATCTGCCTGCCATTGCAGGGGACACGGGTTTGAGCCCCGGTCCGGGAAGATCTCGCATGCCGCAGAACAACTAAACCCGTGTGCAACAACTACTGAGCCTGCGCTCTAGAGCCCACGTGCCACAACTACTGAAGCCCGTGCACCTGGAGGCTGTGCTCCGCAACAAGAGAAGCCACCGCAACGGAGAGTAGCCCCCCTTCACCGCAACTAGAGAAAGCCTGCGCACAGCAACGAAGACCCAACGCAGCCAAAAAAAAAAAAGAATCAGTGGGGGAGAATAAACAAATTTCCTCTGTAGAAGGATTCCAAATAATTTACGTAGATATTTCAACCTCAAGGAGGATGCTGTGCACAACTTCATTTCGAGAAGTACAAGCAGGAAAGCAATAGGAGGAACTTTACAGTGGAGAAATCTGACAACAATAACTCAGCCAGGTGATCAAGGTCAACAGCAACAGCAATAAGTCATGTTGATAGTGTAGATTCTTGATATGATGTGATAAGAATGGCATTTTACCTCTGCGGTTTTCCTCTGCAAAATCCATAGCCCCAGTCTAATTATGAGAAAATTACCGGACAAATTCCAATTAAGGGATATAATGCAAAATATCTAAACAGTACTCGACAAAATTGTCAAAGTGATTGGAAACAAAGAAAATATGGGAAACTATCACAATCAAGAGAAGCCTGAGGAGATATAACAATGAAATGTAATGTGTTATACTGATCCTGAAACCGAAAAAGGACATTAGGTTAATACTAAGGAAATTTGAATAAATGATGGATGTTAGTTAATAATAATGTATCGAGATTGGTTCGTTAACTGTAGCAAGTGTACCACACTAATGCAAGTCATTAATAACAAGGAGAACAAGATGTGGGGATGGAGGGGCAGGGAGTATTGGGGAATTCTCTGTTCTATCTGCTCATGTTTTCTGTAAATCTAAAACTTAAATTGAAAAAGAAAGAGGCTTACCAAATATGCCTTTTCTTTTTTCTTTATAGGTAGTGCAAGGTACAGCAACTTGTCCTCCACCTTCGAGGAGATGTCGCAACACACTCCTGCCCATTGGGTTTCTAAAAACTTCACTAAGATGGCGGTCTTCTGAAATTCTGTGGGGCTTATCTCCCACCCTCTGGTTCACATAGGTCTTACTCAGACATGAAAAATACCCGTTACTCTGTGCATATTATATTCAGTCAGCATAATGTCCTCAATGTAGTGGATCATTATAACATTTTGTCAAATGTCAGTGCAATCATGGCCTCTGGAGACCCTATTGTGGCAGAGAAAGCAGGAGGGTTGACACAGGCAGGCAATTTGGTGATGGTATATTGTTGTCTCTGCCAGGTAAAAGCAAACAGCTTCTGGTGGTCCTTAAGATACAGAGAAAAAAGTCTTGACCAGGTCATAACTGCATATCAAGTGCCAGGTGATATGCTAATTTTCTTCAGTAAAAATACTACATACTGTAGATCTCCACCTGGTAAGGTTTACAAGGATCCACAGCCATTCTCCAAAATCCACTGAACCTCTGCATAGGACGAGCAGGCAAGTTAAGGAATGATATGATATGATACATATCACCACCTCTCATTTTTTAAGTCTTTGACAGTGTCACTAATATCTGAAAATTCCCCTAGAGATATGACATTGCTACTGGTTTACTACCTTGGTAAGGAGCAGAAAAATTCAGAAGTTTCCATTTGCCCCTCCCACCATAATGGCTCTTACCCCATGGCCCCAAGGCAAGTGTGGGGATTCTTCCAGGTGCCAAGTATTTCTAATCCAATTATACATCGAGATACTAGTGAAACAACACAGTGTGCCTATGAACTAACTGGGTACTCTGTGAGTCACATCTGCATTGTGAAGTACATCCATGTATATCACCTGGCCACAGCCACCATGGTATCTTGGGTCATCGGAATTAGCAACAATCCAGAAGCAGTATTTAATAATTCCCAAAGGTCTGGGTATTTTTCCCTAGTGCACTTCCACTCTGCTAAATTTATGCAGGCTTGAAGATAGATTCACAGTATATACTTATGACAATACTGCAGGTTTCTTCCTCAGGTGAACTTGACCGTCCCTTCAAGGATACCTGACCTTCCCTTTTCCTTCAGTAAACCCAAGATACTCTGGGACTATGAACATGCTTAGTTTCAAGCAGTGTTCTTACAGACTTCCCATCTATTTTATTCCTAGGGACACTGTGATCAGTTAGCTACAGTCAGTGGTCCCTATGGACCAAAGTGTTCGGATTACTATTATGTCCCTACTGGCCTTTCTAGGAAATGTGCCTACTCTGTCCTTGTCAGTTGGCCACTTGGCCTCTGATACTCTGGCATCCCATTATCTCTGTTAAAATCAGGGAACTCATATAAAGAGTGGTGCTAGCCACAGTCATACCTGGCTACAAAGGAGAGCAACCCCAGACCTTTTCAAGGATGCAGGTGGTCCCCTCAGTGTATGCATCAATATATCCCCCAGTGAAGAGATTGAATTCTGGGCCTTTTAATTCTTTCTCCACATCATGCCACACAAGCACTGGATCTCAGCCTCATTAAAATAGGCCATTACTGACTTCAAGGTTTGGTTAACCAACCAAATAACTTGTTAGAGTCACCACCAACTCCATGAGCTAGCACATTAAATCCAGAATGTTCAGTAACTGCACCCATATCAATGCATTTGGCCCAGCTTTTCTAGTGTTATTTCCATGTTCCTTGGTCTAACTCCCTTAGAATCCATTTCCACATACATTATGGATAATATATATCAGCAAATTTTGCAATTTTATTTCCTCATTCTCCATACCTGATTCCTGAAGCATACTGAGATTTGGCCCTAAGAAGATCGACTGAACTTCAGAGGTATGTGTCTTCATTTCAAAAGGTATGAAACCCAGACCTATGGACTTTCTGGATTCTGTTACTTTTCTCAGAAAAAAACAGAATAAAATAAAATAATAATAATGTTTGTTGGTTGGTTTATCTGTTTTAGCAGATAGTTTAATTGGACTAAAACCCCCAAATTTGTCTTTCCTTTAACGGGTGGAAGCTGAAATCTTCGTTTAGGTTTTTTAGCCTTAGCTGGGTTGCTTGGCAGCCACATGCATAGTTCAGAGGTGAGCCAGAGGTCAGAAAAGGGTTCATATGCAGAATGTAGGTCTTTAGCTCTCCAGCTCTCCTCCTTTTGGGGTTGAAATCCCCACTCTATCTGCTGTGGTCAATACAAATTCTGTCCTCTGGTTTTTCAAGCCAGTAAGACCACATATTTCTATCAGAGTGTCAGTCATCCTGCATGGTGATAACAGGAGTCTGCACTCAGGCAAAGGGCCAACCAGTGTCATTCCCTTCTTGAAATGGTTGCTTTTTTTTTTACTTTTAACTATTTAACTTTTATAACTGTTACCTGTAGGAAGGTTGGGGCAATAGGAATTGCTTTGCTATTCCTGGATATAAAACTTTTTCCCAACTGAGATTTTAAAAGGCTCAGCAAAAAATAGTATATGTCAAATCTATTTTTCATAGCACTTATGTGACAGATTGTGTTTTCCTAAGTGACCACAACAACATCGCCCCCATCCCTTTTGGTTCTTTCCAAATTGGCTTTAGCACTTCTCCATCAAGAGTTGTCATTTATGTTTCTTATCCTCTTGAGTCTAGGTGAGGCTTGTGCCCTCTCTGACCAATAAAGTGCAGTGGATGTGATGTCATATGACTTCAAGGCTAGGTCAACAAGAGGATATGCATCCACAAGGCTTCTCTTCTTGGATGGTAGCTCTTGGGGACTGAGCCAGCCAAAAACCAGCACCTACCACCAAACAATTGGGTGAAAGAGCATTTTGATGATACCAGATTCCAGCCTTCAAGTCTTCCAGCTGAGACCTCAGACATCATGCAGCAAAGACAAGCTGGTCTCATTGTGCCTTCTCCAAATTACTGACACATAGAATCTATGGTTGGCTTTTGCTACTGAGCTTTGGGGTAATTTGTTAAACAACAATAAATGGCCACAACAAGTTAGATGTTAGGATTATCCAGCTATGACATCTGTAACAATAATGGTTTCCAGTTTATTGGGGTTGATATAGATGCTCCCTTTCTCTCTCACAATTCCCTCCTAAAGTGACAAGTTAAAAAAGGAAGTCAAATTTCCCATATAGAAGAGGACAGTTAAATGTGTTCCCTCATTAGGACCTCGTGTCCCTTGGAAATTTGAAGGGACTAGTAGTTATTTAAACTTGAATTTTTTGTCTCCAAGAATCAGTACTTTAATTTTTATTTGGAGTATTTATGAGTTAATTATATTGCTTCCTGGAGTCACATATATGTAAGGTCAACTCTTCACTATACAAGCCAGCATTTCTTGAATTTTAAACAGGAGACTAATGCTCTTAGTACAGATTCAATAAAGGGAGAATTAAGCAAATTCTGTCCACCTTTTTCAAATAATAAATAAAGCATGTATTAGGTAAACAGCTGCAAATAATAATAAAGGATAAGTGCACAGCTCCATACCCAGGAGTGGGAGGAGGGAGGGGAAGCTAAGTTATAGCTATAAACTTCCTTCTGAAGAAGACAATTTGAGAAGGGATTCAACATCAAGGGGAATTACATAGGACCTGTTATATAAAGGTAGACATGTATTTAAAGATAAAACTTCCATGCTATATTTCTTTTGAGTTGTTTGTATTTTCTTCAAAAGTCATTGATACACATGAGCTTTTCAAAGATAAATATGGTCTAAAATCTATCACTTACGATTACAGAAGAAAACAAGAGAGGTAGATAAAGATAATGGCAAATTAATGCCAGTGTAGTTAAGGTCAAACTCATTCATCACTAATGGCAATATAAATTGGTACAACGCTTTTGGAGAGCCACTTGGCAATGCCTATCAAGAGAAATAAAAATGTTCATATCCGATCACTCAGTGATCCCGTTGTTGGGAATTTTTCCTAAGAATTACATTAAAAGCATAAAAGAGCTATAAGTATGAAGGTTTTTATTTCATAAATTTTTTAGACTCACTAAAAAACTGGAAACAATCTAAAGGATGAACAATTAGAGAATGGTTTTGAAAAGCCAGTGAACTCTTATGTAGTTATTAAAAATAATAATTTTAAAGGCTATGTAACACCCTGAAAAATATGCTAGTTTTGTGATATAATATTAAATGATAATAGAACAATACAAATAGAAAATGCTACTATACTAAGTAAAAAAATAAAATGTGTGCAAGTACTGGATGGGAACACATAAAAATGTGTCTTTTTTAGGAGTTGTGAGCATCTTCAATTAAATTTACCTTTTTAACTGTTGATATCCTTTAATTTGTAAACAATGCTGATTGTACAAAAAATGATAATAGACCCATAATCCTTAAGACATTGTTGCTATTTATTTAGATGTCTGTCATCTCAGCGCATTAGTAAAAAGTTATGCTAGCCATTCTAACAGGTGTGAGGTGATATCTCATGGTTTTAATTTCCATTTCCCTGATGATTAGTGATATTGAGCATATTTTCATGTACCTGCTGGCCATTTGTATGTCTTCTTTGGAAAAACATCTATTCAGTTCCTTTGCCCCATTTTTAACTGGATTGTTTGGGGGTAGGACAGGGGTTGTCAATGAGTTGTATGAGTTCTTTATGTATTTTGGATATTAACCCATTATCAGATATGATTTGCAAACATTTCTCCTGTTCTGTAACTTAACTTCTCATTCTGTTTATTGTTTCTTTTGCTGTGCAGAGGCTTTTTAGCTCCGTGTAGTCCATGTTAGAATACCTATCATCAAAAAGATAAAGGATAACAAGTGTTGGTGAAGATGTGGAGAATAGGAAACCCTTGTGCACCATCGGTGGGAATGTAAATTAGTAAAGCCACTATGGAAAACAGTATGGAGCTTCCTCAAAAAATTAAAAGTACAACTGCCATATTATCCAGCAATCCCACCTCGGGGTATATATCCAAAGGATATCGAAAAGGTATTTGCATTCCCATGTTTTTTGCAACAATATTCACAATAACTGAGATTTGGAAATAAACTAAGCATCTGTCAATGGATAAATGGACAAAGAAGATGTGGTATATATACACAGTGGAATATTTAACTGGGCTGGGGTAGCTGGGGAAATGTTGGTCAAAGGGACAAACTTCCAATTAGAAAATGAATATGTTTTGGGAAACTTGTATATAAAATTTAAATAGATAGGTCTGGCTCTTCTTCCCAAATAGTCCTCATCTGGTCAAAAAAGGGGAAAAATATATACATAGGACTCCATAATATTCCTTTTTGTTTAATTTCATTCTTTCATCCCAAATGCACACACACACATACACATACATGGAAACATTTTAAGAGAGAAAGATATCCAATTGGCTTTTACATTTGCAAAATATTCTATATGACTGACTAAACACATACCAACATTATCTATGGAAAATAGTGGGAGTTTACCTGGTAAGTCCCGGCGGCTGTTATGTTACTCCCCAGATCATCTCTCTGTCCTAGGTTATCAGGATTCCCAGCTGGATCAGAGTGAAGTCAGCAGCATCGTCACCTGCCCTTCATCTCGTTCTCTCACCTCCTCTGATCATGCTTTTCCAGTCAATTGGCTTTTTGATATCTCAAATTTTATATGTCTTAAAAATAAGTCTTCTGGGGAATTCCCTGGAGGTCCAGTGGTTAGGAGTCCACGCTTTCACTGCTGAGGGTCCAGGTTGGGGACTTAACCCCACAAGCCACACTGCAAGGCCAAAAAAATAAATAAGGCTTCAGAAAGAAAAAAACTGAGGGTTGACAGTTCTGACTAATAAAAACAACTTAGTCAAAGTAATCTATTTTTTAAATTTCATAATTACCAAGCAAAACCAACCAAATTAACTTGGGGAAACCTTGGAGACTTATGTTTTTCCGGGTCCCCCATTCTCTCCATGGGTGTTTTATGTTGAGAATTCTGAATATTCTCATTCCTAAAGAAAATTTTAGAAAACTCAAAACACATAATGGGTTTAGCTTTGAAGAAATATAAAAAGGTTGGTGTCACTTTATCAGACAATGGGGAGCTATGTGCACCTTGAAACCTAAAATAAGAAAATTTTGAAAGATCAATAAAATATTGATTCAAACATATTTTATAACATTGAGAGTCATAAAGGAGACGTCATTACATTTTTTGTAGATTCTGAGTTAAATGAGCTCATCAGCACAACCCTGCAATGAAGTTAAACTAGTTCAAAACATTCTTTTTTCTGTCTCAGTAAAAATATCAGTCTGGCCAAAGTTGTCCCAAAACTGCTAAATATATGTTGCAGATGATACTCATAATGGCAGTGGAGTGTGGTATACATTTGGAGTAAAAAAAAAGTATTTTGCCATTTAAATTATAACCTTCCACATTCCTAAGGTGTCACTTGGAGAATCAAAGAAATAGATTAAGGATTGGGAAGTATAGAGAATAATTACTTTTGCTGACTCTCGGTAACAAATTTCAAGAGACTTTCTGTGTTTGGGTCGTTATTTGGAAAATATTTAGAAAAAAATTTTAAAGCATGAAAATGGAGTCACCAGCAAAGAATTTTCCATCCCGAATTCCTCACAAATATTTCTTGCATTGGTGTGACAACTCTAGAGTATATTATAAATTCTAGTCAAGAAAAAGTCTTGAAAAGTTAAATGCATTTTTAACATTAGAGTTCTATAAAATTACCTCAATTTTTTTTAACATCGCTATTGGAGTATAATTTCTTTACAATGGTGTGTTAGTTTCTGCTTTATAACAAAGTGAATCAGTTATACATATACATATGTTCCCATATCGCTTCCCTCTTGCATCTCCCTCCCTCCCACCCTCCTTATCCCACCCCTCTAGGTGGTCACAAAGCACCGAGCTGATCTCCCTGTGCTATGAGGTTGCTTCCCACTAGCTATCTATTTTAAGTTTGGTAGTGTATATATGTCCATGCCACTCTCTCACTTTGTCACAGCTTACACTTCCGCCTCCCCATATCCTCAAGTCCATTCTCTAGTAGGTCTGTGTTTTATTTCCGTCTTACCCCTAGGTTCTTCATGACATTTTTTTTCTTAGATTCCATATGTATGTGTTAGCATACAGTTTGTCTTTCTCTTTCTGACTTACTTCACTCTGTATGACAGACTCTAGGTCCATCCACCTCACTACAAATAACTCAATTTCATTTCTTTTTATGGCTGAGTAATATTTCATTGTATATATGTGCCACATCTTCTTTATCCATCCATCCGATGATGGACACAGGTTGCTTCCATCTCCTGGCTATTGTAAATAGAGCTGCAATGAACACTTTGGTACATGACTCTTTTTGAATTATGGTTTTCTCAGGGTATATGCCCAGTAGTGGGATTGCTGGGTCATATGGTAGTTCTATTTGTAGTTTTTTAAGGAACCTCCATACTGTTCTCCATAGTGACTCTACCAATTCACATTCCCACCAGCAGTGCAAGAGTGTTCCCTTTTCTCCACACCCTCTCCAGGATTTATTGTTTCTAGATTTTTTGATGATGGCCATTCTGACCAGTGTGAGATGATATCTCATTGTAGTTTTGATTTGCATTTCTCTGATGATTATTGATGTTGAGCATTCTTTCAGGTGTTTGTTGGCAATCTGTACATCTTCTTTGGAGAAATGTCTATTTAGGTCTTCTGCCCATTTTTGGATTGGGTTGTTTGTTTTTTTGTTATTGAGCTGCATGAGCTGCTTATAAATTTTGGATATGAATCCTTTGTCAGTTGTTTCATTTGCAAATATTTTCTCCCATTCTGAGGGTTGTCTTTTGGTCTTGTTTATGGTTTCCTTTGCTGGGCAAAAGCTTTTAAGTTTCATTAGGTCCCATTTGTTTATTTTTGTTTTTATTTCCATTTCTCTAGGAGATGGGTCAAAAAGGATCTTACTGTGATTTATGTCATAGAGTGTTGAGTGCCATGCAGATGTCTGTAATTAGCAAAGCTGTAAAATATTCTGAAAGCCAACAAGAGGTTGAGCACATGAATGAAAGTTCTGTGTCCTTCCTGACTTACGACAACATGGTTATCTTGAAAATGCAAACTTTGGCTGTTACACTTCCAAAGATGTCTGGAACTAAACTGTGAAAACATAGGCAAACAGGTTCAAATTGGAATAGGCTGACCAAATGTTAACTATACTATCAGGCTTGCCAGGTATGCTTTCACCTTTTTATAAGAAATAAGTTTTCTTTTAAGCTAATGGAACCAACTTCTCAACTGCACCTACCCAAATACACCACAATTCTCAGAATTTCTTATAGCTGAATAATTCTTCTGGTCTTTTTCATAGCCACTGTTTTGCAATCAATGTGTTGGGACATTTAATTAAAAAGCAGACCTTAGTATGTTCTAAATGGAGAACAAAGGAATGACATGTGTGTTTACAAAGGGTTACATCTAAAGAGCAGGACAAATGAGTTAAAGTCTTATCAGCTAGTTTGTGTATTTCACAAGAATAGCCCTTCTAACTTAACCTTGTTTAAATTACTTAATTTCTTTGTGCCTCAAATTACTTAATTTCTTTGTGCCTCAAGTTCTTTATGAATAAAAGGCAGATATATCTTGTAAGGTTTCTGTGAGGATTTAATGAGCTAATATATGCACAAAACTTAGGCCAGGGACTAGCTCTTGGCAAGCTCTCAATAAGTATTAGATACTGGGCTTCCCTGGTGGTGCAGTGGTTGACAGTCCGCCTGCCGATGCAGGGGACACGGGTTCGTGCCTCGGTCCGGGAAGATCCCACCTGCCGCGGAGCGGCTAGGCCCCGTGAGCCATGGCCGCTGAGCCTGCGCATCCGGAGCCTGTGCTCCGCAACGAGAGAGGCCGCAACAGTGAGAGGCCCGCGTACCGCAAAATAAATAAATAAATAAATATTAGTTACTAATTTCAACACTTTAACTAGATAAACCTAGATTGCAAGTATTTAGGTCCCATGGGACTACTGTGGTTTAACTAAACATTAACCATTACAAAGAACTTCAACCTACAATAAAATATTAGCCAAATATTAAAAATTCTTTAACAGAACTATAAAATAAGTAGGGGAAATAATGTGAATAAATGTATGAGTCCATGGATGGATGGTGTGGAGGGGAAAATTGTTTCAAATTAATATAGTTTCCAGATTAGAATTCTGGGTTAGACAATTAGGATCTCTATCTGCATGGGGGTTTTGTTTGCTTGTTTTAATCTCCAAAAGCTTTCTGAACCAAAAAGCTTGTAAAGGCATATGTATATTAATTATATTTAATTCTCCAAACAGTTGTCTGATGCTTTGAGTGATTATATAAATTCGACCTTATATAAATCCTTTCTTTACAATTTTCCAGCATCTCAAGATATTAAAATAAAAATTAGAAAGCAATTTAAGAACATAAAACATCCCACCTACAAAGATTCAGATGCTACCTTTAGCAGTAAGTACTAGTAGAGTAATTTATAAATCTGCTTTCTCAATGTACTAGTATCATTCTGAGTGATGGTTGTATAACTATATCTTTTTGAGCCCCAGGGTTCCTTGGGGATAACTCAAGGGCAACATCAGGGGTGGGGAGAGTGGGCAGGTTTCTGGGTCTCCCATAATGTGTCCCTTTCCCATTCCCATTCAACCACAGTTCCAGTTTTATCGATTTTATGTGTGACGATAATTTTCCTTAAGAGAAAAAAATGGTTTTACTCCTATTAAATATTTGAAAGTTCTAAATATTACCATGAAATTCATCTACAACAGCTAGAATTCAAAAGACATCATTAAAGCCTTCAACCAAAATAGCAAAAGCATAAATATTTATCATTGTACAGAAGAGTACTAAGAATGAAAAATTAGCTAAAATAAGGTGGTGGAGGAAAGGATAAAAGAAAAGAAATACACTAGTTTTATGATTGCTTATAGCAAGAAAGTAAAAGATAATGTCTAATGTATTAAATAATTAAGAAAATTATATAAACTAATCATTCTAAAATAGCCACTGGAACACAAAGGTAAACCTTCTTAAATACCACATTATCTAGGAATTGTACAGTAGAAGTAAAGTTAAAAATATAAACTAAATGTGATTTTTGAAAACAGCAAAAACATAAAGTATAATTAATTTCAAAGAACAAGATTCAAATATACCTGTCAGAAAAATATAAATGTGTTAAACTTATATCTTTAAGAAAGGAAAGAAAGTAAAAACATGAACAAAGGTATACAAGGCAAATACAGAAAAAGAAGGAAGTCAGGGGAAAGGGGAGGGAGAAAGGAGGAAGGTAAAGAGAGGAGAGAAGAAGGAGAATGAAAGAAGGGAGGGGGAAAGGGAGAAAAGAAGGAAGAACGAAGGGAGGAAAAGAACAGGTTGTAGCCTGAATATCAGGCCATGTTGAATTCATGTTATAAAACATTAAATGAGACAAAAGGTCACTATATAATGTTAAAAATAGACATTCACAGTGAAGGTTTTTTTTAAAGTCAAGATTGGCAACGCACCAAAAGATATAGCATTGATATTCACAAAGCAAAAACTATAGGAATTATAAAGAAAAACACAAAGCGGTAGAATTTTACTCACCTCTCTTAGTCTTTGACAGATCAAGAAGGAAAAAAGTAAGAAATAATAAAGAAGACTTAAATGACATAATAAAGTAGTAGTAATTAATATAGATCAAGTTCTGTTCCCTGAAATAAAAACTACAACTTATTTTTATATAGAACCATCATAAAAATGGCCATTATATTAGGCTATAATGAAAATCATAACTAATTCCAAACTATTAAAGGAATACAGGTAACATTATCTGATCACAATGCAATAAAACTAGAAATTAATAATAAAACTGAAAATAAAAATACATTTATTGATTGGGTGACTTTGTACAAGTTGTCTACCTTTTTTATTGCATCAACTGCAAAGTTAAAATAATACTTAAATCACAGGCTCATTGTGAAAATTTTATAAACTTTGAAACATTACACAAGTGTAAAACGTTATCCAAAAAGAATTATCTTCCTCCTCACACATGAGAAGTGATTTAATTTGGAAGCGCCAAAGATTTGAACTTAGTCTATACTGTTTACAAGTGGCTATTCAAATTAACTAAATTAAATTAAATTAAATTAAAAATTTAGTTCTTCAACATTAGCCTTATTTAAAGTACCCACTAGTTACATGTGGCTAGTGGCTACCATCTTGGACATCAGAATATTTCCATCATTACAAACATTCCATTATTCTATTGGATAGTCCTAGCTCTTACTGGGGAAATCAACCGAATATCTAGAGGTTCATGAGAATTATTTAAGTTTTACTTCAGCAAATTAACAGGGTCCTTCTAGTGAGAGTCTCAGATGATTTTTTTCCCACTTCACTTCCTAATTATACTAAAAGATCATCCTCTCACTTAATATAATCCAAATACATTAAGGTGCTAATTGAATATGATGAGTAAGCTGTGCATACTAATTGTCACTAATAAGTTTAATGCTGATTGCTTAAGCCTATAATAGCTACTCACCTACAGAGTGGTTCAAGTCAACTTGATGTCCCTCATTCTTCATTAGGAAAATGTGTTTATTAAGTTGACATCATTATATGTGAGCCCAGAGGATTTTCCCCGTGGGTAGTCATTTCAATGTTGAAAAGTATACCACATGTGAACCCTGAACAAATTGCTCGTGCAGCTGAAGGTGACTCTGACAGCCACCCATTTTTCAGTGATGCTTAGAGCATTCCATTTTGGTAAGCCTGAATCAATAATAAGTATCTCTACGTCTACTACGTTTCTTCATTCATTTAGTATATTTTAAAATTCCTAGTCTCACTTACTAGTCTTGTGATCCTGGGCAGCTCACTTATCTTCTCTGGGCTTCAGAGTCTCCTTCCTTGAGTTGGGGAGTGAGAGGGGATGAGAAATGGCAGCCTAATCACAAGTTTATTTCCCCTTTTCCCTCCCAGTTGAGGAAACTCTACTTAAAAAATACTACAGCCTAGATCTAAATTGTCCTCACCACAGAAAGATATAATAATTATATGAAATGACAGAAGTGTAAGCTAACACTACAGCAATAATCATATTGCAATACATAAATGTATCAAATTAATAGGTACACCTTCAACTTATACAATGTTATATGTCAATTACATCTCAATTAAAAAAAATTAGGGCTTACTTGGGGAACTTGGAGAGGTCACAGATATACCTAAGAATTGATTTTTTTTAAATATCAAACCAATTAGCACTGACCAAGACATTTAGTATAAAAATAAGGAGGTAAAACCTTAATTCATGGCTCAAAAATTATAACCAAGGGTAAACAAAGTCAAAATAACCTATATTTTTAAAAATCATAATATTTTATCAAAGGATAGAGTGTAAAACATGAGTAAATAAGGCAAAATAAAAAAAAAATTCTTCCCAAAATAACATATAAATTTAATGCAATTATAAGCAAAAATCCCATTAGTTTTTTTTTAACTAGATGAAATATATCTAACATTTGTATGGAAAAATAAAGGTATGAAGTCTGTCAAGAAATTATCAATAATGAAGATAGTGACTGGGTGTATATATTACTATCAAAACTTACTATGAAGCTATAGTGTGACAAAAGCACAGGAATAGACAAATACATCAGTAGAACAAATTCAAAAGCCAAGAAACAAATACAAGTGTATGAAAAAACCTCATTTATGATAAAGGTAGCAAGTCAATTCATTGCGAGAAAAATAAATTATCCAACAAACAGTGCTGGAAAAATTGGCTCTCCAACTATTTACAATAGCTAGGACATGGAAGCAACCTAAATGTCTATCAACAGAGGAATGGATAAAGATGTGGTACATATATGCAATGGAATACTACTCAGTCATAAAAAAGAACAAAATAATGCCATTTGCAGCAACATGGCTGGACCTAGAGATTGTCATACTGAGTGAAGTAAGTCAGACACAGAAAGACAAATATCATATGACATCGCTTATATGTGTAATCTAAAAAAAGGGTACAAATAAACATTTAAAAAACAGAAGTTGAGTCACAGATGTAGAAAACAAACATAGTTACCAGGGGATGGGGTGGGGGATGGATAAATTGAGAGATTGGGATTGACATATACACACTACTATATATAAAATAGATAACTAATAAGAGCCTGGTGTATAGCACAGCAATACTCTGTAATGACCTACATGGGAAATGAATCTTACAGAAAAGAGTGTTTATATGTATATGTATAACTGATTCTCTTTGCTGTTCACCTGAAACTAACACAACATTGTAAATCAACTATACTCCAATGAAATTTTTTTAAAAATTAGTTATCCATATGGAAGAAAATAATCATATAAAACACCATAAATAATCCTCAACTTCTGTTCAAATATATAAAAGTAAAATAAAATATTAGAAGAAAATATTGGAGAATAATTTTATAATATTATGACAAAGATGACCATCCAAAACAACATATGAAATGCATAGGTATAAAGAAAAAATTGACAGATTTGATTATATAAATATTTTTAAAACTTCAGTATTGAAGGGAAAAAACCTGAACAAATCCAAAAGATAACAATTTTAGTTATGATGGGGTAAGATCTTATATGTTGTTAAGAAAAGAACAATCAACATAATTTTTAAAAGGATAAATTATATAAGTAAGCAATTCACCAAAGAGAAAATATGAAAAACTATACATTAAAAAAGATGTTCTAGGTCACTAAAAATCAGAGACTAGTAGCATAACATTTTCAGCCATCATTTGGCAAAATTTTAAATAACTGATAACATCCAGAATATTAAGAACATAATTTAAAGAATATTTGCTTACATTGTTGATAAAAGTAATCTGGTTAAAGAAATCAATATTTTAATGTATATACCATTTGACCCAACAATCCTACATTTATGAATGTATACTACTGAAATAAAAGCATTAATACATAATGCAACATTGATTTGTGACATCAACAACTTAAATGTTAGTCATCCAGGTGATGCCTTTTATATTATATAATATGTTATATTTTATAAGTGTCTATATATGTTTGTATTCAAATACATGTAATATGACATTCTGTATGGCTCCTGCATCAATTCCTTTCCCAAGCAGCTCTAGTCTACTTACACTGTCTCCATCTCCAAAGAAGGGAGAGTCAGGAGCAGATCCACCTTTCCACGTTTAGAGCTTATAGAATTTTGGAGGCTCCAGTTACAGAAAAAAAACAAAACAAAAATTCCAAATACAAATTTAGATATTGATATTACTTTGTCAACAAATATGCATAGGAGTTTTGTCACTGGAACACTTGTTCCTTTAGGCCATTTTGCTGAGTGTGGTTTCATCTAGAACTGCCAGGCTTCATCTGGAAAAGATACATGAATACACTTAAGACTCAGTCCAATGCATCAGGATGCATGAGACATGCAACTTTATACACTGTTGTCATACAAGTTTGTGCCTTAGGAACAAGAATTCTGGTAGAGTCTACTTCACATGATTCCTGTCAAAGAAAGACCTGCAGAAATAAAAGATACTTTATACAGATAAAATTGCTGACGAGTGGGTTTCCGTTTTTCCTAGGCATATCTGAGCACTAAACCCTCCACCTCTAATTGTATACATCTGATGATCAGAAGACATTTTTCTAGACTAACTTCTAGCCCCATATATTTCAAACCTTATTTCTCCTCTAAACATCCCATTCCCAGACACAGCAGGGAATGCATCACATATCACAGATCGTGATGCAACTTCTGGTCCCACAGTTTCTGATGATCCAGGTGAATTGGCCCAAAAGGTCCTGGGAGTACTCCTGGAAGTTGCACCAAACCAGAAAACTTACTGATAACTGTTGCACGTGGAGAAGAATGAAAACCACCAAAATAATCCCACTAAACTCAAATCTATAGCCCACTAAATTTCTCAATAGATCCCCAAAATGCTTTGGCCATTCTACTTCCACCCATCATAAGGGGAGGCAGACCTGAAGGGAAGTTTAGTGGAACTGGACAGCAGCTCTCTTTGTGATTAAAATAGAATACTTTTGCAAATGAAGAAAGCACATACAATTATATACCACATTGCTAGGACTCCTCCCAGGATCTTGGAAACAAGTGAGGGTCTTAGAGACTGAGCTTAGTAAGCTTCACAGTGAATCCGACCCTGGGGAGAAGATAATATATTTTCACATTGTCAAATTTGTCCATTCATAAATCTGCTTATTATCCACTCTTTATCCTTAGATTCATGTCCCATTATTAACAGCTCAAATGCCCAATTACCGACTAGCAATTGGTTGATATATCAACTAAGAGTTTCATACTCCCTGAAAGGAAGCCAAAGTCTTTAGAGTTTGATTTCGTTTTTATTCCACACAGTATTTCTAAGAGGCAAGAGATAATTCAAACAAAAACAAGGATCCAGACCTAGAAGGAGATAAGGGCAGGGTCTCCTGGTTTGAGGCTTGTTGGAAGGAGGGAGGACAGTGTCCCCAAGGGGGTCAGCTGAGTGGGGACAAGGACAAAGGGACGGGTGATGGCAACAGGTCGCAGTGGGCAGGAAAGGATAAAAGCAGCCACGTAAGGTGGTTTAGGCAGAGTTGGAGGTTCCGGAGGGAGATAAGCAGTTTCAGGTTTGCAGTTGTCTGCTCACCCTGTGAGATCAGAATGCAGAAACAGTAGTGAGCAGGTGTGTGCATCCCCCAGGGTAGGGCAGTCCCCAGCCCACCCCGTCTCACACCCTGGGCACACCACTTCTGGGTCCAGGCAACCAGAGTGTCCCTGGCACAAAAAGCTGAGTGGTTTGTAATTGGGGTCCCCCAACCTGTCTTTAGTCACTCTGGGTCACCTCTCCCACCTGGGGGCTCCTGAGGCAGAAAGAGGACCTGCAGAAAGACCAGCAATGGCAGTACGCCAGTACCCAGGCCATCCCATCTGGGGACATAGTGGACATACCTGTGTTTGAGGCAGAGGCACCTAGCAGTTATCTCAAGAACTGGAGAGGAGATCATCTAAGACTGGTTCAGAGTCTTCCAAGAGCCCCAGAAGACCCTCAAAGCCCATTTAACCACATTATCCCCAGGTTCTGAAAATAGGAAACTCAGGGGATTGGCTTTTTATTAGAGAACATCAGAGCTGCCATACTGTATATGAGTCAGAGGTGGACATCATGTCTAAGATTGTGGAAGCAGCACAGAGGTCACATGCAGCCAACAGAGCATGACAAGGGACAGAGATGGCTGGTACCATATAACTGAGGCCAAGAAGACAGTAAACTTTGAGGCCCATCAGGAGGAACCAGAGCATGGGGACCAAGCTATTTCCAGCTCAGCTTTTTTAGTTTGAAATAAATCAAGCCATACAGCCTCAGAATGAAACGCTCGTTTTTTAAATGTACATATTCCATAGCACAGTGGTAATCTCACAGAGGGTTCTGTGATATCACCTGTGTTGCAACCTGACACGCTTCTCCAGGAAAGCAGAGACCCACCTCACACCCATGGTCCACAGAGCTGCCTCAACCACTGTTGGCCTTTGTTTCCCCTAGGCCATGACTGAAAGTCATCTTGTGGGCTAGGAGGCATCACCACTTCCTTCTTCAATTCCTCTTCTTCCCTCTGAATGTGCCCAAACATAAAATTAAATCCAGTCCAACAATTAAGTAAAAGTAGGATTCATGTCCTCTCTGGATATTCAGGGATGGGAGGAGGGGGCATGACAGCATTTGTTGGCAATCAGAAAGGCCACCGTCTAGATGCAGCAATTTCACTTTTAGGTATATACCCTGGAGGATAAAGTATAGTTTTAGGAATATATAATACTGATTCTCACACATGCTCTTTAGGAGACAACTGTAAGAATGTTTGTAGCCAAATAACTTATAAGAGCAAAACACTGGAAATAACATCAACTGTCCATCAACTGTAAAATTGATGAATTATAACATATAGTGGGGTACCATACAATAATGGCAGCTACACTGGCATGGATGAATCTCACTGTGGAGTACTAAAAGCAAGTCATGTAAGAACACGTGTTATAGAATAGTTCAAAAGCAAGACCAAATTATTTACAGTATATACTTGCCAAAATTAAAGGAACACAATTATCTCTAGAAAGGAGGGAGATGTCCTCAGAATTGTGTACACAAATGTTTTAATAGTGTTGGGAATTGTTCTCCCTCATAGACAAGGTGGCAGGTATTCAAATATTTTTAAGTATTGTCACGTTTTGACAATTCTGAAATCAGGGGGATCTTAAGAGATGTAGTTGTCATTTCATAGAAATCTTAACCAGTTTCTTCTAGCAATACCTTACTTTTTCTGTATTTAAAGTATGTCAAAATTAGAAGTCTGAGAAAAATTTGTAATAAATACAAAATAAAAATTCAGAAGGACAAGAAAAGATGCGTCCATAGGTCATGGTGTTAGATTTTCATTTCCATGGAAACATCTGCATTTATTCCACTGAACATGACACATCTCACATCAAAAGGGGTCACCAAAAGTGTTTCCCTAGTTGTTTATAGCCTTGGATAGAGGCTTGGGGGCAATCTTCAAAGACATTTTTGAGTATTCTTTTGGCATAAGTAGATAAATAAGCAGTTGAAGTATTGCTCTTTGTTCTGTCAGACTTCCTAAAAATCTAAGCTTAATAAAAGAATTCTGAACATAGTGATCAAGTATTCACTAGAAAAATGCAAACCTGGTGACATCCAGCTGAAGGTCAGTTTTTTCAGAGCTTCACACACTGCCTATGCGGTATGAGTGAATTTCTGTGTTCCTAAGAACCTTCATTTCCCTGGCCACTATCCCCTATTACCATAAAGTTCTCCAATAAAATGTGAATAAAACTATTTCATCCAAGGATTCTTCTGCACACCAGGGTTAAAGAAAAAGAAAAAACAGAAGGACTTGTTTTCTTTAGCTCCAATGTGTTACTTAATGTCAACAAGATAAGCTAAAATCCCATTCCATTTAATACCAATTCAAGTATAAAGACTCATTTCCTGGTATATTTAGGTCTGGTTTTCATTTATGGGAAAGATTCCTGGAGGAGTGGAAAGTAATTCTTTATACATTATAGTAAAAAAAAAAAAAAAGCATAAAGAGAGGTATAGATTTGGTGAAGAGGGATACAACTGGGAAAGTACAAATGGGAGAATTAGTTTTGCTTTTTATAAAAGAATTGTTGATTTTCATTCAGAAATAATCGGGACATAAATCTGATACTTTCATTCACATGACCCACATCCCTGCACTCCCTAAATACAGTTATAGCAAGTAAGTATAAAGATGAGCTGCCGGGCTTCCCTGGTGGCGCAGTGGTTGAGAGTCCGCCTACCGATGCAGGGGACACGGGTTCGTGCCTCAGTCTGGAAAGATCCCACATGCCGCGAAGTGGCTGGGCCCGTGAGCCATGGCCGCTGAGCCTGCGCGTCCGGAGCCTGTGCTCCGCAACGGGAGAGGCCACAACAGTGAGAGGCCCGCGTACCGCAAAAGAAAAAAAAAAAGAAAGAAAAAAAGGTGAGCTGCCAAATTTCAAAACTAACCTGTTTTCAAAGTCATTGGGGGGATAATTGTGGAAAAAAGTGTTAGGTTCTGTTTATAAGAAGTAGAGTGCTTACCTGCAGCAAGCAGTAACATCACATGGAAATAATACAGAAAGGCCAGTCACATAGCCAGCCTTATGTTAGCATTGAAAAGTCTGACCACCTGATCTTTTTTCTTTTTTTTTTTCATTGAAGTAAAGTTAATTTACAATGTTGTGCTAGTTTCTGGTGTAGAGCAAAGTGATTCAGTTATACATGTGTATGTCTATATTCTTTTTCAGATTTTTTTCCATTAAAGTTTATTATAAGATATTGAATATAGCTCCCTGTGCTATTCAGTAAATCCTTGTTGTTTATCTATTTTATATATGGTAATTTGTATCTGCTAATCCTAAACTCCCGATTTATCCCTCCCCCTCCTTTCTCCTTTGGTAACCATAGGTTTGTTTTCTCTGTCTGTGAATCTGTTTCTGTTCTGTATATAAGTTCATTCGTGTCACATTTTAGATTCCACGTATGAGTGATATTGTATGATATTTGTCTTTCTCAGTCTGACTTACTTCACTTAGTATGATAATCTCTAGGTCCATTTATGTTGCTGCAGATCTGACCACCAGATTTTATACAAAGAACCAGACCCCATTGTAGGAAGTGAACAGTTACTCAGAATCTAACACAGCTGCAGCAAAAGGGTTATCCTACCAGAAAGAAGAAAGTATTTATTGATCCTTTTTACCATAGATCATAGCAGTGAATAAGACTGAACTGCTCTCTCCGTCTCTGTTCTTCCAGCTCCTGCGACTATGCACTTCCTTCCTCTCTCTCTTAGCTGGCTTGCCCTCCTTCACAGTTTCTACTAGGACCTCTCATCTGATTTTGTGCTGTCTCCTTTTCAGATATCAAGCTCAGAGACTTCCAAGCAGTGGTGGAGGGAGCTGGGAATATAAATGGATTCCAGGACTCTTCTCTTTGGGTCTTCAGGTAGTACTAATCAGTACATCTGTATGAGGTCTGTGGAAGGAAGAACCTCTGTGACTCACCCAAGGTGAGATGCTATATGCTCTCACCACCTAGGGTAGAAAACTTCATAGTACATGATGCAGTAGGTAGGAGAGTCAGAAGCAATTGTCCCAATACTTAAAAAAAAAACATAAAATAAAAGCTGCATGGCTTCATCTAAAAAAAATGTAAATGCAAGACTTAAAAGGATCAAACTGTTTCCAAGGAACTTCATTTTGTCCCAGAAAGCTCAAAGGTATTCATGGGCTACAAAACTATGTAGCATATAACAAGGTAAAATTTACATTCAATGAAAGGCACATTCTGACATTTAATATAAAAATGACAAGGCATACAAAGAAGCCACACAATATGATTCTTCAATTGATCTAGAAATAAAACAGATGATGAAATTAACAGGAAAGGACCTTAAAACAATTATAACTGTATCCCATGCATTCAAAGAAACAGAGGAATGATTGACCATGTTAAATAGGGAAATAGATGATCTAATAATGACCCATATCAAACTTGTGAAGATGAAAAATATGCCTGAGATAAAAATTACAGTGGATGGATTAACAGCATATTAAGAAAAGATCAGTGAACCTGAAAACACAGCAATAAAAACAATTCAAAATGAAACACAGAGAGAAAAAATAAATAAACAAAGCTCCAGAGATGTGGACCACTTCAAATTAAGGGAAACAAATGATGTGAGCCCTATGATTACCTCAGCTGACTGAGGTATTTGAAGAAATAATGACTGATGATTTTTTTTTTGTAATTTGATGAAAATTATAAACTCACATATCCAAGAATCTAAAGCATGAATAAAACTACAAGGGACATCGAAATCAAAACACTTAAAATTACGACAAAGAGAAACATCTTAAAAGCAGCCAGAGGAAAGAAAGACACCGTTACCTACAATGAACAAAGGATAATCACAGACTTTTCAGAAACTATGCAAGCCAGCAGATGTGGAGAAATATTTTTAAAGTACTGAATTCTGAAAATAACATTAAAAGAAAGCAACACTTATAGAGATGGAGAAAAGATTAATGTTTCACTGGGGCTAAGGACAGGACAGATCAGAGGCATGTGTGTGGCTATAAAGGGATAACAAGAGGGGTATTTGAGGTTACAGGGGATACATGTGATAAAACTGCATTGAATAATACACTCACACAGGTGCATGCAAAACTAGTGAAAACATTAATAAGGTATATGGATTGTATCAATGCCAAGTTCCTGATTTTAATATTGTACTATAGTTATGTACAATGTTGTCTTTAAGTGAACCTGGGTGAAGGGTATATGGAACCGCTTTGTACTATTCTTTGCAACTTTCTGCAGTTTGTAGTTATTTCAAAATAAAAATGTTTTTAAAAATAAGAGAATATACAAAAACTAAAAGAATTCAAAATCAACAGAAATACACTATCAAGCAAAGAAAATCATTTAACAGAAAGAAAACCATACTAGATGGAAATCTAGATCTGCACAAAGGAATGACGAGCCCCAGAAATAGAATATGTGTCCATTTTAGATGTATTTCTTATATTTGCATATCTTTAAATAACTGACTGCCTAAAGGAAAAATAATAACAATCTATTGTGAGATATGTGACATGAGTTGCATATCAAATGTACATTTAAAAATCCCAAAGACTAGAAAGGAGGAAATGGGAATGTATTGTTTTAAGCTCTATACCACACATGACATAATATAATATTACTTAAAGACAGCTTGTGTTAAATTAAAGAAGTATACTGTAATAGATAAAAATCAATTTTTTAAAAAAGGTTAGTAAAAATATGCCAAAAAGGAAAATAAAAAATGCTTAGCTCAAAATAAGGCAAAAGTAAAGGAAATAAGGAAAAAAGAACAGATGGGAGAAATAGAAGAATGTTAGATTTTAAACCCCAAAATAGTAACATTAATATTAAATGTACATGGGCAAAAACGTCTACAGCTATATCAAAGTTCTAACCCCCGGCAGTGCAGAAGGTGAACTTATCTGGAAATATGATCACTGCCAATGTAATTAGTAGTCAAGATGAGGTCATACTGAAGTAGATTGAGCCCTTAATCCAACATGACTAATATCCTTATAAGAAGGAGGAAGATGAAGTGAAGATGCAGACACACAAGTAGAAAGTCATGTAAAGACAGTGGCAGAGACTGCAGTTATGCAGGCACAAGCTAAGGAATACCTGGGGTTACCAGAAGCTGGAGGAGGCAAAGAAGGATCCTCCTGCAGAGACAGAAGATGGATCACGGCCCTGATAATATCTTGATTTCGGACTTCTACTCTCCAGACTGTGAGAGAATAAATTTCTGTGGTTGTAAGCCACCAAGATTGTGCCACATTGTTATGGCATCCCTAGAAAACTAATACAGCAACTCAATTATAAAACATAGAATGCTAAATTGATTAAAAAAAAAAAAAGCAAGTTCCAACTACATGTTACCTACAAAAGACCCACTTTAAATATAAAAATGCAAAAAGTTAAACATAGAATTAACATACGACCCAGCAATTCCATTTCTAGCTATATACCCAGAAGTATTCAAAGCAGGGACTCAAATAGATACTTGTACACCAGTGTTCATAGCAGCATTATTCACAATAGTAAACAGGTGGAAACAATCCAAGTGTCCGTTAACAGATAAATGGACACAAAAAAATTATGCCAGTAAAAGGTTTGAATGGACTCTTCACCAAAGAAAATACAAGATGACAAATAAGCATATGAAAGTATGCTCAGCCTTACTTGTCATTAGGAAAATGTAGATTCAACCATGGTGAGGTACCGCTACAAAGCTATTAAAATGGCTAAAATAAATTTTTAAATGACAATATCAAGCGCTCGTGGAAATGCAGAGCAGCTGGAACTCTCGTGTAGTGCTGATGGGAATGTAAAATGGCACTGTTGCTTTAGAAAACACTTGGCATTTCTTTAAAAATTAAACGTACACACCAGGAAAGGCTCTCTTCCATGTCTCTCTCCTAGCTTCTGCTGGTCCCTTGGCTTGTGGCAGCATAATTTAAATCCTCACGTTGTGTTCTCACTTTGTGTGAACCTCTATGCCAAAATTTCCGCTATTTATAAAGATATAAGTCATACTAGATTAGGTGCCCATACTACTTCAATATGACCTCATCTTAATAATTACATCTAGAGGGCTTCCCTGGTGGCGCAGTGGTTGAGAGTCTGCCTGCCGATGCAGGGGACACGGGTTCATGCCCCGGTCCGGGAAGATCCCGCATGCCGCGGAGCGGCTGGGCCCGTGAGCCATGGCCGCGGAGCCTGTGCTCCGCAACGGGAGAGGCCACAACAGTGAGAGGCCCGCGTAACGCAAAAAAAAAAAAAAAAAAAATGACATCTATAACAACCCTATTTCCAAATAAGGTCACATTCTGAGCTACTTAGGACTTTGGTAGGAAGAAACAATTCAATCCATAACAGTACCTATTAGAATAGCCAAAATCCTCTGTTCTCCTAGACATCTTGTTTTTTTAAATTAATAAAGAGTAAAAGGACTTTTCTGACATTTTTGCTTAGAGGACTGGATTAAGAAGTATGCCATTTACATTTGGTACATTTAATTAAATGTTTGGCATGAGTTTATAAGGAACTTTTATTTATTTTAGTCAGTCCAGATTGCAATAGATGATTAAAAATTCCAGTAGTGATAACTGTTGACATGATGATTTTTAAAAGTATATCTAATCGTATAAAGCCTCTCTGTTACCAAATTTTCAACTCTTCTTTGATATATCTTTTTAGTTGATGAATGTTTAAATCTCATCATCTCTTAGTAGCTTCCCAATTTTGGAGTTTATGACTCAGATAATTCTGTTTAATCAGTGGGTGAGACTAATAAACACAAGCTCATTCTCACTAAAAAATAAAGACCAACATTAAAAACAACTGACTACGCCAAGTGCTGGAGAGTGTGGGGAATGATTGGAATTCTCATACACTGTTGCTGGGAATGTAAATTGTACAACAACTTGGGAAAACAGATAGGAAGTTTCTTTAAAAGTTACACATGTTTCTACCATATGACCTAGCTATTCCTTCACTAGGTATTTACTCAAAACACATGACAACATGTGCCCATGCAAAGATGTACAAAAAATATTCACTATAGCTTTAGTCATACTAGTAAAACTAGAAACAATTCATGTCCAACAACGGCTAAATGGATAAAACACTGTGGTATATCCATACAATGGAATACTACTCAGCTATAGAAGGAAATTCCTACTGATACATGACAACTTGAACGGGTATCAAAATAGTCATGCTGAGTAAAAGAAGCGATACAAAAAGTAGTGCAGACTATGTTATCTCATTTGTGTACAATTCTAAAAAATGCCAACTAGTCTACGGGGGGACAACCCAAATCAGTGGCTGACTGAGGACAGGAGGAAGAGGGACGGAAGAAGGATTACAAAAGGAGGCAAGGAAACTTTTGAAGGTGATGAACATTGTTCATTATCTGGATTGTGGTGATAATTTTGTATGTATGCATCTATGTAAAACTTTATCAAAATGAACACTTTAAAGAAGTTCAGTCTATTTCATGTCACCTATACCTCAATAAAGCTATAAAAGAAAATCCTCTGACTCACTTGAAACAGCATTATATTTTTCATATATCTACAAAGTACCTAGCACAAAGCCAGATACACAGAAAGTACTCACTGTAAACTTGATGACTGAAAAGAATCCTAATTAAATACTATGAGGAAATATTTTAACTACCCTCAAAAATCATGCATTTATTAAGCATTTACTAGTCTGTACAGATACATAGTATAAAGGAAAGTATAAGACAATATAACTTCAGTTTCCAAAAGCACCACTTACACAAAAATTACCTGATAAATATAATTGATTTGTATCTGTTTATTAAAATAGTTTCTCTAAAGAGTCCTACTAGGTGACATTGCTAATATAATTTGATTTATTTAACATTTTAAAAATACATCTCTATAATCCATAACCTGCATTATATGCTTAGTTGCTTTATTGTTATTATCACTGTTATTACTATTCTTTTAAACTAGATGCTCTTTTTCCCTGAGGAAATCAAAATTTATATAGCTCCTTCTCTGTCAAATGAACATTTAACAAGTCCGTTTCTAAAAATTTTACTTCTTACAGTTTAGCCTTATTCCACTAACCCAAAATGAATACTTTCTTCTCTTCCCCCCCCACTTATCCCCAGCCCCCATTCCAGTATTTCTTTAACATATACATTAGCAACAGAGTATCAATTTCAATTGGTCATCTTAAAATCCTTCTGAAGTTTCAGTGAAACCTCATCCTTTATTTTATTCGAATAGCCTATCATTTTTAAAAAATTAAAGCCACACTTCCTTCCCTGAGCATCTATTAATAAGCCAAAAGATTTTATAAATCAGCTAGTGTCCATATACTAGCTGTCATCTTATTACAGTTATACTTATTCAAGCCTAGTTTCTTTATTAAAAAATAATTTTAGTAAGTTGTACCTTGGGTCCTCCCATTTGATTTCTATGGTAGATTTTACGATAGCAATCTTACCAAATCTCAATTTACAAAATCTCTGGAATGTGATGTAGTATAATAAAACTTTGACTTGAGATATTAACTAGGTGATAAATGTGCTACATAAGATTCATTTGTAATGTGTAAACTGCTAGTTCTAACTTAATGCCCTGTAATTAGAGGGAAGAATAATACTCATGCTTATGTCTTGAAGAAAAGAAAAAGGCAAAAGAACCAAGAAATTTGCCTTTTCATTATTCCAGAAGCCTGAGTAGGAAGACCGAGAGATGATGATCTAAGTAGAAATCAACACCAAACTGTCACTCCCACTGGGGTATAGGAAGAGCCCCTATTCCTCTGTCAGGACCCACAATCCTAGGAAAATATAAAAGATCCCAACAACTCTTACATCAGATAGGGATCTGACACAAAATACTTGTAAATTTTCCATCTGTAACTGCCCCTTTCCTTGTCAGCTCTTGCCCAGTACCCCTTTGCTGCCACTTTTTAAAGGATGTTTGTTTATTGTGACACTGACCTAAGCTCTTTTAAATACTGGCGGCAGCAGCAGCTTTCTTTAAAAGAGAAACGCCAAAGAGAATGTTACTTTCTTAAAGAAAAGTGAAATGATGCAAATTTTGTGTGCAATCCTTCCATTTTTTTCCTACAATGCAGAAGCTGTCTTGCAGAGGAGATTTACATTGTCAAACTTTTGATGACCCACTCACCAGGAACAATTTACACCCTGCGGCGAGCCGCTTCTGACCAGCAGAATGACGAGTCACCACACGCTAGATTCTTCTCGTATCACACTTTATTGGAGTACAGCTTGGTTTCAGACAGATGGAAGGAAGACCCCGAGCCTTGTTTACACTGGCTTTTATAATGCACTATAACCTGTGGCAACCTGTGGTTGGCTGGTTAACTCAACAAGATATGTGCTGTTCACAATTTATTGGTTGCAATTCTGATCCTTCATTAGCATATTGGCTCGTCGTGGCGCATGTGTGGCACATAGCCTTTGGGCTACTCCCTGATAACTGTTATCTGCGACATGGCAGAACACCGGCTTCCCGTTATCTGCGACAGGCAGAACAACGGCTTCCCACATCTCCCCCTTTTTGTTTTCTTAGACCCAGGAGCTGAACTCGAACAATGCCCGCACAAGCGCGCACCCCATGGGATGCTCGCTGAGCAAGAGTTGGTTCGAGAAGCTGGCTCATCACCCTCCCCGTCGTGCAATGTCCACACAGACCGCGGAGTGCAGGGGCTGATGTGCCTCGTGATTCCCATCAAAAGTGCAATGGTCATAAACCTTTTTGTGCAAGGGCAATCACTACGGGTCGTTCAAGATGGAGAGCCAGGCGCCAGGGGAGTCGCCTTTACTAAGGGCCACCAATGCCTGCGTGAACAACATCTTATCTCGCTTTGTCCGAGTTCGCAAACGACATATCAACCACAGGCACACCACAAGTCCTGCCATGCAACACACTGCAAACATCCCTACACCGACCCACTCCTTAAAGAAGGCAAAGGTAGAGGACAGCCAGGTAGTAAAGTCCCCAAGCGTAACGGGGTATAGCCTAGTAGCATTTAAAGTCTTAATCTGTATCTTCTGGTTTAACAGCATCAATTCAGCCTCTCGGGACCAATTGCCTCTCAGGAAATTGCCAATCTCCCTGCTCCGGTTCAGGGCATCTGAAACAGGAAGAGGCGTGATACAGAAATGTTCCAGCTTTTGTACACATCCTACTTGTAGGATGCTGTAAACATCCTCCACGGTTTCTTCCAGCAAGTCTACTCGCTGATTAAGTGATAAAATCCCATTCATCAGATGGTTATTAAATTTATTTTGATCCTCCAAGATCCGGGAGGTTTTGGAGACTATAGTATTTACCGCCTGTGCAGTTTGTACTTGATTAGCCATGGTCACTCCAGCGGTGACCGCTGCAGCAGCAGATATCGCGACTGCGGTGACTATGGCTGTTATGCCAAAGTCTCGCTTTTCGCGCAGTAAATTCAAAAGAGGAAAGTTATTAGGGTCTGCCTGGACTGGGATGGGCACAAAGGTAGGTACCCTGACCAATAAGGCAGTCTGCGCCACAGAGCCATTCCAACATTGTGATAGCCAGCATACACTGTCGTTACCACAGCCCTGACTATCATTAGTTAATAAAAACATAAATGGCGACTGTACACAAACCGAAGCTGCGGCTCTGGAATAATTATATAACCCAGATGCATAAGAGGTCACATTAAGCTTGTATCGTGTCCCATTGGACATTTTTGCCACTCCACTAACATTAAAAAGGGTGCCATTACTATCTCGTAACATAGCAAAAGGGGAAATGTCTGTACTTGCCCCTACTTGATTTCTCAATAGCCAAGAAAAGAAAGGCCACCCTTCATAGTACCAGACCTTCCCTTTTCTCCCTACATAAGACTTTAAACCTGGGAAAAACTGAAATCCAGAGGTAAGCTGACACGTAGCATAAGTTTGTGCCTGGCAAGGGGTAAAAATTGGAGGCGTATTGACAATGGCAGTGCAGTAAGGAGCAATCCTAGTCCGGTTAGACTCAGTGCAATTTTTTGTATTGTTCAGTAGGGGGATCACGCCCTCATGTTTCAAAAGTAAGGTGGTAACATTCACTGCATCCTGGCTAGAATTCCCTGTACCAGAGCCAGAACGTTGACCCTGTGATATTTTGGTCAAGGCTTCATTTAGCATAGACAGAGGAACCTGATTTCCCGTAAGTGGGTTATTCCAGGCAGTCAAGGTTTTTCGAGCTAAACGAATGCAGCCCACAGAGGCATTCCAACTAAAACAAAAGGTATTATTTAAAACAAAATTTGTAGCATTATATTGCACCCATTCATCGTCTAACGATACAGTGCAGGCTGTATTCATCTCACAACTGGTGGAATAAAATATTGGAAGCACTCTGCTATGGGAATGGACCGGTAGAGGAACTGGCCAGGACCGGCTAATTCCCCAAAACATCTTGTCCTCCGCCTTGAGTAGGGAAAGGCCCGTCAACACCATCCAGCTCAGCATCATCCCTTGAGCGCCCTGCATTGCCCTTGGGATCCTCTTCCACGACTCTTGTCAATCTTGTCGGGACCCAAATTGGATCTTGATCCTGCGGAAAAACACAAAGAGATCCCCTGGACCGCGCAACAACGCGATCCGGGCCGTTCCATCGATTGGTCAATACATCTTTCCACATCACTATACCATGTTCCTTTTGTTCATGTATAGTATGGTGTTCAGCAGAAGTTTCTTTCTCATCATGTAAATTCAAAAAATTAATAGTAAATAAGGCAAGCGACAATTTCTGCTTCGGGGTGCAATTCTCCGCTATTCCCCCTTTTTGTTTTAAAAGCAATTCTTTAAGTGTGCGATTAGTTCGCTCTATTATACCTTGGCCTTGTGGATTGTAAGGCAGGCCTGTAACATGTTCTATTTGCATTTTGTGACAAAAGAGAGCAAAGCTCTTGGAACTATAAGCTGGGCCGTTATCTGTCTTTAGTTTAGCAGGCTTGCCCCAGGCTGCCCAGGCTTCAAGGCAATGAGTAATAACATGTTGAACCCGTTCTCCAGAGAGAGGGGTAGCATGTACCACCCCGGAATAGGTATCCACAGACACATGAACATACTGGAACGTCCCAAAGGAGGGAACATGAGTGACATCCATCTGCCACAGCTCGTTTGGGGACAAACCTCTGGGATTTACACCAGTCTTTTGGGCCGGCAAAAATTGGGCACAAGTGGAACAAGACTTTACAATATGTCTGGCCTCGGCTCTAGTAATGAAAAACTTCTTTCTCAACACTGCAGATGATACATGATATAGCTCATGAAATTCTTGTGCTTGTTGCTTTGGATCCAAGGATAAGAAAACACGTGTTGCCATATCAACTTGTTCATTGGCTTTTGCCATTGGACCAGGCAACAGGGAATGAGCCCGTATATGGGTAACGTAAAAGGGGTGTTGGCGGCGCAATATCTGAAACCTTATCCCGGCCAACAAGGATGCCACTGTGCTGGATGATCGAATATGGGGGGTCACTTCAAGATGTTTCACTGCATTAACCACATACAATGAATCAGAGATCAAATTAAAGGGTTCTTGAAATCGTTGAAAAACTTCCAAAACCACATGACATTCCACCACTTGAGGAGCATCAGGTCGATAGTCTATAAGGACAGGATGCTGACCCTGAACCATATAAGCCCCTTTTCCGGATTTTGATCCGTCCGTATAAATGGTCAGGGCATCATTTAGTGGTCGCTCTACAGTGACCCTTGGAAAAATGACAGGTTGCTGGATAATGAATTTCAAAATTTCACTCTTGGGCAAATGGTTATCAATAGTTCCAGAAAAGGTATAAATAAGTACAGACCACTCAGAGGTGGTAGCAGTTAATATTTCTATTTGATCTTTAGTATAGGGAACTACAAGTTTTTCCGGCAACATTGCAAAGGCGGAAACGCATTGTTTAATACCCAAGAAGGCAACCTCAGCAACCATAGATGGATAGTGAGACAGTGTCTTCATCCCCAGGGACTTGGTATGGATCCAAAGCAAGGGCCCATCTTGCCAAAGAACACCTGTTGGAAATCCTAAGGTTGGAAGAACACACATCCAAATAGGCAAGGTACTGTCATAACGCTGTAATTGTGCTTTCATAAGAGCCTGTTCCACCTTCTGAAGAGCTGTTTGGGCCTCGGGGGTCATCTGACGTGGGGAATTAAGATCAGGATTACCTTCCAATACAGCAAACAAAGGTTGTAATTCAAAGCGAGTCAGACTCAAATACGGTCGAAGCCAATTAATATCCCCAAGCAATTTCTGAAAATCATTCAAAGTTGTTAAATGATTAGTTCTAATTTCAATTTTTTGAGGCACTATTTTGGTCTTATTTATAACAGCTCCTAAAAAGTTAATGGCATCTCCCTTTTGAATTTTTTCAGGGGCCAAATATAAACCTCTAGTCTCCAAATGCATTGACAAATCTCCTAAAACCTGCTCAAGCAGTGTCATGCTAGGGGCTGACAGCAAAACATCATCCATGTAATGAATGATTTTAACATCCGGGAACTTATCCCGTACTGGCTGTAAGGCAGTGTCAACATAAAGCTGGCACATGGTGGGGCTATTGGCCATACCCTGAGGAAGCACGACCCATTGATACCTTTTATCAGGCCTTTCATGATTAATTGAGGGTAATGTAAAGGCAAACCTCTCCTTGTCTTTCTTATTCAATGGGATAGAGAAAAAACAATCTTTTATATCAACAGCTATAACAGGCCACCCTTGCGGGATGGCTGTCAAGGCCGGTAGACCGCGCTGTATGGGTCCCATAACTTGCATTTGTTGATTTATTGCTCTCAAATCATGGAGCAAGCGCCACTTCCCCGACTTCTTTTTAATAACAAAAATAGGAGTATTCCAGGGTGATTGAGAGGGTTCCAAGTGTCCCAATTGTAATTGTTCCTCCACAAGTTGTGACGCTGCTTCCAATTTCTCCTTAGACAACGGCCACTGAGGAATCCACACGGGCATCGTGGTCTTCCATGTAATAGGAATCATAAACTCAGTGACCCCTGAGAAAAACCCAACCCCCTGCGATTGGGGTTTCCCTGAGCTTCTATAGGAGTAGCAATACCTTGTAAATTTTTCCCTATCCCTCTGCCCGGTATAAAACCAGACCTAAGCAGCATTTGCTGTGCAGCCTCGGAATAATCATTAGTAAGTTTCAATTTCATCTGGCTCTGCACATCCCTTCCCCACAGATTAAGCGGCAATCCCTCAACCACAAAGGGTTGAAATTTCCCCTTCTGATTCTCAAAATGCCAAGTCAGTGTTTTAGAGCTAATTTGGGGTGCTTTGGCATACCCTAAACCCTGTAAGGTCTGAGAGGAGGTCTGTAAAGGCCAGGATTTTGGCCAGTAGGTGGCAGTAATAATACTGCGATCAGCTCCGGTATCAACCAGACAGGAAAATACCTTTCCCTCTATAATTAAATCCATCATAGGACGATCATCAAGAGACAATGATAAACAGGCCAGATCAACCCCAGTAGATCCAAATCCGCGATCTCCTCGGTCCTCGGAGCGAGCAGGGTATTTTTCATGAAGAGATGGCAACACCAACAATTGGGCAATTCGATCACCGGGATTTATAATAGCTACTCCTTTTGGGGATTGGCACATGACCTTAATTATTCCAGTATAATCAGAATCAATTACCCCGGGTAAAACTATGAGCCCTTTTAGAGCAGAGGAGGATCGGCCCAACACCAATCCGACCGTCCCTTTAGGTAGTGGTCCTTTCATATCGGTCTCCACAGGCTGTACACCCATAGTCATTGTTAGTACCATTCTGGAGGCGGCACGGAGGTCCAACCCTGCGGATCCTGACGTGGCTCGCCTCGGGGTTTGGGTGGTTGAAAACTCACAATCTCGTGGGCCCCAAAAATGTTCGGGCCCTGAGACCGGGGGCCCTTCATCCCGTTTTTTGAACTGGAGGCATAAGCATTCCCTGAGTCTGCAAACGCTGTAGCGGATGGGATGGGTTGTCCATTAATATCCTTAACGGATCTACATTCATTTGCCCAATGCTTCCCTTTTTTACATCTAGGACAGGTTCCTGGAGTCTTTTGAGGTGGCATATTTGGTTTTTTGCTCATTTCTCTACATTGTCTCTTAATGTGTCCAGGCCTCCCGCACTGGAAACAAACCCCTGATTTTCCAGAGGGCTTTGCATTATTGGTGGCAGCCATTACTGCTGCCGCTAACCCAGCATTAGATAAAGGCCCTCCAATTTCTCTACACATCTTCATCCATGCTTCCAAAGACTTTCCTTTAATAGGCGTTATTGCCCTGCGGCACTCCTTTGTGCTTTGTTCGTAAAGTAACTGTTTTACTAGAGGCAAAGCATCATCTACACTTCCAAAAATCCTGCCCGCAGCTTCCATCATCCTAGCTACAAAATCAGAAAATGGCTCGGTGCTTCCCTGTATAATCTTAGTCAAATTCCCTGTAACTTCTCCTTTATTTGGGAGGGCACGCCATGCTTGCATGCCAATCTGGTTTATTTGGCCATAAACCTCTGTCGGAAACACCGTCTGATTATTTAACCACTGGCCCTGTCCTAGCAGCATCTCGGCATTCCAGGCAGGTTGCCCATTGGCGGCATTCTCTCTCGCCTGGCTGTACGCCAAGTCAGCCACAATTGATTTCCAATCTAAATATTGCCCCATGGACAGGCAAGCACGAGCAATATCATGCCAATCTGTGGGCGTCAATGCATTTCGCGTAAGGCGCTGCAATAACATCAAGGTATAATTAGCAGTAATCCCATATCCCCTGGCAGCCTCTGCAAGATCCTTAAGTATTTTATGATCCACCATCTCATAATGTCTTTGACACGTGGCTGGGTCTTCAAACACCGGAAAAGCTGTGGGTACCTGAGACCAGACTTCTCTGGGTATGAATGTACACTCTGGCGGTTCCCGAACCGCAGCGCCAGGGGAGGCGCTAGCAATAAAAGCGGAAGTCTGAGTACATGTTAAAGCTTTTGATTTAGCAGAAGCACAAAATGGCGGACGAGCACCCGCAGAGGCACAAAATGGCGGACGTCCTCTTTCATATTCGGCAGCTGCTTCTTCCAGATCCGCCTCCTCCTTGGGATTCAACTCATCTTGAGACAAATAAAGAGCTTTAAATTCATCTAAAAGTGGATACAATCCTGGCGTTGCATCCGATTTTTCTATTTGTTTTTCTCTCTTTTTCCTAGGATTCTTAGGCCTATCTACCGTAGTCCCTATATTTTCACTTTCTGACGCACTATCTTGATATATGCTAAGAGCTTTACGGCCCATCTGTACAATATCTTCGCATTTCCCTTCTCTTAAGCACGAATGTATCATTCTCCATAACGGAAACGTGCCTCGAGAGAGTTCCCCCATTTTCTGACGATCAGCTAAGTCCTTCCCCAATTTTTCCCAAGATGGAACAGTCAGGCTTCCAGACACCGCAAACCATGGGGCGGCACCATCAATATCCTGCAATAACTTACTAATAGCTTTGTGCGAAAGCTTAAGTCCTCGGCTGTTCAAAAGAGCTTGAATGGGTTCATGAAATCCAGCAGACGGTTCCATAGATAAACTGTTCCCCATAGTTCACTCTCCTAAACAAACAACTTACCAAAGTGGGAAAGTCTCTGATCTATCCAATGGCCAGGGGAGACACACTCGGTCAGGCCGATGGACCCGCAGCTACACGCAGACAAAAAATGCGAGAACCACAAAAGGACAATAAA
The DNA here is from genome assembly GCF_008692025.1 of Phocoena sinus. Classification (NCBI taxonomy): domain Eukaryota; kingdom Metazoa; phylum Chordata; class Mammalia; order Artiodactyla; family Phocoenidae; genus Phocoena; species Phocoena sinus. The sequence continues at coordinate 23,063,857 of NC_045779.1, forward strand.
AATCTTGAGCGTCATGGGATCAAAACATACCTGGACTACTCACCGACGGTCCACTCCGTGTGTCGAGTTCTGAATCGGTCTCCCACGCGGGGTGCGAAGTTCCCCGGGTTTCGGCACCACTTGCGGCGAGCCGCTTCTGACCAGCAGAATGACGAGTCACCACACGCTAGATTCTTCTCGTATCACACTTTATTGGAGTACAGCTTGGTTTCAGACAGATGGAAGGAAGACACCGAGCCTTGTTTACACTGGCTTTTATAATGCACTATAACCTGTGGCAACCTGTGGTTGGCTGGTTAACTCAACAAGATATGTGCTGTTCACAATTTATTGGTTGCAATTCTGATCCTTCATTAGCATATTGGCTCGTCGTGGCGCATGTGTGGCACATAGCCTTTGGGCTACTCCCTGATAACTGTTATCTGCGACATGGCAGAACACCGGCTTCCCGTTATCTGCGACAGGCAGAACAACGGCTTCCCACAACACCCCACTGAAAAGTCCCTACTCTCTTTCCTTAAGCAAACTTGTAAGTTGAATTACAGTCTTCCCTTTATTTTACTAGCCTGGAAAATCTCCCTTTCCTATTCCTTCAGTTTCTGTGCCATGCTGTGAACATGAGTAATACTCAAAAATAAGAACTAGACTCCAAGTTATATTTTTCCATGTATGGATTATCTTGAAATGAGTCATTCACCAATGTAATACAGAGTATTTGATAACTTGGTATAATTGAAAAATATCAAGATGCTCTCTAGACAACTGGATGGAGTCTGTCATTTATTGCTTGCTAAAACCAGTGAATACAGTTCGCTCAACTAAGTTCTAATGGTGAGAGTTTCAGCAAAAGCAGTCCACACAAAGGAGAAACTATACTTCTAAAAAGCTGGGGCTCTGTGCTTTTATTTCACTATTTATAAATGGACACTAGAACCCCCCAGACTATTTTCCATAGGTACCGGAAAGAATGACTCGTTATAAATTAGGGAGTTGGGGAGATAAGCAGCTGGAAACACTAATATGCATTCAAGAACCAAATTCTCTAAGAGCTCTTCCCTAAGGATCAGTCCATTTCAAAATGGAACTAGGACTTTTCCACTGGCTTATTGAATTGAATGTCCTACACATTTTAAAGGAGAGGAAGCATTCAAAAAATCATCTTAAAACAAAGTTGAAAGACAAGAGACTAATGAAAAGCAAATTCACAATATATGTGATTGAGAAAGGCTAAATATCCATAATACATAAAGAGTACAGACACATTAAGCAAAAGATAAACACTCCTATATTAAAATAGGTAATGTATATGGACAATCAACCTCAAAAGAAAAAACAATGATACTAAAAAGAAATTTAATCACAACAATAAAGAATTAAAATTGAAATGATAATAATAATGTGCTTTTCTCACTTATCGAAGTGGAAAATATTTTCCAATGATATTAATAATACCCAATTTTGTAAGGGTTTAGGAAGCAAAGCATTCTCATATGTTGCTGGTCACAATTAAATTGCTCTTCTTAGAAGACAATATATATTTATATGACATATATATATCAGTTTATATATATATATGTAAAGATATATATTTTAAAAGGTATATGTGTTACATACATATTTAAAGACATGCATATATTTATAGCATGCAGATAAATGTACGTTATATATTATTTATTATTTACATATGTATTTTAAAGAATAAACATTAAAACCATATTTATTTATTGTGTATACATAATATTTTTATTATATATATGAGTTTGCATATTACCTGGTTATTTTTAAAGGCATATTTCTATTCTGCTACTATTTCCTAACAAACTAATTGAAGATATGTTAATTCGAGATTTTGGCTCTCCTAAAGTGGAGGACTTTCATGGCACGTACACTTCTTTGGGATTCTTCTCAGAATCTCTGATGCCATGTATGCTAATGGAGAATGACTAATGGAGCCTGAAGTGCGGACAGCATTCTTCAACAAATCAATAAAACCAGACGCATTGTCAAACATTACAAACACTCCCTCTATAGGCAGAGTAGATGACATTCTCTTTTTTAATTCATTCTCAATTGAATTTTTTCTTAGCAAAGTAATTTTAACCATTTTAAAGTCAACTTTGCAATTTCCAAAAAATAAACCCACAAAATGATATCAGCACATGCATATGTGAAAATCCAAAAATGAGGTCACTAAGACATCTGTAGTTTCACCCAACTGCGTGTTGAAAGAAAATGTCATCACCTTCATTAGCCATTTCAGATTATTAGAATAATGTCAGCAATTCTGAAGTATATGACATCATTTAAAGAGACTAATTCTGTTCTCATTCTGCTCCAAATTACAAATAAACTCCACCATTTCCAAGACAAATGGATTCACCGAAGTCATCCACTATGTAAGGCTTTTTTACTTATTATAAAAAGCAATTTTGTAGGATGGATCAAGAAGACTGTGGATTGGAGAAAACTTTAGTCTTGGTAAAATTCCAGGCTTTAAATTGAGGCCTCTTCAAAACACATTTTATATCTGTGTTTTCGACTGACCAGTATAAAGGCCTCATTGGTTCCAAAGGCTTTATGTTTCCCTTGCATGAGTCTTTCCATAAAAGAAGTACTTTAGCTTTTGTGTCTCATCATAGGCAGTGATAAAAGTAAAACCAATGAATTCATCAGCTAAATTATACATTCTTTGCTTTGACACTTTCAGCATCACCTTAAGCCCCATACAAATACAGATATGTCTCTATAATGTAATCTCCAAATTACAAATTATGCTTTTTAGAATAGTATCAATGAGAAACAATCATAGACATCATAACTTAGCAAACTTGATGACTAATGGTTCTTGATCATGTACTGAAGAATTCAAAAACATATTTGTTTAGAGTTAAATTATAACTTCAGTAAGATAATATATCATTAAAAACAATTTAACAAAGAAAATATTATTCCAGAAGAGAATTAAAAATATTTTCACCTAGCTTATTGTGTGAACTTATCCTGGGACCCAATAGGAGTCAATAAAGCCTGTAGACTGAGGTCTAAACTCCTCATCATTTTACAATGACCCAAATTATCAAACATTTTATTGAACACCTACTATGTACCTGTGGTTACAAAATTGAATGAGATACACCCTTTACCCTTTAAAACTTTATAGTCCAGTAGGAGATATAAGTATCTAAAGAGATAATTTTAATATAATATTGTAACCACTAGGATAAAAGTAAATAAAAATAACTTAGAAGAGAAATATTTATCCCGCAAGGAAAATATCCTTGAAGAGATGATGCCTCACCTAAGTCTAAAAAATGAAAAAACTCATCCAGGAGGAAAAAAATGTGAGGAAGGCATTCCAGCTAGAGAAAACATAAAGAGCATAAGCACAGAGGTAGGAAATAGCACACTATATTCAAGAAATAATTAGGACCTCAAAGAAAAGTAGGGAGAATGTTACAGATGCGAAGTATTTGAAATCTAAAATCTGTAGAGCTTGAAAATTGATTGGATACAGGCATGAAGAGAGAGGAAAGAGTCTAAAAGTCTAAGACAGGATTCTGTCTTAACTAAGCCTAATGCCATTAAGTGAGATTAGAATCAACCACACTTGCTTTATCTCCCATTGACAACCCCCCAATGCATCTGTGCATGCACAAACACACACACACACACACACACACACACACACACACACACACACAAAGAGAAAACCTAATCTTTAGTGAAATGTAGATTTGTAGACAGAGTATGCTCACCTTGGCATACCAGAACTACTACTTTCCATCTATCCGAGTGGTACCCATTTTTCAGGGCCCAGCTTATGTCTTGACTTTTTCATTGAAGGCTTTCCTGACCATCACCACTTCTAAGACTTCTTTGATCTCTCCTTACCCTGACCAAACCAATTACCTGATGGCTAAATCCACACATTTCACAGGTTAGTCACAGATTACTCTTTCATAATCTTTTGCCAATATTTTGTGTTTTAGAATATAAAAGCTTTATTATTATGTTTGATTTGGTTCTTTAAAGTTACTTTTTATGAATTAAATTCTTCAAATATGAAGCATATAAAGAAAAAATGAAAAATTACCCAAAATACGATCACCATACACAATCATTATTTTAGAGTTTACTATGTGTATTTTCATACATATTGCAAGGCATATATAATGTTACATAAACAGGAAAAAACTCTAAAACCCTTACAAGCTGCATCCTTCCACGACATAGCATATCAGGTATATACAATTTTACAATGCACCATAATTTATGCATTTATATTGCTGTTTTTCTGTAGTGTCTCAGGTTTTGGTAACTGACACTTAATAGCTTTTATTCTCTAATATATGCATTTACGGCCTCACATTTTCCTTTAAGTACCACTTTAGCAGCATCACAAATTTTGAAACGTTGTGTTTTCTTTTATCAGTCCAAAATATTTTGCAAAATCCATTGTGATTTCTTCTTTGACCTATCGTTTATTTAGAAGTGTATTGATTAAATTCCAAATAAAGGAGATTTTCTAAATTATCTTTTGTTATGTATTTCTAGTTAATTCCACTGAGGTACAATAACATGTTCTGTATAAGTAAAAATTTTTGAAATTTGTTATAACTTGCTTTGTGGACAGCATGTAAATTTTTGGTTAATTGTTTCATATGTACTTGAAGAGAATATGTATATGTCAGTTGGTGAATGCAATGTTCAATTAGCATTTAAGGTTATTAAACCTGAGCTTTAGTCACCCTGGGTGCTCTTCTATCAAGGTTTTCACTTACTTCTAAGGAAGACTCCTTCTGATTCTCAACCCAAAACCTGGTGTGTTCACCAAATCTTCCTTCACAGGCCCTGAGCTCCAATTTTTGCCCCTCACTGAAGGGGAGAATGGCCCAAATACATACCCACTCTTCTAGGTTTCTTTCTTCTCCTAGTTTTTGGCCCTATAATTTTTCATTACCTTCGTAGGTCTTCCATGACTTCAAATATGTAAGATTTGTATATTTTTCTCCAACTTTTCTAGCTGTTCTCAGGGGAAATGTTGGTGAAAAATATCTGGTCTATCATTACAGCAAATGGAAACAATAATTTTTAGCCAATCTCTTAATAATAACAGCCTACATTTTTGAGTGCTTACAAAGTCCCAGACTCTGTTTTAAGAGCCTTAATTGTATTATACTATTTACAACTCTCGCAAAATATACTTTTGATATCTCCATTTTGTAAATGGTAAAACTGATACCAAGAGAGCTTAAATAATTTGTCTAATGTCACTCAGAAGTCATGGAGCCAGAATTCAAATTCATGCAATTTGACTAAAATGTTGACAGTGTTAACAACTCTTCACTACCTCTTGTTGGGTTTTTTTCCCAATTGTAAATAATACTGCCACAAGCCTTTTCTGTATATATATTTTATATACAATTATATGTATATTATATATAAAAATATAATTATTCATTTTAAGAACTTATTAAGAAAATATTCCCACAAGTGAACTCGCTGAGTCAGAAGCATACATATTTGAAATATTGATACATATTAACATATTAACATACTGCCTTTCATTAGTTTAAATGAATTTGTCACACTCTAAATATCCATTAATATCTTAAATATTTGTTCAGAGTTTCCAATCTAAGAAGTTAAAAATAACATTCTACTGTTTCTATTTGCTTCTTTGCTTACTTGTTAGGTTGAACATCTTTATATATACTTATATGCCATTTATATTTTTTTTCTTTTCTACCTTACCTAATCATATGATTTTATTTCTAACAGTATACTCATCTTTTTCTTTTATTTATGAACTTTGCTGTTTGTTAAAAATATTAAATTTTTGTCATAGATGATACAAATATTTTCTATCTTGTCTTTAGTTTCAGTGGGTTTTGCTCTGTGTGTGTGTGTGTGTGTGTGTGTGTGTGTACATGCACATACACGGGGCAGAGCTCTATTCAGTCTGTCCTAACATACCCTATAATTTTTTTTCCAATTCTTCCATATTTTCTTTTAATATTTTTATCATTTCACTATTTTAATTTTATGTCTTAGTTCACCTGTAATTTATTGTGCATAGTTAAAAGGAGAACAAATTTGTCCTTCCTTTTCCAAATAATTAATTTGTACCCCAACATAAGTTAATAGCAAAAGCCCATTTTTTCTTAGGGGTTGAGACTTCAACTTATTCTATACTAAATTATCTGACATATTTTTTTCTACTTCTGTAGCCTATTTAGCTCTATTGGTCTATCTCCTCCTGTGTCATCACCACACTATTTTAATTAATAGAATCTGGCAGGATTGCATCCTAATTGTTTCAGTCGTATATACCCTTTATGCCCAACCAGATTCTCACCTCCTTGAAATCAAAGACTAGAACTTATATTTGTGCCTGTTTGTGTGTGTATCCTCAAAACCCTCAAAACAATCTTACACATTAATGGAACTAAATTGTATTTGTCTGAACTTGGTCTCAGAATTTCATAAGAATCTATGTTTATGAAGAAGCTTTCAGATGTTTGCTGCATGTTGAACCCTGGAAATATCTCTGGAACCACCTCAGCTAATCATAGAGTTAGAAGATCTATTGTCCTTTGTTCTGTTCTCATAATGGCCCAAGAATCAGAAGTATTAGTTGCTCTGTTGAAGTGTGTGGGCTTTATGAATCTGACTGCTTTCATTTAAAGTTACAATTACTAGGGATTAAGGATAATTCTATTACTGTACAATGGAAACAAGCAAAATATTTTTACTTTGGAGCATGTGCTTAGGGTTTTGGAAAAACTGTCATTTTGTGGTATAGCAAACATGGGCTTTGGTGTATGAGATTTACTACAAATTTTTATTTTGTCACCTACTGGCTCTGTGCTTGATATGTAATAGACATGCATTAAGTATTTTGATTAATAAAGAATTAGTGAAGAAAAAAATATTTAAGTTTTTCTAATCATAATATGTGTTACTAATGGCAACAACATCTCAGCATGTGGGCCATTTTCAGTGCCAATATATTCCTTGATGTCAGATTCATTAAAAGCAACTGTTTCATGGAGAACTCTCAGATGATGAAAGCAAAAGACTCCTTTAAACCATCTTAAAATCAAGTATTCAGAACTTGAAAAGTGAATTTTGTATCCAAATACCGCCTTCCTTCACTCATCCCATGATTTTCACATCCAACATATACATTTGGAAACTAACTATTCCATGCTTCTCATTCCTTGGAAGAATGCTTTCCCTCCTTTAAGCAAAGCAAGTTGTTTTCTCGGGAAGATTTACACAATAGGTCTAATGTTTTGTAAAAGCATTGGTGATTTTTCCATATTTCCATGCAATAATGGAGGCTGAGCAGTGCATTTAATATTTGGGTCCAGGGACTTCCCTGGAGGTGCAGTGGTTAAGAATCCGCCTGCCAATGCAGGGAACACGGGTTTGAGCCCTGGTCCAGAAAGATCCCACATGACGTGGAGCAACTAAGCCCGTGCGCCACAACTACTGAGCCTGAGCTCTAGAGCCTGTGAACCACAACTACTGAGCCCACGTGCCACGACTACTGAAGCCCGTGCACCTAGAGCCCGTGCTCCACAACAAGAGGAGCTACCGCAATGAGAAGCCCATGCCTCGCAAGGAACAGTAGCACTACAACTAGAGAAAGCCCGCACGCAGTAATGAAGACCCAATGCAGCCAAAAATAAATAAATAAATTAATTAATTAAAAAAAAAATATTACTGGTCTGCCAAAAAAAAAGAAAAATTTGGGCCCAGGGTAGGGTATGTTGCTCAGCGGCCTGGCTCTGGTGGAAAGTCCAGGTTGAGAGAAATGTGCAGGGCAACCTGGATAAAAAATAGCTAGAACTCTCAGAGGACACTCAGACTGAGGTTACGAGAACTGACCCAGGGCAACTGCACATCACAAATTCTAATGAGGAGAAAAATATGAGATAAAATAGGATTTGGTAAGTAATTGAATGTACAAATAATTAACAGGCAAAGGACTCAAATTTGCCTCTATGATTCACCTTGGAAGGAATAGTAATGATACTCCATTAATTAAAAATAGAGGCCTCACAGATACTAAGTCCAGTTAAAAGACATAAGTCTAATTCGTGAGATGAGTTGGCCTGAGTGAAGAAGGAGGGTGACACTGGGAGGCTAGAGAAAGAAAGATGACAGGGATTCCCTGGTGGTGCAGTGGTTGAGAGTCCACCTGCCGATGCAGGGGACACGGGTTCGTGCCCCGGTCCGGGAAGATCCCACGTGCCGCGGAGCGGCTGGGCCCATGAGCCATGGCCACTGAGCCTGCGCGTCTGGAGCCTGTGCTCCACAGCGGGAGAGGCCACAACAGTGAGAGACCTGCATACCACAAGAAAACACACACACACACACACACACACACAAAAAGAAAGATGACAGCCCAGGGAGAGTGATCTATGAAACAAACAAGAGAAGAAAGGAGTACTGGTAAAAGTCCAGTTTAAATTAAATACCATGAATCTTCAGTGTAATAAATCATTTCATTTTAAATGACTTTTTCAGCAACATTCTGTGATCCAGATGCAAAAGCAAGTAAAACAGAAGGTGTACTACTGAGAAATGGTACCACAGAAATGGCAAAGAGGTAAATAAATCTGTGCCCAAATGTTTTACAAATAGCACCTCAATTAACACTTGCTAAAGACTGTATAGTAGACCCTGGTCAGACTTACATTAGTCAGACCTCCTAAAACTTTCCATACACAATTTGTTTGCAACATCCTCAGGAGTTTTCAGGTCATCAGCTGAAGTCTGCCCCTGTACATGGAGAGCAGAGAGAAACCAAAGAGCGAGGCAGGTCACTCCATATTGGTAGGTGGCAGATTTTATAAGCAAGGGACCTTCGTTGTGCAGTTTGCCTTGGGCAACCTCAAAACAAGATTTCCACACTCCCCACCAAATCTTGTAAGTTTATATAGCGGCTTTAAGGGTTTAGTCATATACACCGTCTAAATGTTTACAATACCACATTACTATCTCAAAACTGTATCCTTGGGTAGCTTCTAGGGAGGGGAAGGTAAGTGGAGTACACATTCCAAGGTCAGGGGAGGGGGTGAGCAGCCTTCCAGCTTACAGGTCAAACCAGTGGTCACGTCTTCTTGATGACCTTTCCTAACACATGCCTACAAACATGTCATCATTTTTTAGTTACAATATGATTGGGCATGCTTGATGACTACTCATTATGGTATTTTGTTAAAAATGTTTCTTTTGTTCTTATAACAGCAAACAATAGCTTCAAGAAGATTTACATGTTCAATATTCTTCAACTCAGTCCTTCAAGAATTCACTTCAGGGGCTTCCCTGGTGGCGCAGTGGTTGAGAATCTGCCTGCCGATGCAGGGGACATGGGTTCGAGCCCTGGTCTGGGAAGATCCCACATGCCACGGAGCAACTGAGCCCGTGAGCCACAACTACTGAGCCTGCGTGTCTGGAGCCTGTGCTATGCAACAAGAGTGTCCACAATAGTGAGAGGCCCGCGCACCGCGATGAAGAGTGGCCCCCACTTGCCGCAGCTGGAGAAAGCCCTCACACAGAAACGAAGACACAACACAGCCAAATATAAATAAATAAATAAATAAATAAATAAATAAATAAATAAAAATTAAAAAAAAAAAAAAATCATTTGACCATGTATATGTGGGCTTAATTAAAAAAAAAAAAACAAAAAAAAAAAAAAAAAAAAAAAAAAAAAAAAAAGAATTCACTTCATCTTATTTTATTTCCATTGTACAAAAAAGAAGCTCCTCCGTACAAAAAAAAGAAACTGAAATCCAAAGTTAGCTAAGGTCATTCAGGTATCACATGGTGGAAGAAGATTGAGACTCAGACCTTCTGCCTCTTACTCTTTCTACTGCACCAACTTATGCAAAGTGTGCAAAGAAGGAGAGAGAAATGCTTATTCATAAAAAAAAAAGTAAGGGTAAGATTTAGTGAATGTTAAGAAATGTTAGCTAAGTGTCAGATAAAAACAAGTCAGCAATCTGTGAGATGGAGCTGGGTTGGTAATGGCAAAATCCAGGATATGAGAGCAATAATAATAGTGTTAGGAAGTGGAAGTTAAGGTCACTGGTAGTATGAGTAAGGAACTTTGATTCAGCATCTTATATTCAATGTGGATATTAAAGTCACTAATTATTTAGTGGGAGATGAGAAACACGAAGAGAGTAATGTGAGCAGTAGCACAGACACAATGTCCAAGTGAAGCAATGGCAGGGAAGAGTTGAAATGCAAAAGTTGCTGAAATGCAGAGAACGGGTTGAGCCTTTCTGAGTTCACAAGAATCACAAAAGAAGGCAACAGTCTATCTATCATCTATATACATATCTATATCTATTTCTATATCTATAGTGTTATTTGAGGAAACCGCATTTCCACTGAAGGAATAAAGAGTGAAGATGACGGAAAGTTTCTAGCAATGAACTAAAGCTCACATAAAAAAGCACGGGAGATGATAGTTAAGGGACAGACATGGATAGCCCATGAGTGGAATTAAAGGATAAGCTGAACTGAAATGAGTTTTGAGGTGTAAAAGCAAGAAAAAGGAAGATAAACTAGAGGGACAGAAATGGGTGATGTCAGAGCCTGGGAACTGTAGAGATAAAAAAGGAGTATTTTTGCAGTATTTTCATTCCAAAATAAGTAGACTATCACAAGAGTAGAGTTAGGCAGAGATTCCCATAAAATTTCACATAAGGTGTTTTTTTGACTTTAATGAGCTCTCTTTGGTCATGTACTTTGTACTTTATAGCAAGATCAAGCATTTTCCCCTGCCTGTCTTGTTCTTAAATACATCTCAAATTAGAAGCAAGGTGTGTGTGCTTACCAGAAACATGGGATACATCAAACCCAGTCCATGAATTTTTTATAGGCAGAGAAGAATTAAAAGATCATTAAATTCAGAGCGATAACTGAAACCCTGCTCAGAATGAATGTGCCTCATTACTTGAATGAAGTTTTCAAGAGTAAACACTGTTCATTTCATAGTCAGAGCACTGAACTGATGACATATTTCTAGTTTACTCAGACAATGCACTCACACTTTAATATGATATTTCATATTTATGGTAAAATATTCTAGGATGGAAATTATGTTTGGTCATTTATGCAAACTTTCATTTTGTGCAAATTAACACAATTAATGACCTGGTATGCCTCAGGGATTAAATATTTAAATGATGTTTAATATAATCTTTCCCAATAGATAAAATCATTTTGGGAAAAAAAAGCAAGATTTGAATGATATTAAGAAAATGTTTTACTTAAATCTATATTTGCTTAATGCTTAGAATAAATGCTTCAATTTATTTTATAACCTTCTACTCTGTTCCTCTGTGTTATTTTTCTTTTATTCTTAGGTTATTTGTCATTTGGATTTCTCTGTGTTTTAAATAATCATATACCAGTTTTTTCTATCTGTTGTGGGTCATTTGCAAAGATTGCCATGCACTATCAAGAGGTAGTTTTTTTCTCCACACTTTGAATCTAAGCTTGGCCATTTGACTTGCTTTGGCCAATGAGATACTAGCAAGCATGAGATAAACAAAGACTAAAAAGTACTTGCACATCAGGGCTCGCTCTCATTCAACTCCAGTTGGGACCTTAAGACGACAATATGAATGATCCTGAACTGGCCTACTGAATAGACCCCTTGGAGTAGAGCAGAGCACCCCAGCTGGACAGTCTACCGAACACTTCGCTGGTGAGTGAGGCCATCTTAGACAATCCAGTCCCAGTTAAGCCACTAGAAGTCTACGGCCAAGTGAATGGCCCAGGAAAGACAATGAGAACAACACAGCCGAGCTCAAAAACTGCCCAAATTGACAACTCGTGGAATCATTAGCAAATAAAATTGTTGCTGTTTTAAGCTAATAAATTTTTTAGAATTTGTTACACAGCGATAGATAATGACATGCTAAGACCTATTATCCTCTGAAATAGGCAACATCCATTTAGAGAGATTGGTAAAGAAGAGTGCTGGTAAGCAAAGCAATGCTTTAATTGGAAGAAAATGAGGAAATTAAAGTATGAGAGTTATGTTAATTCTCAGTCTCATCCAATTGCAATTTATATCACCACTAACCCTGTCTAATTCTAGTCTTCTAAATTGGCTTACAGTGTTCTAAAATTATAGAAATATGTAACTTCCAAATGGTTTCAATTCAAACTATTCTACTATCCAAGTAATCCATATAGCAAACCCCATCTCCTAACTTGTTAATAGTGGATGCTGGGAAGCAGTCTCAGTATTAGATTAGTTCATGACTGCATGACTAGATTGATCACAAGATACCTGCCCCACTATCATTCACTTTATACCACGAATAGGAAAGGCTGCCAGGAAACATGGTTCCATCATGAGTTAGACTGAGGTTGGGCCAAGATTGCCACCAAGACCAGAAATATAAGACGAGCCAAAAATTAATTACTGGTCAGGATCTGGGCTAATGGTTTTTAACCTGGAACAGGCATAATAATCACCAGTGGACTTTTTTAAACTACAATTTATCCCCCACCTACTGGAAATTTAATTCATTCAGTCTGAGATGGAGTGCCAACATCTGCTTTGTTTTAACATCACAAGAAATTGCCTATACACTGCTAAATAAGAATAACCAGTAAAAGCAAAGGAGTACATTAACAATGTGATGTGATTTGAGGGGTAACAAGATAATTTTTTTTAATAATACAACCCCCCACTGGTCAAATATAGTGCCTGAAGTTACACTGTCTCTTCTTTGGCTGAAAATGTATTATCCATGGTCAGGGAACTTAACAGTAGAAGGGAAAGGCCTAGAATCAAGAGACCTAGGTTCTCTCCTAATTACTCACCTAACTTTGAGGAAGTCATTCAACCTCTCAGTTTCTTCCTCTGCAACACAGGGAAAGAAATCTATGCTCCCTAGGCTTCTATGAATGTCAAATGAGATGCAGGGGAACATATTTGGCAAACTTTAAAACGCCACCTAAAATAAAGAATTACTACCCTTCTGTAGGAAAAAGCCATTAACTTCTCTGAACAAACTTACTTGAATTGCTAGCCTATTACCTAATAAAATGATGAGGAAAAGAGACTAGGCACAAGTAACTTTGGATTGGGAGAGAGGAAACTCTGATGTGAGATAGTTCTGGGAAGGGAGAACCAACTGTTTCGCCTCAATGGGGGACCCTCCCCAAGTGGCCTGAGGACAATACAGATGAATGGGACAGAGTAAGGTGGCTCAAAAAGGACGCTAAGTGCAAGCATTGCCTACTTCCTAATTTAGCCTGAAATCAGCTCAACAAATGGCCCTAAATCAAAATAGTTCAATGGGCTCATTTTATTCTTAAATAATGGGACCGGTTAGAGAGAGAAAGAATAAAATAAGATATACCTCGGAATAAAGTGCTTGGTTGGATGTTTGATTTTTGTAGGCTTCTCTTTACCGTTTTCCATTTGAAAACCAAGTTATCGCCATTTCTCATATTTGAAAGCATACACCTCTAATAACAGAGGCAGAGGAGGAATTTTGCAGATACAATAAAAGTGAATTGCTCTTCAAATTGCCTTGCAGACTTAGCTTATATGAATAATTATTCATAATCTTTTTTGATTCTGTAGTGCAATAAGAGGGTTTTTTCTTTTGATGGCAATAAAATAGGTTCATTTATTGAGGCTATAATGATCAAAATGAGAACTTGAAAAGTGATGGGCTCATGCACTAGAAGTAAAAAGAGTTTGAATATGTAAAACACTGAACCACAAAAGCAAAGTTTTTCTCACTTCAAGCTTTTGAAAATGTTATATGAAGGTGAACCCTGTGCACTTGGATTGTTTTTTTTAATTTTGATAATATATTTTATTTAACTCAATATATTCAAAATATCATTTCAATGTGCAGTCAATAGAAAAATTATTGAGATATTTTACATTCCTTTTTCATATTTGACCTTTGAAATTCAGTATGTATACACTTGTGGCTGAGCCACATTTCAAGTGCTCAAAAGCTACACAGCTATGTATAAGTGATATCATACAGTATTTGTCTTTCTCTGTATGACATTTCACTTAGCATAATGTCCTCCAAGTCCATCCATGTTTCTGCAAATGGCAAAATTTCATCATTTTTTATGTCTGAGTAATATTCCATTTTGTGTGTGTGTTTGTGTGTGTGTGTACCCCACATCTTCTCTATCCATTCATCTGTTGATGGACACTTAGGTTGCTTCCATGTCTTGGCAGTTGTAAATATTTTTAAATATTTAAGTTTGCGTGAACTTTATTCTTTGTCAAGAACACTGCTCTAGATCTGAGCCACAAGGGTGAAGACTTTAAAAAATTAACAAATATTTTAAAGAGGAGGGTTTTTAGTCAAAGGGCTGTGGGTGGGAAGATAAAATCCCTAATCCATCCCTCTTTTCACTTCCATAGAGCATAGCTGTGAACACTTCCTGCTGCCTTCTCCACGATCACCCACTCCCCTCCATCCAGTGGGTGGGGATCTGACACCCAATGGGTCTCTCGCTTCTGGTGGAAGGGTCAGATGTTAAAAGCCACTGGCCCAAGCTTTCTTTCCTCCGAGCTGTCAGCCACAGCACAGGCTCTCTCTTTGTGCTCACCAGACCCTTGCACACCCTAGCCCACATGATAATGAACATATAGTTTCAATACAATACAGTAAGTAACTGCTTTAATGGAACTTTGGTCAAAGAAGCACTAGAGCAGATAGGAAGGAGTACATGCTTCATAATCAATGATACTCTTTCACTATTCACATCAATTTATATAACATTTTGTCATTCAACATTACTATGGAAATGTTATTTTCTTCCAGCTTTACTGAGATATACTTGACATTATAACATTATATTAAAACATTGTATGTTTAACGTCTATAACATAATGATTTGATATATTTATATACTGCAAAATGATTGCCACAAAAAGATTAGTTAACAGATTCAGCACCTTACAGAGTTACAAAATTTTGTGTGTGGTGAAAACTTTAAATCTTCTCTCTTAGCAACTTTCAAATATACAATACACTATAGTTAACTAGAGTCACCATGCTGTACATTACATCCCCAGAACTTGCTCATCTTATAACTGGGAGTTTTTATCCTTTGACTATCTTACCCTTTTCCCCTCTCACTTCTCACTCCCAGCCCCTGGCAACCACTAATCTGTTCTGATTTTATGAGCTCAGTTTTTTTGATTCCAGGTATAAGGGAGATCATATAGTATTTTTCTTTCTCCACCTGGCTTATTTCATTTAGCATAATGTCCTCAAGGTTCATCCATGTTATTACAAATGGCAGGATTTCCTTCCTTTCTATGGCTGAATAATATTGTATTCTTTATTTTCTTTCCATTCACGTTTTCTCTATCCATTCCTCTGTCAAGGGACACAAGTTGTTTTCATGACTTGCATATTGTAAATAATGCTGCAATCAACCTGGAGGTGTAGATATCTCTTCAAGACAGTGATTTTATTTCCTTGGGATATATACTCCAGTGGAATTACTGAATCATATGGTAGTTCTATTTTTAATTTTTTGAGGAACCTCCATACTGTTGCCTGTAGTGGCTGCACCAATTTAGATTCCCACCAGCAGTGCACAAGGGTTCCCTTTTCTCCACGTCCGCCCCAGCACTTGTTACTGCTTGTCTTTTTGATAGTAGCCATTCTAACAGGTACAGTGCTGGTTGCTATAAGCCCTGCCACCCTGCTCCATTTCTATCTGATTCTTAGTGATCAAGCCCCAGAGATTTCCCCAGCGATCCCTGTGAGGATACCTAAGTGGGCTTCTTGGGAAGCGCCAAGCAATGATGAGGAAGCTGGATGTCCACCTTGGGCTCTTTTTCCCTCCACTGGAGAAACCATAGACCCAGAGGGGCCTCTTAGTGTGTTGCTATGCGGTCCTGGGTGAGGGGCAATGTAGCCACTCCCTTTACACTTCTAATTCGGTCCTTCAGGATCTCTGTGGTCCATGGGAATGCTTCGGCCTCACCCGTGGGTTTCTGGGATTTTCACAATGGTGCTTTGCCTATGGATAGTGGCTAGCTGGTCTTCTTGTGAGGGAGGCTGAAGTTGGAAATCACATACGTCACCATCTTAATCTGTGAATTTGGTTTAAATTTTTAAAATGAGATGTTGATTTGGGGAAAATATGATAATTCTGTATTTTCTTAATATAAAAGACAAAGATTATATTTTTTCTTCCAAGAACTTCATAGCAATTCTAAACACTTTTCAAATAAATAAAAGTTGTTTACTAATTTTGTGAAGATGTATTTTTTTCTCCATACATTTCTTTGCCCTGTAAACCACCAAAATATACCTTTTTATCATCTCTCTCTTTTCCTACAAATGGACACAATGGCATAAATTCATTTTCTCATGTGATGCTCTTGTGGGCAATAGTAAAAGACACCTGATAGCATTCCAGCTCTTCTTAGTTAGATAAAGACTGAGATTTCGAGATGTCACCTAGCCCAGTCATTTTCTTCCCTTTTGGACATGTTCTACAAATGTGCATTGTTTTTTATGCCTTGTTTCTTTGCCTAGGTGTTTGTACCTAACCTGGGATCATTAAACCAAGCACAATAAACAAAGTTAACCATCAATAACAATGTAATTTGATAGATACTGTAGCAAAAGTGTTATAAAAGTGAAACAATATCATAACACATCATGAAAGCAGTCAGAGACCTGTTGTATACTATGTCCAATGAAGGAGGAGCACATTAAAACACCTATTAATTATCTCATCGTTCTACGTGTCAAAGTCCTGGTTTGACTTAGCTGGGTCCTCTGCCCAGTGTCTTACCAGGGTGAAATCCAGGTACAGACTGAACTGCATTCTCATCTAGAGCTCAGAATGCTCTTCCAAGCTCATGTGACTGTTGGCAGGATCAGTTCCTTGCAGCTGTAGGACTGACGTCCCTGCTTTCCTCCTGGCCGTCAGTTCCTAGAGGCCACCCATGGTTCTTTGCCACATAGCCCTCTCACAAGCCTTCTCACACATGGCAGTTTGTTTCTCCAAGGCCAGCAAAAGAATCTGTCTCTCCAGTCTGCTAAGACAGAGTCTTATATAACTTAAGGTAACCCCAGGAGTAACCATCCCATTACCTCTGTCCTCTTTTATTGGCTAGAAGAAAATCACAAGTTCTGCCTGCACTTAAAAGGAAAAAATTATATGAAAACTCATTTGGGAGTCACCTTAGGGTGCATCTACCACAAGATGACACAAAAAAATTCATAAATATGTTGTCTGAGATAAGCTTTGGAGGTTGCCTTTTATTGGACAGCTGAAGTGGGGAGTGGGGAAAGAGATGAGGCAAAGACATTCCAACCAAGGAGAAAAGCATGAGCAACAGAACAGAGGGAGAAAGTACAAAACACATTCTGAAAGAGTACTTAGTCCACACAATGAAGTAAAAGGACCTCTGTTCTCTCCACCTTATGTGAATTTCTAGGAATTCCCCAAAAGAAGGCAGATCTTCTGCTAACTCAGATGGAAGTTTTTGTGTGAGTTAGATAGAGACAACCTTCCTGCCAGTATGTACACCATCACAAATAGAGCATAGCTCTGTAGATGGCGTGCAGGCTGGATTTCATGTCCCACTCCTTCAGCCAGTGCCCTTGTCCAGGAATAGAATAGAACAGAATAGGAATAGAAGAGGCTACAGTGAACAGGCTACACAATAATTGTATGCAGTGGCCTTGAAGGAAGGACTGTAGACGAATTTGGGTAGGGGGTAGCATGGTGCTAGGTCTCTCATGTATAATCTGCCCCAACTGCCTGACCATAGACCCCTCTGGAACTTTAATGCAGCTCCTTCTAAGCTTTCTGCAGTCACCCATGTGATGGCATTGGTCTGCTCTGAGCCTGAGCTGATGCTAGGGCAGATTTCAAATCTGGCAGATCTAATCAGAGAAGAAGATGGCAAAGGAGATGCAGAAAGTGAATACAAATAGAAGGAAAGTGAACTGAAAATTAAATTATAGAAGATGATTATAGTGATGTCTAGAAGAAATACAGATGTAAAGAGAAAATAATCCAAGTTCAAGGATAATGGGATTTTACCAAAAAAGGAGTTTTGCATTGGAAAAATCCAAAATAGAATAAAGAAAACTAATCTATATATCAATACAGTGAGAGACTCACATGAAGTAGACTTCAAAACGTTCAGAGAATAAAAGAGAGAGAGAGAGAGAGAGAGAGAGAGAGAGCTGGGGAAAAAGTCCTTTTTCTGAAGATTATTTTGCTTTTTTTATAAAGTAGAAATTTTCCTCAGACCTTCATGGTTCTAAACATTATTGTTTTATATCAAAACCAAGTTAGAGGGGCTTCCCTGGTGGCACAGTGGTTAAGAATCCACCTGCCAATGCAGGGGACATGGGTTCAAGCTCTGGTCCGGGAAGATCCCACATGCCAGGGAGCAACCAAGCCCATGCACTGCAACTACTGAGCCTGCACTCTAGAGCCCGTGAGCCACAACTACTGAGCCCATGTGCCACAACTACTGAAGCCCACATGTCTAGAGCCCATGCTCCCCAACCAGAGAAGCCACCACAATGAGAAGACCGTGCGCCGCAACTAGAGAAAGCCCGCGCACAGCAACGAAGACCCAATGCAGGCAAAACTTAATTAATTAATTAATTAATTAAAAGTTAGATATAATGTATTTCAATATTCATTAACTCAAATGACTTTAGATCTAACTCTGTACATGGTGTTAAGCACTAAATATATTTTATATTTTTCCAAAATAATAATTACCTCTCAAGTACATACTATAGTCTACGCCATGAGTTTTACAAACATTGTCTCAGTTAATCCTTCCAGCCCTGAAAAGTAATAATTAATATGAATATTTTATAGATAAGGAGATGAAGATGTCAGGATACAAGATCAAGCTCCAAGGGGCTCCATTCCATTGCATTCTTTGTGAATCATTCTTCCCAGGAGCTGTACAAACTGGCTGTGTGAAGTAACTTGCCCACGTCCACCCATCTAACCAGAAGAGGAAGCCCCGGGGCCCCCACTCTTTTGTACCACACCAAAAAGTAAATTTCCATTGCTTCAAAATTTTAGGAAATTTTACAACTGTGACTTGAGTAGCAGTTTACGGAGTTACATAGTTATTAGGTATTTACTGAGCCCTCCCTATGTACAAAGCACAGTATTTGGTGTTCTGCGCGTCATGTCCACTTAATCTTCACAGCTTTCTGATGTAGGTTCTAGCATTATCCTCATTTCGCACACAAGGATACTGAGATGGCAGGTGAATAACCCTGCTCACAATACTCAGGCAGGAATTGATGGATTCAAGATTAAACCCAGGTATCCCTGACTCGTTGAGCAAAGGCAATCTGAGGCTCGACTGGGGGTACCACACACTCCTCAGGCTGACTTACCTACCATGGTTAATCTGAAAGTAACTTCACATTGATCTCTTTCCATATAAACTGTCATGCTACTTTACAATGATCTATCATCACACATAAGATTTTATAGTCACCTCCATACAAATCTGTGGTTGATTAATTAACTAAAATTGGAAGACATTTTGATGATGAAAAGTGCTAAGTATTCCGATGAATAATAATTAGTGTGGGACTCCAACTAAATTATGTGTGTCAGTATTGGGAATCAATCGGAGAGGGGGGGTGAGAGCTCAGACATCCAGAATTAGATGAGATGGATTAGTCAGGTCAACATAGATGACTAGAGCAGATATTAGCAGCAAAAGAACAAACAACTTTTTAGACACCTAGTATGTGCCAGGCACCATTTGGGACCCTAGAGATATAATACTGAACAAGATAGAAACAATCTCTGCCCTCATGGGTCTTACAGTCCAGAACATGGCAGACTTCAGAGGTGGCCCCTGCACGGTGGAGCACGGTGCCAAGGAAATCTTGCAGTCAGCAAGCCGACCGGTAGAAAGCAAGTACATGGCCAAGCTGGTTGTGATTCAGGGCCTGCACTCCAATCCCTGGGAGGGTTGAGATGGCCTGAGGCAAGGCTGCAGTATTAGAAGAGAACCAGGATAGATGGGGCTATGACTGGGATTTGCTTACTGAAATAAGGCAGTGACCTGTCCACAGGAAGTAGGCAAAAGCGTGGTTACTGGGAACAAATCAGGGAGGGCCTGCGCATCGGGAAGGTGAAAGTAAAGTTTGTCTTCAGCTCAAGAATTTCGTAAAGTCCCCCTCCCACCCCCCCACACCCTACTGGAAGCAGAAATGACCCCAGAGGCTAAGGTACTCGTGAGCCCACACCACTTGGAACCAGAGGTAGACGATGCCGACTCCCACCTACCTCACCACCTACCAATCAGAAGAATGACCACAAGTTGATCACGCCCTCTTTGAACCATTACTATAAAACTTCTCACTACCCCCTCCAGGTGGGGACACAGTTTTGAGGGCATTACCGCTGTGGCCCCCTTTGCCTGGCAAAGTAATAAAGCTATTCTTTTCTTCTTCACCCAAAACACTCTGTCTCCGAGATTTAGTCCAGAGTTGGGGTACAGAGGCCAGATTCAGCTTCAATCTTTGTTCTAAGCGATGAACTTGCTTTAAAAATGAAGCAGTCTTGCCCACCCAGGCCTTACAATTTCCGCATGTGAAGCGTTGGAAGATGGCCTCGGACCCACCGCCCACAGAAGGTACCTGCTTGCGGCACAGATGTGTCCGCACAGCGCTGGGTAGCCACACAGCATCAGCACAGGGCCAGGGCCCAGGCACACCGTGAACACCAGTCCCCAGCGGTCAAAGAACTACAAGCAGCCGGTGCTCAGTGCATCCCGGTCTGGGCTCCTGACCACCAGCCACCGAGGCCCCAGAGCCCCGCCCCCAGCTCCCTTCTCCTTCAGACCCAGGCATCCACACCCCTGCCCCCACTACCTGCCTTCCCTCCAGATCTAGAAGGCCAGGTCCCCAGCCTGCTGCACCTTCAGAACTAGGTGTCTGGGCCCTCAGTGCCTCCCCTCCTTGAGCTAGAACAGACCTCTCTGCTCCCCTTTCCTTGGAAGCAGACTGCTCCACCCCCCACCAGGGTCCTCCTCCCTCGGGACCCAGGAGCTGGGGAGAAGGGGGTGGCAGGGCGACTCTGCCCTGAACCAGGAGCTCGGGCCCACCACCCCTTTTCCCTCCAGATCTGATTTCCCACCCCAGTCTCCTCTTCCCTCGCCACCAAATGTCCTGAACGGAATCATCCCACCCACTGTCTCCTTCTTTCCTGGAAGGCAGGACCCCAGGCCCATCAGCCTCTCTCAGGATGCATGGGTGCCGAGCCATCAGCTCCGTCTACATTCAGAGAACCAGGAATTACAGGCCCACCTCCACGAATCCAGAATTCCGTCCGCCCCCCGCCCCCTGACCCATTGTCGGGGCTACCGCCACAAGTGCATGGTCCAGGCGTCCAGACTAGCTGCCACAAGTTCCCCAGAAGCGGGAGCAGAGCGGGTCCGCGGGGTGGGCGTGCGGGGCTGGTGTCTGGGTACCCAGTGCACCCCAAGCCCGCCTGGTTAGCACCAGTAGCAGGACGAGCAATAGCAGCGCTGCAATGCCGGGAATCTGATCATGCCCTCGATCCTTGATGCCTGTGCCCTTTCACGTCTGTTTGATTCCCTTGGGGTCTTGGGTGGAGACAGAGTGGGAGGAGTAGGCACCAGCGGGATGCTCATTCTGTAATTCCTCAACCCAGAGTCCCCAACCCTATCATTGCTCCTCCTGGCTGCCCCCACCCCCGCCTTTTCCTTGTGCCTGCCTCAGCCTGTCCTCTTTGACAGCCTTAATGCACTAGCATTTTTGTGTCAGCACACCTGGTCAACAGGTGCACCCTCCTGAACCCTTAGCACCTTTGGGTCCATCTTACTTGGCCTGTAGCTGTGCATTCCTGAATCCCCTGGACACCTCTGGGCCCAAGACCACTGAATGCTGTACCCTGTACTGATCCCTAAATACATCCTGACTCCTAAATACACTTCTTAAAACACACACACACAAAAAAAAAAGAAGTGAAGTGCACAGCCGGATGTGTGCTGTCTTGTTTTGGGGGCCTCTCCTAAGACCTACTCAGTTCTCTGACTTGACTTCTTATCAAGGAGTCAGTTTCTTCAAAGGCTCCTTTAGATTCTCCTCCAATTCTGTGATTAGTCCTCTTTTCTACTGCAGAGGAAACAGCCTTTCTTTGCTTTGACCTCACTCTCATTTGTTTTTCAGGTATCATAAGGGTGTCATTTTCCTTTAATGATGCTATACATATGCCTATAGGCTATAACCCCTGATGGTGAAAGGCACAAATTACATTTATTTGATCCAACAAATTAGAGCTATTGTCTTTTGCAGAGAGATGCAGTGTTTTTCCAAAGGATAAGATTTTAAAACAGGATGCTTCTGGTGTCACTTATCCCATTTTCTTTAAAGACCTTTCTTTTCAAGAGAGTAATGGCAAACTCTAAACTCATTTGCATCTAAGCCTGGAGCTATACATTGCCAAAGCTGTCAAATATTTTACAATAAGTATTTGTAAATATTTCCATTTCAGGTATATATTAAAAGGCTAAGTGACTCTTCTGTGAGTACATGGTAAATATTCAAGAGTCAAATAACCTACGTAACTCTGGATGACTTAGCCAATAACTTGTGAGGTATTTTTCATATTTCAAATTATTTTATGCTTGAAACAGAGCAGTTATGATGCCCATTAGGCAGTGACAAGCTCATGTCAGACACAGGGAGTGACTATAGTCAGAGTGACTATAGCTCAGATCTCCTGACCCTGAGTTCAATGTTCCTCGCTCAAGTGTCCCATGCTCAAAACTTGTTATCTGCTTTATTTTTCAGTATGTTTCTATCCTCTGAGGAAACTATGTTATATTCTGAATTCTTTTAATCTTTTGCTATGGAAGCTTTATTCAAAAAAGAAAAGCTGACTTCCAAGGGACAGCTGAGTTGGCGCTTACAGTAAGGACGCAATTTATAGTCTGTCTTAGTTTTTTCAGGCTGCTATAACAGAATACCACAGACTGGGTGGCTTATAAACAATAGAAATTTATTATCACAGTTCTGGAGGCTGGGAAGTCCCCGATCAAGGCACCAGCATGATCACATTGTGCTGAAGGTTCTCTCCCTGGTTCTTACACATAGCACCTTCTCAGTGCATCCTCACTGGGTGGAAGGGGAGAGGGTTCTTTCTGAAGCTTGCACTGACTCCATTCATAAGGGCTCCACCTCATGACTTAATCACCTCCCCAAAGTGCCACCTCCTAATATCTTGGCCTTTGGGTGCTAGGATTCAACATATAAATTCGGGGGTGGAGGGTCAGGAGACACATTCAAACCACTTCATAGTCCTTTGTAATCTTCTTGCTAGGCTTTTTAATGTCTATCGCGTGTGGACCTCCTTATTACCATAAAAGAATTTCAGAGACATCCAGATTTATAGGCATGGGTAAAGTGCAGATTGGTATAGAAGTTACTTATATTAAAATAGGGAAAGAGCATGGAGGTGAGATAAATTGCTGCTATCCTTAGAGTGGCTGAGAAAATTGAGGTTATCTCTGGGTAAAACTGGTCTTGAAAATACTGAATCCTTTTCAAGAATGTTCAGTTGGTTACCTCTTCTCTAAGTTGGAAATTTTTATATCAAAATACATTCTTGAGGACACACAAAAGTCGGCTGAAACTCTTTTTTTTCCCCCTCAACTAGTCTTCCTGAAGTCCTTCAGATTGGGGAGACTCAGCACCAAGGGCTCCTTCCCACAGAAGTTGACCAGAAGAATACAAAGCTGACCAAACCCCTCAGGCAGAGCTGGTGAAAAATCAGATAGTGTGTGTATAGAGGCCATGGAATATCATGGGAGAAACAACAGCCCAGTCTATGCCTTTCTGTATTATATTATGAAGGATGGAGAAGTAAAGTTGTCTGTTAAATGATAATAATAACTAAATATCTACCAAGTAGTTATGAATATCAGGTACTACACCTCTATGAGTTCTACTCTGAATTATCACATTTAATTCTCACCCCTTGAGATAGGTACTATTATCCCAATTTTGTAGATGACAAAACTGGGCACAAAGTGGTTAGGAAGGTGGCTCAAAGTCACAGTTAATATGTGATGTTGGCTGGACGTGAACCAAGTAGGTATAGCTCCAGAGGCCAGACTCCTAACCACTAGACCATCCTACTCCTCATTGTATAAGGCAACACACACACACACACACACACACACACACACACACACACACAATGTGATTTCCACATGCCAATCACTGCAGTGAGGACTTTTACATGTTAGCTCACTGTGTCGCCTTAATTAGCGTGGCATAATTTCATTATTTCCGTGTCCTATTTCTGTATCTAAATTTCCTAATTTCAGAAATACAAGTTTGAGATGTTTTAAACTCCCACTTTGCTAGTAGATGAGATGGATTATATAAATTGGGTAAATAATTAGGCATTTTTAAAGAGTTAAAAGTGAAATTGCCCAAAGGAATAAAAATAGATGAGAATATACACCTCACAGTGAAGGAACTTTCATACATCCCAAGTCACTAGATGAGAGGAATTCAAGACACTGGAAAGAGGAAGCTATGGAGGCAGTTTCTAATAGGAGATTAAGGAATAAATAGACAACACTGCAAAAGGTTTTGCCATAAACTTCAGAGAAAATAAATCGATAATTTCATTTTCATGCTCTAAAGTATGAATATTTGGAAGAAGACTGCTGAATTTCTATTAAAAATCAAATAGAGACAACCTCAGATGATGAGTGATCATAAATAGAAGCCTCAACTTTGCAATTTTGAACAGTGATTGTAAAAAAATCATTTCTCTCTCCCTCTCTTTCTCTTTCCCATGCGCACGCGCGGGCACACACACACATTTTCTCCTATGTGCACAAGTGAATCAATCTGCTAAGAGAGAGAGAAATGAGGGTACCCAGGGAGAGAAAGAGAAAGAGCAGAGATACCCAAGGGAGGGAGACAGAGAACGAGGCTGCAGTGGATCTGGAGGGCTTTCCACTTCCGGCCTAGCTCTCTGTGGTGTCTGACTTCACTTCCTCTTATTGGATCACTGTATCTTTTTAACATATTTCCATTTTTGCTTAAAATAATTTGAGTCGGTTTTGGTAAGCAACAAATGATCACTGATTACAACAGAAATATATTACAAAATAAAGGCTGGCTAAGAAAACTTAAGAGAAACCCCAAGACCCACGTTCTAATTCATGTACTTCAGAAGAAACCACAAGAGTAACTTTAGATACAAGTTGATCTTATGAAGCTCTATGCAGAAATGGTTCGACTTTGACAGCCATTGTGAGTATGCTTTAGTACTTTGAGATTTACACCTGTGAACTTTCTTATGGCTTTCTGGAATATTTTTCTGTAAGCAGTGCTACTGTAAGGCACGAAGTTGTATCTTGGTGGAGTGAAAGGATTAAAAAGCTTTCTTTTTCAACAAGATTTTTTGCTAAGAAGTGACTTCAGGATTGGCCAGAATAGAGAATTCTAACAAAAACTGCAATACCTAGATATTGTTGACACAACAGTAGTCAGCGTTAACATAAATTTCAGAGAACTCAGGTCTTCTGGGAAATACATGTGGACTGGGAAAGAAATCAAATACCTTTCACTTCTTCCAGAGTTGCTAATAGGTTTTGGTCTCAATAAATTACTGATAATGCAAAAAGAAATGTGAGCTTACCTCCAAGCACTTCCATGCGGGTATTCTGTTTGTCTCTGTGGACATTTTTTGCCTCACAAACCATCATTGGCTTGCAAGGAGCTCTTCTCAAGAAATATGAATGAATCAAAAGTGGTCTAAGAGCTACATTTTCCTCAGTTTTATGCTAAATGCAGTTGCCTGACTTCCAAATCCTGTCCGTCTAGTGTAGCTGAATCTCCCGTCTCTTTTGAAGATTGCTCCTTATGAATGGTTTAGGATGTGAAGTTTGAATGTACATGCTTGTGCCATGGCTACAAAATGACTCATTTCTATTATGAATCTACAATAAAAATTATATTTTCCCATCACACACACACACACACACACACACACACACATCCTGATACACACAATGCTTCCATGCTGAGGGTCACCCCAGCCAGGCGACAGGAGAAATTCTTCTTTCTACCTCACCATCAGTGAAGATTTTCCTTCCTCACTTCCTGCCACACACTAACCTGTTCTCACATCCCCACCACACCCTCATACACCTCTTCATTATCCTCTTCCTCGTGCTTTCATCCTAAAACAGTGATTCCAGGCCTGCTGGAGATGTCTTCCCAAACAGTGAAAAATAAATTAGTAACCTGATGAAGGGTCTCCATTCGTACCTTTGTGTATTCAGGAAAGGAGGGAAGAGAGGTAAATTACTGACATCCCAAGTTAGAATTCTGAATGTATCCTCCAGTGGAACCAGTAATATAAATAACAATTACATCTTTAATGGGATTAGTAGTATTCTTCAGCTTCTTTCACTCATTTATTCAACAAAATATTGCTTTATTGTCTACTATATTCCAGGCACCATTCATGAGTCTGGGGATGTTACTACAAAAAACAAACAAAATCATGGACCTTTCTATGGATTGGTCTTAATACATAAGCATAATGAATAACATCAATGCCACAGGAAATTGTGTGCTAAGTTCCTGATAACCAATTTACAGCATGCAACAATCCCATCAGTCAATTAAGGAATCTCTATATATGTCAGTAACCGTGCATATATAAGTATTAATCTCTCAGTCAAACACTTAATACCCCATTTATTCATTCATACACACATAGCTAAATAAGTATAGATGGTTAGAATTCACATACTATACCACAGAAACTGGTGTTCAGACTCAAATCCTTGGTCATGATCTCGTCTCATTATTCCACAAGATATTACATCAGATTTCTGACATATATTTTAAATCTAAAGTAAAGTTCTAAATCCAAAATACTTTTTAGGTTTCCATAAAGATAAATCATAGTTACTAAGGACATGTGCTCTGGAATCAGATAGATCTGAGTCTAAATCTTAGTAGTTTTGTTACTTTGCACAAATTATTAAACTCTCTTAGCCCTTAGATTCCACATCTCTAAAATGAGGATAATAGTATCTATCGTATAGGGTTGACATGAGGATTAAATCAAATTAAGTAATGTATAGATTAAGCCCATCATGTCTAGTACAAGGTGAGTACTCAGAAACTTATTACTATGAAATGGTTATATTTTATCTATTTAATGAGCAAAACATCAAAAAGAATTAGTTGACCTGGAAGCCATTGAGAAACAATAGGCTTCTGTGTCCTCTTCTGTGGAGGGTATATTGGAAGGTGAAAGTACACAAGTCCTATTTTGTAGCTAGGTGGTCAATTTCATTTTTCTTTTCATCTCTAATTCTCATGATTTTATTATGTTCCATGGTATGTGTTCAAATATTCTCCTCTACCATGCTTTAAGAAAGCAAATGCAGTAATTCCCTGAATACAAATACAACCTCAGCCTGGGAGATCAACCAAACTGCAAAGGAGCAGTTGAAGGTGATATTTTAAAAATTAAATCTCTAAATCCATCTGAACAAACCTAGGGGACAGATATGGATCCACATGATATAAGAATTGCCAGATAACCACTCCCCATAAATAATCTCCTTGCAGGACTTGGAAATGACTTTGATTGAGAAATGGCACGCTATTTCTCACAGAAGGCTATTAGCTAAGACACCTCTTTAACATTCCTTTCATTCTCCTCTCTCCCCAGGGCAGCATTTCAATATACAATACTAGTCTGGAATTGACATTTGTTCTGAAAGGGAAATTCACTTACCTGCAGCTCTTCCTGAACAGGGTCTCGAGTGAGGAAGCAGGCACATATGCCTTTTATCCAGGAATCCATGCTTCAGTTAGCTTCCTCAGCATCTGAAAGATAAGGGAAATTTTTCCAATCACTCAGATGCCAAGCATGAAGGAATAAAATTCATCTTTAATTGACCTTCTTAGTGGAAAATTAGAACTCCCTTTCCCAATAATGAAAGTCCTTCTTAAACTTTCAAAAAGGGAGGGGGGAGTCAATTAAAACTTTAAAAACCTCAGGCAGAAAGCAAGTCCAGGTGACCACATGGTTGCAAAGTATTCCATCTAATCCAGTGTTGCTGGCCCTGGGGATGACAATTCACCAAACGGAAGAAACCTCTGCTTGGGCTTCCCTGGTGGTGCACTGGTTGAGGGTCCGCCTGCCGGTGCAGAGGACATGGGTTCGTGCCCAGGTCCGGGAGGATCCCGCGTGCCGCGGAGCGGCTGGGCCTGTGAGCCATGGCCACTGGGCCTGCCTGTGCTCCGCGGTGGAAGAGGCCACAACAGTGAGAGGCCCACATACCGCAAAAAAAGAAACCTCTGCCTAAGTGGGAAAACATTCAAATACGAAGAGAATTCAAAGTTTCCCTGTTTTCATAAAGATCCCTGGCCTTAAATATAAAATGCAGAGTTTCTTCTTCACCAGAACCCAAAAAATTTATCAGCCCTGTGTTCTGCCTTTCACACCACTAATTTTTTTTCCTTATTTGCATATTATTCTTAATCTGCTCAGCTTGATTTGCTAGTCTTCTAGGGCTACTTTGAAAATAGGAATTAGAACAAACAAGGCCAATAATAATCAGGAAGTAGACATAAAATAAATACAATTGTTTTGCCTTCATCGTTTCTTTATATCTTGTTTTTGAACAATCCAAGTCCACATATATATCTTTGCAAATGCTTTATATTGAAAAATATACTGCAATAGTCTTTTTGCATATCCATCTCTCATTTAACTATAAGCTCCTACTTACAAAGTCTATGCCTTATACGTCTTTGTATGGCATAGAATATTGTCTTGGAAATTTTGCTTCTGTTTTAAATCAATTTGCATTTAAATAAGACCTGGCATAAAATATCTATAGCCAAATTCAAGGATGAGTTTGAGTTGACATTATTTGAGATGATACCAGAAATATTTGCATAAACTTTTGAGCCTTAAAATTATATTATTTGAGGGGCTTCCCTGGTGGCGCAGTGGTTAAGAATCCGCCTGCCAATGCAGGGGACACATGTTCAAGCCCTGATCTGGGAAGATCCTACAGGCCGAGGAGCAACTAAGCCTGTGCACCACAGCTAATGAGCCTGCACTCTAGAGCCCGTGTGCCACAACTACTGAGCCCGCATGCCTAGAGAATTTAGTTGTTTTTCTGGGTTTTTATCTTGTTCCTTCATCTGGTACATGTCCCTCTGCCTTTTCATCTTGTATATCTTTCTGTTAATGTGGTTTTTGTTCCACAGGCTGTAGGATTGTAGCTCTTCTTGCTTCTGCTGTCTGTCCTCTGGTGAATGAGGCTATCTAAGAGGCTTGTGCATGTTCCCTGATGGGAGGGACTGGTGGTGGGTAGAGCTGACTTGCTCTGGTGAACAGAGCTCAATCAAACTTAATCTGCTTGATTGCTGATGGGTGGGGCTGGGTTCCCTCCCTGTTGGTTGTTTGGCCTGAGGCGACCCAACACTGAAGCCTGCCTGGGCTCTTTGGTGGGGTTAATGGCAGGCTCTGGGAGGGCTCATGCCAAGGAGTACTTCCCAGAACCTCTGCTGCCAGTGTCCTTGTCCCCACAGTGAGACACAGCCACCCCCCGCCTCTGCAGGAGATCCTCCAACACTAGCAGGTAGGTCTGGTTCAGTCTCCTGTGGGGTTACTGCTCCTTCCCCTGGGTCCCGACGCGTACAATACTTTGTGTGTGCCCTCCAAGAGTGGAGTCTCTGTTTCCCCCAGTCCTGTCAAAGTCCTGCAATCAAATCCCACTAGCCTTCAAAATTTGATTCTCTAGGAATTCCTCCTCCCATTGCCAGACCCCCAGGTTGGGAACCTGATGTGTGGCTCAGAACCTTCACTCCAGTGGGTGAACTTCTGTGGTATAAGTGTTCTCCAGTCTGTGAGTCACCCACCCAGCAGTTATGGGATTTGATTTTACTGTGATTGCACCCCTCCTACCGTCTCATTGTGGCTTCTCCTTTGTCTTTGGATGTGGGGTATCACTTTTGGTGAGTTCCAGTGTCTTCCTGTCAATGACTGTCCAGCAGCTAGTTGTGAATCTGGTGTTCTTTCAAGATGGAGTGAGAGCATGTCCTTCTGCTCTTCCATCTTGGTTCCTAATCTGTATTGGCATTTTTCTTGATCATCGTGTTTAGATGTGGGCATGGCAGTGGCTTTACGAGTTAAAGTCACAACAAAGAGTGTTCTGGCCTGGCCTGTCCCACTATAAACTTTTAATAGATTGCAAGCCTCATTACTCCAAATTAATACCCAGCACTTCTCAACCAGCTTTATTACCACCTACAAAATTCTACCTTGTCTGATTCCCATAGAATAGTCAAATGCTGTTCCAGTCCAAACCCAGCTACCTTACTTTCCCTTCCTGGTAAAGATGAATTCCATGACTATTTAACCATTGTCCAATACTTTATTATATACTCGAAAGTTGCTAAGAGAGTAGATGTTAAATGTCCTCACCACTGTAGAACAAAACGAAAATGACAAACACTCATGTCAAGGACAAAATGGAGACAGTCAACACAGGAACATAAAGGAATATTAACCAAACTTTACAGAAATTTAGAGTTCTTCTCAGAAATCATCAGAGGACACCAACCAATCCCCAAACACCAAATCTGTTCACACCAATCTCAGAACTTCTTTGTTCCCATGACTCAGCAACACTGATCCAAATAGGGAAGAAAATCAGCTGAAAAAGCCAAATAACTTTTACATTTACCTCACAAAAAACCCTGCATCTGTGAGCAACTTGAAACTCATTGGTACCACAGCCTTGAGTTTCCTGGCTTGCAGGTCAAAAGCCTTGCAATAAACTCATCTTTCTGAAACCAAAAGTGGGGTTCTGCTGCTCACCACTCAAAAGCCAATGAAGAGGCCAGGTTGGTGGAAAGTTTCCTTTGTTTTGGATGCCAACAACAGTGGGGGAGGGGCAGGCTTCTGTCCAAATGCCAACTCCCCACATTGTCAATCAGTGGGCAAGAGCTTTTGTAGAAGGAGGTAGGGGGCTCCGTGCAGAAACGGCACAGTCAGCTCTGACCGTCATCTTGAAGTTGGTCATCGGGGGTCTAATCAGCAACATCTTGATCGTTTTAAGTACAATTAATCTTCAGTTCCAGGGTCAGTTTGTTTCCATTTCCTTGAGGCCAGTTCTTGGAATTGTGGCAGCTAATGTCATGGCTATAATCTGGGCAACATGTGGTTAACTTCTTCCATGTGGTGGGGATTTCATTACCTATAAGACAGCTCACAGGATATGGCCCAGAATATTAGTCAAGCAGCTAAAGGTCTTTGACTTTGCTTAATGACTAAACTATTATTATTTAGTCTTGTTGGACTGCTTTCCTGTGTTTCTGCATTTTCTAACTTCTCTGATTAAAATTACTTTTGGCTAAAGTTTTCCCACAGACAAAAGGCAGGTGGAGGACATGGGAGGCAAGGACCATAGGATCCTGCTCCCTTTCATTTCCACTTTATTTTAGTCAGTATGCAGAGTTTGGTTTTTGACACCACAAAAAAGAAATGGTTATTAAATTTTGTGTTGTGATGGAGGTGTTCCCTAACACTATGGTGGTAATCATTTTGTAATATATAAGTGTATCAAATCATCACGTTGTACACTTTAAAATTACACAGTTTTATACGTCAATTATATCTCAACAAAGCTGGGGGAAAATAATAAATCAAAATTAGCAGTTGTCTATAATGCCCCATCCTGACTCAATTAATGTTCTCCTAGAAGCCCCATTGGTTGATGACACATATCACAAAAATAATCAATATATATTTTGTGCTGGACATTCTCTTTACAGAACCTATTTATTTAAAGTTTTAAGTGAACATCTTTGCTGATAATAGATATGACTTAGAAATTGGTCATGACTGCAGCTTTGTTGAGTTCCAAGAAACAACATCTAAGACTGAAATTTGTTTGTGTAGAGCAGTTATTAGGGTGTATACTTGGGCTCAACACCTTTGAAGCAGAATTGGACAGAGAATAAGGTTGGGCTGTGGTACAGTCTCAACCAAGGGCTCTGGTGACTCTATACAGACTCTAAAGCTGGAACGGCCTGTCAGAATTGTCTTCCATTACATCAAGAAGGTAGGGCATTTTACTCTGAATCAATCAGTCACTGGATGTAGACCTCCCCTGAGGAGAGAGCATAAACTTGGGTGAAACAGTTGGAGAGAAAAATTTCCAAGAAGAGCTGATGACTGGGAGACCAAGTCCATCAGTCCTGAAGGGGATGCAGGCATCATGTCAATTTCCACTACAGGCATGGTGTGAAAACAGAGAAGTTTTTTAACTTCCTGAGATGCCCCAACATGAGGAAGAAACAAATAATGTTTTAGAGGCAGTCCAACATACAAAGGGAATCCTAGTTATGCACTTCTGAAGCTAAAGGGGGTTACTCCATCCAGAAACCACTATGCACAAAAGTACCCTTTATTGATTTTGTTACTCTTGGTGTCAAAAGAAAGTTTCCCCTATGGTTTCATGAATCCATACTTAAATAAGAAGTACTTATTCAATTATAATAATCTGTCCCTATAGGAAAGAAAAGGTATCTCAGCACTGTCTCAACACAGCAAGGGATCTGTACATTCCCAGGATGTTTACTCAGTGGCACCCAAGTGAATGTCCAGCACTTTAGTGCACATGCTACATAAATCACCCGTAGCAACAAAGGCAAACTGGTCCAAACTGTTCAAAAATATTAGCAGGGAAATTTCCCATGAGAGACTTAATAGGTGACCAAATATTGCCTTTTCTATAATTATCATAACCCAGAAAAAATCTATAAAGGTAGGGCATGACTTACAACTACACCTCAAGGGTAATTTGAGCATTTACAAATGGATTTCATTTAGTTGCCCAAATCACAAAGCTTTAAGTAAGTTTTAGTAATAATTTTAAGTTTTCTGGTTAGATTGAAGTTTTCCTTGATGAAAGTCTAACATTTTAACTTTTGGCAGGGAGGAAGTTGTATATTTTTTTATTCTCCTTTTCACAGGTGAACTGCTCAAGAAGCTATATGAGTCTTCCTTTAAAACAAAACTGTCACTTACCTATAAGCCTCAACGCCCTGGATAGGTAAAATGAATTAATGATATTTTTAATTTTTTACATTTTTATTTTTTAAAAATCCTAATTTATAGCAAAGAACAGTTAAATTAACTCCTGTATACACTTTACCTACATCTGCTAATTCTTAACATTTTACACATTTGCTCTATATCTCTCTCCTTCTTTCTTTTCCTCTCTTTATATATATTATATATTCATATAAATAATGAAATAATTATTATTACTAATGCTAAACTATTTGAAATTTAGCTGCAGATATCATGACCCTTTATTCCTAAATATTTCTGTTTATCCCCTAAGAATAGAAACATTCTCTTACAAAACCACAGTATAGTCACTGAATTCAGAAAACCCAATATTCTTATAATATCATAGTATAGTATATTAATTACCTCCTAATGTCCTTTATATACTTTTTTTCTTGATCCAGAATTCAATCCAGGATCACCCATTGCAATTAGTTGTAATGTCTCTTTAGTTTATCTAGAGCAGTTTCTCACCTGTCTTTGCCTTTGTGACACTGATATTTTTTAAGAACACAGGCTAGTTGTTTTATGGACTCTCCATCAACACGGGCTTTTTGATGTTCTGTCACAGTTAGTTTTTGCATGTTTGTCAGGAATACCAAGTAACCGATGTTGTGTCCTTAGTGTAACACATCAAGAAGCACATGACATTAGTTTATCACAGTACTAGTGATGTTAGATTCAATCACTTGGTTTAGATGGCTCCCACAAGTTTTCTCCATGTAAAATTATCAATATACCCTTTGTAATTAATAAGTAATCTCGGGGGGTGGGGGGAATAAGTAATGTGTGGGGAAATACTCTGAGACAGTTTAATTATCTGTCCCTCATCAAACTTTCACCTAATGGTGTTAGCATTTATTAATGATTCTTGCCTAAGTCACTTATCACTATGGTGGTTGCAGAATGGTGAATTTTTTTTTCCCAGCTCTCTTTCTTTCTACATTTATTATATAACATTCTATGATAAAGAGGAGCTTTTTATTTAATGGGTTCTCATCCATTACTGCTATATTTGTGTTGATGATAACATTGTCCGATTGAGAGCCCTTCAAACTGGCTCCTGTGTCATTTTTACAATGTCATTTTTTTTTAGAACTTCCTTACTTTTTGACACAATGAAGTGCTTCAGACTCATCTTGAATTTTTTTCTGTCCCAGCTGTGGAATCAACCATTTCTCCAAGCTCTTCAGAAACCACTACATGGTTTAAGTCTACCTAGAGTGTTTGTTCTCTACAATTATATCTATAAATTTATGTACCCTCAACACGTATGCTTAGGGGATCTTTCTTCCTATGTATCTATATTGTACTCCCATGCCGACTACATGAAAAGGGTACAACATGTACCCTTAGGGGATCTTTCTTCCTATGTATCTAGATCGTACTCCCATACTGACTACATCATCCTGCCCTAGTTCTTTTTAGTTCCTTTTATCTTTATGTCCTCTTGATATACACACAAGGGATTACTTTTCCTGTATAATTAGATGGGCATACTATGCTAATGACATCAAAAATGACCTACACTTTGAGAAAATCATACTGCCTTCCTTAGGATTCATAACAAATCCCTCTTCTCATAATTTTGATGGGGAGCCTTTCATGGTAACTTATCAGAAATGATTCAAGACACCAGAAATCATGAGGATTTCTTCTTCAGACTGAAATATGTGATCCATGGAAGTGGAATCATTAATTTTTTAAAGGGGGTGGAAATAGGCACATAGTTTTTAAGGTTGAGCAAACTGATCCATTGGACTTATACTCCTGGTTGATTCTAGGCCAATTAAGAACTAGGTACAAGAGATTAGTTCAATGGTGGAGTAGAAGGACGTGCTCTCACGCCCTCTTTGAGAACACTGGAATGACAACTAACTGCTGAGCAATCATCGACAGGAATACACTGGAACTCACCAAATAAGATATCCCACATCGAAAGACAAAGGAGAAGCCACAATGAATGGTAGGAGGGGCACATTCGCAATAAGATCAAATCCCATAACTGCTGAAGGGGTGACTCACAAACTGGAGAACACTTATACCACAGAAGTCCACCCACTGGAGTGAAGGTTCTGAGTCCCACGTCAGGCTTCCCAATATGGGGGTCCAGCAACGAGAGGAGGAATTCCTAGAGAACCAGACTTTGAAGGCTAGCAGGATTTGATTGCAGGACTTCAACAGGACTAGGAGAAACAGAGACCCCATTCTTGGAGGGCACACAAAAAGTAGTGTGTGCTTCGGGGCTCAGGGGAAGGAGCAGTGACCACATAGGACTGAACCAGACCTACCTGCTGGTGTTGGAGGATCTCCTGCAGAGGCAGGGGGTGACTCTGTTTCACCAGGAGGGCAAGGACACTGGCAGCAGAAGTTCTGGGAACTACTCCTTGGTGTGAGCCCTCCCGGAGTCTGCCATTAGCACCACCAAGGAGCCTGGGTATGTTCCACTATTGGGTCGCCTCAGGCCAAACAACCAAGAGGGAGGGAACCCAGCACCACCCATCAGCAGACAAGCAGAATAAACTTTAGGTGAGCTCTGCCCACTAGAGCAACAGCCAGCTCTACCCACCACCAGTCCCTCCCATTAGGAAACTTGCACAAGCCTCTTAGAGACCTCATCCACAAAAGGGCATAAAGCAGAAACAAGAAGAACTACAATCCTGCAGCCTGTAGAACAAAATCCACGTTCACAGAAAGATATACAAGATGAAAAGGCAGAGAGCTATGTACCAGATGAAGGAAGAAGATAAAACCCCAGAAAAACAACTAAATGAAGTGGAGATAGGCAACCATCTAGAAAAAAGAATTCAGAATAAAGATAGTGAAGATGATCCAGGACCTTGGAAAAAAAAATGGAGGCAAAGATCGAGAAGATGCAAGAAACGTTTAACAAAGACCTAGAAGAATTAAAGAACAAACAAACAGAGATGAACAATACAATAACTGAAATGAAAAATACACTAGAAGGAATCAATAGCAGAATAACTGAGGCAGAAGAAAGGATAAGTGACCTGGAAGACAGAATGATGGAATTCACTGCGATGGAACAGAATAAAGAGAAGACAATGAAAAGAAATGAAGACAGCCTAAGAGACCTCTGAGACAACATTAAAAGCAACAACATTCACATTATAGGGGTCCCAGAAGGAGAAGAGAGAAAGAAAGGACCCGAGAAAATATTTGAAGAGATTATAGTCAAAAAATTCCCTAACATGGGAAAGGAAATAGCCACCCAAGTCCAGGAAGTGCAGAGAGTCCCATACAGGATAAACCCAAGAAGAAACATGCCGAGACACATAGTAATCAAATTGGCAAAAATTAAAGACAAAGAAAAAATTTGAAAGCAGCAAGGGAAAACTGACAAATAACATACAGGGGAACTCCCATAAGGTTAACAGCTGATTTCTCAGCAGAAATTCTACAAGCCAAAAGGGAGTAGCATGATATACTTACAGTGATGAAAGAGAAGAACCTACAACCAAACTTACTCTATCCAGCAAGGATCTCATTCAAATTAGATGGAGAAATCAAAAGCTTTACAGACAAGCAAAAGCTAAGAGAATTCAGCACCACAAAACCACCTCTACAACAAATGCTAAAGGAACTTCTCTAAGTGGGAAACACAAGAGAAAAAAAGGACCTACAGAAACAAACCCAAAACAATTAAGAAAATGGTAATAGGAACATACATATCAATAATTACCTTAAACATGAATGGATTAAATGCTCCAACCAAAAGACATGTGCTTGCTGAATGGATACAAAAACAAGACACATCTATATGCTGTCTAAAAGAGACCCACTTCCGATCCAGGGACACATAGAGACTGAAAGTGAGAGGATGGAAAACGATACTCCATGCAAATGGAAATCAAAAGAAAGCTGGAGTAGCAATGCTCATATCAGAAAAAATAGACTTTAAAATAAAGAATGTTACAAGAGACAAGGAAGGACACTACGTAATGATCAAGGGATCAATCCAAGAAGAAGATATAACAATTATAAATATATATGCACCCAACATAGGAGTACCTCAATACATAAGGCAACTCCTAACAGCTATAAAAGAGGAAATCAACAGTAACACAATAATAGTTGGGGACTTTAACACCTTACTTACACCAATGGACAGATCATCCACACAGAAAATTAATAAGGAAACACAAGCTTTAAATGACACAATAGACCAGAGAGATTTAATTGATATTTATAGGATATTCCATCCAAAAACAGCAGATTACACTTTCTTCTCAAGCGCGCACAGAACACTCTCCCAGATAGATCACATCTTGGGTCACAAATCAAGCCTCAGTAAATTTAAGAAAATTGAAATTATAACAAGCATCTTTTCTGACCACAATGCTATCAGATTAGAAATGAATTACAGGGAGCAAAACGTAAAAAGCACAAACACATGGAGGCTAAACAATACGTTACTAAATAATGAAGAGATCACTGAAGAAATCAAAGATGAAATTAAAAAATACCTAGAGACAAATGACAATGAAAACATGATGATCCAAAACTTATGGGATGCAGCAAAAACAGTTCTACGAGGGAAGTTTATAGCTATACAAGCCTACCTCAAGAAAGAAGGAAAATCTCAAATAAACAATTTAACCTTACACCTAAAGGAACTAGAGAAAGAAGAACAAACAAAATCCAAAGTCAGCAGAAGGAAAGAAATCATAAAGATCAGAGCAGAAATAAATGAAATAGAAACAAAGAAACAATGGCAAATTTCAATAAAATTAAAAGCTGGTTCTTTGAGAAGATAAACAAAATTGATAACCCATTAGCCATACTCATCAAGAAAAAGAGGGAGAGGACTCAAATCAATAAAATTAGAAATGAAAAAGGAGAAGTTACAACAGACACCACAGAAATACAAAACATCCTAAGAGACTACTACAAGCAAGTCTATGCCAATAAAATGGACAACCTGGAAGAAATGGACAAATTCTTAGAAAGGTATAATCTTCCAAGACTGAACCACGAAGAAATAGAAAATATGAATAGACCAATCACAAGTAACAAGATTGAAACTGTGGTTAAAAATCTTCCAACAAACAAAAGTCCAGGACCAGATGGCTTCACAGGTGAGTTCTATCAAATATTTAGAGAACAGCTAACACCCATCTTTCTCAAACTTTTCCAAAAAATGCAGAGGAAGGGACGCTCCCAAACTCATTCTATCAGGCCACCATCACCCTGATACCAAAACCAGAAAAAGATACACCACAAAAAAAGAAAATTACAGACCAATATCACTGATGAATATAAATGCAAAAATCCTCAACAAAATACTAGCAAACAGAATCCGACAACACATTAAAAGTCTCATACCCCATGATCAAGTGAGATTTATCCCAGGGATGCAAGGATTCTTCAATATACACAAATCATTCAACGTGATAAACCATATTTAAAAATTGAAGAAGAAAAACATATGATCTTCACAATAGATGCAGAAAAAGCCTTTGAGAAAACTCAACACCCATTTATGAAAAAAACTCTTCAGAAAATGGGCATAGAGGGAACCTACCTCAATATAATAAAGGCCATATACAACAAACCCACAGCAAACATCACTCTCAATGGTGAAAAACTGAAACTGTTTCCTCTAAGATCAGGAACAAGACAAGGATGTCCACTCTCACCACTATTATTCAACATAGTTTTGGAAGTTCTAGCCATGGCAATCAGAGAAGAAAAAGAAATAAAAGTAATACAAATCGGGAAAGAAGAAGGAAAATTGTCACTGTTTGCAGATGACATGATACTATACATAGAGAATCCTAAAGACGCCACCAGAAAACTACTAGAGCTAACCAATGAATTTGGTAAAGTTGCAGGATACAAAGTTCATGCACAGAAATCTCTTGCATTCCTATAAACTAATGATGAAAAATCTGAAAGAGAAATTAAGGAAACACTCCCAATTACCACTGCAACAAAAAGAATAAAATACCTAGGAATAAACCTACCTAGGGAGACAAAAGACCTGTATGCAGAAAAGTATAAGACACTGATGAAAGAAATTAAAGATGATACCAAGATGGAAAGATATACCATGTCCTTGAATTGGAAGAATCAACATTGTGAAAATGACTATACTACCCAAAGCAATCTACAGATTCAATGCAATCCCTATCAAATTACCAATGGCATTTATTACAGAACTAGAACAAAAATCTTAGAACTTGTATGGAGACACAAAAGACCCCGAATAGCCAAAACAGTCTTCAGAGAAAACAACGGAGTGGAGGAATCAGACTCCCTGATTTCAGACTATACTACAAAGCTACAGTAATCAAGACAATATGGTACTGGCACAAAAACAGAAATATAGATCAATGGAACAGGATAGAAAGCCCAGAGATAAACCCACACACCTATGGTCAACTGATCTATGACAAAGGAGGCAAGGATATACAATGGAGAAAAGACAGTCTCTTCAAAAAATTGTGTTGGGAAAACTGGACCGCTACATGTAAAAGAATAAAATTAGAACATTCCCTAACACCATACACAAAAATAAACTCAAAATGGATTGAAGATCTAAATGTAAGACTGGATGCTTTAAAACTCTTAGAGGAAAACATAGGAAGAACACTCTTTGACATAAATCACAGTAAGATCTTTTTTGATCCAACTCCTAGAGTAATGGAACTAAAAACAAAAATAAACAAATGGGACCTAATGAAACTTCAAAGCTTTTGCACAGCAAAGGAAACCATAAACAAGACAAAAAGACAACCCACAGAATGGGAGAAAATATTTGCAAACAAATCAACGGACAAAGGACTAATCTTCAAAATATATAAACAGCTCATGCAGCTCAATATTAAAAAAACAAACAACTCTATCCAAAAACGGGGAGAAGACTTAAATAGACATTTCTCCAAAGAAGACATACAGATGCTCAAGAGGCACATGAAAAGATGTTCAACATCACTAACTGTTAGAGAAATGCAAATCAAAACTACAACAAGGTATCACCTCACACCAGTCAGAATGGCCATCATCAAAAAATCTACAAACAATAAATGCTGGAGAGGGTGTGGAGAAAAGGGAACCCTCTTGCACTGTTGGTGGAAATGTAAATTGATACAGCCACTATGGAGAACAGTATGGAGGGTCCTTAATAAACTAAAAATAGAATTACCATATGACCTAGCAATCCCACTACTGGGCATATACCCAGAGAAAACCATAATTCTAAAAGACCCATGCACCCCAATATTCACTGAAGCACTATTTACAATAGCCAGGTGATGGAAGCAACCTAAATGCCCATCGACAGACAAATGGATAAAGAAGATGTGGTACATATATACAATGGAATATTACTCAGCCATAAAAAGGAGTGAAATTGGGTCATTTGTAGAGATGTGGATGGATCTAGAGACTGTCATACAGAGTGAAGTATGTCAGAAAGAGAAAAACAAATATCGTATATTAATGCATATATGTGGAACCTAGAAAATTGGTACAGATGAACCAGTTTGCAGGGCAGAAACTGAGACACAGATATAGAGAACAAATGTATGGACACCAAGGGGGGAAAGCGGCAGGGAGTGGGGTAGGGTGGTGAATTGGGAGATTGGGATTGACATGTATACACTAATATGTATAAAATGGTTGACTAATAGGAATGGTTGACTAATAAGAATGGTTGACTAATAAGAACCGTATAAATAAATAAATAAATTTATATTTTAAAAAAACTAGGTACAAATAGTGGGATTCCAAATATTTCTTTTGATATTTATGATTCATCTTGCCTTTTCTACTGAAAGATATGCAGGTGCTTAAAAATTACCACAGTGCCAATATGCCAGGCTGACGCTCAGCTGATGTTACTACATCAAAAAGAATGGGCTTCCCTGGTGGCGCAGTGGTTGAGAGTCCGCCTGCCGATGCAAGGGACATGGGTTCGTGCCCCGGTCTGGGAGATCCCACATGCCGCGGAGTGGCTGGGCCCGTGAGCCATGGCCGCTGAGCCTGCGTGTCCGGAGCCTGTGCTCTGCAATGGGAGAGACCACAACAGTGAGAGGCCCGCATACCACAAAAAAAAAAAAAAAAAGAAGAAGAAGAAGACTGAAGCCATTATGGCTCACTCAGCTGACTTTGACCAAAATGAGAACAAAGTTATGCTAATAGAGAAATGTTACAGTCTTACCTTAATGAAGGAGCGGAGTTCAGCAGAAGTCCAGCCAAGAGTTCAGCAAAAGCCATACCCAGAAATAAGACAATCACTTTCAGTCACAGGATTTCTCAGAAAACTCATAAATAACTAAAGTTGCCT
This sequence comes from Phocoena sinus, assembly GCF_008692025.1. NCBI lineage: Eukaryota > Metazoa > Chordata > Mammalia > Artiodactyla > Phocoenidae > Phocoena > Phocoena sinus. The sequence goes on from NC_045779.1 coordinate 23,105,396, forward strand.
TCCCTGACAGTCCCTGATGAATGCCACCTTGCTTCAAGGAAAATGTTCCCCCTGATAAATTTTAACTAATAAATTTTAACTAACCACCTTGCCCATGGACCAAAAATAATATTTCACTGTTCCTCTGATGCTGTGGTTTTTGCTTTTATAAACCATTCGTTGCCTCAGTTCCATGATTGATCTTCATCACATGTGAATAAATATCAGCTATGCTTTTAATTAAACTGAATACATCCGAGTTATTCTTTGACAAGATGATCCTGTATCTAATCAAGACTTGAAATTTGACTTCCATTTACAGGAAACTCAGTAAAAAGTTAAGTGACCAACTTACCTGCAGAATGTAAAATAGTTCATAGGAAAATTGATCCAGTTTCTGCAATAACTCAATGGCAGGAATTTTTTAAATGAAGGGATGTCTGCTGCAGATTAAAAGAGATTTGAGAAACATAAAACAGAATAGAATGTGTGCACCATATTTAGGTACCATTTCAAAAAAATAAACTGTAAAAAAGCATTTTCAAAACCATCGTGAAAATGTGATTATGAGCCAGGTATTAGATGTTACCAATGAATTACTAAAATTGTTAAGTGTGACAATAGAATTGTATTTATGTAAGAAAAGGTGCATATGTTTTAGAGATACCTACTTAAATATGTAAGAGCAAATTTAAATAATGTCTATTTCCTCTTAAAGATTTCAACAAAGGTGGAAAAAATAAAGAAAAATTTAAAAATAGAAGCAAGGAAATCTTGATAGTTTTTTAACTTGATTGACATGAGTTCATTAATTGTTCTCTCTTCCTTTGGGTCCATTTCAAATTGTTCATCACAAAAATATTCTTAGTAAATATTCTTAATTTTGATAATATAAGATGTGTGCACAAGTTTTTGAAACCGTTTTTCCAAAAGAAGACATTTCCTGCATATTCTAAATAAACCCAAAGAGGAAAACTGTAGGCACCATTTGCTACCTAATCTGTACATTTCTCCCTTGTCGCTGACCTGAATTCCTGAAAAGTTAGCTGTAATTAGTCACCCTATGATTAAGGAAGCAACTGAAGAAAAAAAGAGGAAGAAGGAAGAGTCCATGCAGGTATGAAAAGATGGGCCTCCCTGGTGGCGCAGTGGTTGAGAGTCCGCCTGCCGATGCAGGGGACACGGGTTCGTGCCCCGGTCCAGAAAGATCCCACATGCCGCGGAGCGGCTGGGCCTGTGAGCCATGGTTCTACTGTCTATAGCAGAGCTCAAGGCTAATGTTACTGTCAAACTGAATTTTTTATGAAATCACTTTTTAAAAATTCTACCTATATCTATTAATTCAATTCCATCTCATAATAAAGCAGGATGGGGTGGGGAAGTTCAGAGGGTTAGAGAATGTGTTAATAAATGATTAGTGGAAAAGTATCTTTGGAAGGCTGTACAATAAATTGCTTTTGCTTTTCTCTTTCCTAATTCCCCCTCCTCGTCCTTCCAGATGCGACTTAAATAAAACAAAGTTCTTAGGCAACTAATGTTAACTGTATGTATAGTGCAATGTTTATGGTGGGGCTTCTGTTTAAAAAATAAAATAGAATAAGCCCTGTGGGATAAATGGAGTGAGTCATACTTCTAGGTTTCTCTTCCAAACACTTCAATATTGCCTCTGTTGTGTTCTCACTCGAGTGTTGAAAGCTAAAATGATGAGTGGAATCCCAAGGGGAATCAGCTTCCCAGCTTCAGTGGTGTCCACCTAATGTTCTCCTTGGACTGAAGTTGTAAGTCAACACACAGAAAGAAGGAAAACATTACAGTAGTTGCTGTCAAGATAGCAAATAGTTTTTCAACATTACCAATTTAATGTAGGGATTCAACTTATTAAATGTTCATTAAGTCTTTCTTATGATTAGTGCAAGTTCATTTCCAGAAAAGTTCAATTATAAAATCGTCAATAATACTTACGAATTTCAATAAGTCATTTTGCTTCTGGGTAAATTATTCTTATTACTAATATGTGCAAGTCCCATTTGGACATAAAGAAAACCCCAGGGATAAGAAATGAGATAATAATTAACTAAGCATTCTTCATTTTTAATAACTAACCTAAGAGGAAAATAATGATATGTTCATTCACCACTGCAGAATCAACCAGAACTTACTGAACGATGTAGATTTCATTGTTAATAGAGAACACTAACTCCCTCCTTGAAATGATTTTCCTTTTAAATAAACCATATTGGATGGTTCTATTAAAGAACATCACTACAAACAATAAATGCTGGAGAGGATGTGGAGAAAAGGGAGCCCTCCTACACTGTTGGCGGGAATGTAAATTGGTACAGCCACTATGGAGACTCCTTAAAAAACTAAAAATAGAACTACCATATGACCCAGCAATCCCACTACTGGGCATACATCCTGAGAAAAACATGGTTCAAAAGGATACATGCACCCCAGAGTTCATTGCAGCACTATTTACAATAGCCAAAATATGGAAGCAACCTAAATGCCTAGCGACAAATGAATGGATAAAGATGAGGTACATATATCCAATGGAATATTACTCAGCCATAAAAAAGAACAAAATAATGCCATTTGCAGCAACATGGATGGACATGGAGATTATCATACTAAGTGAAGTAAGTCAGACAGAGAAAGACAAATATCATATGATATCGCTTATATGTGGAATCTAGGATAATCGATACAAATAAACTTATTTACAAAATAGAAACAATCTCACAGATGTAGAGAATGAATTGATGGTTACCAGGGGGGAAAGCTGGGGGGAGGGATAGATTGGGAGTTTGACATTGACATATACACACTGCTATTTTTAAAATAGATAACCAACAATGACCTACTGTATAGCACAGGGGAACTCTGCTCAATATTTTGTAATAACCTAAATGGGAAAAGAAATTCAAAATAATAGATACATGTATATGTATAACTGAATCATTTTGCTGTACGCCTCAAACTAACACAACATTGTAAGTCAACTATACTCCAATATAAAATAAAAATTTTAAATAAAACAAAAACAAAAAATAAATACATGATAAAGGACATCGGGTCCTTTTATTTTTCATTAACCTATAAGGGTTTAAATGTGGCAAAATGATTAAAATGTTAATCAGTTAACTTTTTTCATGTGTTTGTGTTACTCTTTTAGGTGCATCTCTAGATATTTTCAGCTTTTACTGCATTTCCAATCCCCTAAAAAAATTCTATGCCTTTTTTTTCTTTTTCATAAACTTCTTTTGTAATCAACTGAGGTCAGATCAAAACAATTAATTCAATTATAGCAATATTTTTCATATCTCACTAACTTTTAATAATTACTTTAAGATTCCTTCCCAGACCCTTGATTATTATTAGCAGAAAATCACATGACTGTATTAGATGACATCAGCTAATCCTCCAAAGCAACTGCTCCTCTACAGTTTGGAAAGAAACCAACACCTCATGCCTCCTTGCAGAGATAATACACAATACACCACCGAAAGCCACAGTAATTAAAATCTCTGTTAGCACGCCTTTGATTTCCACAACTTGCTCTTACTGCTGTTAAAGATTTTTAAAACTACCAAGGATCTTCTACTGACATGAGCTTTATCCCCTTAAGTCCTTTTGGGAATGGGGCAGGATATAAATAAAGAAACAATAGTAAACAGCTTAGTACCTGCTCCCAAGATGAGCTAAGCAAAGAAGGGCTGTTAGAAGCATCGCTATGGTTTCACTGGGTTCAGTCATCTTGATTTATTTTCAACAGTGTTGAAAATTGTTGTTGTTGTTATTATTTCACATGCATTTATTGACCATCTACCATGTGAATCATGAAGCCAAGCACTAAAAGGGATATAAAGATATACACTACCCAGTCCCTACCTGTAAAAATGTTAATTGTATTAAAAACCATAAACATCGTAGCCATAATTTATTAAACATTTATGGTGATTTAGGCAGTTTACACATGGTAACCCTTCAGCCTATCCCAAATTCTGTAATATAGGAATTGTTGTCCTTATTTACATTGTACAGATCTAGTACCTATTCTTTAATTTTGGCATCCACCATCCTCATCAAAACCATTTGCTTCACGGGCAGCTGCATGGCACAGGGAGCTCAGCTCGGTGCTTTGTGACCACCTAGAGGGGTGGGATAGGGAGGGTGGGAGGGAGGGAGACGCAAGAGGGAGGAGATATGGGAACATATGTATATGTATAACTGATTCACTTTGTTATAAAGCAGAAACTAACACACCATTGTAAAGCAATTATACTCCAATAAAGATGTTTAAAAAAAACAAAAAAAAAAAACATTTGCTTCATGGAAAGCTGATTCTCATCTTCAGACCTCTGGGACCTGCTCAATCTCTATAGTTAGATGAGCTGACAAATCCCCTTCTATTATCAAAGCTAGTTTGCATTGTTTTTTCTATTCTTTGCAACCAAAAGCACTCTAACTGATACACAGGATAATATTCATCCTTCAAAATTAATAACATTTTCTTAAGAAGGTGAGGGTTATAGCTTCCTTTATTTTATAATTTTTTAGACACTAAGGAGAAGCTTAGCTGATTTCATAATATAAAAACCTGAAATGTCATTAAATAAATATTTGCTGTATGAATGAACTGAACAAATGAATGAATAATGATTAAACTATTGAATATGAGATAATTTCTCTGTCCCTATTTTGCCCCTACCCCATCAGGCTAAGATGCATGCTTGACATTGTTATGTTAAAAGAACATAAATATATAACAATAATTGATGTAACTCAGCTCTTTGAATTTATTTAGTTTTTCTTAGGCAGTTGATGATAGCCCCAGCTTGACATTATTTGAAAATCATACATAATGGGGGTTAAGTAGCTAGCACCTAGAAAGTCAGAAATAGATAAGAGTCACCCATCTAACACTTGCCCCTGTGAACACTGACCTCCATCTCACATTCCTATACATCAGTAAGTAATGTTCCCAGAGAGTGAGAGATTAGACCATAAAATGTGTGTTTTGTTTTGTTTTACTCACAGTGATCAAAAGTGCAATAGATCTTGTTCAACTGTTAATGGTGGTTGTTAAAGACATTAATGCCATGACTTAGGGACCTTTTTCTCCAAGGAAGCTAAAGAATGGGTAGTAATGACACATAGCCTGAGGGGAAAGGGTGTGGTGGGGAGAAGAGGAATACTTTAAAGATATTAATCACACAGACATACTGAAGATCCCTCATCTCACGATTGGAAACTACTCCACTGAGAGGGAATTAGCTGTCACATTTAAAGTGGGAAGTGACTATAGAGAGGGAGAAAAGGGCTGTTTATTTCCAGACGCTGCCAAATTCCATATTGCTCTCTTGCTGTGTCATAGTCACAGACCTGTACAATGACAGGAAACATAATTTCTAATCTTCCTGTTCAAGAAATGATTTTATTGATCTCCACTTTATCTTTTATTTTTCCTATGATTCAGCAGGTTAGAACTGCTCCAGCTCCTGTAGCTTTCTATCATTCAGCAAGATGTCCATGGAGTTAAAATGTCTTACAAGTTAATAGGAGGTGAAGAAATTTATTTCAGCACCAAGGAGAGTACCCTGTTATTTTCAAATGGTTTTATGCATTCAAAACTACATATTACTCATGAAGCTAGAAAGAAATTTTGAAAGGTGGTTTGACAGAAAGCTGCTAAGAACTTATTTCATTCATGAGAAAAATTCTAATCATTTCTATAAAATTAAAAACTTGCCACTTTTGTACCTGTACATGATTTCAACAATGCACTATTCTTTTAGCTTCAAAATGCAATGGGATTCGAGATTATTTGTCTATTTTTCAAATGTCAAAACCACAGATTCTGGATGGACTTAGATTGCAGGAAGTTTCAGTGAAGTCACAGAAGAGTTAAATTAACAGTGATGTTCCATGATGCAGCTAGAGATTATCATACTAAATGAAGTAAGTCCAAAAGACAAATACAATATGACATCACATATATGGAATCTAAAATATGACACAAATGAACCTATCTATGAAACAGAAACAGAATCAGGGACATAGAGAATAGACTCGTGGTTGCCAAGGCGGAGGATCATGGGAGAGGGTAGGAGTGGGAGTTTGGGATTAGAAGATGAAAACTGGTATATATAGAACAGATAAACAACAAGGTCCTGTTGTATAGCACAGGGAACTATATTCGATATCCTGTGATACACCGGTCAGAATGGCCATCATCAAACAATCTACAAGCAATAAATGCTGGAGAGGGTGTGGAGAAAAGGGAACCTTCTTGCACTGCTGGTGGGAATGTAAATTGATACAGCCACTATGGAGAACAGTATGGAGGTTCCTTAAAAAACTAAAAATAGAACTACCATACAACCCAGCAATCCCACTACTGGGCATATATCCTGAGAAAACAATAATTCAAAAAGAGTCATATACCACAATATTCATTGCAGCACTATTTACAATAGCCAGGACATGGAAGCAACCTAAGTGTCCATCGACAGACAAATGGATAAAGAAGATGTGGCACATATATACAATGCAATATTACTCAGCCATAAAAGGAAACGAAATTGAGTTATTGGTACTGAGGTGGATGGACCTAGAGTCTGTCATACAGAGTGAAGTAAGTCAGAAAGAGAAAAACAAATACCGTATGCTAACACATATATATGGAATCTTAAAAAAAAAAAAAGTCATGAAGAACCTAAGGGCAAGACGGGAATAAAGATGCAGAACTATTAGCGAATGGACTTGAGGTTACAGGGAGGGGGAAGGGTAAGCTGGGACAAAGTGAGAGAGTGTCATGGACATATATACACTCCCAAACGTAAAACAGATAGCTAGTGGGAAGCAGCCGCATAGCACAGGGAGATCAGCTCGGTGCTCTGTGACTACCAGAGGGGTGGGATAGGGAGGCTGGGAGGGAGGGAGACGCAAGACGGAAGACATATCGGGATAGATATATATGTATAACTGATTCACTTAATTATAAAGCAGAAATTAACACACCATTGTAAAGCAATTATACTTCAATAAAAATGTTTAAATATATATATATATATATATATATCCTGTGATAAACCATAAAGGAAAAGAATATGAAAAAGAATGTGTGTGTGTGTATATATATATATATATATATATATATATATAACTGAGTCACTTTGAGGTGCAGCAGTAGTTAAAACAACATTGTAATTCAACTATACTTCAATAAAAAATAAATTTAAAAAAAAAAGCTCCATGAGAACAAGTCCTAAAATCTTTCTCACTGCTGTATCCTCAGAGCTTGGCTCATGGTAAATGCTCAATGAATATTCATGTGAGTCAAGTGAGAAAGAATGAATTAATGAATGGCATTCATTAAGTGAGTAGGAAGGAATTAAGGAATACCTTGTTTGTAATGAATCACTTTCTGCAACTGGTCTCAGAGATCCTCACATTGCTCAGCCTGAAACATGGACACATCTTGCTTTGCCCTGTATCAATGGTGCTCTGGATCTCAGAAAAAATCATGCCCCAGATCATGCCTCTCAGCTCCATTAAGCTTTCAGTGTAAAGGGTTCTCCTTAGAGCCCTGGAAGGGTCACTGAGGTTTCTATCCATGTAATCCTACATCTCCAGGGTAGCATGGCATCCACCCACCTGTGGCTCGTCCAATTCTCAAGCCAACCAGTCAGGTTGGTTCTGCCCTGTTACCAGTCAGACAGGACCCAGTCACAGGAGGCTAACTCTCATCCTTTTCCACAAAGTCCCAGGTAGACCATAACTACTTGTCCTTATTCCCAAGCAACCCAGGCAGCCCCTTCCTTCTGTGCCAAAAGTAGAAAATATCAGGCCTTGCTCTACTGAGAGATCCTCAAGAGTCCAGCGACATCTTAGTTCAGATGTGCTAGGAGACAAAGGACAATAGTGCAGTTCTCCTCTGAGTTACCACCATAGCCAGACATGAGGTCACCCTGAGAGACTAGAATCTACCAGAGACATGGCCAAAGGTGAAAGAGGAAACATGAACGAGTAAAAACAGTGTTGAAACAAATGTTTCTGACAGTCAGCATGGCATGAAGACTTCTCAGGCCTCTGAATCCCTTTCCTTGTTTTATGTCTATTTGTTCAATGAAACACGTGCAAATCAAGTCAAGCCTCCTGGCTCCCAGGTAGGTACAGCCCAGTTCTTAGCTCCTAGAAGGATTCTGGGCTAAGGCTCCACTCTACTTGGACTGTACTATCAGGCCCCCAAAACGGGGGGAGCTGGCAGGGAAGGACTGATTTCCATTTCAAACTGCATTCTGGTACTTTGTACTCCAGCACCATTGGCCGATCAATATTTAATGCTTGGAGATTCTGACTCTGCGGGAGTCATGTCAGGGGACCTTGGGAGCCAATCTGCTTGAGCTTCTGAGTGATAATTATTCATGGGCTCCTGCCTCTTCTTGCTCTTTCTCTCGCACGGTCCCACTCTGCAGACTCAGTGCCTTATTCAGTCTTCTCTCTCGCTCTCTCCGCTGCTGTAGCTGGACCCTCCGCCTTCGCCAACGCTCAGCATCTGCACATCCCTACAATGGCTAAAACAGCAATGGGTAAGGCATCGCGCCTCGTTCTTCCTCGGCTCGACCTGGAGCCCACCTCTCACCCTCTCTCTTACAGCTTGGAAGACATTCGGAGATATTTTATAGAGAAAAAGTCATTACTGTTAACATAGCAATCGGGAAGGATGGAGGCCGCTCTGGGGTTTGAGGGAGGGCAAAAAGGGGATCCTTGAAAATCTAAAGCTAAGGATTTTTTTTTAAAGGTGGAAGAAGGTAAGTTGCCGTCCCATGGGTAGCGAATTTATTCTGTTTCCATATTTAAAATTAGGGCTCAGTCGTGGGGGGGAGGGGTCTACTCGAACTGTATGCCTTAAATGGGGTTAAGGGACATTTTGGAAAGTGCTTTGTAACATCCTTTATTTCTTCTCTAGTTAAAAAAAAGAAAAGAAAAGAAAGAAAATAGGGGAGAGAAAAGGGGACGGGAGAAAGGAAAAAGAAAAATGCAAAGTCAAAGCGGTCCCATCTAGGCTGTTTGAAAGATGGGTGGAGACGAGGGAGGCGGGAGAACCGGGCAAATGTATCGCATTGTCTGGTCGGAAAAACTGATGGTCCTGGGGCGCGGTGCGGAGAGGTGAGGGCGCGGGGCGGGGTTGGCAGTTGGGGGAAGACCTACACTCTTTTGTTTTAGGGAAAGGGAGGGGAAGGAGACAGGAAGTCGGGAGGGCACGGAGGGCGCGGGTGGGCAGCTGCAGGGGCGGGGAAGCGCGCGGTTGGGGAGGGGTGGAGGGACAGCGGTTTCGCAGGCTCTCGGGTGGGGTTTCTTTGTGTGAGGACGAGCCGTCCCGGGGGGGAGGCACCTGCAGAGCTGGGCACACAGTGCGGATGGCCCCACCCTTTGCGGAGCCGCGCTGGTGCCCTCCCCCTCCCCCCTCCCCCCAACCCGGTGCCGCGGAAAGGGGGCCGGGTGCGGAGCGCAGCGCGACGCCCAGGAGCCCAGCCCTGGGGAGACAGCAGCGCCACGCCCGGAGCCTCGCGCTCCCGACTCCCACCCTCGGCTTCCGAGTGAGACCTGACCATTGCCCCCGCCTTTCCCACCCTGGCCATATTGTTCCGTTTTACAGAGGGAAGGGGGGAAAAGTGGGTTAACATTTTTCTTTTCAAAACCGCATTGCACAGGGTTATTAGACATAAACGCGATAAAGCCTTCTTTGAACTCATTTGATCGTTTGGGGGAAAAGCTTCTGGAACCTAGATACGAGTATACATAATAATACAGACACAAAAGAGGTCAAGGTCTTAAACTGAGCCAAGTGAAACATGTTTTGTAGGTCAGACAGGGCCAAATATCGGCAATTTTCATAGGCTCAGCCTGTATCGGAGAGACGGTCGAGACGCAGAGACCAAACGAGGTTCCGGATCCAGGGCCGCCATCCCCACCGGGTCTTGCGCCTCCAGTACCCCTCGGTTCGGCGCTCGGTGGCCCCGGGAGAAACAGGCAGGGAGGGACCGGAGGTCGGGTGGCGGCTGGAAGCACCCCTTCCGCGGGACCCGGTGCGGGATGCGGAGAAGGGGGAAAGAGGCCAAAAGGGCTTGCTCTGGTCAGCTCCGCCCTGCCCTACCCTCCCAGGCGGAGCCGGAAAGACCTCAGGCTCAGATACTGGGCAAGGAAAGGGGGCTGGGGAGGGGCCCTTGAGCGGTCTGCCGTCCTAGAGTCCTTTTTTCCAGCTCCGCAGTCCATAACAGCCCGGGGGCCCCTCGATGTGCGCAGACAGCGGGCGTTGCTCGGAGTCGCAGCGCCGAGCCCCTCCCAGCAAAGTGCGTGGCTCTGCGGAAAGGCCGGCTCGAGCCCCGCCCGGCCACACAAAGGCGCCGCCCCACCCCAGCCGGCCGCGGGACCGCAGAGGTGACCCCTTCCTAGGAGCGCGGGGAGGGTCTCTTCTCGCCCTCCCACAGCCCGTGGAGCATGGGGCTGTTTCCCGTAGCCGAAGCCCACGGCCCACGCCCTGTTCTCCATGCTTTCCTGGGTGGAGACCCCTTGGATGGTCTCGGTAGGAGAGGCCCTCGCTCCTTGAGCCAGGGCCTCGGCCCCACCCTTCCCAGCTGGGGCCCAGGCCCGACAGCCGCTGGCCGGATGGGGGCGCACGTGGCGAGCCGGCGAGTGGAGCGCAGCCAGCCCTGCAGAGCCCCGCGCCGCGCCCTGCGCTCCCCTCCCCAGGGCTGGGCGCTCGCCCGCGTGGGTGCAGCCGGGAGACGGGTTTCTGCGCAGTGTCCTGAACTACCCCGGCCTCCCGCGGTTCGCGGTTCGCCTGGCAGTCCGGCAAGGTTCTGAGAATGGGAGGTGGGGGCCCTCTCGCTCTGCGCTCTGCACCCCCACCGAGAGGTTTCTGATGCAGGCGGGCGTCTGCAAACTCAGCAGTAGCAGCATTATTGCTATTATTTTAAATTACTATTATTGTTTCCTGACTCACTGGCCATATTTGTTCAAAAGGTTTGAATGACTGCATTTGAATAAGGATTAACCCTTGTTGTGCTCACTTTTCTTCCTCCTGTTCCCAACCCCCCCTCCCAAAAAAAAGAATGCATTCCCCCTTTCATTTTACGTTATAAAACAAATACATGTTCGGTTCCTATAGGGACTTTGTACGTTCATGTGGGTCAGATACAAGTGCAGGTGCTTGCTTAGGGCAAGGCTTGTGTGCCAAAGATTGCTGGAAAATTCTTCGCGGAGAATTGTTTGTGGCCGCAATGGATGAAAATATCCGTATATAACTGAAATATTTTGATCTTCACCTTGTAGTCCATAGACCCTATCTATAAATATATAAATATAGGTTATGCACAAAATTTTAACTTTTTGTTTTTATTGCTAAACTCTTCTTCCAATTGCTGATTCTTGATACCGACTCGATTCTGCACAGAAACATGGATGGTGAAATAGCCACCATCCCATTAATAAAAATCCCACCCCAAATATGACAAACGTAACGGCCCTTTCTGCCATGAGTAAGCAAATCATGAAAAGAAGAACAACCTCTGCATTATTAAAATAATGGATTTTGAAGTCATTCCAGTTGCAAAGCATAATCAGTTAATCACCAGGGCGGGAGATTTTTCCTGATTCATTAAACAATTATTGTATTCAGCAAGATTGTACTAGGTGTATATAATATTCCCTGTTAACTTCTCAAATGAAGTGGGCACCTTATAAATGGATATATAAATAACTAGAAGTGTAAAGGAGGATTTTGTCAAATTTTCAGGATAAAATTGAAAGAGAAATAGCAGTAGTTTATCACTTAATCTTATATGCATAGTTCGTACCAGGAGAGTAAGCTGAGCCTGCAGTAAGCATTACTGACTGACCCAGTGTAGCAGCGTTACTGACCCAGTGTAGCTCAAGGCAGGTAGCTGGTTTAATGATATAAATTAATACACTGGGTGGTGGTTGTCTACCTACGCATGGTAAAATTCTCTGAAAGAAAATTAATTTTTCAATGATAATTATCAATGATTATTGGATTGGATGGTTTGTCATATTAAAATATACAACTTTAAAGTTAATTAAAATTAACCATGGTTTTGTGATGTGACTTACCGAATAATTGTACTAAATTATTCTAACGGGGAAGGGAGTGTTTTTATTGTCAGAGCAATTGTCTCTGCCCTTAATCATTAACAGTTTTAGCAGAATTGTATCTGTTGCATTAAAAATACTTTTACTTACTTTCATATTCTTTTAATTGTTAATGGCTAGATCATGGAATAAGCATTTAGTTATTTGGCACAATATATTTACCTTCAAATAACTTGTTCTCAATGGTGAAATGCTGCAGGAGGCTACATTTTCCTCAGATTCAAGAAATGTCCTCTCAGAGTGTCATAAAGCCGGTTCACGCAATAAAATAGCTTTCCTCCCTGTAATTTAGAATCAAAATAGTTACTCAATTCTGTGAATATTTAGTAGTAGCTATTAAGCAGAGTTTTAAAGTTAAATCTGTACAATTAAAAATGAAATGGAGGATAAGTCAATTACATAATTAATTGAGAATTTTTGTCATTGATAAATCCAGACCATCTTTAGGAAAATTCCTGACTTATCGGTCACTCGTGTTTTTTATTCCAACCGACTATACACCCACCCCAATAGCTCACTGCTCACACAGGCTGGATGAAGCTGGCCTCAGAGCTAGTGGCTGCCTGCTTTGGGTGTGGCCACCCCAAGCTGTTATATCTAACTCCAGCGCACACCAGTTTTCCTCCGCGGTCTTAGAAAAACACACATTATTCTGTTGTCACAGAACCTGTGACCTTATGTGAAGAATGCAAGAAATTTTCCGGACAAGAAAAAAAAAAAAAAAAAAACGGAATTAGCCAGTGACCCAGATGTTTCCAGAACCAAGGCTTGGAGTCTGCATTAACTTTTCATCCCACTAGAGGGCACTCAGGTTCTCCAAAGAAGTAGATTGATTTAAACCCTGTTCCAAATACTTGCTATTTAAGAATGTCTTTTATCTGGAGCATTCAATTGCTTATTGGATAAGTTAATGCCACGCTTAGCCTAGTGAATGAAAAGAGTTTGTACTCTTTTTCAAGGAGACGAGATGAAATGAGCCATGTTCATAATCTGGAAGTAGGTGTAGGTCCTGGTTAAGTATTCTCTGATGATTTTACTTTCTAGTATCATTACATTGTTACTGTAACATCATTTATGTTATTAAGGTTTGTAGTGGATAAATAGTATACGGTGGTCAGTAGTAATATCAAGATTATATAGGAACAGAATGTTTCAATGTTTAAATAAAGGAATAATTAAACAAAAACATTGTTTAGTTATTCATTTATTTAAAATGTGCTCAGTGTTGAGGACACACCTGAATGTCACTCACCACTTCCAGAGAGATGTCATGTTAGTAGATAAAGCAGGTAGATACAATGTGATACTGAGAGGGGGCCCCCCAAACTGGCTGTTACTCTTTTTCCCACTTCCTGTTTTTGTTTTTTTTTTTCCATTTAAAGGATACCTTTTAAACCAAATCCAGTGTGATTTCAGCTTGAATATTTAAATCTAATGTTATGTCAGCTTTCAATAATTATTGAGTACCTCCTTGTAGTTTTATTATTTAGTAGAAAATTGATGTTAATTTTCATGAAATAAGAAATAGATAAGCATAAACTAATTTTTAGGATTATCAAAAGTGGATTTTTTAATGTTTGCTATGGTAGGAAATTCTTTTTCTCTTATATGTCATGTACTATAATCCAACCGTGAAATATTTAATAGGTTCATATTACTATGCTCCCCAGACTTTAATGTGCATGCGAATTACCCTGGATTTTCATTAAAATGCAAATTCTAATACAGTAGGTCTGGTTGAAGCCAGATATTCTGCATTCCTAACAAGTTTCCAGAAGATGCCAATTCTAGCCACCAAACACGTCAGTTTAAGCAATATAAAATTGTGATATATACGTTCCTCCCACAGTAAGCTCTGGCATTACGTCTTAACATTCAAGCCTATGGCAATCTTTACAAAATATTTCACCTCCAAACTCATACACTTAAGGATTTTATTCCTCTGGGAGTTATGTGTTCTGTGCCATCATTCTCTTTTAATTGGATTTTTTAAATATATTCATATTGCAGGATTCAGCAAAAGACCTTCAAGAGAAATGTGGAAATAAGAATTTGACTCTGGGTGGGGGGGGCGGTGTGTGTGTGTAAGAAAAAAATGAATGTGGCTTGCAGCACAGTTGAGAAGGACGATAAATCAATACTGCTAGTTTACTGTCGTTTACAAAACAATGCACAGAACAAAAAGTTCAATTCGGAAACTTTTAGTTATGGAATACAGTGCAAAAGTCTGTAACCCCATTTACCATATGGCTAATTCATTGCAAGTACTCTACATACAAAGGAAATTAACACAGAGGGTTGAGCAGCTCTAAAGTTGTCCCTCAGCATATCCCGTACTTATTACTTACCAAGTTATCCAACAGAACACTTCTTCCTGGATACCACATGAGCAAATTATTAATCATTTATTGAGTATGGCTGTATATCTGAAAACATTACGCGTGTGTTTTCTGCTTACTTAAGCCAATAAAGGAACTCCATTATTCTATACTAACTTTCTAAGAAAGTCAACCTAGAGGTAAAAAATGGGTCTTCAGGGAATATCATCAAAGATGTACTATGTCAGTCCTGGCATGCAGTGGGTGGCTGACCCTGCAAACATCACCACATCTCGGGAAATGCTCTCCTGCAAAAATGATACTATGCATGAAACATCTCAAATTAGAAATTTACCGTTTCCCAAATAGGGCACTAAAAACGTGGTCCCAAATAAAACTGGCCATAGAGATAATAAGATGTACTTTTTCCCCATGAAGTTGGATTAAGCCTAAAGCTTATCCATCCCTTTGTTCCTGTTGTTCATTTCAGGGTCTCTCAAAAGCTAGGGAACTTTCAATTTTGCAACTCCTGGTACATTTAAAAAGGAAGAAGACGTGCTAAGACAGCATTATAAAAGTAAAGTGTGTTTTAAATGTTTAATCCTAGCAGTCTGCTGTAGCTGTATGTATACTTCATTTGGAGATAACAGAAATTTAAACTAGTGGACCCCGAAAAATGAGGCAAAAAATTTCCTGACTGGTCCTTCAATCAACAATTTTCCTGTGACATTGCTTATTTTCAAGGATCATTTCTCTGGCATAGAAGTAAATTTCAGAATGTCTATAAGAAGTTAATTTATTGCTTTCATCCTTATATAGTGTATATAACATGCTAGGCACTAAGCACTTTACACATATTAGCTATGTTCATTTATAACATGTTATAACATGTTCATCATCCAATAATCCTAAAAAGTATGTACTATTACAGATGAGGAAACTGAGGTGCAGAAAAGAGGAATGACTTGCCCAAGGTCACACAGTTATTCAGATTCAAAATTTGAATCCAGGCCTTCTGGCTCCAGAATCTTTGCCTTTAACCAGTACCCTTAGACTTCAGAGGTGTTCCCATCATGGGGTTTGAACCAGTGATACTACTATTTTGTTTAACAAGCCCGATGGTCTTATCCTTTCTGAGCACAGATCCACCTTGAAGATGAAATACCTTCAAATTAATGACTATTTTAATAGCTAACCTGGGACTTATTAAAATAATTGCTGTGATTTAGGCTTTTGGTGAAAGAGAGCTATAAGACCTTGGGGGCTCTAATGTATGGGATCACTTTGCTCTCTGAAGGCTCAACTAAGAACACAGCAGGGACTTCTCTTGTGGACACAGTGATTTTTTTTCTAGAAAAAAAGAATTCTTGACTTATCTAATCAGTATCTTCCGGTTGACACATTTCAAAATGGGCTCTTAGCTGGTTCCGTAGACCCTAGATGTTTAACCTTAATATTTTGTTTTATGAAATAAATCTAGAGCTAAAAGAGAGATACAGCCATGGCATCCACATTTAACATAATCATTAGATATTACTTCAAGATTTTCTCCATCTTCTTACCTCAAAAGCAGACACTCAGGCAAGAGAGATCTGTGGGAAGGCTCTGACTCCCTTGCAAAACATTTCTAATTATCTTTTAATAAAGGAATCAGGTCCTGTCATTTGTCAAGGAGACATTTGCAGTAGTAAAACCTGTGTTTATATAACCCATTTTTATTAGTCATGATTAAGATAACATTTTGTGTACATTTGTTCTCACAAAACACTTTTATGTGAATGTAAAGGTTAATTAATGCATTTCAGCAGTCATTTTGCTAGTCATCTAGAAATATAGCTTCTCTGGGAATTGTACTTAAGAAAAGAAGCCACACGTTATACTGTAAAACCATAGCAAAATTTTAAGGCTTTTCCTCATTTGCAATTTTGTTGACCTCCAGATTAAAATATTTAATACTTTGAACAATTATAAGATTTAAAAAATTTGTTTTTGTGATCAAAAATAATTACAGTTCTTGTATACTCCATTAAATGTAGTATTATCTGGAATTGATTTTTTTTAATTGTAAAGCAATGACTATAAGTGTGCTTATTTAGCAGTTATTCTTCTGGAATAATTGTACTTTGGATGTCAGAATTTGTACATCACCCATCAGCACAAGTACTTAGTATCACAATAGATGACCAGTAATATGAATCTGTCAACCTTTTAGTTGTATGCCTTTATATCCGGAAAAGAAATGGATGAAATTCATCTAAACTTAGTTCCACAAATACTTGTACAAGAAAGCATTTTCAAGTTTAAATTTTCATTCTACTCCCTGTTTCGGAAGATTTTTTTTTTTCTATTAATGGCAGCCATAAACTTTAATTTCCATTCAACAAAACTGCTTACAGTAAACCTAATAACAGTCTTTCAGTTTGGGCTTCCTAGTAAACAGAAACCTAACTCTCATGATAAATCTCAACGGTATAAAACATTTGACTGTTGCAAAAACTGAGACCAGAAAATCACATCAAGATGTCACTTGTTACCACTTCCAGACTCTGATGGGGAGGGGCGCCAACCATCTCAGACAACTGAACAGCAGCTAGAGTTACAGCAGCCTGCCTTGGAACCCTGCTTCAGAACATAATTGTCTTTACTACTGCGTGGTTCTTTTTTGTTCCTGACACACTAATATCTACTGCTGTTTTTTAAGTCTTACAGCTTTATCTGAGCAGTGCCAGTTAGCATCTGTCTCATTGTTCAAACACGTGACAAATTACCAGAGTTGATTCTAGCCTTTTCATGCACAGATTACATGATCCAAGACCCCTGTCGCTTTTAAAATCATCTTTTCATTCTATTTCTGACCTAATCTTTACTTTTAGAATAAAAAAAAAAAGGAGCAGATAAACACAGAAGACTGAAAACATTCAAAAGAAAAATTGGATAGCATGATCTATCAATGTGGGACCTTGTAGTTCTCAGAAAATACTCACCTGTGCTACACTTTGTAACCTTCCTATAATTCTTATGAGATGGGCATAGTATACATGTCACTCTGTTTAAAAATGAGCAAATTTAAGCTCAAAGAATTTAGTAACGTTCACATGTGGTAAGTTTTAGAGCTAGGGCCAGAACACAGGTCTAACAAAGATATATGTATCTATGTATACATACAATATATGTGTGTGTGTGTGTGTGTGTGTGTATGTAATTTCACTGATATGTGGAATCTACAAAACAAATGAACAAACAAAACAAAATAGAAACAGAGTCATAGATACAGAGAACAAACTGGTGGTTGCCAGGGGGCAGAAAGGGGGGTTGGGCAAAATAGGTGAGGGAGACTAAAAGGTACAAACTTTCAGTTATAAAATAAATAAGTCACAGGGATGTAATGTATAGCATAGGGAATATAATCAATAATATTGTAATAACTTTGTATGATGACAGATGGTAATTAGACTTATTGTGGGAATCGTTTTATAATGTATGAAAATATTGAATCAGGGCTTCCCTGGTGGCGCAGTGGTTGAGAGTCCGCCTGCCGATGCAGGGAACACGGGTTGGTGCCCCGGTCCGGGAAGATCCCACATGCCGCGGAGTCTGCGCGTCCGGAGCCTGTGCTCCGCAACGGGAGAGGCCACAACAGTGAGAGGCCCGCGTACCTAAAAAAATATATATATATATATTGAGTCAATATGCTGTGCACCTGACACTAATACAATATTGAAGTCAATTATACTTCAATAAAAAGATATAGGGCTTCCCTGGTGGCGCAGTGGTTGAGAGTCTGCCTGCCGATGCAGGGGACACGGGTTCGTGCCCCGGTCTGGGAGGATCCCACATGCCGCGGAGCGGCTGGGCCCGTGAGCCATGGCCGCTGGGCCTGCGCGTCCGGAGCCTGTCCTCCGCAACGGGAGGGGCCACAGCAGTGAGAGGCCCGCGTAACGCATAAAAAAAAAAAAAAAAAGATATAGATATCTAATATATATTAATATATATGTATTAGATAGGATTAGATTAGATATATATATGAATATATCTAATATATATTACATCTATATTAGATATGATAATATATAATAAAAACAAAACTAATAAAATGTAGCACTTTCTCCTGTCCAGTAACAATATGCACAAGTGAGGAAAGGCACACACTAAGTGGGTTTACCTTCAGTCTAAATTTATTAATAGTTAATGGCATTCGCATAGCACAGGGAGATCAGCTCGGTGCTTTGTGACCATCTAGAGGGGTGGGATAAGGAGGGTGGGAGGGAGGGAGACTCAAGAGGGAAGAGATATGGGGACATATGTATATGTATAGCTGATTCACTTTGTTATAAAGCAGAAACTCACACACCACTGTAAAGCAATTATACTCCAATAAAGATGTTAAAAAAATAGTTAATGGCATTAACTGCAGTAAAATAGATTCAAATACCAGCTTTGTTCTGAAGCCTATGCTAGGTATTGTAAAACTATAAATAATCATGGTCCTTACCCTTGGAGAATTTAGTCTTTTGAAGAAAACAGGACCCTGTACATACAAAAAAAATTAATAACCAGTAATTGTAGCTTGTAACTATAAATAGAAGTCTCCACCATTTTAACAATCTTATTACACTACCCTACAATATTATGAGGCAGCATATAATGATACACTAAGATCATCAATTAGGAAGTACAGAGAGCCACTCAAGTGCTCTAAGAGACCTCTTGCAGATAAGAGGTGGGTATGGGAATTAGATGGATGTAATTTTATTTTTATTATTATTATCATTTTTTTTTTTGCGGTACGCGGGCCTCTCACTGTTGTGGCCTCTCCCGTTGCGGAGCACAGGCTCCGGACACACAGGCTCAGCGGCCATGGCTCACGGGCCCAGCCGCTCCGCGGCATGCGGGATCTTCCCGGAGCGGGGCACAAACCCGCGTCCCCTGCATCGGCAGGCGGACTCTCAACCACTGCACCACCAGGGAAGCCGGATGGATGTAATTTTAAATCTTGCTCCACCTATTCACTAGTTGATAATCCTTGAGTGAATTATTATTTCTATACTACTGTTTTCTTGGTTATATCTCACAGTATATCTCAGGTATAGCTCAGTTATATCTCGGGGAAATAAGACCACCTAAATTACATGGTTGTTGTCAGAGAAAGAAATACTGTATAATATTACTTATATGTGGAATCTAAAAAGAATACAAATGAACGTATATGTGAAACAGAAACAGACTCACAGACATAGAAGATAAATTTGTGGTTACCAAAGGGAAGAGGGAAGGAGCAAATTAGGTGTATGGGATTAACAAATACAAACTACTATGTATAAAATAGATAAGCAATAAGGATACACTGTATAGCACAAGGAATTATAGCCTTTCTCCTAGTAACCTATGATGGAGTATAATCTGCAAAAATACTAAATCACTATGCTGCACACTGGAAACTATTATAATATTGTAAATCAACTATACTTCAGTTTTTTAAAACATCACATGTTGTGGAGGGGATTAAGTAAGTAATTCAGTGTTAAGCACTTTGTAATCCAAAAGAGTAATCCCCTTCCCTGACACCCTAGATGGATGACGAAAACACTAAATAAAAATATTATTTAAAGTAAATAACTAAATTCTTATACTTTGTAAATTTCTACATATAATAACAAATCTACTGGAATTACTTGGAATTCAGGAAATAAGCATCACTCAATAATTCTTCGTGGTAAGGGGAGAACTGACGTGATATTTATGACACAGCGGCCAATATAGAACACCTCCAAGATAAATCCATTCCAGGCAATGCCAGAATTAAAAATACATTTCTTTTGCATTTATTTCTCATCTCATGTTTCCCCGTTATACTTCATATCTCATCCTCCTTCAAATGCGTATATAGCTTCAACAAAACTAACCCTTCTTGCCTACCCAGTAAGGCTCATCAACATAAAATGTCACATTCAGTAGAAATAAAAACTGATTCCAGAAACATTAAAATGTAAAAGTCTTCCCTGACGTTTCTTGGAGAGCAGGAAAGGGGAAATTATATCACATACCACACACACGCACGCACGCACGCACACAGTCTCTTGTTCCTAAAATCCTCTTAACCCATCAATTTCACCCAAATCTCACATCACTTGACCGTTTCATAATCTCTCTCATTTCTGTTTCTCCAGCCTCCTCCCTGCCTGGAACTCTCCTGCTCTCCTACTTCCATTTTCAACACCTATCCTTCAGCTAGATCTTTTCTTTCAGGGATAACTTCAGGTATTTCTTACCTGGGTCCATTTAGCCTTGCTACTCTCCACCCATTAGTAGATAAGTACAACAAAAATACTAGAGCCAAACGGTACAAACAGAATATTCCTTAGATGACTGTAGTAAGGAAAAGGATATAGATACTTAGAGTTTAGTATATTATTCTCCCAGTACTCATGAAAATAATATGTTTTCAATCAGTAGTGTTCCAGGTACCAATCAGTAAAACACTAAAATGTTACTGGAATGTCATTATTAAAATAATAAAGATATCCTGAGAAATCCAATTAGCATTCATCTGACATCTGACTTGACAAAGGCTTAAGGGAGCGTAATTCTGCTATAAAAGAGCATTACAACTATTTTGTTTTGCCTTCAAAATATCATTTCATATAAACACATGGTACATAAAGTTGGAATTATATTTATGACATAATTACAGGCATATTAATAGAAATATGTTTACATTTACAAGTATAGTCCTTTTTCAAATTAGATACTGTTGATAATAACAATCTACATATAAAAATACTCAATATTGTTCGTATTTATAGGCCATAAAATGCAGAAGATAAGATATACTCCTACTTTCTCATAAACGTGAAATAATGAAAAAGGAGCTTTATATGAAAGCATCAATACAGTTTAAATGCTCACGAGATCATAAGATATTGCAGTGGGTAGAAGAGTTCAGCTTTAAAGAAAATGTAGACATTCTTTCATTTTAAAAAAATTGAACACGCTTCCAAAATGCCTAACCAAAACACAACGGTAGAAAGAAAAGAACTTCGTCTCTTCTATCAACCAAAAATCTGGTTTAAAAAAAAAAAAGCTTAGTAGTAGAACAAATAAAAGAAAATGAAATTCAGTATCTGGGATGAGAATTTTTTCTAAGTTCAGCATTAACGTTGAAGAAGTATTGAATTATGCTGCTTTGAAAGAACTGGATTCCACGTGCTGAAATTTTTCTTAAAATGAATTTTTTTCGAGCGTGTACAGTAGCCAGTCTGTATTTGTTATGAGTTGCAGGAAACTGTATTCCAACTTATGCAAGAGAAGAATTGCAGAAAAATATAACTTGGGAGAGAATGATGAACTTTATGACCTGCTTGCATAGCTGAAGAGAATAAACGCCTACCCACTTTTGCAAAGGGACGGTGCTGCTGACAACAAATAGCCAACATTTTATCACTTTTGATAAATTTTAGACGTGAATGGTGAATACATAGGGTGAGGACGGTCAGCTAAAAAGTCAAATAGGATTTCTCAGAATTGCTTCTGAAAAAGCTTTGTTCTGCTTGAGAAAAAGAGTAGCAGGTTTTGCAAGGCAGCCTCAAATCTAGCTTTGCATGATCTTCCTGTGACAGCTCCTCCCTGCTCAGCCACCAGAAGATAAACAGGTTTACTGTTTAACAATGAGCTTGGGGATTAGCCACATACCTACTTGCAGCACCTTTTTGTGGTCATCATATTTCCCATCATTTATTGTCCCCTACTATGCATGAACCAGTCACATGTCACGTGTCCCTATGCTCTTTTTCCCGTTTCTTTTTTTTTTTTTTTTTTTTTTTTTTTTTGCGGTACTCGGGCCTCTCACTGTTGTGGCCTCTCCCGTTGCGGAGCACAGGCTCCGGACGCGCAGGCTCAGCGGCCATGGCTCACGGCCCCAGCCGCTCCGCGGCATGTGGGATCTTCCCGGACCGGGGCACGAACCCGTGTCCCCTGCATCAGCAGGTGGACTCTCAACCACTGCGCCAACAGGGAAGCCCTTCCCATTTCATTTTTATGGCAACTCTTAGGTTTCATTATTCCCACTGGACAAGGAAGGATAGGAGAAACCAAGGGAAGTGACTGTCGAAGTCACACACCTTGTTCACAGCAAAGGTGGGTTTCAGATCTCAAGCCCTCTCTCTTCACTCCAGCTGCCTCACTGGGAACAGTTGTTAACTGTGTTTTGCTACAGACATTTCTTTATCTTATACGCAACTATACTGAGGGCTTCTTTTAGGCCAGAACCACGTTTCATGTACTTTGTCGCCCTCACAGCATCGTATGACCGGCAGTAATGATACTACTGGGTAACGTGTATTGAGTGTAGTGTGCCGAGTGCAGTGACAGCTGTCCCAAGCACCTTGAGAAGATTATCACCCCCATTTCCACAGCTGGGAAAGGAAGGCAGGGAAGGAAAGCCACATGCAGCCAGTAGGTGCTAAGGCCAGGATTTGAAACAAATCAGTCCCTGGAGCCCTCTTAGGCAACCACTATACCTACAGTCTCCCTTGGACATAAGTAGGGGCTCTGTGTTCGGTAATTTGATGAGCTAAGGATGAAGAGAAGCCACAGCATTACAAGAAGCAAGATGCCACAGCATTTCACTATAGCCACGGCCTGTAGACTTCAAAAGTCACTCAAAGAATAAAGAGCAAATCAGAGAAGGTTAATCTTTGCTAACAAGATCTTACATGAGTTAGCACTTAAGTTTTGTAATACATTATTTAATTCAATCTTTACAATAATATACCCATTTTGTGGATAAGTAAACTCATGTTTAGAAGGTTTAATAAATTGTTAAGTTTGGATAGATCCTGAGCTAGAGCCTAAGTAAGTCTTCAGCTCTTACTCATAGTTTTTTCCATTATCCCAAGGTAATATCTACTCATCTTAAGTCAGTATTGTGGCCAAAAAAGCAACAGAACATATAAATGAATGCAGAGGAAACATTCATCTGCCTCCTTTTTCTCCTTGCATAGAGAGAGGTGATTTCCTGTTTTCATGAAGTTGACTTTATGAAGCATAGAGGTAGGTTTGGCTGCTTAAATTTTGCCTGGGATCCAAGCAATTACAGCTGTGCCACTAACTAGTGCCATTTTGAAACTATCGCCATAGCTACAGCTATGGGATAAGGGCTAAGTGAGATAAGTAGGCCACTTCAAAGCACCCGGAAATACCAGTCTGTAGCATAAAAGGAAGTTAGTAAATTTAGTGAAGATAATCGGTGAGCTCAATCTGGCTCCAACATCTGGACTCTTAATCCCCACTCTTAAGCTAGTCTCAATGGGAAGCCAGCTGAGCCACTGACAGATCCAGGGGGTATCATTTGGAGCTGGTGACAGCTCCTCCCTGCTCAGCCACCAGAAGACAAGCATTTATAGAACACTAATGGCTACGTATAACTACATGCATGCATTAAATGAGACACCTTCTCTCGCCCTCAAAAAACTTAAATATAGTTGGGAAGAAATGATTAGCAGCGAACCCAACAGTAGAGAAATAAGGGCTAAGCTTTGTGAAACAAGCCAGGAACATGACTGTGTCTTTGAAAGGAGAAGAGACTCAAAGCCCTTTGCGAAGGAAACCATTAAGTTTGAGTCACTTCTATTTTTAGGGAGATGCGAACTCAGCCTTATGGAATTGCATGAATCAACCACTGGAGACATTTCTGAATTGTCGCCACATCCTCGTACACAGATCCTCTGTCCTGCTCTACACATTATTACTTGGCCAACTTTTTGAAATTGTGAGCAATATCCCAAACCACAAGTACACTTTTTCATGAATGTATTTAGGCTGAATAAATCTAGAGAAAACAGAACGTGAAGGAAAGCCCATATTGTGCCTTTAAGTATTATGTATTACCAAGTTATGATTTTTAAAATAATATCAGCAATTTATTATGCCAAATTCTGATTCATATTTTTTGAAAATTTAAATGATGAGTTGCTTTATGAATGACATTATATATAACATTTTGTGTCTATCATGTAAATATTTATTATGAAATACCAAGATTTGGAAAGAGGAAACAATTTACAAAGCAGAAATATGAAGAGTAAGTTTTCCTTTTCTTTAAAAATGTAATGCCTTAAAATAATCTGTTTAAAAGAAGGTAGGTAGAGAAAGCCCTTAGTGCAGAAAACGCAAAAAACTGAATCTGCGTGTAATGAGGAAGTTAATTCATTTATAGACAATATTTGCTAAATTTGTAGAATCATAGAATTCCAGAGCTTGGAAATACCAACTATCAATGAAAAAAAGGTCCAGAAAAATTAAATGACTTGCTCAAGTTCTTAACAGAAAAATCTTAAGTTTTAAGAAGACCTCAAAGGTCATATAATCCAGCAACCATCTAATACTTCTTTTCCTACCTGAAACATGGGGTTAATTAAGGCTTGAGCTACTATCCAAGAGCGTAGTTTAATCGCAACACATTACATAATTTTGTAAAGTAAAAGAGAAATGCCATTCTTCATGAAAATTTTGTAAATGGAGGAATTCTACAAGTAATACATGGTACGTATATATTGCCTTGGTCAGCGGAAGCAGCAAGTACCACCATTCTGGGTGCATTCCAAGAATTTTGTATGTATACGTGAGGCACTGGTCTTCACATGCAGATGAATTTGCTTCCCAAGAAGTTTGAAAGTGTGTGAAGCCCTCCGAAAGGCTGTTCCAAGTGCTCTGGAAGAGGAGATCAATGATCCTTAGGTTTTAGGAAAGGAAAAAAAAAAAACTGCCACAATGCAAATAAATTTCTTTGTATCACCCAACATCAAAAATGCACAACAAGATTTAGAAGCAGGAGAAAGAGTCAAATATCGAAGAAAGATGATTTTTTTAAAAGCCTTTCATCACTTCCACTCATTACACCTTTCTCCCATTGCTGTTTTCCCCTCTGTCCCTGTCATCACCACCACCACACCATCTACCATCTCCAAAGTGGGGAAAGGCCTTTAAAAAACTAAGGTTATCAAGTTTGATTTCTTCATGTATAAAATGAGACTATCATTAGATTATTTAGATTATTTCTGCTGTTCCTTCCAGTTCTACAATGCTAAGGCTAGTGATTCCAATTACATTAGACAAAATGCAGACTTATTAATAATCTAAACATATTTATATTGATGACCTTAAAGCAACTCTTTGAGAAACTGCTCACCAATCCAGGTCAACCAGATTTCACTAAAGTACAGAAACAAAATGCATAACCAAAACAAACTAAAAACCTCATACTATATTTCCTCAAAGTATGAACAAACCCTCCTGATCACTCAGGTATTTTTATTTGTATCTTATAGGTTAAGCATATTATGAAATCCACCTGTAAGAGAACATACAGTTACTTTTTTAATCTTTCTGGGTTTTTTTGTGATGTGTATTGCTTATTTCAAATAAATCAAAACCCAAATTTCAATCTCTTTATCCTTTCTGTAGCCATTTACTTTATTACAAAAAAGGCAAAATGATACTTTGGCATGCAAAGAACAATGACTTAACAAAACTACACTTATCGTAGCATGAGCATACAAAACGTTTGCATCACTGAAAATTACCGTTTCTTAGAAGAGTTTTATTTCCAGAAGAAACAAAACGCATGTGAAAGAAAGAAAATTTAGAAATACTTTTCTTGGGCCAAGTTGTCTTTTATATTTTAATCTTGTTTGTAACAGTGATGACACGAAAGGGACTGTGGAATTCAGAAGCTCCCGACATTTTTCTTACTTTCTTTTTACACTGCTTTTCATTCCTGGCAGAAAATCATACGAATTCAAGTTCTAGGATATGATGGGATGAATCCTATTGCAGAAAATGAGGCTTTACGTGGCAAAGCTTGAGGAAGTAGCATTTGATTTCCAAAACAAAAAAGCAATTTTCATGGCATATCTACATTAACCTGAGGATTTCTTCCACGCTATTTAGCTGCCTCAAGAATGGACACTGAAAATAATTACACAGTGGAAACCGTAATATGAAGAGGTTTCACACTCATCTCAAAGGCTCCAGTACTCTCACATACTCGCAGAGATAATCAGTGGTATCGTTCAATTTTTCTATTATCAGTGGCAATTCTAAACCTTGACAATATTTACATTTCCTATAGTTTTAAATATATATTTGTTCATTCTATTCTCTTTGACACAAAGTGACTGTAGGACACATTACTTAAGTGTGACTAACAAAGTCACAAGACTTGTTTTCATTCAGGGGAAAAAATTTACCTGACTGCTCAGTTTTTGTTCACTAAACCAGTTACCTAAGCTTTTAATACACAGGTTTTGAATGGATGACTAAAACCAAACTCTAATAAATATGATTTAAAAATCCAACTTTTAGAGCACTATTGAGTAAATGTTACATACTGTTGCATTTTACAAAGTTTCATTTAAGACTCTAGAATTCTTAGGTTTTGGGAAGCAAACAAAATGCTGGCTCCTACATGAGGCTTTTGTGGCCTTTTCCTGAAATATTGTCTATTAATCATTTATATGCTGTTCATTTCCTAAGAAAGAATTTAGAAAAACTGCTCTAAGGACAATTTGTATGCTACCCAGATAAGGATTCTATTCAATGGAAACTTAATAAGTATTATTTGGCAATAACAGCAAGTTAAATACTTCTTTTATTTGCAGTTGATGCTAGTAACTATTACAAGTAGTAAGGATTTTGTAAGATGCACTTAGAACTAAAACAACAGCATGGGACTCTTTAAATGTGTAGAAACTTTACACCGTTCCAAGGGAGTTGAGGTTTATGGGCAAACTTCAAGAACTATGCTTTTGACTTTTGGCAAATTTTCAGATTGGTAGAGGAATTAAATCAGGATATAACTGATAAGGCTTATCACACAAATTACTGCAGAGTCCCCGCTTAATCGGACTGTGTTTCTTCTCAGTGTTCTGTATTAATTAGCATATTCCATTAACTGAATACAGGCAACCCCATCTTGTAATGATAGAGAGGATTTTCTTTGAAATCATTGTTTGTATTCTCAGCATCTAAACCGCTGGTTAATTCATGGGGAAATTCAACTGACCTATTAAGGGAGATAAAGTCATGTGAATCTTATATTACAGGTTTTTTGTTTTGTGCTTGTAATAAAAGTCTTGCATTTTTCATTTCTGGAAGTTCCTGCTTTCACTGAGAACATAATAAGGAATTCACCATATATGCAGTTTTATACTTCCTTATGCAATACAAAAACATGAATCATAGTCAGACTTAATTCTAAAATCCATGTGAAGGAGAAGCCAGGGCTTATTTTCTAGAGAAAGGCTACATGTTACAACAAAGTGAAAAAGGAAGCCAACATCCTCATCATCGATGGCCAAAACATTTTTGATTCTAGAATTTATACCACAAATGCAACAGTCAGTCTGCATAAGAAGTATGTTTTGCTGAATTAAGAATGGATGCAAAGTATTTTTTTACTCTTCAACCAAAAAATTAAAAAATAATGGGAAGAGATTTAAATCACTTGGGTGTCACATTCAGCCATTTGTGGAGACACAATTCAGAGAACATCATGGCAGCCCTCAAATGGAGGTTGCCTCCCCAACAGGAGACTGAAGGGAAGGAGAGAAAAGAGTCATTCCTCTATGAGAACTCCACTCAGCCAGATGCATGGTCTCTCTGTTCTTTCACTCTGGCTTTGTCTCATTTAAGTTCCAACCAATTTAGCTATCATCCTAGGCTTGTGACTACTACTGGTGACTTAAGAAAAACACATCCCTCGGTACCCAGAATTAGGCTTGCCAATAAAACTTGAATTGCAGACAGAATAAAGTGCTCCCATTACCCCTGTAAACCACAGCGTAGTTTGGTCTCCATGTAGAACTACAAGAATTTCTTTACCAGGGGAAAGATAAAAGAACAAGACCCTGCATGATAACAGCGGAATTCTCATTAACTCAACAGGTGCTTGACCTGGAATCAAGAGTAAGGTGAGGTCCCAAATTGATACAATTTACTGCTTTTATTATAATTTTGATCACAAGGACTGATTCACATCACCCAATTTCTTTTCCTTGTCACAATTGTTTTTCCAAGAATCAATGGAATTGAAATTTAAGAGCCTCATATGTTTCTGTAAAATCCAATGATGGGTTGTACAGCTTTGACCTTCTTAAATGTTCCTTTATTTGATTTGGTATCTATTCCTACAGAAAAAATATGCTGCTCTGGCTTATCAAAATATTAATCTTTCAGAACCTCCCTGGTTATTATAGCTTAGGAGATCATAATCCTTGTGGGGAGATGTGAGTGGAATAAATACAAACCGAACCCATATTTATTTGGATTAGCATTACATCATCATGGCAGAAATATCTAGAACATTACTTCATATCAGTGATCTTCTGGGATGTTAAAATAGATCTTGAAAAATTTGAGATTTATTTTTCATGTAAATGTTGAATTCTCAATTACATATTCATCAAGCTAAGTTTTTTTTAGGGTCCAAATTGAAGCCAGTATAGTATGCAAATGTTTTAAATAGAATCATTTTAGTCTATTTCATCTCTCAAGAAGAAAATCACAGTGATGGAACTCCTGAAAGTATTTCTAAACGGGATGATAGATTTGACTTTTAGAAGATAATCTGACCTCAGGCTCTAGGACCTCAAAGCAATCAGACTACCAAACACAATACACATACACACACACACACACACACAATAACACAATATGGCCAAAATCAAGTTAAGATGAGCTGTGGGAGCTTAATTTATGACATGGATAAAGAAGGCATCAGAAAAAGAGCTTATAGGTAACAGATTCCCATCTATTTAAAGACACATAATAGGAGGCACAGAGAGAAGTCAGATCTAGGAGATCAGTGGTAGAGTGTGAGTTCAGTGTTTAATGACTCTGGGTGTAAGTCTTGAGTCTTTTTAGAATCAATTAGCAGAGTATCCTGTTTCTCCCATTATCTGTCATTTAAACCCTGGCAACAGCAACGAGGACTGCCAGGAATGTCCACAACTATCGCCCCCAGCTTGCCAGATCCTAAAGATGCCCCTACCTGGAAATGACAGCGATTTTTCCCAAAGAAAGAGGTGCTGCTTTTTTTTTTTTTTTTTTTTTTTGCGGTACACAGGCCTCTCACTGTTGTGGCCTCTCCCGTTGCGGAGCACAGGCTCCGGACGCGCAGGCTCAGCGGCCATGGCTCACGGGCCCAGCCGCTCCGCGGCATGTAGGATCTTCCCGGACCGGGGCACGAACCCGTGTCCCCTGCATCGGCAGGCGGACTCTCAACACTGCGCCACCAGGGAAGTTCGAAAGAGGTGCTTTTAATTCACTGTTTATATAAATTGGAAAGCTTCAAATAAAAAAATGTTGTCAATGAAATCTCTTAGAAACCAATGCAAATCTACTTGCTGTAAAATCATTGCAAGGAACTTATATCCTGCATTCTGTATATCACCTGTGTCCTTTACTTTCTTCCCAGAGACCTTTCAAAAGAAGAAATTTAGGTTGACTCCAAACTGAGTATCTTAGGACTTGCCAAGAAACCCCACCCCTACCCCCTACTGGACTAAAATGATCAATGATTGCAGGTAAAACATGAGAAAGGCAAGGAGGAAAATCAATGTGCTAACAGACCCTGAGCATCCCTCATCGGAGCCCCCAAAACACAAATCCATGGTCAGGCAACGAGTGCCTTGAATGACTCTGTTCTTATGGTTAACACTGCTATGTGGGAACACAGACCAGTAGCACATCCAGAGATTATGAGATATTTTCTTCCAAAGTAGTATATTAATGACATTTTCAGAGCATTCCATAACTGTCTTTCACATGTTAACAGGAAGTCTAATACATATTATTTCTTTTTTATACTCTGCATTAGCCAAAACTGAGTCAAATAAAATTTTTCCCAGAATGAATAAATGGAAGATATTTTTGTGATACTACTGATTCTAAATCAAATAACAACACAGTAAGTATGAGAACTCATATTGACGGTCGTTCCCACACAAGCCAGGTGAAAAAAAAATGAACATTTTAAAAACACTTATTTTTAATTATTCAAGCCTTTCAAAAGTAATGGAGTATATTGTCATGAATAATATAGATATTGTCTTGTTGAAACACAAAGTGTATAAAATTAAGATGCATTTGAAATTTTGAGCAAAGGGCTTAGAGCTTGTGATATATATTTAGAATGGGAGAAATAATTTTATATGTATATACATACGTATGTGTGTGTGTCTATTTCATATTTTACTAAGTAAACAAAATCTCTGCTATTTTAATCTATGCCAAGATCTAATCTGATAATTAAATCTCTAGTACGGATTGTATTGTTCTCCTCAACCACTCTTTGTTCCTCGAGGGAGAAGTACAATCTCCAGATTCACACACACACACACACACACACACACACACAGGAAAAAGCCAAAAAAAAATTAAGAAAATTTACGTGATTGCCTGCCAAAATATATCATCCTTAAAATAATAATCCAAATAACTGATGCAAAAGTATTTGTTTCCTAAAATACCTAGATAATTACCACTTTCTCTTTTTACCTCATTAGCTGGAATATGAGTGTGTAAGGATATATTTACTCATATAATAAAATATACATATACTCAAAGTTCCCTTTGAGAAACTGTTCCTGCGTTTTCTAGCCATCTCTGTACCAAGTAAAATCCACAAGTTAAAAAAAAGTTACATTTTCTTTCTATAAACCCCTACACTTACCTATAGCCATGCAGTCAATAAAGTTAAACAACAAATGCCAAAGAAAAAATGGGAAAGAAAAAAGTCTTGAACTCATCATTTTAAAAGTCAGTAATAATATGCATTATTTTCTAGTTAGAGACAATATGTAGATGGTGAAGGTAAGTGTAATACACCTGAGCAAATTCTTGGGGAAGTGAATAACGTTAGCAGCAAAGCGTTTAGAGTCAGGCAGACCTACATTCAAACTAAACTCCACACTTTATCATCTACTGCACATTGGGCAAGCTACACCACCTCTCTGAGTCTTTTAATTTCATCTGTAAATCTGGGCTAATTATAGTACCTCTTATCGTATTGTTGAGATGATTAAATGAGAAAATACATGCAACCAGCTAGCACCATGCCTGGTACATTGTTTGTTCTCAACGAATCGCAGCTGTTGCCATTATTCATAGTTCATTGTAGCCATTTAGAAGAGTGGAAAAAATATCAGCGTTCATACACCATTAGGTTAAGTGGATATTGCTATAAAATCATTATGCATCATGTGGATTGAATTTTAAATGAATTTACTAGAGAAATACACTTACCTGTAAACATCAATAGTAAATAGCAAATGCAAGTAACAATGAAAAACATTATATGGAATTACCTATCTCCTTCCACATCCTTACAAACATGCACGCTCTGCTTGGTGTTGGGTATAGTGAAAAGATGAATATATGCTGATTTCCAAAAACCAATGAAGAAAATGATTGTCAATTCAAAGTATGAAATTTCAATACTGAAATCTTAATAACATGTTTCTAATAGCACTCACATTTGCTTGGGATTTGTTTTATTGTCAATAAAAAAATTTATTCAAATTATATATATTCCGTACCTCAACCCATGGTCTATTTTCTGCAAGGCCAGCTCATCCTAGATGAGCTGGACTCAGTTTTAGCAACCCTTTTTCTGGAAAGCTTCCCTTGGCTACCCATCCATTAGGATCTCTCACTCTCTTCCATCTGCCCTTGACTCCAAATTTAGGTATTCTTTTCTAACAATTCATCTTTCATAAAGTCCCCTGCATCTTCCCTTTCCTTTTCCTCTGCACTACCCTTTCCCCAAACCACACTGCATTACCTGCTGAACTTTATTCAACTGTTTCTTAAGTGTGTCTCCTAGCGATGGACCTTTCCTGCATAAAACGGCCAAATAGGTCTAAGAAGAGCTTTTATCAGGTAATTCCACTTTCAAAACGTTCAATGGCTTCCTGTTGCTAGGATGACTCGTAATAGCCAAACGTTTCGACCGTGAATGGGGATGTTATTAATGTTACTAATGGGCTTAAACCAGAACGATGCAGGCAAGCCAGGACTTACAGTGAACCAACCCATTGCCAACTCTGTGCTTTTCAAACTTTCTCACCTAAAT
Source organism: Phocoena sinus (assembly GCF_008692025.1). Lineage (NCBI taxonomy): Eukaryota > Metazoa > Chordata > Mammalia > Artiodactyla > Phocoenidae > Phocoena > Phocoena sinus. The sequence goes on from NC_045779.1 coordinate 23,138,000, forward strand.
ATTCCTAAGGGTGGACTCATAACTAAACTCTCAAATTCAAATTTCTTTTAAGTTTACACATTTAAAATTCTTGAAATTCTAACATTCTTGTATATATCCATGTTTTAATGTACACATAATGTTTTTAAGTCCCAGCAACCCTTTTACATGAGCAAAATTTCAGAACATCTTACCCAAAATCTTGGAGCCAAACTGACCTCAAAGAAGACTTACTATCAGGACACAACTTCTAAAAACCCTTTGTAGTGTAGTCTATGAAAAAGCTGTCTCCTGAAACAGAGAAGGCCATTCGTAAAGACCTGGAATTGAATTATGCTCCCTGAAGTTGAGTTGAATCATCCATCCTTATGTAAACTCACTGTTCCACTCACAAAAGTTTTCCATATGGTCTCTTTATAAACCCATTTCCATGTCAGCAATAACAAATATACCTCCTCTCTTCTTTGCTTTCCTCAACCCTACTCAGTCTTATGACCCTGGTCCATTTGCTCTGGTTGCCATATAAAATAAAAGGTACCCAGTTAAATTTGAATTTCGCAAAAGCAAGGAATGGTTTTCAGTATGTCCCGTGCAATATTTGGATTAAAACTGAACAAGGTATTGGTATTTTTATTTGCTAAATCTGGCAACTCTAACTGTAAAGCCATTGCTGACCACCCTCCCTACGGCCCCAGGGCTTTGAGGTTCTTCTGAATTTCTAGTACAAATCACCTACCTCTATTTGACGCTTACCCTATTTTGCATGTGTTTCTATCGCTTTTTATATCCATATACTTCATTTCCCTGACTTGAAAGCTCCTTAAGAATGAGGACACATATATATCTTTTTAATTTCATAATGCCTACAGAAACTCTTGACCATAGGTGGTGATCATAAATATTGATACTTGTCAATTGAGAGATTGACTTAAAATCAGGACTTCCCTGGTGGCGCAGTAGTTGAGAATCTGCCTGCCGATGCAGGGGACACGGGTTCGTGCCCCGGTCCGGGAAGGTCCCACATGCCGCGGAGCGGCTGGGCCCGTGAGCCATGGCCGCTGAGCCTGCGGATCCGGATCCTGTGCTCCACAACGGGAGATCAGTGAGCAAAATAGCCAACAACTATTTATTAAGCAACTGCTTTCTGTTCCATTCAGAACCATGCTGTAAATTATTTCATAAATGAGTAAGATGCAACATTTGCCTTCAAAGAGTTTAGTTTAGTAAACAAAACTTACGCATCAGAAACCAGTAGTGAATGACCTGAAACAGTACATAATCAAGTATAACAGTGTATAATCGTGATTATGTAGTATAGCCTACTAAGGACAACAGGGGATCAATGTGGGAGTATCCCAAAGAGAGGGAAACGCTGAAGAGGGGTGATCTGAATTGGGATTCAGATCTTGGGAAGGATGTAGATGAGTGGAAACGATTAGGAAGGGTAATGCCGTCTGGGGAAAGTCTTGGGCAACTGCAGCAAGTGGAAAGGAGACCTATCTTCACAGTATGCCTTTGCTGCATGGAAACAATCAGAATTTGCTTGCGCTGTGGTTGCAACTGGTTTTACGGGGTTCCATAGGATTCAGAGCAACTATATCAGCGAAAATCTATGCAATGGCTGCTACTGGATAGAGTCGTGTCATGTAGAGCCACAGGCCATGATGTTTAAAAAACATAATCAAAGTAAGGATGCCGTTAAAGAAGTCACCCACGGAGACGAGCTGGGGTTTGTCCCCAGACCACCTAAGAGAGGAAAGAACAAACATTTTTATCAGTCACAGTTATATATTACACATGGGCTCTAAATGTGTTGGTTCCTGACAACGTTTACACCTTTATCAATCTTAATTAGATCAGTGACCTTACTGAAAATTGGTGAACTTCATTTCCAGGAAACTGAGGACAGATGTTGAGGAATGATTTCTTCAGTAGGAATTCATTTTTTATTACAGCTTTAATCTGTTACCTCTATAAAATGGAAAATCTTTTTTTATTGAAGTATAGTTGATTTACAATATTGTGTTAGTTTCAGGTGTACAGAAAAGTGATTCTGTTTTATATATTTTTCGGATTATTTTCCATTATAGGTTATTACAAGATATTGAATATTCTTCCCTGTGCTATACAGTAAATCCTTGTTGCTTATCTATTTTATGCATAGCAGTTTTTAATCTGTTAATCCCATACTCCTAATTTATCCCTGCCCCCTCCCTTTCCCCTTTGGTAACCATAAGTTTGTTTTCTATGTCTGTGAGTCTGTTTCTGTTTTAGATTAGATTAGATTTCTGATATAGATTCTTTTGTATTATTCTTTAGATTCCACACATAAGAGACATCATATATTTATCTTTTTCTGACTTACTTCATTTAGTATGATATTCTCTATGTCCATCCAGGTTGCTGCAAATGGCAATATTTCTTTTTTATGGCTGAGTAATTTTCCACTATATATATATATATATATATATACACACACACACACACACACACACACACACACACACATATACACTCCCTACATCTTCTTAAACCAATCACTGGTGGATGGGAACTTGGGTTGTTTCCATGTCTTGGCTATTGTAAATAGTGCTGCTATGAACATTGGGGTGCATATATCTTTCCAAATTAGGGTTTTCATCATTTCTGGATATCCAGGAATGGGATTGCTGGATCATACGGTAGTTCTATTTCAGTTTTTTTAAGGAAACTCCATACTGTTTTCCATAGTGGCTGCACCAATTTACATCCCTACCAACAGTATAGAAAGGTTCCCTTTTCTATGAGACAGAATATCTTTTATTTTGCTTTTGGATTGCCCTTCCCTAATAAAGTTGATGTCTTTAACATGTGCTTCTAATATGTGCTTAATTTTGCAAAATATTTTGGGTAACATTTGGCATCCTCTTACCAGAAAAAGGTACAAGCCTACAAAGGCTTGCTGTTTTGGTTTTAATCAGTTCATGGAATTAAATGCATTGAACCACAAAATGCTTTTATGTGACAGATACTGTGGTTCACGCTGAACATCCATGTGAAGATAGGCTTGGACCTTTATAAGTGACATAATTTTATTAACTAAATAGACACATAGGACAAAGAAATGTGGTTTCAGCCTTCTAAAATTCCAAAGGCATCCAGTAAAAATCTCTCAGAATGGGTGTTGGCAGGACTATTCTGGCACAAGGCAAATTGTGTTGCTTATTTTAAGGAAATAAGCTAAATAGGGATGGAGATTCTTTTAGAGAGATGCTCTGGATATATTAGGTTGAACCATATGCAGTATGACACTATTGGTCTTTGTGTATGGTTCAATGGTGTGCAAGCATGTCTAGCCCTCTTGGCACATTGAATCTCTTTTTTTTTTTTTTTTTTTAAGAGGATGTTGGGGGTAGGAGTTTATTAATTAATTTATTTTTGGCTGTGTTGGGTCTTCGTTTCTGTGCGAGGGCTTTCTCTAGTTGTGGCAAGCAGGGGCCACTCTTCACTGCGGTGCGCGGGCCTCCCACCATCACGGCCTCCCCTGTTGCGGAGCACAGGCTCCAGATGCGCAGGCTCAACAGTTGTGGCTCACGGGCCCAGCCGCTCTGCGGCATGTGGGATCTTCCCAGACCAGGGCTCGAACCCATGTCCCCTGCATTAGCAGGCAGATTCTCAACCACTGCGCCACCAGGGAAGCCCGGCACATTGAATCTCGCCCGGCACATTGAATCTCATTCTGAAAGTAGAGCTAGAAGAAAGCCTCTTGGCAATCTTAAGACAGATTGATTTACTACATTTTATCCAGAGATCCCAACTTTGTCACTGGCCATATATGACTTCAGCCTCTGTGGGCCATTTCATTTGCAAAATTGATGGTACAATGGGTGGACAGTTGACTAAATGATCGCTTAGAATCTTCCCAACCTAAATTTCTGTAGCTCTAAAACATCCAGATACTGAATCTGTTTCCTACTGGCTAACCAAAGATGCACCTGGCAATAATGCCCAAACCATCTTCTGCAGATTCTCGCCTTGCCAAGGTACTCCTCTTCCATGGATTACATAACGATCAGAAGACCCTGCCAAGAGGTACATGCCCCCTGTGAGGTTCAATATGTTAGGACATCACCATTTGTTTATACTTTCTCACAAGTCAGTGCACATTATCTCTATTATTTTTCTTCCATTTTCCTTAATTTATTAATTTTGCTAATTATATAACCAACAAAGGTCAGAGGATCCCACCTCTTTATCCCCATCTGGTCACTTGTCCCAGTGATGACCAACGTGATAAGAGGCCCTCTAAGGTTTCCTAGACAGGAGACCTCTTGAAGGACAAAGGGGAAAATGAAATGGGGGGTGGGGGGAGTGAAGGGGGAGGAAGGTCTGAACTCCAGCAGCTGCTTGGCATCCAAACTGAGTGTGCAGAGAGGAAGAGGCATCCTTATCAGATCTCAGGTCCAGGTTTTTGGTGTGTGTGGAAAGAGGGAGATAAAAAAAAAGTGCACTTGGGATGAAGAGAAATAAGCAACATTGGCCCCTGCAAGATATATCAATATTTGCTTAATAACTGTCCTGATGAGTTCTCTGACTCTCCAAATGTGTATGTGGCCATTCAGGGTCAACCAGCAAAGGACAGCTCCTGAAGCTGATTTATATACAACAGACCTGCGTGCAAATGTACTGGAATGGACCTTTCTCTTTGCCCATTTTGTCTGTTTCTGCTTCCTCTGTATCTTCCTGTCTCTCCCTCCTACCCTGCTGGATCTCATTTCCTTCTACCTTCCTCTCTTTCTCTAGCTCCCTTTCTCTCACTTCTTATCTAACCTGCAACAATTTGTGTTTTATGTCCTCTGTAATAAGGAATATGCACCCCAGAGTCCGTTTCCATCTTTCGTTCATTTATATTTTGTGAAAGAGAGCAGTGTCCCTGGCAACATTCATTCTGCAGGAGACTACAATTATTACTCAGGTTAAAAGAAACGTTCAGAGGAAATTCAGAAAATGATAGATACTAATCTTGAGCCTTTTGTTTCAGCCTACAAGGAAAAAATGAAGGAGCTGTCCATGCTGTCACTGATCTGCTCTTGCTTCTACCCGGAACCTCGCAACATCAACATCTATACTTACGACGGTAAGATGCCTACAATAGAAATGCCCCCGCTGGCTGGATCAGTTGGCAAAGCTTGGATATATTTGTTTCTGTCTCAAAGTTCCTGATATAATTAAATCAATATTTTGTGGATATTACTATTGACCTGCCGCGTCTAGCTAATGGGTCTTATTGATTGCCGTTTGCTCAAAACAGTATGAGTTTGATGTTAATGACAGCACATTAATGGCTCTTAAGAAACATGGCTGAGTGCTTATTAGCCATCGCATCCAGCATGTCAACAACCACAATATGTCCGAGGCTTTTCTTTGCAAATAACATGATATGCTAAGCTGTAATTAGAGATCACAATTTGCAAGAAAATGCTTTGTAGTTAGAAAACTCAGGAGAGAAAATCAACCACCATCACAGTTTTTTAGTGTAGTCTTTAAAAAATCCCCATATTTTGTGTGTGCTGTCAACAACCTAATAAGTTCCAGTAGTAAAACCGACCTATGAAGCCCCAGATAAAGAGGATTTTAAAAGAAAATCCTGAAGAACTGGCATAGCTATGAACCTTATTTTGCAGTAAAACCTTTTTGGTTTGATTTATCCTGATTCATACTACTTAATTTTATTACCTTCCTGGTTCTGCCAGTATCTGCATGACCTCGGGCAAGTAACTTAGATTCTTTGAGCCCAATTTAACTCTAATCCTCCCAATGGTGTTGCTGGGTTTAAATGGTTTCATGTTTAGCATAGAGCCTGGCCTCTTGTAAGCATTCAAAATGGTAGCTGACATTATCAACAATACCATTTTTACGTAATTCAGTCCATTTAATCAAAATGTTTGGTGCAGTTACATATGTAGTATATAAAGCTGAGGCATATCTGGCTACCTGTTTGGCTCACAACGATTTTCTTTTCCACATGTATAAGGAAATACATTAAAGGTAAGGTGAAAGGATCTATGGCAGTTAACTCCTTATATGCCTTTAAAATATTCCAGGACTCAAAGACGCTTTTCTTTCAAACTGATTCTCTCATGGCACAAGCATCATAAATATGAATTAACTGTTTCACAAGGAAATGTCTTTCATGCAAAAAGATTTTGGTTTCCAACCAAAACTCTCATTAGAATGCAGGTCCCACGCCTACTTCGTATAAGTTCATTCAGTCAACAAACACACTGGTCCTTCCTTCATCTGCTAAATGTGGCTGTGACTAGCAATCCAGCTATGTTTCTTCTGAGACTGTATCTCACCATGTGTTGTCACTGAGGCTCCAGTGAAGAATGCAGCTCAGGCCTCTTCTTTAAGGCACTCATGGCCTAGTAGAAGAGAATTACAACATACAGATAACCAGAAAGTGGAACTCAGTGTGATTATTTGCTAAGGCAGCGTTTACTGGTAGGACACAGAAGACAGGGATGGTTTCTGCCCTCTTAGGGACTGGAGAGAAGGAAACGAAAATCAAAGGTTATATATAAGCTGAGTCTTAGAAGTCAAATAGACAATTCAACATAGCTCATTAACTGCTTCCTAAAAGAACTGGTAGAGAATTTCAAATTCCCAATGTCTGTAACTTTGTTTTCTCTTTCTGTATTAGGTAATAATGTGAAGTGTTTATTGTAGACAAATATTATCACAAGAATTAATAATTATTATTTACATTTATAAACACTAAGTGCTATGGCCCGTGCTTTACATTTAGTATCCTTTATATCTTTTTTTTTTGGAACACCTTTACAATTTAATTTTTTTAACAGCTGTATTGAGGTAACTTACAAATCACTGCACATATTTAATGTATATAATTTGATTAATTTGGACAAGTATCCTTCATCTTTTAATCTTCACAACAGTCTTATGAGAAAGGTGCCTTTTATCTCCATCTTTTAGTTGAGGAAATGAAAGCTTAAAGAAGTGAATTAACCTTCCCAGTATCACACCCTAGTAAGCAGGGCTTACTATTTGGATGCAAATACAGGCAGTTCTGATTTCAGTGTCTCTAACTCTATCCATTTAAAATCCCATCACCTCATCAAATAAGTGATTTTTATTTGCCTCTGTTCTCTTGAAATCCTTTTCCATAAATTTACACGCTTTTTATAGAATTGTACTTAAGATATAAGTACAAATTTGGATGCCTTCAGGAAGATTTAAAATATTTTTATATTTGTGAAAAAAGCCACATCATTTTTAACATACTTACTGAATTGACTTTGTCTATATGATCTGTTAGTATTCACAGATCTAAGTAAGTAAGGTCAGTTCCTGTTCACCTGGTGTCTTACCTGACCACAAACTGAAAGTGCACTAACCAGGCTGCTAAAAGAATGTTAATGGAAGCTAATTTATAATTCTTCTCTGCTCTGCTCTAGTCAGAACTAGCCTGGAGACCTGGCCAGCTTGGTTGCCACAACTTTTAAGGGACATTAATAAATTAGTGAGCCCTGTGAGGTTAGGGAGTGATGCAGTAGCAAAGATCTAGAAACCGTGTCACTTTAGGACACTGAGGATGCTTTAGACTGGGGAAAAAATTTGAAATGGAAAATCATAACTATTTTCAAATACTAATGTGATGCACAACAGAGACTGGCCTGACTTTGGGTGGGTTCAGAGGACAAAACAAGGACTGGGGGGCCGAAATGAGAGGGGTGTAGTCTGGGGTTCAAAATAAAAAACACTCATCTAAAAGTTAGAGCTGTCCAATGAGCTTTTAAAAATCAGTATATTTTACTAAGCTGTAAGTTGTGTAATTACACTAATATCCTAGCAGGTGCTAGCTATCACTCTATTTTATATTATAAATGATATTATTTTACATTATAAATTATTATTTTACATTATAATTTATTACATTATAAATTATATTATGCATTTTCAGGTTTCTGCCCATTTAATTACTATGCATATTATACAGCTATTGAGTTTAAATAGTTTTAAAATGTACAGAGTGTATAAATTAGATAAGCAGATGTTGCCCCCTCCCTCCCCTACTACAATGCCTCTTCCCCCGGTTCCTGTCTACAGCTGAGGGATGATGAAGAAGGACATTCTAAGTAGCAACAAAGTAGAAGCAAAGAGATTACCATGGTACCCTGTCTTATTGTCTTCATTAGACTATAAGCACCTTGAAGACAGGGACCCCCACCACAGTGTCCTCCCCAGAGAGGACATTACACTGCTTGATGACTCAGATCAACAGACACACTGAAGGGCAAAACAGGAACCAGCAGGATGCTTTGCACATGAGCCTTGACTGCTGCAGGTATTTCCAACCATTCAGGGAGCTACATCGGTTCCAACACAGCTCCTGTGATTTCTAACCACAGGATTAGGTGTGAGAACTGGAGGACTTTGTTATTTTCCTCATTATGTAATCTGAAAGTGTTTCCTGCTATGCTAATTTCCAAAACAATAAAAAAATCTAAATCTGTGCTCCTTGGTTTTCATATGAGGCTCATATTTATTCAAAAGGAAAATAAAGTTAGTTTAAAATCGATTCAGGCTATTTTTTTCTGGGCACGCCTACTATGATTCAACTCCCTATGGACATTATTGAATTTCCCCACACTGTAAATATTTATCCAGTTAAAATATATCTATAATTATACGAAAGAAAGAGGTCTTATATGTTCAAACAATGTAGAGTAAATGATCATATGCAGCATTTTACTCATCTTTGCCAGAATAACAAGGCTACTTTTAATTGCCAGAATTCAAATTATTTTAGTAAACGCATGCCTGTGTTCTGTGTGCTTAACCTTCTCAAATATTCATCTCTCAGATATGGAAGTGAAGCAAATCAACAAACGTGCCTCCGGCCAGGCTTTTGAGCTGATCTTAAAGCCACCATCTCCTATCTCAGAAGCCCCACGAACTTTAGCTTCTCCCAAGAAGAAAGATCTGTCCCTGGAGGAGATCCAGAAGAAACTGGAGGCTGCAGAGGAAAGAAGAAAGGTAACTTTTTTCATAGGTTTTTAAATTCTGCTCTCTCTTTTCCTTGCCTTCTCTCTCTCCTCTTCCCTCTCCCTTCCCCTCCCCAACCCCTCTGCTTTCACACACACACACACACACACACACACACACACACACACACACACACACACACTTCCATCAGAAGTTCCAGGAGACAATGATGCCTGAACCTGCACATGTAGGTCTTCTAGACATAGATCCAGGCTACTTCAAGTAAAAACTGCTGCTTTGAGGCTAGTTAAAACCAAAGATCTCAGGCACTGAAAGAACTTCAGTGCCCTAGTGCCCTCCCTCCATCTTGGACCCATTTTGATAAAAGCCTCCCTGCCTTAGCCTATCCTTGCTATCAAGAAAGCACAGCCTTAGGTACTGTAACTCCAGGGGTTGTGGTGGAGAGAGGTGCCCAAGTGGTGAGTCCTTGCTCTCAGACTCTGCGTCCTGCCCCAAAGCATAGTACATGGTTTTCCTTGGAACTAGAAAGCACCAGATACTCCCTCTGAGATACTTCCTGCCCAGAAACGCTGTTCACCCCAGGGTAAGGGCCAGAAGCTTGCCCCTGTCCCCAAGGCCTCACTCCCTGTCCTTGAAGTTGGTTCTTCCAAGATCAGAACCCTCTCGGGAATATATGAGTATCTTCCTCTACCCATTTCTAAGCCTTGATGGCATTTTTTTCTTTTTTCCATTGGTCCTTGTTTGTATTAAAGAGCTTTTTCTTACAGAGCTAAATCTTTAATTTTCCACAATCAGTTGAATAAGAAAAGCCAAGGGTATTAAAAATGGAGGGCATACAGAAATCCCTAAGACTGTATACATAGAGACAGAAGTTATGTCTGAATATGTGTGTATCAGCTGTGTGATTATGGGGGTACATCCCATTGAGACGCTCTTGATTAACCCAAATGGATTACTGCAGGTAATTCATTCCTATGTTGTATTTTCCACTGACTTTATCATGATATATTTTTAGAATCATGTAGTCCCTAAGAATATGCTCCACGCATGGTCTCATGATTTAAATGGAAACTCTGCATTTATAATAATTTTTAAGTTTTATTTAGATGTTTATAAAAAGTTAGCCAATACATTAAACACTTCTATGTTGGATACTTACAAAGAAAAGGAAAATAGTCCTTCTCCTAAAGACTGAGTTCTCTAACAGGGAGTGCAGAACAAACCCAAATGTGTGTGTATGTATATGTGTTTATATATACCTACATGCACACACACACACAAACACACTCACACATATGTACATACATAACTATAGCATCAAATAACAAGGCTCAGAGATTATAAATCCTAGATTAAGTTTTCTGAACCAAAAATACTTTTTGTTTTCATTTTGTGGTTGGAAAATCTTCTTATATTGTGTAACTTTCTGATCACAATTTCAATTTTTACTCAGGTGAAGTTCTCTTTGCATCCAGTGAGTATTTCTTTACATATTATTTATTGTATTTGACCAATTACTGTTGTTATAAATTTGGATTTCAAAGGAAGGAAACTAAGCTACTAACCCAAGCAGACATACAGGAAGTTGCTTTAGAAATATTTATCATTTTTTTTGTTGTCATTTATAGCTTTCTTCTTATAGTAAAACTGAATTAACATATTCAGAGTTACAGTACTTTGAGACTGTCGCCAACAAATATGAATAACTAACTACAATAGTAGAAAGCATGTTACAGTCAAGGTAATTTAAGTTCTCACTGAAGCATTGGCATCTTATAGCTAACAGTTGTAAGTAGAGGTCATAGGTTGACATATAGAGATGCCATGACTTGATTAGAAGTCAGTAACTGACCTGAAATTGAAAATTAAAGATGAAAATTCAACATCATAGCTCAGAATGTTGCTGGTATGTTTAATTTGAAGGAAATTATTAAAAGAAAAAGAACACAGAGATGATCAAAATTAACTGGACGGTCTCATAAAATTCCCTGAGTTAACTAATTACTGATTCTGGTAAAATTCATGTACTCTGACAACAACAAATTATCAACAATTACACATTTAAACCATTGAATTTAACTAGAAATTGGCCACGTGGCTAAAAGACATTTACAAATGTAATCATCCAGCATTGTGACACCCAGGAAAAGTATTCTTTGGAACCCTTTAAAATCAGTATTCCACCACATTTCTGCTCTTACTAAAATTTGCAAAAAAATGATTTTCAAAAACATCATTATATAGATTATGTCCAGGTACTAGGGTTTTAATTAGAAGAAAATACAACTGATTAACAGAAAGTGACAGCTTAAGAAATCATTAATTGATTTTTTCTATTGGGTTGTACTGACTTAATTAGCACTCATTTGAAGAACTGTTAATTCTCTTTAAAGAGAATTCTTTAAATTCTTTAATTCTCTTTAAAGAGCCTTTAGCAAGTGCATATATCTCAGTAACTATCTAAGTGAGGATATGCATATAACCAAAACCCAACTCAACTAAATGAAGCAAAAAGAGGGTATGGGACTAAAATCCTCAGAGTGGTTACAGCTTCAAACACAGCTTGATCCAGGAGCTCAATATTTCTTTTTACATTTATCATTTATTTCTGCAACTAATTGGTCTCAATACCAAGGATTTTTTGTTTCAGTCAGTCCCAAATTATTTTTCTCACAAATTAGCAGCTCCAGCAGAAAAAGAGCTTCTCTTTCCTAATAGTTCTAACAGAAGTCTTAGAATTGAGTCTCAGTGACCTGTGCCAGGTCACATGCTCAACCCAGTAAGATGGTAATAAATAAAGTAGGACAAAGAGAATTGGTAGTTCTGGGGCGAAAAGTGCTATTCATATGGGGTGGTCAGAAAAGCCCTCTTGAATATGAGAACATTTGAAAAGAAGCATGAAGATAGTGAGGGAAAACATTTGAAAAAAAGGCAAGAAGGTAAGGAGTGAGCCATGGGACTCTTCTCTGGGGGACAGAGTTTGAAGTAAAGAGAATAGTAAGTGCAAAGGCCCTGAGGTAGGAGTATGCTAGGACTACTCGAGAGATAACACAGAGGACAGTATGGTGGGAGCAGAAGGAGCAAGGGGAGACTGAGGTAGGAACTGAGGTTAGAGGTAGCATTTTTAAGGACACTGACTTCAAATGAAAAAGAAGTTCATTGGGAAGATGAAACCATTTCACTCCTTGTGAATCACAGTCTCTGTTCAAAGAAATATCTGCTTTAAAAAAGCTGGGTGACTAGAAAAATAATAGTGTTAGATAAACAGAGAAGACATGAAAGTGTGCTAGATGTAGAGAATGGTTCCAGAACTAAGGATACCCAGAGGTGAGAGTGCAGAAAGTGTGTTTTCAGGGCAGTGGGTAGACCAGTAGTTTGGGCTAGTGGCCTTGGGTAGGGAGTTGGAGAGTAGTGAGGTGAGATTGTGGAGGGCCTTCGATGCCAGGTTAGGTATCCAAACTCCATTTTATCTAAGAAATGAGGAGTCACTAAAGGCTTTCAAAAATACTCAGATGTCCAACCTAGCCGAGTAACCGGCAGCACTTATATTGCCCTGGTTCCATTTCCTTTCCTACAAGCTAAAAGTTTGTAAAGATTCCGCCTACCGAACATAATACATTTAAATACGTATTAATCAATTCCTTTTGTCATGGTTATAATCAAAGCATCTATAACTGCCAATTACTATTTCTGATTATCATAAAATAAGCATTCTCTCACTGAATTAACATAATTCTAACTCAAAGTAAGGATTAAGATAGACACAGAGGTATTTCACAGAGGTGAAATATGACTCCTGATAGGGCTTTTAAAACAAAAAGGTTATGAGACCCCTCCCGTCCATTAGTACCCTTGAAAGACTTGCTTCTGGGACCTGAATTTAGAGATCATGTCTGGGAAACAGTGACCTACCTCGGCCGTGCTGCTGGAGCCTGCTGGATCTAGAGCTGGAGGGCTGCCACTGACTCATCTCCGTGTGGGCTCCAATTCACTTTGTGTTCGATGTTTTGGCAGTTTCCCCAATTCCTCACTCCATCTGTTGATACTATTGCAGCACTGACCATCTCATCACTACGTTAAATGCGCCTCCCTTAGGCTCCTTTGAACCAGAATTAATGCTCCATTGATCAGTTGGTAGAAGATTATTATAAAAGGAATAAGTCCTTTTCCTGATGTTTTTCTTCCTTCTTTGATTATCTCTGAGAATCAGTATTCACCTCCATGAGACCACATTACCTCATGAGGTCAGATTTGAAGCTCATTATTTGAAATTATAGTTTCCATACAGCAGCTTACCCATGTGGATGAAATGATATGAACTCTTCGGTTATCCATCCATCTATCCATCTATCCATTTATTCATTCAACAAACATTTATTTAGTGAGAGGCAGCAGAGCTAAGCTAACCATACATTCCAGTTGGCCCAGGACAACCCCAGCTTATTCCTACTGTTTGGTTATCATTATTATCTCAATCTCATAAGTATCCCAGTTTGGACAATAAATTATGTGATATGGCAAGACAAGTACAGTGTTTAAGAGCATCTTTAAAAGCATAGTGGTTAAGAACACATGGTTAAGAGAATGCCTGTGATCAAAGTCTGGTTTCGCCACTTAATAGCTGTGTGACCTTGGGCAAGTCCCTAATCTCACTATGTCTTATTTTATCCATCTGTAAAATGAGACTAACAATAGGACCTACATCCTGGAGTTATGGTGAGAATTAAAAGAGTTATTCCATATCACAAGCACTGTGAAAGTGTCAGCTATTATTGTGTAAAAACACATCCAATTCCAACCTCACAGAGATGATGATCTAGCAAACTCATGATTTTATAAAGAAAGCTTCTCATTAACACAGATGCTGAAATGTTACTGTATAATACATTTCATAAATATTTTTAAACATTATAAAATATTAGTTATCAAATTACAGAGGTGGTTTGATAGGTAACAGATATATAAATAGTTCAGCCCAACTAAAAGTGGCTTGGAAAAATTAGTATTATAAAAAAAATGATGAAAACTTAAGGAATTGAATGATATTGATAAAATCTCATGCTAAAATCAATTAAATTAAAAAGAAAGTTATTCAAACCACTCCAGTAAACTATAATTGGCATACTGACAATACTGGCACAATCAACTCCAAAGTCATGGAACCTCCGAAAGAAATCTGTGTTGCTTATTTTTAATAATATAGCCTCGAAGTGGACCATTTGTCACCAAACATGATAGACTTACCTTTTCCATTTGTCGGCATCTCACATTGTAGATGGCAACTAAAGTCGAATCCAGTAAAAGAGGGGTGGTTTGTATAGCAATGATTATGAGCTAAAGTGCTGGATTATTCACAATTCAACATTCAGGAAGCGTTCTGCTCCTTAGAGAATGTGACATATGGTCCACAGACTCTTCCCGTGTGTGAAGAGCACCATGGGGACCTCCCGGCAGTCTAGTGGTTAAGACTTCACCTTCCAATGCAGGGTGCGGGTTCGACCCCTGGTCAGGAAGCTAAGATCCCACATGCCTCACGGCCAAAAAATCCAAAACGTAAAACAGAAGCAATATTGTAACAAATTCAATAAAGACTTTAAAAATGGTCCATATCAAAAAAAATACTTTAAAAGAAAATAGAGGTAGAAACGTGTATACTTCAGAACACATAGAAATAAAAACTAGCACTATCTAAAATATAGTCTTAAATCCCCTCTGTGTACACAAAGTAAAATGAGTTTTATTATACCACTTAACTCAAATTTATCTTCCATTTCATTATACAGTAATTAAATGCTTATACTCAGTAATATAAGAAATGGTAATGAACCTCTTTGGAAAATTATATAGTTAAAGTGTTCCTAAATGTACAATAATTCTTCTCACCATCTCATTATTTTTCCCTTCACGTATGTCTCTTTTAATTATTTCAGTGATAGTGAGTTCAGTGTGAGGAAATTTATGCCTAGAATAGGTGTTCACCATCCTTGTGGCTCCGCTATTACAATAGCAAGATGGAGATGATCTTCATCTTCCAGAACATCATGCTGGATGTCTTAGCTCTATAAATACTTTGCCTTGACGTTCGCATTATACCTGCATCATGCCCTCATTTTCTATTTCCGCGTTTCAGTGACCTTCAACATTAGGTACATGCTATTCAGAAATGCGCCTCCATGGTCAGATCCTTTTCCCTTAAACAATTTAGTTTTAACAACCTTTAGCAAATCCCACCTCTCCAGCCTCCCTATAAGTCAATCAAGATTCCCTTCTGCTAATCTGCCCAAACAAGGAATAAAGTAAGAATACCTATTCGACCACGTAGCAAAAACTTTACTCCGATTGAAATGAAGGAAAATGCTTCTACTTTTATATATCACATCCTCACACTCATTTTCTGTTTTAAGGCAGTTTTCCGGACAAAATAATTATTTGCTTATTGATAGAAATATTAGAATCAGGACCAGTGAGGCTGTGACTGGGGGGATTAAAGCTGTATTCATAGAATCAATTTCTCCCCAGGAACAAAGTTAGAGGTTATAGGTGGTGATATCTGGAGGCCAGGCTATGTAAGAAGGAAGAAGAATTATGACTCTCTGCCGCAGTGGAGTTCCAGAGACCCTAGGAACTGAGGTCAAAGCCCTCAGGGCTGTTAGCTCCATGGAAGAATTTAAGAGTTGAGTACGTATGAGGAAGAACCAAAACAGGGAGGCAGACGTATTTTCTTGGTGAGGAATTCTTTCCATAATCAACTTCTCATCCTGTATTTTTTTTCCATGGACTTGAGCTTTAAATATTTGAAACATATATAATTATTAGATCCTACTAATGCATGAGTTGAGGCAATGGTGGTTATAACAATCCCTACCAGTGCGTAAGGAAAGGCTCCATGGAGTGGCCCTGAAGGGTGGCCTGGCCCAGTTAGGCAGGTCTTCATCATTGAGCAGCGGCCTCACGTGAGAACGTTCTGTACTGCCTTCTGTTTCTGTTTCACCCCATTAATTGTGCTAAAGGAATGCGCTTGACACCTAGGCTGGGTAATCTCATTTAGCCCCAGTGGCTGCAAAAGTACTAACGCCATTAATTGAGGCATTTCGAACTGAGCCAAATGCCACACTCCACAAATGCAATAGGCCTCCCTCCTTTCGTGATTATGGGCCCCCGAGGGAGTCTGTGTTCACACAGACCAAATGTGTCCCACCAAGGCAAGAGATCTGAAAAGGAATGTATTGCTCTATTACCATTTCAATGCCAAGGCCTTCCCTTCTCAATCCTATTCCCCTGCTGTCTCCCGACTGGTTTCGGCTCTTTCACAAAAGAAAATTAAGAGCACAAATATAAACATCAAGTTACAGCACGATTTCACAAAGTGCCAAAGTTAATTTGAGCATCTGAAAATTAAAAATTACGCAGTTGCTTCTGGATAACTATCCACGGTAACTCTGCGAGAAAGGGCCACAGAAGAATCCAGGTAGATCCTATCCAGGGCAGCGCTGGAAGCACTGATCTATGGGAGAAAGAGGAGGGGAAAGGGACTTACTAACATACGGAGCAGAAAGTTCACGTATCTACTGGCTTCAGCAGCCTTGGCTGATGGACCATGTCGTACAGAGGAATACAATCTAAAAGCACTGCTATAGAGGATTTTGAAAAATTTTGTTTTGCTTTATTTTGATTGATTTGGTGTTCTTTGGTTTCCTGAAGCTGCCCCATCGTTTTCTGCCCATTACAAGAGATACCTAAGGCCCCAATCTTATCCATAATTCTTGGACACATTGCACCCTTGTTTTGTGATAACTCAGACTTCTCTCCCTCAAAAAGTTTTCTGGACTTAGGTTACGTAAATTGAATTGAACTTTCTGAAATGAAAGATCAAAGTCATTTCCTCTTACTTCTTTGTAGTGCTTCCTTAAGCGTGAAAATTCTTAGCAGTACAGCCCCATTCAGTGTACGTGTGCCGGTGGAGAGGACGGAGTTAAGGAAGGGCTGACTGTCACCAACCACGAGGACACCTGAATCTACTCACCATCAATAACTA